>NW_027480432.1:8812500-9437500 GCF_051401765.1 Calliopsis andreniformis | reverse complement strand
AGAAGTGTGTACCACTGTATTATGTTTTTGCATTTGGATTTTTCACATGTAAAACTGGAAGGACAGAGATAGCATGAGGAAGATGGTAGTATGGGGTACCATTAGTAATTTTGTAGGTATGAGTTCGTACGTTCGAAAAAATCGTCCTTAATTTTTGAGAAGGTTATGTATAATTCTTGGAAAAACCATGCTTAGTTCCTTTTTAAGGTACAATTCCACTGAAACAATGCTAGACGATTTATAGCGTGCCACAATATTTTTAAGTTGTTTCTATTTAGCTGAATTTTTATAAATAATTTTTCAGTTATTCTAAAATGTGTATGTATTATTTAACTGAAATACTGTGGCATACTACAAGTCGTCTAGTATTGCTTCATTCTTGGAATTGTGCTTTCAGATTTGAATAACTATTTAAAAATTCCAATTTCTATATTTTAGATGATATCCCTGAGAAGCTGAAAATTTAAACATCTGTAGGTATGAAGATTTAAGCACTTTAGTGTTGTAGAATTTAAAATGTTAAATTTGAATAAAGTCAAAATTATACATCAAAACATTTAAAACTTTAAAAGCCTAAAATTATATATTTTTATGTTTACAGCAGAACAAGTAAAAATTTAATATCATAATGATATATTAATTACACTATTATATTATATAATAATTCATGAATATTATATTACATATATTATATTATAATATAGCCTCACTTCCTCTCTCTTTCCTTTCCCACTTCGAAACGAGTTCCAATCCCAAATGCATAAATTGAATTCAGGAAGTCCTCATGCTCTATAAGCTCTCCAACAGCTGCATCCTATTGTTTCTCTTAAAGTTGACCGTCTTGCTATTCGTGTCCAGCAAGACACGTGTAGCACGTTTTTCGCGGTGTTTTTTTAGATTATCGACCGCGCGCGGCCTTGATTTCGTACCAATGAAAAATTGAAATGGGTACGTTGCGCAGTATAGCTAGCTAACGAATTCAAAGTCAGGGATACGTTGTAATGATCGCTTGGCTATAGCCAGCGGTATCTGAACAACATCAGCTGTTGATGTCTCATCGATATACGCTCCTCGGTCGTGCTCAGGTAAAATCGAAGCTGCTTTATTGCGATACTCACCGATTTAGAGTACCTTCACTGTTACATCTGCGATCTGTGACTATGTGGCGAAACGACGGGAGTCACGCTTTCGAGGAACTTGAGTTTATTGGATGGACTTCAATTTCTACGAGGTGCAATTTATATTTTTCACAGAAAGAGATTAATTCTTAAATAATAGAAAGAAATAGATTATTGTGGTTAAGATTTGACTAAAACAGTGTAGTGAAATTAATTTCTTTAAAGATATGTATCGATATTTAGATGTATTTTTAAAATTCCTTTTTTTGGATTCAAATATTGTTAAGAAAGATACAGGATGTTCGATGACAGGGGTCACAAATTTTAAGAGACGATTCTTCATGCTAAAATAGAATGAATATTAAGAAAGATAAAATTGTGTTTAAGGCTGCATTTCAGAGTTATTAATTGTTGAGAAAACGCTTAAAATGTGTCTGACTCAAGGTTTATTCTACTGCCTTGGCTGTGTCTGGATAAGGACTTATTCTACTGCCGACGGGTACAAGCAAGGTCAGACACAGCGAAGTAGTAGAGCAAGTCTGAAGGCAGACTCATTTCGTGCAAAGTTTAGATGTTTTTTCGATAATGAATGAGATTAAAACGAATCGTTAACTACGTTTTTGTCAGCCTTAATTTTCATAGTTAGGATTGTTCTTTGATTTCTATTGTAATGGTCGACATGAAACTGTGAAACATATAAATATAGATTTGTAACTTTTCACTTTGCCATTTGAAACATTTTGCAATCAAAGAGTTATCTATATCTACAAAATGCAAGAATGACGTTATCAATAATATCTATAATAATAATAATAATAATAATAAGAATTCTTTGGTGAAATAAAACCAGCAAAAAATCCTCAGGTACCCCTCCAAGTTCTATAAAATACCATAAATAATTAATTGCAGAATATTGTCAATTCTGATGCAGTATGCTGATTTTTGAATAAATTCTAGCGTTATCATGAGCTCCATTAAAGGCTTCAAGTGTTTAAAAACAACTTCCAGATGAGCTCTCTCAACGTGTTCTACTTGCTTTCTTCTACGTGATTTCAACGAGTTCTAATTGACCTCTTCTTGTCGATATATGCACCGAAGCCAAGCACAAGTGCTTTTCTATTGGCTGTTTTTACTGGGAGGACGTGTGTCTAGGTTTTTAACTCTCGAGATCAATGATGTGCTTATATCGCATAGTAAGGAACCACGTTTCTGAAATCGATACATGCATCAATAGTTCATGTAATTGAAGGGGCGCAAAAATAGAAATCATTCGTTCCAAACAGTTCAGAGGAAGAACAGAAGTATCCATGAATTTACAGCGGATAAATAGTGTATCAGTAATACTTAACAAACGTTGATAATGGAGCTGTTCATTTGCCAAATTCATTAACTCCACAAAAGAAATATATTTATATTTATTTGAAGTGCAAAAAGTTAAGCATCAATGTTTCGACACTAAAGATTGAAAATATTTAAAAAGTAGAGTTAATCTTTCTTATCTCCAAGAAAGGACTATTCTTTTTATTTTTTAGATTTGAAAAAAGAAAAATAATCTTTGGCCTGTGAATGGCTCCATTAAATCTTCATAAATTTCAAATTTAAGATTAAAGTTAGAATTGTCCAACCGAGTAGTGAAAATTACAGAAGAGGTTATAAATGTTTATGTATTTGCAACAAGCTCACTTTAATCTCTACTATTCTCTACAATTTCTGAGAATTCTCATTTCCCTTGAATTTTATTTTCAACAAAATAATCAATAAGCTAGTTCTAAACCCAATCAGTAGCGAGTTCATAACAAGTAAAGCCTACAGTATTCTTTACTGTATGATCGAGACTTCTCATTTCTTTTAAATTTTATTTTCAGCAAAATAGTCAACAATCCAGTCCAGAATCCATTAAGCCACTAGCTTATAGTGAGTAAAGTCTACAATATTGTTCATTGCACGATTGAGGATTCTTTTATCCCTTAAATTTCACTTTCAAGAAAACAGTCAACAACTCAGTCCAGAATCCACCAAGCCACTAGCTAACAGTGATTAAACCCTATAATATTCTTTATTCTATGATCGAGGATTCTTCTATCCCTTAAATTTCATTTTCAAGAAAATAGTCAACAACCCAATCCAGAATTCACCAAGCCATGAGTTCACAGTGATTAAAACCTATAATATTCTTTATTCTATGATGGAGGATTCTTCATTCCCTAAAATTCCACTTTCAAGAAAACAGTCAACAACCCAATCCAGAATCCATCAAGCCACTAGCTCATGAGTAGAGCCTACAATATTTTTCATTGCATGATTGAGGACTCTCCTATCCCTTAAATTTCATTTTTAAGAAAACAGTCAACAACCCAATCCAGAATCCACCAAGCCACTAGCTCATAGTGAGTGAAGTCTACAATATTTTTCATTATATGACTGAGGACTCTTCTATCCCGTAAATTCCATTTTCAAGAAAACAGTCAACAATCGAAGCCAGAATCCATCAAGCCACGAGTTCACAGTGATTAAACCCTATAATATTCATTATTCTATAATCGAGGATTTTCCATTCCCTAAAATTCCATTTTCAAAAAAACAGTCAACAACCCAATCCAGAATCCACCAAGCCACGAGTTCACAGTGATTAAACCCCATAATATTCTTCATTCTATGATCGAGGATTCGTGGAAATCAGGACACAACAAAAAAAGCAGCGTCTTTTTTGTTTTGTCGCCTTTGTAATGAGTTCCTGCAGCATGCACGAATAGAATTTGAGATTAATCGAGATACATGTTATCAGGGAAAGAGATTAGCACGGAACTGAGCAAAGAGTTTCGCGTAGAACGATAAAGGCGAGTTAGTTATAAGCTGGCAACTAGATCAAAGCGACCGTTAATTTTGAGCGTGCTTGTTCCTTCGGCGAAAAAACATTTCATGTGACGCGATTACGCGGTTTATCGAGCGTCGTTGCATAACTTCGCATTATTCGATGCAATTTAATGATGGATTGTACATTGTTGGTACAATATCGAGTTTGGTTGTAAGAAGCACAACACCGAGACGATGCATTCTTCGATTTAGAGATTTAGAAGACGTTTACGATTTACAGAAGACAGATAAATTCCTTTTAAAAAATTTTTACTTTTCCTTCTTCCGAATTTTTCAATTCTGAAATCACCAGATCTTTAAGCTTTTAAAATTAAATATACAAATATTAACACTTTGATGTCAGTTGACGTAGAAGTCTTTCTTTAAATAAATATACAAATTCAGATTCTTTTTTACGTTTTGAAACAGGTGAATTAATAATTCTCAACTTTTTCCTCCAAAAGGTGTTCACTCTCATTGCCAGTTTTGTGTATGCTATAGATTGTATCAATATATCAGGATCCCAGAGTACAGTCTTAAGTTGAACCTAACCCAGACCTATCACCAGCAAAGTGTTAAAATTCTCAAATTTTGATATTTTGGAATCGACATCTATTCTTGTACAGGAATATTAAAATTTTTTAACTTTCCACTTCTCAAATTCTCAAACACTCGAATATTCAAATTTTTACAATTTGATTAATTAATTTTCATATAAAGATAATGTTTACCAATTTTTTGTTTCGTCTCTTTGAATCATGTATTTGAAACAGAGCTACCATATGTTAAAAACAAATATTAATATTTTATCTCTTAAGCTTCATCTGGTGCTTGAAAGGGTTACATTTGAACCTTTAAGACACCTACTTCCTCATCAGCTAATACACAGCATTAAAATAACATGCTATGAAATGATACTCCAATTCAATATCAATTAAGTTAATTAAAATTTCGGTTCCTGCCTATTCTCTCAATGCAAAATATTCATGGAAATATGTTCGATAATAATTACTGGCGAGTGAGCGTTTCACAGACACCTGTTCCGATCGGAAACGCAATTGGCTATCGCGAGTCGAGCGTTAAGGATTAAACTTTCCCTCACTCGCTGATCAAATCTTCATTACTGAACCTCCGTTAGTCGCAAACCCAATTATACACCGTTGATCGCATTATGTACGAGGTTATACACCTTGCTCTGTTCTATCCTCAAACAGTATTATGGGGCTATAGGGTTACGTACTCGGTGTATGTAATCCCCATCGACCATCACTTTTCTTATTTTCTTACAGTGTCTAAAAGCATTATGGGGGTATTGTCTAGATTGTCATTCTCGCTTTGTGATTTTTTTTATAATGGTGGGTAGGCTGTTTTATACTGAGATTTTGCAGATATATTTATTCATCTTATAAGTATACACTGTATTTTTTCCATTCAAAAATATTAGAAATTATGGGGGTTATTATTTTTTGTTTAATGGCTCTTTTAATATAGCTGCTGCACTGGCTTTCATGATATCTCAAGATTTAGTTGATCAGTTGACTTCAAAGGAGAGAATCTTAGGCAGACAAGCCTTTATTACCAGAACTAGAGATTTTAAAAAATATTGTAGTTTACTATTTTTGTTTAATATTTTGTAGACAAAAACGGAACTAGAAAATAGTGATTCTAAATTTAAAGTAGTACCATTTTTTATTTATCGAGGTTTTTACTTCTTCCTACTTCTTGTTATAACTGCACCCTTCTTAATAAAGATACATTTTTCTTCTCTGTTTCAGATAAGCGGATCGACTGGAATCATGGAAGCTAGTGAAGCACTTTTGTTAAAGGAGCCATTAATCAATAAATTGTAACAGCCACAAATTTTAATATTTTTGGATGAAAAAAATATAGTGTGTACTTATAAGATGAATAAATATACCTTCAAAATTTCAATATAAAACAGCCTACTTAGCATTAGAAAAAAAATCATAAAGAAGGTCGTAAAAATGGCAATTTAGACAGCAATACCCCCTTATGTGCTCGAGTCTCCTCACTATAAAATAACTCGTCTCCATACAATTTTATTTATTTCTGTAAATAAAGTAAGATAATTGCTTAAAAAATATCTACTAACATACATGGAAAATTGATACAAGCAAAATGTATTTTCTTTTATTTTATTTGCAGTTTATTAAAATGGTGAATTAGTGGAAACTGGAATACTGGAAAATATAAATATAAGTTTAAGTACAGAATTATGAACTGCTTTAATTATGGGAAATAAAAAATAAAGAAGTATGTGTATAATAAAACATAGAAAGTGGTCCATTTAAATAAGGCCAACTAAATATGCTTTTCAATAGTGATGGTGCAAAAAATATTTTATGTGCAATTTGCATGGCATCGAGGGATCAATATAGTGCAAAGAATATTTTTCTTTCAGAGTCACTTTTTTGGAACTTTTAAAATGTCATTTAAATTACATATAAAAAACTTTTCATATCGTTACAATTTAAAGAGATATTCAGGAATTTAGGTGACCTTATTTCAGTAGACCACCCTGCATAATATTTTGTATTATTCTGTGCTTTTCATAATTTTTTTCAGTTTTTTAAAAATCATTTCTACGTAATTTTTAACATTTTCCTAACGACCTATATGATAGAAATTGATTCTTTTCCATTTCTGCTATCATTCAATAGTTACTTCCTGGTTTTAAGTAATTTACTATTTGCCTACTTAACTCTCATATAAATAATTTACTATTTATTTAATTTTCTCTTCTATTTTAATATTAATCTACTTTAAGAACTTGGCATTTGCAATTACGTTGCTAGACCTATTCATAAAAACTAGTTCCCTAAAATTCGGTGAAATTGGTTAGCCAATAAATCTTGCAATAACTACGTTAATTGGCCACCGAAAATTTACTCTGTCCGACGTCGCTATCAAACTTAACTGGCACTAGTGCCAGTTGCTTAAATATTTATTGTGCAACTTCGAAACCGAAGTACGAGATCGATAAGAATATATACTTGACGACACAGTATCAAATAAATGATTAAAATACATACTGTAATTTATGTTTCAGTTTCCTCGATCGTATAAATAATACAAAATAAAGGAGGGAGACTGCGTCACCAGTAACTCTAATATAAATTCTTAAACAGACATCCTGATGTTGTAAATTTAATTAGTTACAGAAATAGTAATTCAATTCAATTCTCTAATATGATATTATGAAACTGCGTTACTGTAAAGAATAATAAAACAAGCAAAGAAGAAATAATGAAATTGTATTGCTTCAGTATTCCATGAAATATGAGGGACATAAATCATAGTTAAAAAGACAGAATACAACAGAATTTTTAAATTGTATTATTTCAAAATTAAAATGATGATATAAGCAAACAAAGAATAATGATATTGTATGCCATGAATTAATTAAACCGAATAAAACACAAATAATTCATACCTAAATGAACGAAATAGAATAGAATTATAATTATTTTATTCCAAACGTGAAAAGACATAAAGAAATGAAAAATAAATGTATTTAGTTGTTATTTAATGAAAGTGAAAAAAATGAAAATAATTCATAACTAAAGGATCTGATATATATACTATATATACAATACATAGTATACATATACAGTCGTCGTATCTAGCGACAGGAAATCCAATAAAAAGTTAGTTAAGCTCCACTCGAGCATTCGGTAAATACAGATAGAAAAACAGAAAAATGTCACTACCTTCGTTCGCAGTGCAAATGAATATTTCTCGCTACACATTTCTCCTTTTCGACAAAACCGTCGACAGCACCAGGCACGTAAATAATACATCTGCATCAACTGTCGGGGAATATTTGCGTTCTACTGACAAAATATCGTCGAAGATAAAGCTGTTACCAGGTCGACTGTGTCTCATTTTAGAGACACTTTCAGCGAGGCCGATGGAAGCACCGTTAAATTCGCGAACGATCCCTGCCGATGGTACCGTTTGATACTCATGAGCGCGTTCGACTTCGAGACACGTGGAATAACAAATCCTGATTCATCACTTCGCGAGCTACTGACTTCGTCAAGTGGCTTTTGTATATTTTGGATCTGTCAGCGAGTTTTATGCAATTACATATTATTGTGCTCTTAGAGTATGTGGAAAAGATTGAGACATGTTTCTTTTTAAAGACTGACGTAATAGGAATAAGAGTGTTTATTTGTAGTCGTTTGTTTGAGTTTGGAGACCTTGGTAAAGATACTAGTCTTTGTTTCATGGGAAATATGTTTAAGTGAAGAGGGTGCAAAAAAAGACTAGCAAATTTTTAAAAGTTTAAGTATTGAAATACATTGGGTGTTCGAGCTGAAGCAGGCCATTTAAATAGCTTTTTCGGTTTTAATAACATGAGGATCTAAACAATTAAAGAGTGATTTTATACAAAAGATTGTTCTTCAATTATATTCCTTTGAAACTATTTAAATTATTCCATGAATGACTTTCGTGTTATTGAAAATAGAGGCAATAGGTGGCCTGTTTCTGTTTGGACGCCCTGTATATATGTTCGAGGCTTCATAGCTCCAAATTTGAAAATTTGCAAACACTCCATCATATAAATATGCAAATTTCCAAATCCTTAAAAGTCTGAAATTTTCAATTTCAATATTTCATTATTGAAATATTTAAAAATATAAATAACCTAACATAAAATATAATAACCTACAAATATAACATATAAGAAATATAAAAAAAGTCTCAAATTTTCAATTCTTCAAGCACTCAAATATTTAGAGCTACAGATATTTGAGTCTCTAAATACTCAAATTTTGAAATATTTCATTATTCAAATATTTAAACTAGCAAATTCATACACTCTCAAATGCTCTGTGATTGAAACATTCAACCTTCCACATTCCCAAATTCTCAAATATTCCATTATTAAAATATTCAAACTAGAAAATTTCCAAATTCTCACACGCTCCATGATTGAAGCATTCCCATTTCCAAGTATTCAAATCCCCAAATTCTCAAATATCCCATCACTGAAACATTAAAACCAGTCGATTGCCAAATCCTCGAGCCCTCCATCATTACAACATTCATACTTTCAAACTCTCAAATTCTCAAATGCTCCATTATTGAAACATTTAAACCAGCAATTCTCCAAATCCTCGAATGCTTCACGATTGAGCCATTCCTATTTCCAAATTCTCAAGCACTCCATCGCCCAAATCCTCAGAGCCCCAATACCATCGCGTTCCAGGCACCTCGCACAGTCCACGCCGCCTTAAAGAGCCCCAGTAATCGAGGGTTAAAAAACCCCCAGCGAGCAGCAAGTCGCGTGGCAGTCCCGACCGCGAGGGGTTACCATCATCGACTGTACTTTTGCCCCGTAACCCAGTTCCCGTCGATCCATCATTCCCACCGCTCGCGGTTCCCCAAGTGCGCGCTGGCTGGAGCGGCGCGGCCGCGGATTCGGCGAGGAGTTGAAATACGGCGTTGCAGCGGAACGATATCGTGCGCCGCGGCTGGCGTCGCCGGCCCAAAGGCTGACCTAGTGCCCAACCCATCGGCGAGGAACTCGGAATACCTTCCAGCACGCGAGGGATCATTCGATCTACACGTGAGGATGGATGGATGCCCGCTGGCTTAGACCGTACCACCGCGATACGAGGCGGGCAGCGGAGAGCTCGCTGCCCTCCGCGATATCACGCCGTCCCCAGCTCGATCGATAGGTCACGTGCAATCGACTGCGCCTCGATGCCACGCGGCCCGATCGAAGGACGGTGCAATCGCGACCTTTACGTACGCGGAAATCGTTTAACCTTCGCTCGATGGGCGCTTGGGTCACTTTCGACCCGGTGGATTAAGGAAGTGGGAGGCTTTAGGGTAGTTTGCTTTAGGTTTGGTTCGTTGTGAAGATGAGGTTTGTGGTGAATTTTTGTACAGGGTGTAATAAGTATGTTTCAGTATTTTGAGGAGCAGTAATAGACTGATACAACTAGTTTCAACTGGACTTATCGGTGTCAGTAATAGACGGATACAGCTGGTTTCAACTAGACTTTCTAGTTTACGACTAGATAGGGGAGATTATTTGAAGATTACTACTTTTACTATTAGTCGAATTGCTATTCGACTGGGTGTAGAGATTTTGCTGGATTTGAAGATTCTACTAAACCTCGTGATTGTATTAGTCTTAGTAGTTTTATAGGACATAGAGATTTTACTGGATCTAGAGGTTCTACTGGATCTAGAGGTTCTACTGGATCTAGAGGTTCCACTGGATCTAGAGATTCCACTGGATCTAGAGGTTCCACTGGATCTAGAGATTCCACTGGATCTAGAGGTTCCACTGGATCTAGAGGTTCCACTGGACCTAAAGGTTCTTCTAGGTCTAGAGATTTTACTAAGTCTAGTGGGTCTATTGCGATTAGATATTATATGGGGCCTAGATATCCTATTAAACCTAGATATTACGTAGGTCTTAGATAACCTATGGGACCTAGATATTCTATTGGGCTTAGATATTCTATTGGAGCTAGATATTCTATTGAAACTAGATATTCTATTGGGTCTACATATTCTATTAGATCTATGTATTCTACTGAACTTATTCTACTTAACCCAGAGGTTGTACTACCCCTAGAAGTTCTACTGAACTTAAATTCTGCTGGACCTGCAGATTGTAATTGATTTAGAGATTGTACTAAACCTCGATTTTCTACATTCTCTGTAATTCACACTTTCGTTTAATCCGGTGCAGATATCTACATCTACTAATGATAAAAGTATAGTAGAACTACAAATGAATCCAGAATTATGATTTAATGTTAATTTAACAAAATTAGAAGAATTTAGGACTTAGAAAGACATTTTAGCTTCGAAATTCTTTCTAAACTGATTAATCAAGATCCCACCGTAACTTATAATGAACATAAGAGAGAACGAATATCAGTTTGGGTTTTAAAAAAAGTTGTATTAACAAAGTACTCAGTCAGTACAAAGTACTGACTTTATTAACACTTTGACTGCCACGCCGAAATCACATGTTTCGCTCAGAACGCCATGGGAGTATTTATATTCGTGGTCACAGGTGACCATTGTGACGCCTTGGTTACGATTGATAACGACAAATTAAAACAAGTTTTCGTTACGATTAAGTGCTTCGGTCACCAATGACCACCGTGGCGTCACAGGAGAAACTGTGGCCGGTCATATATGACCAACGTGGCAGTCAAAGTGTTAACAAAGTACGAACAGAAAATATGTTCTTACTGCTCAACAGTGTATTAAATTCAGTTTACTGACGGAATCTGACTCGAAGTCACAATGCTTAAGCTATTTAAAGGTTTTGTGGAGGAACAGTGCTAAGGGTAGGAAATACACTTACAGAACAAGCTAAGCTAACTATCGATGAAGCTAAGTTCCTAGGGCGCGGATGACATATTATTTCAGACTATGATGACTTGATCTCCGAAAACAAATATGACTATATATTTCCAGAAAGTGAAGATGGAAACATTTGTATTTACCAGCAATTTAAGATTAATAATCAGAGATGGGTACATTGCAAGCTAAATCGTGCACCAACTCAGGCCACACTCTTTCTTAGAGTCGAACCATTTCCCCCTGGCAGGGACGGTTCCAAAGATCCTAGATTTCAGAAATGGGATAGCCATGGCGTGAGCTAGTATCCATCCCTATACTGTTTCACCGTTCCTTCCCGTTTTTGCCGTTTCGCTCGACAAACAATCCAACGTCACGAAGGTAGGCGGCGCGATTCTTAGCGTGTATGGCATTGTGCTCCGATGAATCGGCCGGTGACACGGCCGCAGCCAGCAATGTGCGATTGTGTTGGCGGGCACAAAGCCTCGGGAGCCGAAGGATCCTTGGGACAGGTCTCTCTCTCTCTCTCTCTTTGTATTTCGCTTAGAAGCTGGCCTCCTTTAAATTAATCGACCCGTCGCATAGTGTAACAAATCGCCAATTTAGCTGGATAATGGAATTTTTCAATTTCCATTTGTTAGTTATTGACAAAGGTTTGGAACGACAGAAAATATGTTCGTAAATTCATTTGATGAAGTTTGATGACCAGGAGGTAGCTTAAAGTTAGTCGTTTTACTGATCCCTTTTTTTAATTCTTTGACTACCGTGTCAAACATACATGGTGTGGCTACCATGTGAAAGTACTAATATTAATAGAAAATAGCAATCAAGAATTATAGGAGCAACTTGTGGAAGAGGAAGTACATTGTAGTAGAATAAATATGAAAAGGAGTTAGAAACAGTTTCTCTTCGAAGCTAGAATCATTGAGACTAGGATATTTATATGATAGGATTATTAGAGACCCTCTCCAAGGGGTTCGGGGTGTCCTATGAGGATTTCTCCACGTTAAAAAAAAAAAAAGGATTATTAGAGAATTTTTAGAAATATGTAGAGGCTTTTCAGAGACTTTTAGGAAAATATATATAATTAAAAATAGACGCATAGAAACAAACAATATTTGTACGAATGATGTATCTTTTTTGTCAAAGACTTGTAACTTTAGTATACAAGATTTTTGAAAACAGACATGTGTGAACCTCAGTGGTTCTATTGTTAATTAACAAAAACAGATTAAATCCTACAAAAGTACTGTTACGAGTTTCGCTGGAATTCGTGGCGATTCTAAATACGTCAACTGCCAAATACAACGAAACCGTTTACCTCAAATTTCGTCCACCTAGACCGACGATTTATCACAGCGCATCGAAGTTTACCAATAACCAGACAGGGGCTGTCTTGGCCAATCGAGCGACGCGACAGTGTACAGTGAATTTTCCAGCCACGTTTTCGGCGCACGATAAATTAGCCCCGGTCCTGCATTAATTAGAGCCGACCGTGGAAATTCTGTTGGCGGGGAAATTGGACGAAGCGAGTTTCAATTTCACGCTCGCCTTGGAAAATTGCTAAATTGCCTTCGAGATCGATCCCGACGGGGGCTGATGAGGAGATGGATCGACGATTCAGGACGGTCTTGAAATGTGTAATTTAGGATTGTTAAGGGGAAACTGGGGCGATCCAGAGGATCATGGGATATGATTGAGCTGCACGTTCCTTGGGGGCGTTTGTTTTCTAGATTAACCGCCTTTTTGGAGATGTAGGTCTTTGTTGTCGAATCGTTGTTATATTTCATTGAATTTAGTTTCTGCACGAGGAAGAAGACACATGAATGTAATTTCATATTGAAGAACAGTAATAGAAAAGTTGTTTTAAAAATCTTTAGAGTTACTACTGAGAAAATGTTAATACTTGTAAACTTAAAGGTAGTAATCGCTAGATCCTCTTAAGTAGTTCCAAATATGTAAACTGTATAAGAGACGTAAAATAGAAATTATATATAGTCCAGCTAAAGGTTACAACAATAGTCATTTTCAATATATTTATGAATATTAATATTGAGAAAAAAGGTAGTGTTCGCTAAACTGGAATGTAATAATTGCTATATTATCCCAAATAACAATTCTCAATATACTAATCCTTCAAGAGGTTCAAAATAAAAAGAGAATTTAGATAGAGTTCAGCTAAAGGTTACAACAAATGCAAAAAATAGATACTTCACTACTAGGATCTCTCCTCTACTATTACTTTGATTAAAATTTTCACCAGTTTACGAGCAAAAAATTGCTTCATTAATCAACTGTATGGACTGTTCAAAATTGACACCGCCAACTAAATTTTTCAAAAATCCTCCCAAGCAACAACGTACAAAAAATCTACACTACCACTACAATAAAAAAAAACGTGGAAAACATGTTTACAAATGTCTTATCAATTTCCTTACACTGTATTTCATAACTATAAAAACCGCTATGGGACTTTTAATCTGGTACGAGTTTATGTTTAGCTACATAACTGGATTCCATCATTGTTCTATTGTTTCCACTGCTTCTTGATGATGCTAGCAACAAGATTCATAATTGTACTGGTAGATTTTACTGTTACATTTAACTCCTTAATTGTCTTAATAGAAATTAGAGAAAAGTCAGAGAAAATTAAGCCAAAGGAAGCACAGAGAAAAATAATAAAAGAAAATTACTCTTTAGTTCCTAAAAGGAATTCTAGTTTCTAGCTCTGTCTTGCTTTCCACTAGAGAAGTAGCTAAAGTAGACACTGTATCTTGCGATTGAAATTAAATTAAACCAAATATTTCCTAACATTTTAATCCTTCTGTTCCCAAATTATTCAACAATTACAAAGAAACATTCACATTTTAAGGACTTTGTTAGTCGAATGCTCCATGAAAGTGTTCTAATATTTTCAGAAAAAAATCAAATCCTTTTTATTCTTAACATTCACATTTTAAGGACTTTGTTAGTCGAATGCTCCATGAAAGTGTTCTAATATTTTCAGAAAAAAATCAAATCCTTTTTATTCTTTCACAGTAGCAACTAAAGACCTTCATTAGAATTTTCATTTCAACTGCTATGGAGTAATGTAGCTTTGAAGGAAAAGAAAGGATTAATAACTCAAAGTTTCGACATTTTCATATGCCATCATTTGACTTTCATGCAAATCCTCTCAATCCACGATACGATTTAAATACTTCAAGCTGATTGTATATATACGAGATTCACTGTCACAAACAGTTCACCTCAGAATTGGGTCCTAAAAAAGCTCAGAGAGCCTTCCCCCCTAGCAATCGACCCACATATCGTTATTTACTGCATCTCCTGCGGACCTCGCCCCATCGAAGACACATACGTCTGTCGGCGGCGCGTGGCCAATCGAAAAAGGCGGGGTAAAAAATTCAACTACGCCCGCGTGGGTGGCTGGTATCGCCAGGAGTGTACAGCTCCGCTCAAGTCCCGCGTTTCTACGTGATATAACGCTCGATGCAGCACAGGTTGCGGCATTTTTCAAGCCAGCACGGCAGGAGACGAGCTCCCGACAGACGGGAAGAAACTTCGCTCAGGGTCGCTTCAAGGGGACGAGGAAACAACCTCGCGGCCGATCGAATCCGACTTTCGCGGGAGCTCGACTTTAATCGCTGCCCGACGCTTCGTGACCGACCATTACTATCGCTTTATACAGAAAGAAAAGTTCTCTAATTACGGGGAGCACGATCCGATCGTCTCCGAAGGAGTTCGCCAAACTTTCACTGGGGAATCTCCTTGAGGTTCAATTGATGGACTGCGGGGTGTAAACGATGGCAGAAGGGGCTCTCTAGGCGAAAACAATTCTGGTTGGGGGTTGGCAATTGCTTCTTGAGGGACTTTTAACCTATTCGCCACCGCGGTAAGGTCGAGAGGTTTAAATACAAGGTAAATGTCCCAGTAACTGAATGCATCAGATGTCAAATGTTCCGATAAATGGACAAATTGAAAATGCATGTTTGATACTTGAATTGCGTCCTTGTAACTAAGTATAGTTCTTTGTGACACTAATTTTTATTTGTCATTAAGTACATTAGAATTTAGGGTTATAATTAAATAAAACTAGCGTCAGTGTTCAGGCACAGAATAGAATCCTAATATAACAGAAACCCTAAATGTTTGCTGATCATGACTGCTCGTTCAGTTGGATAGGAGTTCAAGTCTGTATAATTGGATTCCATTACTACTGGTATCATTGTCTCTCGATGATGCTAGTGAAAGTCACAGTTGTACCGATAACCACTGTTACCTCTGAATAGAAATTACAGACAAGCCAGAAAAGATAAGGAACTAAAGCGAAAACGAAGAAAGTATAGTCAAAGAAAAAAGAGAGAGAAATAATAAAAAGAAATTATGGAGAAAGCTACGAACTTCAGTCCCTATTGTCATACTTCGTTTCCTAGTACAGTAGTTGAAGGAGACACTGATAAAAAAGTAGAAACAAAAGATTTTCCTCTTTCTTTTTCTTAATCCCTCCTACCAAGATATGAATGAAAAGAAAAGAAACTAAAGAATCCAGCTTCTCCTAATCTCTACTAAAGGAACCCAAATATGAACTCCTAGGTTCCAGGTTACAGGTATTAAACATTGACTAGTTTTAGGCATCAAGTACCTCTATGTAGATAACAGATTATCTATCTGTACTTAGACAACTGGTACTTGATACCTGTAGCAGTAGTTATGAGTACCAATTATTAAAAAACAACCGAGAGAGACTGAGATCTAGAGTCCAGATATCAGTAACCAGGTACTAGGGGCTAGGCACTAGCAGCTAGGGACTAGTTACACAACATTCGAAGAAGCTTGACCTCCCACCCCTGACCCACACTCCAAGGGTCTTCTTTCCTGAAGAAAGAATTTAAAGATTCATTGGACAGAAAACACCTGAAGTGTACATCAAATGTGAAAGAACAAGCCTCTAGGATCTCCTATGGACTGAGATGGGGATGAATATAAGGATAGGGTGTATGGTGAGCTTACCTAGATGCCTCTAGGAGAGGATCCGTCTCTGGCGACGTCCTGGCGACGACTGAGGAATTGAGGACTCGAAAGGTGTATTTATAACCTTCCGACAACAACAATGTAAACAAGTAATCAAGGACTGAGTTCGATGACTTGGTAAGATCGAACTATCGATGAGTACTTGTTAGAAAATTGATACTTCTAAGTAGTAATTACAACTCGCATTATAAGTACGTATAGCTGATAATTATTTTTCGTACTGTTTGATGCAATCTGTTACGTATCAAGATATACACTGATCTATAGAATTTTATTTTTAGAGTAAATTGTCAATTTCGCCAAATAGTGTCCTTAATGCGATTGCAAAATAATAGTTACAACAGTTACATATTACTTTACTAAAACTTACGTAGGAGAATATTTTCGGGGCCACGTGAAGAAAAGGAAGACGAAGAGAAGAAAAAAGTAGGGGTAGGGAAAAATGGGAGAGTGGGTCCTAAAAGTTGCCAATGTTTGAAAGAGAACCACGAGCCAGAAAAGGTTGAGAAATCCTAGACAAAAGAGTATAACTAAATGCTATCTAGGAGAAGATTCTAACACACGATTTTCAGTGATCAGTGTCTCTAGCGTTTAGAAAAAAGCTTCTGATGATGATATCCGCGGTAGCATAGCTAGACAGTGATAAGGAATGTGCATGTTAATGCCTAGAGGAGTTTCAGAAGGCAGTCCACCACATGAATATATCGTAGCGCACTACTGCAGAGAACTTAGTTCAGTTCGGGGAACACTTTGTCCAAGTCACTGTCAATTTAATCTACTCCTGTCATTCATCGTTTCAGAGCAAGAACTATTACTACAATATATTATATTCTGTCGTGTCACTTGTCTGGATTCCAACGCCACACTGACACCTTTCTGGCACCAGGAACTAGGCAATCACAAACTTTTCCAAGTTTAGCAAAAAATTTCTGCATCACTACGCAACCACTGTTAGCTACTATCTCTCTATGTAGGAGAAGATATTATTATTGACTGCAAAGCAAAACGATGTTATATCTCTTTAAAATATTTCACTTTATACCTTAACTGCAGTCTATATGTATAATAAAATTTGAAATTTTAGCAAATTCTATAAATATGATACATTTAGTTTTAGCAGAATGCGTAGGTGGATCTTTATGGCTTCTTTACCTTTCTCTTTTTTTCATTTGCTAGTGTTCAATACTTTCTTTATTACTCGTGAGGAATTTTCTTATTTGACAGACTTAATAAAGACTTTAATAAGCTGCGTACAGTGGATCTAATTTGAAACGAAACTGAGGGCTTTGAAGATTGAATGTATTACACTGTAAATATTAGTCCTCTACTTATATAGTACAAGTGTTAAAAAAATAATATAGTAAAAACTGTGAAACTATTACACACATACTAAACAATTCTTAATGTTAATAGCGAAAAATTATAATTTCTCAGATCATTCATCTCTATTCATTCTAAAGACTCCTAAATTCTCTAAGTTCCCTAAGGGCCCTAAGTTCTCTAAACTCCCTAAATTTCCTAAGTTCCCTAAATTCCCTAAATTTCTCCAACTTCCTTAATTTTCTAAATTTAAAAGTACTCAGAATTAAACAAAATTAGACCAAACTATGATAGAGAATGTAGGAATATTATCAGAATTGATATAAAAAAGAAATAATCCTTGCACCTTTCTTGAATCATAAATTTTTTTACAAATATGGATCCCACACTAAACTCTACATATATCAATCAGAAAAATGATATAGTATACATATTGCCCATGTACTTCAAAAGTGACATAACCCAAAAAAGAAAAAACTAGTTAAGAGTTTAGATAAAAATTATTTACTAAATAAATAGTACTGTCAAAGAGAGAAGTTTCATCTAATGAAAGTTACTTTAATCGAGTAATCTATCTAAAAAATAGTTACACACTATTCCTAACAAATGATTTTCCTGTTATTATTCAATATTACATTTTATATTTGAAATACATATAAATTCTCTGAATCAACTCTACACTTCTAAAGTTCATTCACTAAAAGCCTTCTACCAAACACAGCCATATTTACCAAACCGATTCCTAATTGTACCCCAAAAATCGAGTCTCCCGAGTTCCCTGATTTTCAAAATACCTGCATCCTCGACCTATCTCTACATTCTACCACTAAACAAGGTAGAACTCATTCGCTAAATTGAAACTCGAGATCTCCCAATGCAATCCAACACCAACACCCCAACACATCAACTTACCATTTCATCCTCAAAGTCACATCTCAAATTCACTTCACCCTCTTCCTTATCTCTCCTCACCGACGGCCAGAAGGAGCCATCCTGTATCTGTTGCTCGGCTCTTTCCCGAGGAATTATCTCTTCGTTAGTCGCGGCACGTTGCAGGGGGCACACGGAACGTACGCGAGCGAGCGGAACTTTTGGCACTGCGATAATATACCGCTACACGGCCACTGCAGAAAAATATAACGCGACGGGTTTCTATAGCTGGCTGTCGCGTATACCTGGCCTATGCACCGAAACGAACGCGATCCCTGGCTGCGCCGGACATATCGACTACTCTGCTGATAAATCACCGGAATCGCAGGTATGCGCTGGTGCCATCGTTGCGAGCAACTGCTGGCTAACCGGTTGCACTGGGGCCAACTGGTGACCCGTGGATGGTGTCGGGACTGATTCAATTACGGGCTTCAAATTTTGAATCAACACGCAGTATTCGGTGGATTAAGTACTCTGTAAACAGGGGTCGTTCTCGCTCCAGAATTTTTGAAGACTGCAGATCTTCTCAACGAATGAGTGTCGTAGGTGGTAGATATTGGGATTGGGGTTCGTAATGAGGAGTATGTGGGTTAGTTTCGTGAGTCTAATTCCTTAGTCTTGTTATGACTGATCCTTCCTGTTTAATGAGGCTATTGGGGTCTTTGTCTGTGATGTTATTGAGGAGTTTGTGGATGCCTGTGGGGTTTGGCATTTTCCATTTTTCGTTGCAAGAGTTTTTGATGGCTTTAGGGATACAGTTTTGGAGATTTTTATGGTCTAGTCTCAGTATCTGCGGTCTATGTAATGTACAAGTGACTGTGGAACAGTTTCTGACCATCTGTCCCAACTACAATGATAAAAGAAGGCAATATAATATTACTAATTCACTGGAAGTATTAGAGGATGGACAGTCATGTAAAAAAGTGATAGATTTTTTAAAAGATGTAACCTTTACGGACTAATATAGACCTTTATGATCTAATATAGTATCTTTCTCAACGCAACTGTGCACCAAAAATTGTCGCAATGTAGTCACTGATGACCCAGTAGATGGATGTGCCCTTAAACACTAGAAAAAAATGAGTATCAGATTTTTACATCCCTTCGTGAAAAACATTTACATTTTTTATTTGAATCTCAGTTTGAAATGTTTGGAAATGGTGCATGAATTTTTCCATAGACTTTTATCTACTCAAAAACATGTCGAATTCAAATGACCTACATTTATAGACTGAGGTGACCTAAAAAATGTTTATAGAGGAAGGGTTAATCTGAATACAGATTGTTTAAACCCTTCTAGGCCTGGATGGTTTTTGGCTATGAGATAAAATCCTTTTTACTACCTTTTTAATAACAGTAATCTGAATAAGCTTCATCTAAAATTTCATGATTTTAAGTCTTTAAGTTTAGTACTATTCAAGGACCAATGTTGCATATACTGATATAGAAAGAATGATTTTCGCAATGAATTTTGATATTATTTAATCTTTCTGAGAGTTATCAATTTTGAATTATCTGAGTAGGTAATTACTGCAGCAAATTAACATGACGTAGAAATGTGAGGTAGATATATTTGGAAACCACACAATCTTGGGTCAGATCAGGTTGAAAATTTTACTTTGAATTAGGACAAGATTCTAGAAATATTTTGCGATTCAAGAATGTCGTGATGCTTGAACTTTCGAAAATTCGAATTTGAATGATACAATCGTATTATTGAATTTTAATATCTAATATGAAATATTAAATTATGAAATATTTTTGGTTGTAGTAATGTAAGTATAATACATATACAGGGTGGAAATTATAAAGCGTTACGGACGAATATCTTCAAAAATATTGATTATACGCAAAAATATTTCAAATGAAAGTTGTTCAGCACCGAGGGGAATATCATGTGGTGGGACTTTTATTTTTCCCAGTGGACGCGTAAAAGTGAGGTGAAGGTCACGACCAATTTTTCAAATGGAACCATACTTTTATTTTTTACTAGTATTGTAAATTCTAGTCTTGTAAAAGAAGGTCATTCAAGGTCAAACTTGCAAGGAAATAATTTAACGTAATTGCGTTTTATCTGTACTTTAGTAAGTGTTCAAAATTATCACCTTCTACTTCAATGCACTTAACAATTCTTTGTCGAAATAATTGTCTGATTTTGTAGAAGAAGATCTTGTAAATCTTGTCTCGTCTTTTTGCCAGTCTTGCGATTAGTCAAACTGGTGATACGTTTATGCTCGAAAGCGCAATGTTTCTTTTGAAAATATACTATGTGATCTCAAAGCTTCCCGATGTTTTCTTTTATAACAAATTACATTATTCCTGAAAAGTCTTTCCTAGAACACTTCCACTTTGCCTAAGAATATTTTGTGATGTCACTAATATTTTCGGAGATTTTCTCGTTTCCCACGTTCTACGTTTCCACACTTTAGCTCACCCTCTATAAATGTGGAGGAATTATAAATTGACACTTTACACGTGTATTTTCGACAGTGATACCAAATTCAGATATTGGCAACAATTTGGTCGATGTTAACATGAAATGTAAAGGAAGACATAATGAGTTTAACTCATTTTATATAATACTTGTATAACAAAATGAAGCTTTTAGGTAACTATAAAGTATTTTTGAAAATGCTTAGTTTTATTGTAGATATAATATAATTTGTGGCGTAAAAATGAAGGACTCAGAAATTTGATAATATATATACTGAATGTATTGTATATACAGTCTTTTGATATTTCTTAATCCTTAAACGTAGTGTTGTCATTTGACAATTTAATTATTTTTCTTTAATTTTATTTGAGTCATAGACATAAGAATTAAATATAGCATAAATATACTATAAAATATGACTATCTAAAAATTCTTATACATAACAAGTTTCATTATTTAAAAGTTTCAGTTTTGTCATGTAGACTAAGTTTCCTCAAAAAATGAATATTCCTATTTTTCGAAGTAACTTGCCTAATGAATATCGATACCATATTTTACTGAAATTATGTAATTAAAAATATGAATTTGGGTTAACTTCAAAAAATACTTGGCACAGCACACTGTAGCTTACTTTCGATACCAAATTTCTAACACCCAAGAGAAAACTGCATATACTAAAGAATTAATGAATCACATAAAAATATAAAAACTTTGAAATTTTCGCTCAAAAAAGAATTGACGATTTGTCCAAAAATCCAAAGTCAAAATTCTAAAATTCAATCAATTTCATTTTGCATAAAATTCACAACATTGTTCCACAGTCCACAACGAATCACACTGATATATTTAAACATTCTACTACCCTCTCAATTTGGACATTCATTTACATAAACAAATTACGAAAATCTCCAGCAACCCCCAAGAAGCAGAGAGCAACATAAGACGGCACGCGACTGGACAGCCGACTTTTACGTAAACGTGAAAAGATCAAGTAGCTCACGAGGCGCTAATATAATAATGCAATATGATAATTAAATTTGATGATACAACCAAGACGACAGGTAACACCGAATCCTCTGAG
Organism: Calliopsis andreniformis; assembly: GCF_051401765.1. Lineage (NCBI taxonomy): Eukaryota > Metazoa > Arthropoda > Insecta > Hymenoptera > Andrenidae > Calliopsis > Calliopsis andreniformis. Next base: position 9,415,374 of record NW_027480432.1, on the reverse strand, counting down.
AAAGCAGGAACGTCTGACGTGCCTACATCGTCGGCAGAAAGACACTAAACTCGTCCACTGGCAATCTTTTTAGTTACATAAACCTGTCAAAGGGATAACTGGCAAACTGGAATCGTGGAAATAACTTTCATCCAATTTTCCTGCACGAGCTCGTGTGGTAATTCCCACGGATAATCCAGATGGCTGGAAGGGGACACTTTTGATGCATCGTTTACGTTCATGCGTAAATAATCTATTTTATGTTTCATTGTTCGCTGAGGGAAACATTCATTCCTGTGGATTTAATATTCTGTTTGCAGATGTACAGGGTGTCACAGATGAGGTGCTTGTTGATGAAGGTTTTAGAGATTTTTTGGCAGTTTTGAGAATTATTGCTAGATCATTGATAGTTTTGAGGACTAGCAATTGAGGAAAATTAACCCCCAGTTTGTAAATGGTACAGTGAGGGTTACTCTACATAGCCTCAGTTCTACTATAGCTACTGCTCAGTTATGGGAAAAAGCAGTGTCTACTAAAATTATTTTCCTGATATTTTACACTAAGACAAGTCTCAAAATGTTCAAAATTATTCAAAGTTGCAAAGAACCTAACTTCACATTTTTCTGTACTTATTGTCTTTCTCCATAGTTAGGTAGTATAATAAAATTTTAGAATTTTTGAATTTTGGGTACTGTAGTTATAGTAGAGTTCAAGAATTTGGTTTATTATAGTTGCAAGAGAGTCCAAGAGTTCTGGTTACTATAGCTTTAGCAGAGTTTAAGAGTTTTGGTTGGGGCTATGAGGGTTAACCTCCACTGCACTAACTTGAACCTGAATGTTGTGTTTCATCAATTACTAGTAATAAATTATAAAATTGCTTATAAAATTCCCTTTGCACTAACCACAGCAAGTAGTCACTTAGAGCTGAAATACAGATTTCTAGAAATTAAAACCAAAAAACTGGAGCAAATACAGAAAGAGACTTTGAAAGTTAGGGACTTTGAAAGTTCAAGACTTGCTCCTTTGAGAAATTGCAGACATATATCTTAAATATTTGAAAATTTGAAAGTGTTCAAAGTTCAAGGTTGGATCATTTAAGAAATTGAAGATTTATATCTTCCATATTTGAAAATATAAAAATGTGAATATTCAAAGTCACTCACATTAGAGAAATATTAAGGTCCCCAATTATCTACATTTTGGTACCACAAAAGGGTAACTATTAAATTACATTTTAATTCAGCACAATTCCAGAGTAGTTATTTAAAATACAATAATTGCTCGACTTTGCAAGTGTATGAGCGAGACGTTATACACATATATACTCTCCTGTTGTTGACACTGTCATCGATCTCGTTTTTATTTCTGACGTGACAGGGTAGTTTCGATGGAAGGATACCTTGGGAATTAATCATACAATGTTCGTTCACGCGAAAGCAATTATTATTTGAAAGATGAATGTTCCCAGTGACGTTTTCTTCGAACTTCAGCCAGCGTTTCGGGTCGCTGATAAGAGATCGAGCCTATCAATGGAGCGAAGGGTTTTTCACTCAGTTGCTTTTTATAGGCCACGCTTTAGATTGATCAATAAACTGAATGAAAGGAATAATGTCGTTACTCGTGGTACAAGAAGGGTAGAAGCTTCTTATTGTAATTTTAACTTTGTTAGTTTAAAATTTTGTACTGGAAATAAAATTAAATACCTTTGATTATTTTTTATACCTTTCAAGCTCTTTTTTAACTAAAAACAATAAACTAAAGTAGTTAGAAATTTAGAAACCAGAAAGCATTTAGAATAATTTTCAGTCAGAAATTGTGAGAGGGTTGTATATTAATACTTAGAAAAAATATTTTATTTAGAAAGCATGTGTATAATATTATTCGCAAATTTTTCATTTATTTACGATGAAACAAGAATACTTGACCCTTCTTCTCTTTTGTTAAATATCATTTTCCATCCGATAAGCTTAATTCACGCTTGGGAAATAATTCATTCAAAAATTTCTACACAGTGCAGGGTATGTTTAGTCTCTAGACTGAGGAAAACTCATTAAAAAGTAAGGTTCCAAACTATTTTACTAACTTTTTTATTCTATGTATGGACGTTAAAAAAATATATATCTAATTGAATATTATTTAACACCTGAAAGCTTAAAAATTTTAAAAATCGTAAACATGTATTAAAGGATAAACGAATATTCTATTTCTGAATCCTTCATTATTATAATTAGAAGTGGTTACAGTACTGGTGAAAGCTACTGCCCTCAAAAAATTAATATTCGATCTACGTAAGCAGTGACTCTAAATTACGTCACAGCTATTCACCCCTTAGCAAACTTGGATATAATTAGTACGAACGTCACTATCATTCACCTTGATCACGTTAATTGACCCTTTCACGACCCTCAATTTTTTTACAGTGTTTCTTTAGTTTTCCCAGGTCAAAGAGAACTTCATGAAAACCAAGATAGTTCACAAAAGACGTAGATAAATAAATCAGTGTATTGTTTAAACGAATAATGCTTCGAAGTTTGCACATTAACAATGACTCCTTGCCAATGTTCACAGGAAAATCTGTAGCAAAGTGCATTAACCTAATTTGGGTCACTGATCCTCTCCAATAGGTCGAATTCATCTTGTCTAATTTTGTAAACTATCGATTCACGATAATTTTAGGCAACGTTCTCTTTTTATGCTCCATAAATATTTTTTGAGGGAATTTGGGGTATTCGATTGCTTTGGGAATTTACATAATTTATCCTTCTAGGTATTTAAATATAGACAAGATGAAATAAGAATAGGGTAACTTTTTTATGGAACTGACTTCTTTAGGGTGAGTGATATACTGCAGATTTTTATGCAATTTCATGTTTTTATAAACACAATTATAGAAATGGAAGTAACAAATTTCCTTCATTCTTTAAATACTGCAACTTGTACTTTACTTTTTCATATTTTACATGTTTTTTAATATCATATGAATTCTATAATTTTTTGCATTTTTGAAATGTTCATGCATGCTTAAAAATCCGCTATCTAGTGATAGAATTGATAACACTGCAGTACTTATATTTATGTCATATTAATAGATATGTAATAAATGTATTTTCTATTTTGTCTTCCAAGAGCCTCTGCCCTAATCATTCTTCATCACTGTCAGAATTCTATTTCCCCAATATAAGCTCAGAATTTTCTGTACTATTTCTTGGACCTTTTTCAATTATTCTGTCATATCAGAATTGATTTCAGAAAACTATATCTCACGTTTTTGAGCTTCTCATTGGCACGAAGTTGTGAACTCATAACAAGGGAATATTCTTCCTATAGGCACTACTCAAGAATTTAACTCTTCATAAGCAAACTGTTTTGTCACTTGCTGCAGAAAAATTGGATCATTAATATTCAAGCTCAATTCTTGCTCTGTTTTCAGTTTCATAAAAATCTAAAAAGATCTTCTGAAATACTTATCAAAGCCTCTAACAATTATACAATTATTCAAAAAGTCAAATTTTTAAACAGCTTGTGTTCAATCAAAATAATAATTTAGAGGGAAATCTGGGAAATGCTCAATAAATTTTGTTCCTGCCATCAAGCACCAAGATTGCCTCTGCAGACTTCAAAATAACAAATTTTTTAGCTACGTTTTTATTTTAGGAAATGAGCGATATTTGGCCTTGTAGATGAATATATTAGAACACTTTGCAGTCTGTGTCGCCTCTGCGACGACATTGTAACATAAGCTGGTAACTCTGTCGGCGCAGTAGCATCTACAAACAACTTTGTATTTTTATACATGTAGGGAGTTACTTCGGCATATGCTTATCGTAATCAATGTGACGACCAAGCTGGCTGCGTTTCTTCCAATCGTGCCTTTGTCAACGTATTTCTTACTTTCATAGTAAAAAAGAAGTTGCTGAAAGGTTGCATTAAAAATTGCTCGAAGTGCAAAGGGTAAACAACAAAAATATTTAAAAAAAATGGGATCAGGAAGCATACACAGGCTACTGTATTCTCTTCATTCCTATTCCAAAATTCACAAGTTTCTAAGAATTATAGAAATAGGTATTCACAAACTCAAATCTTTAAAATTTACTTTCGATCCAAATGAAGACTCTAAAGAAAATCTGAAAGATGCTCAATTTTCCTCGTTCCATTAAGAATCTGGGTCACCTATGCAGAGTTCCAAATACCAAATTTTTAATTACGTCCTTATTGCAGAAAATGAACGATATCTGACGCTAAAAATGAGCATATTGACAATCAATAAATGCAATCAGAAAATCACACACAGTCCATTGTACTCTTTCCATTAATACTCCAAGATTAAAACCCAAAGCCATCATCTCGAAATTTCTTTCCCAATCTCCAGCTCCCCGAGAAACGTGATCAGCAGGCCAGACCATCCAAGTGTGATCATCAAAAGAGATCTCTGGCAGGTCGTCAACGACCATCCACAGAATCTACAGACTTTTTCCAAGGATTGAGGCCCCTTGCCCCATGGACTGCCCTGCATTAATTGAAATGCCGCCTGTGTGCTCCGAGTGCGCTCGATGCACGAGCGTACCAGCCGCGTCACCATTCGGGATACTGAAAGTCTAGATTCTTCGAGTAAACGGCTCGGTGGCGGCTCTAAATATAAACCGTTCCTTGAGAAACGTGTAGTGGGTACTTTGGAAGCCTCTGTGCGCTGCCACAATTACACGGATTACTGAAATCTCTTCATTAGCCGCTGCAGCAAAAACTCTCGTTAAACGCTAATGTGAACCAGATACGGCAACGTGGATCAAATTTCGCGGCTCGCGTGAGCTCTGCCGATGAATGGCTATCATTCTGAGGGGAGAGGACCCTGTTTCTGGGAACTGACGAGTTGTGATTAGGGAATCGTGGGTTCTGGGTTGGTTGATGGATCTGTTGAGGGACCTCGAGAGATCCCTCCTGTATGGAGGCACAGAATCGCTGAATATTTTTGTGGAGTAGAAAAATGGCAAGAATTGGTAGGTTTAGATTAAGCTGGATCCCAATACCTGGACACTTAAGACATTCAATGAAAGTGGACAACCTAACAATACATGTCCTGATATTTCAATTTCATTCCAGTAGCTGAATATACTATTTTATGATACTATTTTTTCTTTTCCAGTAAGTAGATTAGAATTTAAACTTAAAATTAGGTACATATTATTGACATTAGTGTTTGAGTATAGGGACATGATCGGCTGTTGAGTAATTTTACCTTAAATCTTGCTTTAAAACAAAAGCAAAAATTGAGCTCGTGTTTGAGTTAACAAATATAGATTAAATATTGATTATTTTCATTATATTATAATACTACTGTATAATCTATGGGTCATAGACGAGGCCAAGAGTAAAAGGCCAACTATATACTATGTACTACTATGTGACTTTAAAAAAAAGTCATTAATAAATCAAAAGTAACTATTTTTTAATATTTGAGAAAAATGGCACCCTTTAAATGGTCTAGCTCTCCCCTTAATCCAAGCCTGAGTAGAATGAGAATATTATCAAAAGCTAGCACGTCTGACTATGAAAACTGTCCAAATACCAAGTGCGTAGCCGTCGTCTGGCATTGGTACACGTGATAGAAATCGAGACAGCCGTGCCCCTTACAGAATTAACATTGGGACCTCGTGCGTACGTGCAACCTGGAAGAGAGCGAGGTCAGTCTGCCGACTGACTATGAGATCGAGTCGAGACCGTAATCTCTGGGATCATTCTGCAGGAAACCCGAGCTTGACGAGAATCGTGGGCAGGATAATGAGGTCACGCGTCACAGTGTTGACAATTCGTGTGTTTGGTCCAATGTCCATAAGTGGGCAGTTGTGACAGAAGGATTTTTGCATGATAATCGAGGGATCTTGATATCGCACCCCAACGAGGAGACTGTTGCAAAGTCGAAAGTATGAAGTTTCTGGGAAGAGTGGAATTATAATTCTTATTTGCGTGGTTACTGAATTATTGTGTCATGAAATAGACATCATACGAGGTAGTACTCATATATGAGGAAATACTCAATAAAAACATACATATATAACTAATAAAACTTATATAGGTATGTGTCAATTCAGTGTAAGTTCGTGGTAGTTCCTGGGATCACTTTATAAGAAACTTGATCTCGACGAAAATCGTGGGCAGATGAATGGGGTCAAGCGTAGATAGCGTTGCTGGATGTGTTACAAATTCTAATATTGTGGGCACTGTTCATGGGCGTTAGGACTGCTCTGTTTTGGTCAACGATGTTGGAGGAACGCGATATCATTCACAGAATACTATGATTCATACTAGTTTAGACGATAACTATACTAATTATAAAATGACTATTTATTAATCAATGGTTTCTTCGATTTTTCTATTTAGAATGAGTCTAATGAGCTACTCTAAAGGATACTCATCTCTAGAAAAAAATCGTAAGTATTTGAAAGTAGATGATTACTAATCAACAAGTTTTTTTATTTTTGTATTTCAAGTGTCTAATGAAATGAAGTTCCTATTTTAGAAGATACCCCTGTCTACAAAAAAGATCGTGAACATTTGAATTGCTAATATTTAAGAAGACACAGATACCATATAGGTACATTATATTTTGTGATAAGTGACACAAGTGTTCCTATTTTGTATAATCTTGTAATTTTGATTAGTTACTCACAATTGTTTAGGTTCCAAAGATGGAGTAGATCGAACTATTTACATAGATCAACATGTCTTTAGCTATCTTATTACTGGTATTGTTAATTCTGTTAAATTTTCAATTGAAAGATATAGAAGTTTTCCAGACAAAGGATCCAAGAGTTGTCTACGAGCTAGAACACAGTCTAATCGATGATTAAGAGCAACTGTCTACCCACGTGTTCCCATTTCCAGTTATGGAAGCAGAGACCACCTCGTTGACAGCTTGGCTGTTTGTCACAATGAAATTTTATGAATCAGGACTTCTCCCCATTTAATCGATGAACCAATCGAAACCAATCAAAAACAAAGATAAAACTGTTGAAAAATTCTCCATCAGAAACTTTCTATTTACAAAATTACTGAACCTCGGCTAAAACTTACTCAAAAATCTACATCTACATACCAAAAGGAAATCCAGAGGATTAAACACAAGATTAAAAATTGTTGACTCCCAACAGCTTCTTCACAGAACTCTGATGCTCTCGTCAGCCAAAAGAACAGCAAAAATATTCACAAAGCTCTCTATCACAACAATCAATTAGTTCCTCGAACCAACCAAGCATCTTCACGCCACTGAATGGACCAGGAAGTTTCCATTGGGTCTCTTTGAGAGCGTGTCGCAGGGATTGCCACGAGAATCGTGGGCAGGATAATGAGGGCACAGGTAGGAACGCGACAAAAGAACCGTTTGACTCTGCGTCAGCCTCGTGCCATGGAAACGAAGGAACAAGGCGAACAGTTCTCTCTAAGTCCCGACCAGGCTAAGCGGATTGGATTGGCTCTGAATCAGAAAACAGGTATGATTCCGTCAGCTCATTGAAGTCGGCTAAGGACTACGATAATGTTCCCCATGACGAATCCAGTGAACCAGAGCTCTATCGTTCACGCTTCGTTTGTTTCCGCTGTCTGCAGCCAATTGTTTCAGGTTTATGCATTCGTTTATTGCGTTCCGCAGATGAGAAGAGCAGGAGAATCGGATCCTAAAATTTATTACTTCTCGAGGCTTACAGTAAGGAGTTATCAGGTAAATATAGATAATTTAGGTGAAGGACATAGCTAGCAAAATAAAATATTTTACTCTGGAGGAATTTAAGAGAAGAGGTCCTCAGATGGATCTTTAATCTGTAGACAGTAAAAGAGAATATTGTTTAGAGTTCAAGACTCTTGTATCATGAGATGTCTCTAAATAATAACGCAATTTAGAAAAGGGACTTAGTCTGTTTTTTAATAGTAGATAAGCAATAGACACAGTGTTTTATTAAAAATTCTCAAAACTCCAAGATTTGGACTAGTAATTAAATCCAGAAGAAAAGACTTATTTCAATGCTAGGTGAATTTGTACTGAAAAAAACAAATAGTGACAAGAAAGTGTTATCAGATGGATTTATAAAGGCAAAAAAGACAACTGAAATGAATTGAAAATTGATTCAAATTCAGAAATTTTGTGAGGTTTTGAAATTAAAACTCTGGGAAATTTAGAATACAAAATATTTTTCTTAACTAGGCCCTATGAAAAAAAGCTAAAGAGAACAGTCTTTCTATGTAATCTACTATTACTACTTTCTGAATCTTTATACACATAATTTACAAAAATATCCAAAGTACACGCTATACCTAATATATTTTGAAGATGGGCAGGACTTGTATTTAAATTCTATTGCTTTAGTGGTATTCATAAAAATATGAACTTTAAAAAAAGCTGCAGTCTAACTATTACAAAAAAAAAAAAAAGAATTTTATCAAGATCTGAGTTTCAGTAACATCTGACGATCTCTCCTTATTATAAGTCCTGAGGGTAGCAATTAGTCCACGTACATACATGTACATTGTAGTTACATACCAATTATTTTACATGAAATGATTTCATAACGCTACACGCAACAACCCCATATTTCTCCAACGAAAGAGAAAAGAATGTCTCTCAATGGAAATCCACTTTAATGCCTCGTGGCCACCAATAATACAAGAGAGTTAGCCAAGGCGAATTACGATAAGAAGTGGATACGCTAGACTCCCAGTAAACAATCGTCAGCTTTTTCCTTCGCGACGTATCGACAGGCTCGTTACAGCCGATAGGAAGCCGCTTCAAGGAGAAAAAAAGAGTCAGATAATTAATGAATCACCCGAATCGAGGGAAAATCTCGTTCGGTTTTTTCCACGATCATTAGCTCCGCTATTAGTCGACTTCATCAACGCGGGGACATTTTTTGCAACGAATGAATTCCTTTTTTCCCGTTTTGTCTCATTGTTCGAGCGAATGAAATAGCTTTGGAGGATTTAATGACTTCGTAAAACGATTATTAGAGCACTCCACGTGTAAATAAATGGAAGCTAGTTATTCTGAACTATATTGGGTATAGCTACTCGATGAAGCCTGGGATGAAAGTGTGAAGAGAGGGATCAAGAGTTTATGGATTCTAGTGGGCAAGGACTCTGTACAAAAATCTATTATAAATCTATGTTCGAAGACTATTGAAGTTGTTCGAATGTTTCTATGACCCTCTTTCAATACATCTCTATAAGCAATGGATGTTTCAGAACTTCTGCAAACATTGCTTGATTGACTTTAAATTTAGAAAACTCCTGAAACTTATGTTTATCTTATACTAGTTAGGTATTGAAGACTAAATTGCCTATTTTTATTGTTCAGGGTGTTAATATGAAAGAAAACTTCTACAGTTATCTAATGATTATTGACAAAAAGAAATTTGGAATGATCTTCCTTGAGTTTTTGCTCAGAGCAAGGTGACCAAATTTACCTAGAGAGGGCACCGAAATAAACGAAGCACATAACTGTATAAACTGATGAGCCAATCGCTTCCGTGTGACATCGTCGAGGTTGATGATTCACGAAGTGGTATGAAAGACATCACCAATGAGAGCCACAACTTGTGCCATGAAAAATGTATCTTATAGGGTTGTTTATGGCAGGGTTGAGTTATTTGTCGACTTTTTCTGGATTCTAACATTAGAATTTGGGTAATATAATCCGAGGATTATTATTAGGCTTCCAATATTAGCCGAATATTAGCGTATTTGAAATATTTGAGTAGACATTATGTACTAGAATATATTATACCTCTTATATGATAATAAATTTGAAGAAAATGTAGTGAACCTGAAGAAGTTTGTAATACAGCTAATGTATAAGCTGGAGGAAATAGCTACTCAAATATTAAACTGTAGTGCTGAAAGAAATCAAATTGCTACTTTGAATATTTAAATCAGTTCAAATAGCAGTAATTATTCGATGTTACGGAATTGGAATTCGAAAAAAAGTATTTAAATTAGAATACATGAATATAATTAAATAACAAGAAAATGGGTGTCTTTGGGGAGCCCTAATACGAAAGACTTAAATTTTTATAGTCTCTTATTTTTAAATCTTCAGATACCCAGATATTTAAAATATAAATTCTTAAATATCCACATTTGCGAATTCTCAAGCATCCAAAATATTTTCATATTTTGAAATCTTCATGGACCAAAAATTTAAAGTTCACTAGTTTTCATGTTTTCAAATATTCAAAATACAGATCTATAACTTTTCAAATTTTCAAATTTCAATCTCCCAAGCCAAAGCTTTCATGATTTCAAATTTTTAAATATTTAACCCTTTATCACCCCAATTTCTATAATTAGTAAACAAATTTATTTTACATAGAACTAGTAAATATTTATATACCTCTAAATATCATACACCTTCATATATGATATAACAATCGACTTGCAAGTTTCAACTTTTCGTTATAAAAAAAATTGTAACTTGTAGATTATCTATATAATTAAGCATATACAACATAATTTAAAAAAAAATAGAATTATCACTTACTGGCCTAGAAATAAAGTAACATCGATACATCGATATATAATTTCAAAGTAACACAGCGTTATAAAGAGTTAAACTACAAATTCACAATTTCGAACATTCAAACCTTGCCGAAAATTGTCAAATAGTATAGTAAATTATAAGTCTCAAATCTTGATTCCCAATTCCAATCCCCAATACCAGAAACTCTGTACGTGACCTCACTCAAGGCAATTCCACCTTGCCACAACAAAAGTTAAATTACTCGAGCTGCCCTAGTCCTAATCCACGTGTCCCCAATTTGACGTCCTTATATGACCACAGCAGTGTCAATCGTAAATTCGTTCGAAAAGTTTCAAACTCAAAGTCGCCTCTTCCTCCGCAGGAAGGAATATCAAGCAACTCTGGCACGCGACTCATAGAAGGTGAAAATGGAATCGACACGGGAAAAGTTCGATAACAGGATCGACCTTTCGCTCGGCGTTCGTTGCGCGCGTGCGCCGTCAAGGGTTGCCGATGCCTTTGGATCGGCGCCAAAACTGTCGGTATAATGCTGTTACAATGCTAATTCCCGATCGCAATGTCTTCGCGGTGCCAGGCGAAATTATGTGCCACGCTCTGCCAACCTCATAGCGCTTTAGCTCGAGGTGAGGTACACCGCTCCACTGGTTATCGTATCGACGTCAATTCAACGAAAATACTGTCTCATTTACGTAGTTGGCTCTGTTCATTAAAGAGATACATTCTGTAGAAAGTGGAGTAGATGGTAGAGACTCAGTGTTGAGCGATCAGCTTTTGTTAACGTTTTGCTATAACGTTCACTGAGAGAACGCAGTCGTTTCACGCAGATGGCTTCCATTGCCCCGACTGACTTTTCCACTGAGATTGGTGAAGGATTCAAGAGCCTAAAAGGACACGCCTTGCTTCTTTCTACTCTGTATACCTAGTGTCCAAATGAAACAAATGTTTCTATCTATTAAGAAACAATATTTATTGAGATATCAATGTATAAGAATCCACAGCTTATTTGATTACAAAGAAACAGCAACGGTAGAACTGTTTCCTGGGTTTCCTACAAAATGTTCGATGCGACCAGGTAGTTTATGACACGGGAAATCTAGGGTCGTTTATGATATTGCAACGCAGTAAGAATTCTGACTAGTACCAGTACGTTTTCGGTCGACAGAGACGATATTCAAGAAGATTTTTATTTGCTAACAGAGCCGCATTAATACTTTCGGAGAAAACTAAAATCTAAAAGAATATCGTTTGCTTGCTCAAAATTTCTTTCACCGTTTATGCGCTAACACTTGAAGAAGTGACTTTCTTTAGAAATGGTAGGACCTCCAAGGGCCCAACAAGGGGTTCATGGGTAGGGATGTGCTCGGGAGTGACAGAGCCAATAACTAATGAGCGTAGGCGTGAACTGCGCAAAAGGTACGAAAACTCGTCAACCGACAACTGCGTTCTCCCAGCGAACGAAGTATAGTAGTAATCCTTTTAATAAGGGTTTGGCAATGGCTTCTCTGAAACAATTGATGTATCACATTTTCCATTTGTGAATCCTTGTTCTGATTAGTCAAGTTAGTTGAATTCGAGTGGTTTGAATGCAAATGATTTGGAGGAACATCCCTTCAAGTTTCTATTTTGTCTAGGCACGTTCAGATTAGTTGAATTACTTGAATTCAAGTGGCTTCAATGCAAATAGTTCAGGCTATATGACCAATGTGAACGTGTTTTATTACTTTACTTGAAATATCCTTTGAAACTTCAAGTCAAGTTGACGTCTTTTCAACTTTTCCTTGCCTTGAAATAAATATTGATTGGTATACGTGTACCATATAGGGCAAATTTTAAGCAAAACAAGGAATATCTTGTTTGAAAAATACACAACCAAATAACTAGGGTGCACCACTTCTTTTAACGCCATTTTTATTATTTTTGTTGGAGATCTTGAATTTAAGTTACTTTTGAATCCAAGTAACTTGACTTGTGTGGACACAAACTTGACTTTTGTAGCTATTTAAAGAACAGTGAACTCTATTTTGTATTAAACAGTAAGTATTGTATAGTAATAGCAAATAGAATGATTGCAGATATTAAATATGAATCTTCATAAACTGTGACAAATTAAAAATAGCAAGTCAAATGTGAGTCCCTCTTTTTCAATTTTGCTTCCTTCTTTTTGTGGAACTTAACTTGACAAGTGTTTATCATGATTCACTTCACTTTTCATAAAAATAATTTTGAAACACCATCACCACTTCTATCACAAATATTGTGAACTCCAAAAAAATTGAAAAAAAAAAGAAAGAAAGAAATTTATTCCAAATAGTCTTAAGTTTCTCTAAAAAAGACCTAAGCAGATACAATTTTCTTATATCCAATACCTCTACAAGTAAATACAATTGAAATTAACTGTCAATAAAATTTTAATAAATCTCCCATTTTCCTCACTGCAACCATAGTCAACCACATCTACACAGCACAAATTTCACAGCTCCCTGAATCAATAAAAAAACCCTGACTAAATTTCTCAGTAAAAATACAATCCCTGCGCGACCCTGCATGGCTATTTGAATAACAGCAAGTAGCAGCGCACTTCTCGCATGTATTTACATATTTCTCATTAAGTAAGGGTTCGCCACGTGGCATCGAAGCTCCTCCCGCTCGACCTTTGAAGAAGAAAAGTGTCATTAGTCAGTGGTGTCCTCCAGTATTAAAAATAGTCCAGCTAGTCGACAGGGGAGCAGGGCAAAGGGCCTCCCACGTGATTTCATAAGCAAGAATCTCGGAATCTCTAAGCACACGTGGTACAGGACCCACGCGTTGCTGAGCACCCTCCTTCGACGCAGGACACGACGCCCTCAAAAAATTAACAGCTTCTGTTGATTTCTCTCTTCCATTTTTTTCCATTCAGTTCTTTACAGAGATTCAGTTCTTCATGAATGCATGCTAAATACACTCAAAGTACATGTCTCTTTAATGACACAGGCTCTGCTATTGTTTAAGCTGCATTAGGACTCACTTCAGGAGTTAGAGACAGAGTTCCAGGAATTGGAATAAATATGTACCTAAGTAAAAAAATTGCTTGGAGTTCAATGTTTGAGCGGTTTTGGTAGGATAAGAGTGCCAGTTACTCTGTGCTATCCAATTACTGTGGTCTTCCTTTTATTTTCAAATATACAAGGTGGCCCACCTGAATCAGGCTACTAAAGTACCTCTTCCTATTGTCGAGATATAAGAAATATTTTATATGCAATTTGAATGGTATTAAGAGACCAATACATTGCAAAGAACATATTTTTTAAAGTAATTTTTTCGGAGTCCTGGGCATATTATTCAAGTTGCATATAAAATGTACCTTATATCTCTACAGTAGTAAGAGATATTTAGGTGGCCTGGTTTAGGCGAACCACCCTGTATGTAACAAGATATACCATTATTAAACTGTAAATACTGAACTTTCTTCAAAAGTTTCTTCAAAATACATATTTTCAGTTTAATAGTACTACATCTTGCTATATGTGAAAATAAAATCAGGGACACAGTAATTGATCAGCACACACAGATTGGTACTTTTACCCTAGACATTTAAAAATTCAAAATTTGAAAATTGGAGAAGTTAAAGATTTCTACTTTAAATACTTAAAAATTTGAAGATTTGGATAAATACAAGTTTGAAAGCTACGAATATGAAAAAATTCACCGAAACAAAGATTATCTATTCAAATCCCTCTCTTTACTTATCACTGACAAAAGCCCACCCTCATCTACACCAGCAAAGACCTGCAAGAACAAAAATAATTTCCGTAGGAGCATTCGAAATAAACAGAGCCTTCTACAGCGAAGCGAACGCATGAAAAATGCATTAAATAAACCGAAAAGAAGAAAGGAGGTTAACAGTCCCTCTTGATACAAAAATAAAGCAGATGAATGCGATCCCAGTTAGCGAGCAGGAATATCGACGATCGCGAGGCGAGCCCTGGCGCGAAAATGAATTCGGTTTATGTGGAAACTTCTAAACGATTCCGTTTAATTTTGTCAATTGTTATACCAGTGAATAGTGCCGACGATATTTCCTGGTTTAACAGCGACAGTGCGCGCTGACTGCGTGCTGCCATTACCATTGCCACTTCACAGCCACCCAGTCGATAAATTCACGCGATGTCCCCGCGTAAATGATCGGCGCTGGTTATTTTCTTACGACCAGAATGAAAGAGAAGTGGACACGGCAGGGCAATTTTCCGATTCTGATTTCCCATCAGGACTGTGGGCACCGAGATATCGATTACACCGACCGTTATACAGTTCCAATAAATTATCCTCAACCTCGACCCCCGTTTACTAGATTGCCCAGAGAAAACATGGGATTACAGCAGCCCGTGACTCTTTCTCCCTTCTCGCTGAAAGAGCGATTACCGAGCGAAAGGAATGCTTCAGTGTGGAGGAAACAAATTTCGCGGACATTCTCTTGGTGATCTTTTTACTGGATATGGGAGGAAGTTCGTGGAGGCGGATTATGGTGGTGTTATGTATGTAGGTCAGGCATAAGGTTTTTATGAAACATTCATATATTCCCGAAATCCAAAATAATAGGTGTGTTATTACTTTCGTGTGGTTTACGACACTCGTCATCATACGTCCGCTTTTCATCATGGTTCGGCTGGAAGAGACCGAGCCTGAGTTCCTGCGTGTCTTTCGACTCCTCTGGCTTCGTAAATAAAGTCTTAGAGAGAGAAGACTGTGCATATGTCAGTCGTTATTTCATTCGCGTAGTATAAGTTAATTCTCATGTAACAGTAGGAGAAAGGTGGCATGAGTGGGGCACATTATCAGAAAAATTGTGAACCTTCTTATCATGAAATTATGTTTGTTATGAGGCCACATTGTGACAAGTTTAACCATACTGATTTGAAGCTGCTGTCAGTTTATGAATGGGACAAAATGCACTTCTTTAGACAGTAGAAAATGAAAGTGGTAAATATAGGAAGGATCTTATTGGCGCTGGGTGTTATTCTAGTAAAATAACTAGCTTAGTCAGTAGATTATCAGACTTTTGATCTGAGGGTCCTGACTTGGAGTGAATTTTTGTTGGCTTATGGACCAGAAATGGTCATCACTAATAAAGACTAGTAAAATAACTGATTTTTTTAACAGTATAAATTAGAACTATTAATAATATTCATATTCACAACAAATAATTCCACACTGTGTAAGAATTCCCAAATGCTAAAACGCTGTCACATATACTTGTTTATAGCTGATACCTGGGCCCATGATTGTAGTGAAATTCCTATGTACCAGTAAAGACATTCAAGAGAGAATTTATGCTTTGCCAATTTGCTTCCAAACAGGATACACACTGTATACAAACAAAAAATCAATAATGAATTTTTCATGTAGTCAGATGTGACTCGAAAGCAAAGGCTGATGAAACAAAGGTGATGAATTCAACACTGAAGTTATGCCCATACATTTTGTAAGAGACACACTACACAGTAGTTTTCCAGAGGCCAATTACGAAACGTATGAATCATACGTAACTACTATTAAAAACTATGAAAACATGAATTCTAGGAATCATGAAAAGAACATTATCATAGGTACAACAATAAACAAGTCTGAAGAAACCAGCAATTTGTACACAGCAATGGAGACTTTAATTTTAATACCTACATACTTCCGTGGTAACTTGGACATGTAAATATCTGATACAGTGAAAAAACTTAATCAATTACTGAATATCTGTCTAATTACTGCCACTCTAAGTTATTTTGTGTTTGCTACAATAATAACATAATTCAGAAGTTATAGTTCTTAGGAAAAATCTTCACTCAGTGCAAGAACTGTACTTTCTATGTACCTAATAACTTCCATACCACTTAGCAGACAGATGTAATTCTTCCATTTGCCCCATACGCAACTGTTTGTTAACCATCTTCCATATGATAGATTAGAATAACTTAAATGCTAATAACAAATACTAGTAACTAATACAAATAATAGAATGCCCTAGATACTGCAATTACAGAACCCAAATAGGGCTAGCTCTTAATCTTAATGAAGTAACTAGTACACGAAGCTGACTTTCAATCAAAACTAATTCAGTTTATCTATCGCTATAGTAACTTTGAAATTTCAATTATTAAATACTCTATTTAAACAAATGGCTAGCCAGAAACTCCTAATGTTCTAGGATCTTCATATACGCATGTTCCAAACTAGTGAACTCCCATTTAACTAAGTTTGCTGTACTATAGTTAAGATCACTATACCCTCTCTTGCAACCAAATCATTTCACATAAACCTTCCCACCCAAATTGTTAATGCCACGATAAAACTCTAAATAAAATAAACAAAAAAATGTTCCACACTATCCAGTGTAAAGCTAGTAAATTTCTGATTTAGGAATAGCTGCATCCAATGAGTGACACTCTATCTAACAAACCCTTTCATCCAATACAAAACACACGGTTCCATCATCAATGGAACAGCAGCACTCATCACAGAATCGGAATTTCTCTCGAGCAGCCTGGATCGCAAAGTGTCGCCTATTACTCAACAGTAAGAAGAAGCAAGGAGGAAAGCCAAGGGGGACACTCTCTCCAATCGATTCGATAACTGATCGACCTTAGCCTACTTTCACACTGGAATGGGGAAATCGACAATTATGGCAAACTTGTACTTTCTCCGTGTTGCGTATGAGCTCGTACTACAAGTGTAACACGTGAGCACAGCAGGAGACAAGGGGGCCCCGATTCAGCTCGGAGTTCCATGAATATTCCCCTGGAACGGGTTGTCTTGCTCTGTTTCGAGGACACCGACCAGGAAGATGGAACGACCGCGAAGCCTTCGCGAGGCGAACGATTTTTCTTCCAGCAGGATGACTAGTCGTTGCGAACTGTCTCACTGGTCGACGTTAGCTGGGGCATGATGACACTGACGGAATTGGTTTTTGGTATTTTTCAGAGACGATGTTGTTTGCGTGACGAATGATGGCGCGTCTTGTTCCAGTTTTGGACTTGGGGACAGTGGTGTACTGTAGTTTTGGCTCGACAGGGAATTTGCTTCTGACATTTTTTATTTGGTTTTTGTTCTCAGAGTTTGGACATGGAGATCTTCGGGGATTCGGAAAGAAGCGATATTTCTGAAGTCAGTTTGTGTCCTAGAGCTCCGATTTTTAAGGATTTGGAAAGTGACCCTCTTGGATTCATTTTGGTCCTCGAAGATTGTGTGTTGTGGTTTCTATGGATTTCAAGAGAAATGAACCTCTTAGAGGTTTGATATTAAAATTTTTATGGATTTCAGGAGAAATGAATTTCTTGGATTTATTTTGGTCCTCAGAATTTTCATGTTCAGAGTTTTATGAATTTGGGAAAAATGATCTATTTGAATTCATTTTTGTTCTCATAGCTTTGATACTAAGACTTTTTATTGAATTAAGAAGGAATGATCTTGAATTTATTTTGGTTCTCAGAGTTTAGATATTAATAATTTTCATGAATTTGATAAGAAATAACCTGTTTAAACTCAATTCAGTCTTTAGAGCTGCTGTGTTTGAATTTCGTAGATTTTTTTGTGATCCTCAGAGCTCTCATGTCGAGATTTTTGCAGACTTGCGAAAAAGTTTCGGAGGGAAGAAAGAATGCGAATTTCCGTGGTTTCGACGCAAAACAGCATGAGTCACATATTTTTGTCTTCGACATATTGACATTCGAAGTTTTAAACCTTGACTCTGTAGACGTGTGTTTTACTATATTCTTGGATTTTAGAGGAACTGATGAAAATAGAGATCTCCATTTCTTAGAAATATGAATTTAAAGAGAAATACATGATATGTGTTTTCTGCTGTAATTTTACCTTACATATTTATGAGAATAAGTATTGATACTAATATTACCTAAGTGAAACAGAGTTGCAAAGACGAAGATTGTATCTATGTCTGAGGTATAGCGAGATGAAAATAATAATCGCAATTTATTGCAAAATAAATATTGGTATCTTCCACAATTAAAGTATTTTTATGACAAAATTTTATGATTATATTCACATAGATTATATAGGAGTTGAAATAGTTAAACTCTGATATTCTGAAAAATCAATGATGATCAGTGACACCTTCTCGCACGCTCTAAAACACATTTGCTGAACGATCTAATAAAGGTCAATCGTAAATTTAAAATAATAAATATAAAAAAAGTTCTATTAATAATTTCACTTACGTTCTTAAGAAGTCTACTAAGTATTTATTATTAGCTGGAGAACGATTAAACTAATTTTAACTTGCAATATTCTGAATGTTATTTTAAAAAATATACATTCTCTCTCATATTGTATTAATTCAAAATAAATAATACACCACTTTTATTCAAGACCAATAAGATAATAAACTTTTTACTATTCAGACTTTGAGAATCATTAAACTCAACGACATTCTTAAATGTGTATAAAATTAAACGAATTTGAATGCAGAAAAAGAGAAACTCATTCGTAGAACTTAACAATAGGAACCAATGGGAATTTTAACTAGGAAATTTCAGGGAAATCTCGGAAATTTCAGGTTTTCATTCGTGAAACTCGATTCCTCAGACCTACAGGTCTTCAGCAAAGTCCCAGTGAATTCGCAAGGTTCTCGAAATGGGTGTATTATACGAAACTGAATAGCACCTGAAGTTCTCATTAACAGTAGACGAATCAAAGCAGCTATCAAATTTTTTTTTAATTTATCAATTTCATAATGCTCCATTTTCTAAGATTTTTTGTAATTGATACTTTCTATTAAAAAAAAATATATATACTCTATACATTATTCAAAATTGTATTTCAGAAGTGGCCAGATGAAATATTTCTTTAACAATAAATTAGATACCTGAAAAATACAGAAGAATAAATTCCAAATCATTTCACCTCAAAAAAGTCTTTCCACTCTCACGTAACAAGAATTGTAAAAATACTAAAACCACTACAACTGCACTACTTAATTTACTGTATAGTATTATTACAAAATTCGAGTGTATTTTATCACTAAAAATTTCGTGAAGGACACCACCCCCAATATTTCCATTGCAAAGAAAGATTTAACTCTAATTAGGTACAATTACTCAGCACATCAATTCTCATCCACTAATTTCCATTCTATCCACGAAATAGGATACTTGTCCTATTTCCTAAACATCATCTATCAAGCATACGACTAAATTTCTGATTGACCATTCACAGGCGCAGGAGTACTGCGGGCAAAAGCCAGTTCAGATTGTCTTCAGGCTAATCACGAGTAATTAACCGAAACGAGGTTAGGATATTAAGTTCACGTGGATGACGGGACTCACGTGACGACTCACATGATGCAACGACGTAACGCTTTCAGCAGGGATAACTACGTGTTCCGAGCGGGACTGGAACGATCTATCAAGGAATTTTTCCTCGGCCAGGGAGAGCACATGTCGATGGAACTGATTACCGCCTGCTGACACAAGACAAACGTTTCGCGGATCGATGCGAATTTCGTATCGCTGACGGAGTCCGTCAGTGACGCAAGTGGGCTTCATTACGTCACTGTTTTCAGGTTAAACTTCTGACAGAGGTTCCAAGTCGTTCTAATTCTTTTTTGTTTACTTTTTTATTCTATTTGTCTTTTTGATTGTTTTGCTTTGTTCGTTTTGTTGGCCAGAACATAGTGTCTAGTTTAGGCAGATTGTTTGAAGCTTTAGTTTTGTCTGAAACTAGACAGTATGTTCTGGTTGATGAAATGCTCCATTAGTGTAACGTTACACCAGATTTTCAGATATTTAGAAAATAAACACTTAATTCCAAAAGTGTTTGAAATTTTCAACTGTGAAATATTTAAAGCTTCCTAATTTTCAAATAGCTGAAATATGAATTTTCAGTTCCTTAAATTTTGGAAATTTTTGACTGTGAAATATTTAAAGCTTCCTAATTTTCAAATAGTTGAAATATGAATTTTCAATTACTTAAATTTTGGAAATTTTTGACTGTGAAATATTTAAAGCTTCCTAATTTTCAAATAGCTGAAATATGAATTTTCAGTTTCTTAAATTTTGGAAATTTTTGACTGTCAAATATTTAAAGCTTCCTAATTTTCAAATAGCTGAAATATGAATTTTCAGTTTCTTAAATTTTGGAAATTTTTAACTGTGAAATATTTAAAGCTTCCTAATTTTCGAATAGCTGAAATATGAATTTTCAATTACTTAAATTTTGGAAATTTTCAATTGTGAAATATTTAAAGCTTCCTAATTATCAAACAGCTAAAGTATGAATCTTCAATTCCTCGAATTTCTTAAATTTTCAACTCTACAATAATTTAAAGCTTCTAAATTTTTTAATTTTTGAAATATCAATTCCTAAAATTTTCAAACTGCGAAGTGTCAAATATTCATTGTTTTCAAATACTAAAATTTTTAAATATTCAAATTTTCATGTTTTCATACATAAAAACTATAAATTTAGAATTTAGAACTTTCAAACATTTAAAGCTGGGAAATACTTCAATTTTCGAATCTTCAATTTTAAAAATTGTTTAAATTTCAGATTTTCATATATTCAAAAGACAAATTTTCAATTTTTCAAATTTTTCAAATTTTCAATAGTAAAGCATTTAAAGCTCTCAAATTTTCAAAAATTTTAAATATCAATCTTCAATTTCTCGAATTTTCAAACTATACACACTCAAATATTCGACGTTTCTAAATTCTAATATTATCAAATTTTCAAGTCTTCAAATAATAAAGCTACAAATGAATTTTCAAACATTGAAAGGTCGGAAATGCTCAAATTTTCGAATATCCTATACTTAAAAATGGTCAAGTATTTGAACTTTCAAATACCTAAAGTACAAGCCTTCCTTTCCCCAGATTTTCAAATGTGAAACTTTCTCACACTCAAATATAATCTAAAAGCTTTCAAATGTTCAAATATTTAATTTTTAAATCCATCAAGACCTTTATGGATTAGTTCCCATTCTTGGCTCCCAATTTTCCATTTGACTCCCTACTTGAGCTCTCAGAGCGCAATAAAGTAATTCCATCTTCCAATAATAAGAGTTAACCCCTTGGGTACCGATTTAATTTTAAGAGATTTTCCCCGTGGATCCCATTTCATTTCAACTGATTATTGAGTTAGACTCGTCATCCTGCCCTGTGGCACAAAAAATGCATAACGAACATGACTCATTAAATGTATTACCTGAAAAATTAATAAATCGCAAATAAAAGCATAGAAATACTTCACAGAAAAAGTGATCTTCCACAGCTATTAATTAATCTTGCCAACAGTTTATGCATCGAGCTGCGATAGTACTGTTAAATGCAAGAAAAAGCATGAAGTCGATTATCAATGGGTATTTGCAGACCGTAAGACGTCCCTACTTAGTCGTACCAGAGTTTATTTTACCTCGTGCAAGGATCTGTCAGTTGACTGTGAACGAATTGGCAAAGATTACGCCCATTTTTCGCCATTCAGGATTATCGAGTTGCAGTAAATACTCTTTCATGAGTAAACTGATTTATTCGCTTGGCTCGGTGACTGGAAATGACACTGAAATGGCCAAGGTGAAATCGAGTGTTAAATATCTGTGGCTGTAAGGTTAAAGACCAATGTCACATTTTCAGTGAATTCGAATTAAGGTCTTAATTTACATCTGAAATATAGGATTTATATTTATAGAAAGAAGAAAAGACACTATAAGAATCTTTTCACTGAAAAAACATTTAATTTACAAAGAACACTAGCTAAATGTACACCGAATATTTTGTCCATTTCACATACATATGTTGTAGTATTTAAAAAAATAAGCAACACGTGTTTTTTTATACCTTTGGATATTCAATTTGAAGGGGTGAAAGGTTTTTTGAGATGAAAATATTCAAATTCAAAACAATTTAATATTTTTATTAAAAATTTCAATCGTTCTGGTTACATGTTCAATTTTTAAGGGTGGACTTCACCTGCACCTCTTTCAATACAGTATTTGCAGATATAAAAAACCACGTGTTGCTTATTTTTTTGAATATTATAACATTTGTAAAATTGAAGAAATGGAGAAAGACACTTACCTAGTGTGTCTTGTTAGAACATTTTACCCTAGAATTATAATCACACATGCACATATGCTCGTAGGAACATTTTCCAGTGTTTAACACTTGTTAGACGTAAATAAAAAATGGCGATTTTCCTCTGTTTATTTTTTGAGTTAGGTTTAGTAGTCGATGATGAATCATATCGTGAACGCTTAATTCCTCAGATTTATTGCAGGATATTATAGCATTCGTTTATTAGTGGAATGATAAATTGAGTACCTGGAGCAGGTAAAAGGGAATTTTTGTATATATTGATTTCTGAAGCATGGTCTCTTTTTGTGATTGGACATAGCTTTTAACGAAGCTGCTGGTGTAATAGAATCTGAATCACGTTTAACTTGATTAGGTACTGGCACTGGAGTGTGGCTGTGTAGAATTGAGCAAGAAGACGTGAAATATGATCATGTTCTGATTTTTCTTTTCACGTAAACGAATAAAGTTCTCGATAGTTAAAAATAGATTGAGTAGCTAGCAGATACTGAAATATGAAATTTTTTAAATGTACAGTCTCGAACTTTAAAATGTTTACGTTTTACTTTTAAAAGCTGAGATTGTTACATTTTTTAATTCGCAATTCTGTCATTAGCAGCTTGCTAATAAACAAAGCAGCTTGCTAATAAATAAACAAAGTATCGTTAATAACTATTTTTGCACCTAATCTGTCTCCAAAATCGCCAGCTATTATTTTTCCAACACTACCCAAACAAAATTATAAACTTCAACTTATTTTTCTACAAGAATGAGAAGAACGATTCTATTCCTTCTTTTTATAATTTTTGTTAATGAGCCATCTTATTCTCACTTTTGTAAAAGCTCTTAAACTGACTTATTTTCATAACACATAATAAATTCCATTAAATTATATTTCTTTTGCTTCTACATTTTATCACAGAATACCATACTAATTTATCGAAGTCTTGAACAAATGTTTAGAGCAATTTAAATTACGAATTTAGGAATCAAATTTGAAGAAGAAATTTAGAAATTGGGACCATATTGTTACCTCTTCCTCCTTACCATATCATAGATCACGAAATATTATCGTTTATATACTCACTAAATATTTGTCACGTGAGTAACGTAACATCTATTATATTTTTCTCGAATACCCATCACAAAAATAGTGGAATCGCCAGGGGACCCATTCAGGATGTACATCGAAGCGTAATGATCGCGGGAAATTATGCAGAGCAAAACAGAATTGTTTCCCCGCAGCTAGTATTTGCGAGGGAATTTCCGCGATATTACAGGCGAAATTGAGTTGCAACATCCCTTGCATCAACGCCACCGACGATCAGCTCGCGGATATTGAATTTTAGACCCGTGAGGCGTTGCATCGGATTCTGACCATTGGCTAATCCCTAATTACGCTTTTTGCCGCAACATTCTTCATCCGGGTAAACTCTCGCCAATGAAAAGCTGCTAATCGACCATTAAATATCTGCCACTAGGATCTGTGTGCAGGCAAAGCTGCTTCTCAAACGATGGAAATTATCGTTCAGATTAGCGTGCATGAGCTGTAATTCGAGGAGCTTTAAAATTGTAAATGAGGGTAGGAAGATTGAATGAAAATATGGACGTTTATACAAATTAAATTCGAGGGGTCTATTAGATTTGTGGACATTGAATTTATTAGTTTTAGGGGGTCCACTGGTCCATTGATGTCCCCTACTTTGTATCAATAACACAGTATACCTAATACAAGAATCATCATATGTCAGACCTTTGGGACTTCACTTGGATAGGGAACTTAATTAAAAAGGGAAAAAGAATAAAAAGCAGACAAAAAAGAAAGGAAAGAGGTTAATCTAATTGGAAGAGTTGAAGGTATACAAGATGTCTCGTCGTTTGTGGAAAACTCAACAGGGGTAGTAGACTAAAATAAGAAGACAGGTTCATGTAAAACTGTGTCTACACTGAGACAACAACGAGGAGCATTTTATTGCCTCTTCTGTTGAAAGCAAGAAAAACGTAGGACATTTCTGAAGGATAGGTTCTAGGCACAATAAAAATGAAAGGTTCAAATGCAAATATGCTCGAAAAAGCATAGTTTTCTAGGTACTTGCTATAAGTAACAAGAGACGACAAAATGTTTCTTGTTGTTGCCTCGGTAGACATAGCTTTATACACCCAAATACTAAACATAAGCACACACCACATATGACTCTGTTTTCGTATTGCAGCTTATTCTATGCTGCAACGTGTTTAAAGATTGATGAAGCATTATTACATCTTGGTTTACTGTTTTTCCTCAGAATTTGAGGATTTGTGGTCAGACTAATTTCTAAATAATTCAAGATGTACTTAATCGTGTACTGAAGCTGGAGGTGATCGTATCAAGTAATTTCTCTAAAGAGAAATAAGCAACTATTAGGTACAACATAAAACAAGCTGCAACTCTGAAATAAAGATTAAGTATATGTCTAGGTAAATGAACATGTCTAGGTAAGATGAAGTCTTATTTTAGTATGTTGAACCTACCCTCGTAATATGATGAATAGTTTCTCAAATAAATTGTACTCTATTGAAAAAGAATTAAAGATACTGAAGTAGTTCTCTTTGCGTTCCTGAAAAAGTGCCAAAAATTGACTATGATCGTTTCTGAGTCCCTGAGTTCCTGAAAAGGAGCCCCTCAATAATAACTATAGTATATATTTGAAAAATTATCCCTCGATTCTAGTCACAAAAGAGAATTCTTTCATCACATCTAATAATAACAAAGAGACTGCAGATGTTTATGAATTTATAAATAATTTAAGTAGATAAAGGTACAGACTGTACATACCTAGTATGCAGAAATATACAGCATATTAAAAGTAAAATTTATGTTTTAATAAAATGGAGATTTTCTACTTATAATTCCCATTAGATATCATATTCTAATAGTATTTATAAAAAATTGAATTTGCATAAATATTCGCAGTTTAATCACGGATTACTCAACTTCCCAGCCACTTTTATCAATTCCATTAACACCTATTCGTTAACCCCACTGACGAAAGGCTTGGTACACTTGCATCTAACAACAAACTGAATCTCATAGCATCTGATTCTATCAACGATAGAGGCGTGACAGTGAAATATTAAATTTCTTGCCTGCTCCGCGAGAAAGTAGCCCATTACAATTTATGATATACTATTACATCGCGTTTATGTAATAATCCTCTCGTTCGCGAGCAGAGACTGAAACGAGGACTGTTTCTCTATTCAACGAAATAAAAAGTTTCTGATCCCTGTCTTCTGTAATCGATCGTTATCAAAACCACTTTCCTACAACGGAATAATTACACGGCTCTCAAAATACTTGGAAACTGTGCCACCGATCTCGATTTCAGTATCATGATTCCGAAACGATAGAAAAATTAAGTACACGCTTTGAATCTGAGGATCGTTTACGCGAGGAACGATTTATATATTTCCTTTGAATCTGATTTGAAGTGGACATTTTACAAGATTTTTCGACACTTCAGATATTTAGGTATTTAAATATTGCAGATATTAAAATTTTCGAATTTTTAAGATTTCAAGATTTTGGGTGCAAGAATTTTTCAATGGGATGAATTTTTCAATTGTTCTTAATTTTAGATTCTCAAATTTTTAATTTTCATATTTTGAAATTCTGAAATATTCAAATATTCAAAGTTCTAAATTGTTCGATTTTTTATTTCTTAAATTCTGAACTTTCACTATTTTCGAATATTCAAAATTTTTAATTTTTACAGTTTAAATATGCAATTTTCAAATTAAAAAATGTTTACGCCTTCAAACTATCAACTTTTCAAATACTTAATTTTTCAAAACCTCAGACTTTGAACTTTCATAAGTTTTCATAAATGTTCTGTTTCTTGATTCTCAACTGTTAACAATGTTCAAAATTGCAAATTTTCATATAATCAAATACCTACGTAAAGCTTCAACTCATAAAAATTTGCGAATTTCACACTTTCAAACATGCAGTTTTCAAATTACAGATTTTTAAGTTTTCAAACTATCAACTTTTCAAATACTCAACTTCTCGAAACCTCAGCCTTTAAACTTTCATAACTTTTCATACATGTTCAATTTCTTGATCCCCAAACATTAAAAATTTTCAAATTTACAAATCTTCAAATATCCAATTACCTATGTAAATCTTCAAACCATAAACTTTGAAATATTCAATTTCTCCTAGCTTTGGACTTCAAACTTTCACAACTTTTCATGAATGTTCAATTTCTTGATCCTAAAGTCTTAAAAATCTTCAAATCTTCAAATCTGCAAATCTTCAAATATCCAAATACCTATATAAAGCTTCAAACCATAAACTTTGAAATATTCAATTTCTCCTAGCTTTGGACTTCAAACTTTCACAACATTTCAAGAATGTTCAATTTCTTGATCCTGAAGTTTTCAAAATCTTCAAATATCCAAATACCTATGTAAAGCTTCAAACCATAAACTTTGAAATATTCAATTTCTCCTAGCTTTGGACTTCAAACTTTCACAACTGTTCATGAACGTTCAATTTCTTGATCCTGAAGCCTTAAAAATCTTCAAATCTACAAATCTTTAAATATCCAAATACCTACACAAAGCTTCCCATTCTACTTGCTTCAAACTATCAAATCCTCAACGCTAAAAATTCCCAAGCACCAAAATATTTCGCAAACTTTCAAACGCTCAAACACTCAACTCTCGAAATTCCATAATTTCCAAAACTTCGACTCGCTATCTGCTCGAGTAGCGATTCATTTCCGCTGCTTACAATTTCTAATGGACACCCAATTAACGCAGGCAGCTCGTGTATCCTCGGCTCTGTTCCAACGTTTTTCCCACCTGGCGATTGCCTTCCCCGCGCGCGCTAGAAATCGCCGTTCCCTCCGCGAAGCCGATGTGTAACGCGACGCTTTGTGAAAGGAAAAGTCGGCGTTTCCCTCGCGACGCCGATGGAAAAAGAGTCGGAGCCCTTGAGATTCTTTTCTTAACAAGTCCACCGATTCCTGTAATCGCCGCTGGAAGACGGATTATCCTCGACGCGCGTAGGTGTCCGAGTCCCTCGTGAAAGGGGATACAGAGTGCAATAACGCGGGCGGATATCCTTTCATTCTTTCGCGTCTATGTGCAAAGCTGCGTCCTCACTGAAGCAATGGAGGAACTTTTTTGTTGAGGAAGTACTTGCTCGTACTTCTTTTTTATTATTAACACGTTCCCTGCCGCGTGGGGCGTATACGTTCAAGCCATTTGGTATTATCATTGTAAAATGAAGAATTTTTTAAAAATTCATTATAGAGTCAATTATGGACATCTTAATACTATTGCTGATGCCCTCATTTAATCGTGGGGCGTATACGACCCACGCGGCGTGATGGGCAATTTTTCTTTACTTTAATTCGATAAGAAGGCGCTGCAAAATTTGTTACGAAAGAAATGTTAAAAATTTGGGTTCCCAGTCGGCAAGAAACTGCACTGTAAAAGTTGCAACATTCTGCGATAGTTGTGTGGATAAACCACACTTATGTTTGCCATGTTTTAACAAAGTTCATCGTAACATCCCTTTGTAATTGCATACAAACTTGAATTTAACTAAAATGTTATATTTTAAATTGATATAGATTGATATAATATATAATGATTGATATAATAATGTTCAGCCAGTTATTTGTTAAACTAATTCCTAGAAAAATAAATTTATTGGTTTGTTGTGTTATGCATGTTAAACTATACAACTTTTCCTTAATAATTATGATTTTTGCAATATTTTAATTATTGTAAGGCATACGCCAGAAACAAAATAATACAAATGTAAAGCGTGGGGCGCATACGCCCCACGCGGCTTGAACGGGAAGTCTTCAAAAAACGGTCTGGCAGGGAACGTGTTAAGCTGCGTAACCCTGGACAGGATTATTAGCAAGCATGTACACATGTGCGTAATAACATTCGAAATAGAGAATTACATGGCGGCTGCAGGAGGATGTTAAAAGTACTATTAATTAGAGGTTTAACACGAACAGGGTTGAATGGTAAGTCGTAGTACATCGTGCCAGTGGGTAATTGTGTGTAAAAATAAGGAAAAAATGTGGTACACAATTTTTTATCTGAAGCTTCGTTTTTGAGAAAATGGAATTTGGAATTTGTTGAACTATGCAATGTGATTTACTTGTCGTGTATTCTGGTAGCTGTTGTCCCTGTTCGTGATAGTGTTTATGAAGTTTGATAATGATTTCAGAGTTTCTACGTGATACGTTGTATTCATTGTTAGAAGAAGTGTCTTTAGATATCAGAACTAGAATTATTTTTCGATATGACGGTGCCCTGCTACAGTTCACGAAACCAGTTTCAAATTTCTTAAATGAAAAGTATTCATGCTGAATAGGTCGTGGTGGTAAGACACACTAGCTTCCAAGGTCTCTGGAGCTCACACCCCTGGACTTTTACTTATGGATAGAATTGTGTCAGCATCTGCAACAGTTTTTCTATTATCCTCTGAAGAAATAAAGAATTCCAAGGCAAAAAGAAAATTTTGACTTTATACGACTGCCATTTTGCCAAAATGCATTTGCTCATATTGTTCTAGTTGAGATGGTGACTACACTCATGTTAATTAACTTAAAAATGTTAAGTTGAAGTTATTGAAGTCTTTTATAGAATTTACAGAAGTGCTCTAACAGGCCTGAGTTTAATAGAATCACTAACAGTTGACTTTGTAGATTTAACAACGCTGCTCTTAGTGTTGTCAGGTTACCTTTGTTCATTTTACAAAGATTTGTAACAAGCTCCCCTGCATAAACCTACTTATGAGACTTACAGACCACAAAATACACATCTCGACATTTAAGTTACGTCCCAGTAGCTGAATATATTATTTTATACCACTATTTGTTGTATTGTATTAAATGAATGATAATTCAAACTTAAAATAGAATAAAATTAGAGTTAGTGTTCAATTACAGAAATATGGTCGCCTCCTGGGACATTTACCTTACCATATCAAACTACCATAACTCCTTGTTACAAAGGTGTAGAGTTACTCTAAGCTCTAACAATAATTGACTCCATAATTTTAAGAAGGAAATAAACACGAAAGAATAGAAAATTTAGAGTTGGCTACTAGGAATATGTTAAAAGCTTGCCCTACTTATCAGTGGCGAAAAAATAACAAAGAACTCTTCAAAGTGGGTACCTAAACCTTGCAGTAAAGTTTATATCAGTTCGAAGAAGGAAACAAATCCTTATCTTACTCTGAGACTCACTCCCTTCGTAAAACTCTAAATTTAATTAAATAACTCATTGCAGAATTACTCCACTGCCAAGGGTATGACTTGCACTTTCACAGAACTAGAACGTGGCAAAACAACATATGATCGTGATTTTCCAGGGTTATTCATTCTCCAGATTCTGTGCGCGTGCACGTAATCTGAATGCTTTTAAAACTTCAGCCTTTATACGCTGCCTTTTATGGCTCACATCGTCCTGCGTACTCTTTATTATTTTTAGGAATCTAAGTACTGTTTTAGCGTAGCGCTGGTCACTCGTTGATAAAAAGTTGAAACGCGGCGAGGCAAAACTTCGGCAAAATTCACCGTCACTTTTTATTACTTTCTATTAGGAAGGGGGATGCTTATTTCTAGCACACCCGGTACACAGAAGTTCAATCTCTATTACAGGTGTGTGCACAAGCAATAAAAAAACACGATAAAAAAGCCGTGGAGGCACAGTGGTGCTGGTACTGAAACCTGGGCTAGTAAATAGCTACAGGAAACGATTGTTCATTAAAGTTCTTTGACGGACTATAATGAAAGGAAAAAAAAAACAAAAAAAAAAAACAAAAAAGATAATTTATGTGGCGTAAAAAGTAATTAGATGATAAACTGCTCTTGCGAATTTATTGCTCGGTCGTCTGAATTAAATTAGAACTCGGCATTTCTATCTTTTAAATTTAATATTTTGATATTTAATCAGTATTTAATTTTTTAATAGCTTAAAGATAATTTACTGTAATCGACATTCTTTAAGTGGAGGCTTGATCGTTCTCAGAAGTAATTCATACCAATTCAATTTTATTCTCACTATTAAGAATAAAGATTGATTTCCGACAGTAAGAGCAGTTTAGCTAATTCGATATGAAAGTAATTTCCAATGTTTTTATATCGTTTGAAAAATTTATGACAGCTTTTGCATCGATTCTGCAGCTAAAGATCACCAACTGAATCGCCGTGATCCGATCGATGCTAATAAAGGTAGGAGCACATTAATATCGCGTTACGTGAAATCACATGCCATCACATGTGCCATATTACAACAGATTTGCTCCATATTACAGTAAAACAGACTTAAAATGTCAGCCAACACTATGAACGTCGCCTGAAAAATCATGTCTTCTCACGTGACTGTTTCTGCCTTAACATTTCAAACGACCCAGAAATACGTCGTTCGCAAGCCCAAGCAATAAAAGCGCGGTAATTTCAAATTGGCTTGCCCCCGATTCGCTGCCATGCTTTGCGCCTCGCGAATCCCTGATTTCGTAGTCTGAACTTTTCTCAAAGCGTCGAGAAAGCCCATAATCATAAACGTTACGTGCTTCCCAACTACTCCGCAGAATAATCGCTTAATAAATATTAAATCGGAGCGATGCTGCCTCTCGACGCATAATCCGCGGATGAAAACGTCAGACTTTGTTCCATCCGCGAGGGAGCAGCCTGGAGACTCGACAATCGCATAAATTCAAAAGTAATCGCCGCGAGGAGCAATTACGCTCGCCGCAGGTGGAAGGATGTCTAATTTTCTCGGGCATAACGGTCCGCCGTGAAAGTCATCGCGACACAATGACAAGGAATGACGCGACGCCCTGTGCTGGCTCCTTGGTTCACAGTTAGCCACGCGCCTCTACGAATTAATTCGCTCCTTTCACGTCGAATTTCCTTCAATGGTGTCGCTTCGCGGAAAGCGTGCACGTAGGCAAAAAATTAGTTATATAATAGGAGGAACTGCGTGACGGGACGACGAAAGAACCGTTTAGCGAGGCACGAGGAGATACGTGACTTTCGATTTCGGTAGGAGGACGGATGGGCGAAACTTTCGACTGGTGGATTGCCAAATTGCAATTTGGGGCGACTTCCTCTCGCGATGCTTCAGCGAAATTAAAATAGAAATCGCCTGGAGGAACTTCATGGTTCAAATGTACTTTCTGCTGGGGATTACTTATGCTGTGGCGAGGGGGTCAGAGCTGGTTTGAGGGAGTCCACTTGCTATGGATTGTATATTTGTTTTTAGTGTATTAGAGAGTGATGACCCAGTCGTTGAGTCAGGGGATAGCTCTCCTCATCAACTGGAGGTTCAACGTTTTAGTGATTTTTAGAGTTAGAAGACTCTTGCCAGCTGCTAAGGACAGTCTTGGCAGAATACATCGGTCTCGAATATGTTAAAGGACTTGGTCTACTTGGAAAAGGACTAAACTTTCACTGAAACTGCCAGCCAATCATTTTATGGACTAATGTTCTCATAATACAGATAGCAATTTAGAATTTTCTTTTGTTCACTCTATTACCTACCTACCATATCAAATTTTTATTATTTATTTTCCAAAGGTTTAGAGTTAAATTGCGAGCATAAAGATAATTGAATCAATAGTTTGAATAGTTTCATTTCGATTCATCCTTAGACCAGAAATATATGTATTGAAAATCTATTTTGCAATAAAAAAGAGCAAGTTGTTTGACAACAAGGTAAAGCATAAAATTTGTTAAAACTACTAAAATCTACAGAATAAGAATTATAATTCACTTGTATAAAAATACTCATATCCATTCTCTTTGAATTTTGAATAAAATCAATATGAAATGTGAATTTTCCGACAGTAGTATTTCACTTAAGAATCTCTCGACTTATTCTCGCATCGAAAACACGTAGCGAATATCTATATGTATATTCCACAACAAAAACTGAACACCACTTAACACAAACTATAAAAGTAACTAAACATACTAAAGTTACTAGAATAATCCTCAAATCATATCGCTCATTTGCTACCACAATGATACTTATAACTCAAAATTCATGATTAACTGGAAAGCAAGATGATTTCTCTACAAGTTTCATACTACTATTTCAAAAGCTACAATGTTTTATACTTCACATCACACATTTGTCTGCTAGTTTCACTCAAATCAACGTGAAAAGTAAATTCTCCGATAGTAGTATTTTACTTAAGGATCTTTCAATTTATCCTTGCATCGAAAACCTACGTGCAGGGAATGTATTTCACTAGGAGAGCTCCTTAAAAATTGATGTCGACACTGACAAGAACGTAGCAATTCACATCGCGATTTTTCTTTCGCTACGAAGGTCGGAACGCTCCGCTTTCGCTGCTCGCGTCAGCGTAATGCTCATTTCGCTCCCGTCATCCTTCCTAATGTTTCACTGAACTTGAGCGAGAGATCTTCTTCCATGTGGATAAGTAGTTGCGGGTAAACGACAGAACTTTTTTATGAGCCTCATCTTCTAAGTTCTCAGACACGACAGTTCTGGATTGGTCAATAAATTCGTCCAGGGATCGACACCCACTCGCACCTAATGCTGATTCTAAATAATAAACATATTACATCCACGCAATATTTGATACAGTTTCTAGGTCTTCTAAGTGCCTCACTGAAGTAAGTGAACTTTTGAAAGTCAAGGCTCAATTTGTAACTTGATTTCTGAAGTGTAGGCATGCTGTGGAGCTTCAAAATGAATCTGACGGTCTTGTGAGTTCAACATAGTAACGAAACCTTTGGTAGTAGGTTGGGAGCCATAATATGATATCAGGGATGAAAAAGTAGGTATTAAGGAAATTCTGTCATGGATGTCATTGGTTATTGGAAATTTTGGTAATTTCTATTGGTAGTTCCATCTCTCGAGGTTACTCCTATCGAACAGGGTGGAAAATAGTCAATAGTCAATAATTTTTCCCAAACTTTTAATATCTCATAAAGTAATAAGAATGAGCTTATTGTCCCGAAAGTTGTAAAGATTAAATTAAACTCTCCAGCGAAAAGTCAACAGTTGACTGAAGAGTCGACAGTAAGGATCTAGTTGGTAGAACTAGGTTTACCTAGTTGGTGGAGTAAAAATAAATATTTTATAGACGTGAGGAGATGCAGATAAGTCTCCTTCTCATTTGGGTTCTCCTGTCGTTTCACTATATTAATTTTACTTTAATGAAATGCTACATAATTTACAATACTTTCATTTTGATTTACTTGAGAATTGCAGTGATTTCATGGTTGGCATGATATACTACTTGTGAGTTACTTTCGGAGTAATTAAACACTAATAAAAGTTGAATGCTTCAAGAGCAGGTAGTAACCCAGTAATTACTTAACAGGTATACATAAACATGATCATTTACGTATTTAGCAGTAATTTATGCAGCCATCAAGAATTTGTCATTTATGTATACAACATTAGCTAGGAAAGTACAATTTCACATATGGTCCTAACTCAATGGCTAGGCTGTGCAAGTCCTGTCATAGCAAATATGCTAATACATTAAGTACATGTATGCACCTTGTTAGAGAAGTGAAAGTGACAGAAAGGAGAAGCAACTCCAAGAAATAGCTAAGAAATGAGGAACTTATAGCACAGCAAGAAAATACCATATCTGTGGCTGTAAACCAAAATGGCCTAAGTCATATATTTTTATTTTGGAGATATTAGCGTTTAAAGTTTTTAACTTCAAAGCTGTCTTATGGACTTATGCCTTCTTGAACCATTATTTTTAAGTGAAAATTCTTCTTTCACATTTAGAGGACCAGGGTGGCCCATATTTGGTCCTCTAGAGCCTAATACTCTTTCCTTTTTTTGAAAATATAAATTCCATATCCTAAATCTCATTTAAAACCCCCAACTTTTGGAGGCTCGTTTGGAGATAGTTTTGCCTTACAGCTACAGGTATTTCGCGTCTAATCCTCCCACGCTAGTGCCTACAGTAGTACAATAGTATGTAGTTACTTTTCTTTTCTCCCGAGATGAATGGAAGTCACTATTGTCACGAGATTGGTCACCAGAAGACCACTAAAGTACAGTAACCTATATCGATCACAAGTGGCATCCCACGTAATATTGTTTGTACAATGCCGGTGTTTGGCCATCAGCCATTGTGTCTCATCGAGACTTTCCTTTCCAGTGGTCGAAACTGACAGCTTCACGAACCGATACGTGTCCACGAAACGGCTTAGAAGTCAACAGTTGCTGTCTGCGATACGTGGATTCTACAGTGTGAAAATAAATGAAAGATGGCGATTCAGCGCGAAACGATAACTCGAAAATATGGAGTACAAGTTTTTGATACCGCGCTTCGTTTCCGAGGAAATGGAGTTTGAACTCTGACCGAGTGCAAGTGCACCGAAGTAGGGTTTCAGGCGGCTGGGAGCTGGGAGGCGTATGGGGGTGAAGGGAACATTCTAGTCTGACCACCATTCTGGCTACGGTGAACGAAGAGCGTTCCTCTCTCCTCCTCACGTCTCTAACTCTGTCTATAACTGTATTTCGGTGTACGTGCACTCGGCTGAAATTCGCAGCCGATTTTTTGGGGGAGGACCATGGTGGAAAATTCTATTCTA
This sequence comes from Calliopsis andreniformis, assembly GCF_051401765.1. NCBI lineage: Eukaryota > Metazoa > Arthropoda > Insecta > Hymenoptera > Andrenidae > Calliopsis > Calliopsis andreniformis. Next base: position 9,380,221 of record NW_027480432.1, on the reverse strand, counting down.
CTTATTTTTTGATGGAGAGTGGCTACTTTTCAGATTGGAGAGTATTGCATAACTGGTAATAAATAGAATATAACGATGCCACGAGTCGTTAAGACTGATATATTTAGGTGAATGTCCTAGTCACCTCTGGTTCTTAATATACCTCTTGTGATTTGTGTCCATTATGATAGTAAAATTTCCTACTTTGCAGGGAAGATTATGTTTCCCCCTTTTCTTGTCTTCTACTTCTTCCTACTTTTAGGGGAATGAGGATTGGTTACATGAGTACTTTGCACTGAAGACTATTTCTTCCTTGTTCTACTTTCTAATCCTTCTTATTTTATCAGTATTTTTGGTGATAATACAAATTTCTTACTTTGCACAGAAGATTCTGTTTCTCCCCTATTTTACCTTCTATCTCTTGTTATTTTATACTTTCCCTGACAAAAATACTTTAGTTTGAATATGAAAAATTATATTTCTTTCTGTTCTATATTTTCTATTATATTAACAATAAGCTATATATTTTACATGAAAGATTCTATTCTATCTCTATTTTGTGAACACCTTCCGTGACAACATGCCTTTATTTTGTAAGAAAGATCCTATTTCTTCATTATTTTATCTTCCATTCCTTCATATTTCACATCTAACATGACCATAAGAATTTCCTACTTTACATAGAAGATTTTATGTCTTCCTCACTTCACTTTCTACTCCCTCCTACTTTAGGTACGTCTTCTACTGCAAGGATTCAATTTTTCTTTACTCTACCTTTTATTCTCTCCTATTCCCTTACCACAATAATAATCTAAATTATACCATGTACAAAGAATTCTACATTCTCTTTCTTTAAAGACAGTTCTCACACAATTTTTCCTTTCTCTCGTATAACAAAGAAATCACCCAATTAAAAAGTGCCAGCATGTGATAAAGCTCATCACCTGCAAATTGGTTTCGGCAACTCTGAAGTTACGTCTTGCTATAATTTCAGAAAATACTATACATATTGTATATTTAAACTTATTCTAGCTCTCTACCATTCTTAACTTTATTATCTTCACAATCTCTCATTTTTTCCACCCACTCTACCTGAACTACGTACCAAACGTAGCTGAAAAACTGGGAATCGAAAGTGTAAACGTCCAAAGTTCAACGACAATGAAACCGATCCGCGACAAGAGGCGAACAGGAACAGTCAGAGATAGAAGAGATGAGAAATTTATCTAGTGTTTTGAACAATGAACACAGCAGCAGTTAACTGTTCTGCTGGTTGTCGTCAGAGAAGCGACTAATTAAGCCACAACACCCAGTTGTCGGCTCGTTAATTGGTACACCGATTAAAAGGATGACGAACGCGAGAACGTATCGTTTTACATAGGACAAGGTCAGAGTCCTAATAGAAAAGAGTAGTAGCAGAAATAGCTAGCAAGTTTTTGGTAACTGTAACTGGTAGAATTTGGAGAACATGAAGAATAAACTATCTTTGGATATTTACAATTGAAATTTGGTTTTGTATCCATTATTCATCACTAAATCTTTTCAACTTGACTATAGTGATTGTGGCAAGCCTGACACAAGGTCCCACAGTCTTCTCAGGCTAGCTTTTAGGGATTAGAAATATTGCAAAGAGATCTAGCTCCAGTAGCTAGCAGTACCAAGAAATTGAACAAAAACAAAATAGCCTTCATCTAGAAGGAAATCATCAAAATGGATTCAGAAAGCTTCACTTAATTTTCTGGCTGCAAGGAATTTTAGGATAAAATTCCAAGAATAAACTTTAAGAAAATAAATCATGTGAAATCCACCCTTTTGAGACCCAGCCTAATCATCTTGATCATAGTTTGTTCCTCACCAATTGAATTCTTTAGGTTGATGTGACAAAACACGATAAAAAAATAGTCCCCCAGACAGCAGCGAGGTTCAAGACCTCGATAGAGATTACCACGTCTGTCTGATAGCGTTATCCCTCGAATTACAGCACAGCTGTGCTCGTACGTAAACACCGTGTAGCAAACTAACAATCCTCCCACAGGAGAAAACCCACGGAAGTAATAAGACACGAAAATGACACAATCTTGCTTTCATGCAAACACGATGGTACGGTCATCTGTTCTTGGAGCTAATTTATCTATTTTATTAGCCAGCTATTTTTTTATAACGTTATTCTGTTATTTTCTCATTTTTGGGGGGATATTCTTTTACCTATCTCTATTTTTTAAAAAGCAAACTCAAATTATTGTAGAACGTTGATTTATGAGTTTGATACAAAAGTTGAGCCTGAAGCTCTGTCGTGGTGGCTAATTTTATTTTTTGGCGGTAGTTTATTGTCAAATTATACTACATATAGTCCAATATTCGTGTATTACTACTGTTATGATCCTCAATAATAATAGTAACTCTAAATAAAAGAGGCTGTGAAGGAATGAGTCTCAGATGATCGAGGTTTTACTGTACCTACTGTTTTGGTATATGGTACCTGAGAGTTTTTCGCAATAACTAAAAAGGGAACGTTTGTTTTGGAGAACATTCTAAATATTAAAATAGAAATATCTTGTATTCTACCATAAATGGTGGCATCACCAGATTGCCTAATCATACAATTTTGATACAGACCTTTATACATTCACAGAAAACTTAAATGCACAAAACAGTACAGAATACACACAATATACAAAATATCAAAAGTAAAATAAATATTATAATCTTCAGAGGCTGAAACAAATTTTCACTTAGTTTCCATTATTTTAATAACATTAAAATTTGATTTTTAATAAACATTTGCTGTCTAGCTACCACTCATTCGTTCCATAGAAACTTAAAGCTTAAACACAAATTGCCAAATTCTCAATTCCTATCGAATCTTTAGCACAAATTTCCACAGTCCCCATGTATTCAATTTTTCCTGAAATCTCTGAAATGCTCGCAAATCTGCATCTGAACTTCGTCTGACCCAAGCTCGCCACGATAAGATTTAAACAAAAGCGCACTTACATAACAAAACTCGAGGATTCGCTTCCCGATCTCTCTGTACCCTGTCTAACAACCCAACTGTCCCCAAATCTCGAGCCTGCATCGAGACAAAGGTGCTCCAGAAATCGGGGGACCGCGACGTCAGCTTCCGTTCGCGGTGTTTACCATCGCACAGCTCCGACGCGTAACGCAGCGATAAAAATCTGAGAGAGAACTATGATCCTCCGCTGCGCGAGATAACAAAGGCGGTTCACTCGAGTTCGAGGGCACCGTATGCAAGAGGAGCAGCGGGAGATAACTCACGATAAGGATCGCTCTCAACAGGCGATACGAGGAACCTCCGAAACTTCGCCTCTGACCTATTTTTCCAGAGATGCTCGCGTTCCAGGGTGTCGAGTCGATCGGGAGGCCAAATTCCAGGAAATACTCGCCTCGAAGAATCGCTCTATCAAAGCATCGCGCCACGCTTCATCCCTAGATTCGAGTCCCCTCAGAGGAATGCTTCAGAGGAGCAAAATTTAGGGACTCGAAGGGAGCAGAGGATTGGAGCGTGTGGCAAAAAGGGTCGCTGAGGTTCAGGAATGACTGGAGCCTCGCAAAGTGGATGAAATAGCGAGCACAGATCTCAGTGGTGGTTAAAAGGGACCTGTCGTGGACTCACCGAAAGGACGCTCGAAGCACCTCGCCGAAACTCCTTTGTATCCAGGGCAGTGAAAAATCCTCGTGGTGACACCGCGATTACCGAGTTTTGCGTACATCTAAACACACAGTCACTGACCACCACGGGACGAGCACTCGAATGTATTCACGCGCACGTTTGCCTTGACCTCGCGATCTGACCGGTAGATCGGTGAGAATTTCACGAAAATCACATTGATAGCGCCCGACCGTCAGCTTGCCTCGGAGATCATAGACCAGCTGTGTTTTTGCCCGACCATTGAGGGGCTCGTGCATGCGCACTCGACGCGCCGCCATCTTGGCGCGCCGAGGAGTAGGGACTCGAGACGCGCGCAATTTGAAGGGGCGAAAGTGGGGCTCGGTCAAGAGTTCGGGAGTTTGGGAAGATGAGCCTTCAAAGGAACAGGAAACTATGATTATTAGATCCATGAAAAAGATGAAGAGTCAAATAAAAGTGGAAACCAAGTTAGAACTGTTTTAGGGATTTTAAGGTTCGAAAATAGAGTTATTTTGAGTTCTAGTTTATGTTTCTTGTAGGTTCCCTGAGGTAGTTATTTGTTGTTATAGAGACATAATTCAAAAATATGATTTTCTGAAAAAGAAAACACAATCGTAATTCGATGCAAACATTTCTTTTTATATATCAATAATCAAAAGTAATGAAATTTGGTACTTTGTAGTGGTTGCAATGAATGAACGATATGCTCCATAATCGTTTTTAGGAGCGGAAGTATTTTCACTTTCCGATCATTCTTATTTCACGCGAGATTATGAGAAAGGAACTAAAACTGTGAGGAACTGGAGACAACTCTCACTTTTCTGTGACTGAACATTGTGATTTCATTTCTAAACACTCTTTAGTTTCTCTTTTTCGCTTCTTAGAGTTATCCCACTTTTTCTTCACGCTGTCCTACTTCTGACAAGATTGATGTAAATTACTGACGTATTAATTGAATTTTGAAGCAAAATTAAAAGTAAGAAAAATAGAAGATTAGGAAATAATATATCAGGAAAAAAGGAACTCTACGTCTATGCATTGGAACTTCTTATTTTAGCGTAGGTCTTATTTTAGGATTTTAAAATAGAAAAATATTACTGTATATGTTGAATATCATAATAACTATGCATAATGAGAAAGTCCTTTCATTATAGTTTTAATAAGGAAAAAATAATCGGGCCCCTCCGGGATTTGAACCCGGGACCTCCTGCACCCAAAGCAGGAATCATACCCCTAGACCAAGAGGCCAGATGTTAGCAGTTTTAATAATATAAAAGAAGAAGCGTAGAACAATATAATAAAATTAAATTATACATTTAATTATTAATTTATATAGATAATATAGTAATCCTATAACAATATATCAATATTAGACTACTCAGGCTTCCTCTACATAGAAAGTTCAAATCATAAGTTTAAATCATAGTAAATATTCCAAGTGTTGTTAAATGACAAAAAACGTAATACATATATTAGAATTTTATATAGAAATTATATTATATTGAAAAATAGTGTGTGAAAAATAATAGGCTTTGTAATATCAGTCGATAAGAAGGATAACTATTATATTTGTACCATTTTCATGTCACAACCAATGTTATCGATTCAGTCCAGAATAAGATTACAATGCTACGAGTTGTAGGAATTAATATTAAATACTTTCGGATAAATTTGAAGTTGGAATCAATTTTAATATTAATTTAGAAAATATAGTTTTTCTGTCTTTTTAATTTACCAAAATATATGTATTTATTTGAACAGAAAAATGACAGTCATTTGAGATAGGATTTTATACTTCCCGCCTCATGCCCCTTGAAGACTAAATCTATCTTGAAGGCTAAAAATATCTATCACCAGGTTAATGTTATATTGTGAAATACTAGTTGAAATAGTATATCTAATATTAACTTGGTATTAAGTGTGTTTATTTAAAACGTGATTAGATGGACTACCCTAGACTACCCTGGACTACCTTGGGCTATCCTGGCCAGATTGTGGATATACCTGACTAATTTGATAGCACTTCCCTAATCCTATTTATGAAAATAGGTATTTACATAAACATCCGCAGTCTAGTGATAACTAAGCTAATATTATTAATTTTAAGTACGAAATTAGAATTTGAAACGTTTGTTCTTCAAACTGAATTCTTGTTCAAACTGAAGAAAACTTTAGTTTGTAAATCTTTCTACACGAAAATAAAGTAAAAGAAGGCGTAAATATTACTATCTAATTATGGAAATGAATTCCACATCATGAATTTATTCTTAAATAATGGTTGTATACTTTTTTGTTAGGAAAAAGAAGAGAAGGGAGATTGGGTAACGCATCTTACTGGCTCTTTATTATTCAATGACACGTATAATAAACGTGCAGGACATACTCTATTCCCATAACAAAAATAATTACAATCAGAAATCGCACAAAATGCTTCATATGTATATCAAACCGATGTAAATGACAGTACATGACACGCTCATGTATTTGTACATTCGCAAAATCGATTACTCCAAGTATTTTGTATTTTATTCGCGCAGTACATTTACGAGAAACATCTGATATGAAATTCTATAAACCCTTCAAAGCTGTCTTCTACATTAGAAAAGGGACTCTGTACGGTTCGCCATTCCTCATTAATAGTAAAATAATAGAACGTCCCCGTGCTCGTATTTCATTTCACAGTCGACCCGATGAAATACGAGACCAAAGATGATACATGAATTGTGCGTATATAAAATTGTTAGAATAGGATATTTCTTACTCAACTTGTGAATGAGATATGCATTGCGGATGATTTGGGTGAATTCAATGCAAACACGCTCTGCTTTCCTCCCTCGTAAATATCGGCTCGCGACAGTGTTCGATTCTTTCCAAACACGATTTATCTTCGCTTGAACAACAACGACAGTATATGTGCCATTTTAACGTTGTATAAAAGAAGTCTTCCAGAGGCACCTCTGCGAAGCAACAATCCGATCACAACAATTATATCGCGGTAAATACAACGAATACGAAAGTGCAAGACAGCTTCATTTACCTCTTAAACATCAATTAGGTATTATCGTTCGCGGTAAATACGTCTCAAGATTAATTGACGATCAGTAAATATCGGGATTACAAAACGAACCAGTCGAAGTCACATTCAAATCTGACAAAGGGATACGACGCGATTCTATAATTACAGATAGCTATGGTGTTCATCTTCCATTCACCATATTAATTATCATCAGCTATTAGTTTCTATGTAGAGTTACAAAGAGCGCTGCAATACATTAAGCAAATGCTCGATTTGGTAACCGAAGTCTGACTAATTAATCCTCCAGGTTGGAAGGTGATGAACGTCTGAAAAAGTACTACAAGTGCACTTGCCCATCGTGAACCAGCGTTCAGAATATTACATTTTCTCGTGAAAAACGGGTATACGTATTTTTATTCCTATGGGAATATACATTCCTTCGTTATTGGGTACGATATTAAAAACATCTTTTCCATGTTTCCCTTTTTTTTTACAATAATTCTGGCAGTGAACGGCTCTTACATGAAGTACCTTATCGCATAATGTTACTGTACAATTTTAGATAACTTCTGAAGCGATTGGTCTCACTCGAGTTCCTTGCGTCTTATTTAATAGTCGAAACAAAGTCGAAGAATCATTAATCACTCAACGTCGTTTTTTAATTATGAGCTGTGTTGGTTGACCCTGAACGCTTGAGTGACTCTGTTTCGACTATAATTTGTCCTCGAGCATCACTTTTTCTGAAAGTGTAACTTCTTTTACTGGATAGATATTAATAAATATGTTTCATAAATTATGACCCTGGGAATGAAATAGCATTTATTAAGCTATTCATGCTACGAAATAAGATTAACAAATAAATAGCTGTTTAATTGGTTCGCATTTGATTCTTGTTGAGAATATATCTATGATTTTAAGGCAAAATTATGTTTTAACAAAACTGAGTCTACACTTTAATTAAAATTTTTAAGATAGAATTTATATTCCTGACAGAAGTAGATTCAGTTAAAGAGATTCTTTCTTTGAAAGTTTAAAATATAAATACAAATTTATTTTAGTATTTATATAAAATGCAAATTTATGATACAGAAGTAAGATATAAATATCTTATAAAATAAAAATACATAATTTAAGATGTTTCACCTTACAACCACAGACAGAAACAATACAATAAAATATATTCAACTATCAGTAAAAGTATTTCTGCTAGCCCTTCAGTAAAAGACGCATATTTAAATTTCGCCACCGTGCGCAGTTGCACATTGCGCAGTCACAACGATAGGTCGAAGACACTCGATTTCTTTCTGACTAGTTAACGCTATCGTTTTCCATCTTTAGCGCAAGAGCGAGTACTTTAAAGCTTATTTCTTCAGAGTACTTTCTTCCAGAATGCTTCTAAACACGTGTAAGTTTGGTTTCTTTTAAATGCAAATATTATTGACAGAGATAGTTAATAAATATTCACATAGAATTTCTCAACAAGGAAACGAATAACCTGTTACGTAAATAACAAATATATGTTAAAAAATATATATATATATAATCGAAACGGGAACTAATTTTTAATAAGTATCTCCTAAGAGGTTAAGACTGCGTATTAGATGTCACTTATTTCTTGCAACAATGACATAACTCCAAATTTGATAATTATTGTTATTAATACAGATTTTTCGATATAGGCTCACTGGCGAGTGTAAAATGAGGAATAGGTTCCTGAAGAAAATTCAAGTTCATAATAATTAATCTATACGAGCGACTATGCACGTAAGAAAACATTTTTCACTTTAAATAATTTTAAGTTACATTGAATATACTAAGGAGCTTGTAGCGAATAGTCGTCACGATCTATTATTATGTCACGATATCAATTATGACAAAATAATAATATAATTTCGATTTTTGGAAAATCATGAATTTCGAGTTTGGTTATTTTTGCAGTAAATAAGCAATATTTAGAATGTTTTCTAGAGTTTTTAGCTGCATCGTTTTATAGATTTAGGATCTTGCAGCAAACAGGGCCGTATTTACCATAAGGCGTATTGAGCGCAAATAGGGCCCCATAAAGAACAATCAAGTGTAGACAAATTTCTTAAAATAAACCTTGTTGTTTCAGCCTCTTATTTTAACTGGGTAATGTAGGTACTAGTTTTTTTTAATGTAAATTTGAATTCATTTTTATACTGTTTTTTTAATGCAAATATATATCCATAGCAATATTTTATTATTTCTATTTTATTAACACGAGTTATTAAGGAAATATAGATTTTTATCCGTGATAAACTTAAAAAAAGATTTGTAAAAGTCTGATTAACTGAAAGAGATTTGCTCTTTTGAGACTTCATAAAGGTTTTGCGCTCAAGATCTCCAAAAATATAAACACCCCTACAGCACAGAGACGTCTTGAAGACGTCTTAAAGACATCCACTAAAGTTCAAAAAATGTACAAAAGACGTCTCTGAGACGATCAAAGTTACAAATCAGTACATACAGAGACTCATAACATGTCTGAAAGACGTCTAGATTACGTCTACAAGACTTTTCAGGCAAAAAATAGACATCTTCAAAATGTCCGAAAGCGTAAGTCTTGTGGTGTATCTTTAAGACGTTCAGGCATAAAATAGACGTTTTCAAGACGTCGTGTGGTATGTGGCTATGGCCCTGCCAGCATGTGTAGATTACTCATAAGATTTTCTGGCTAATGGGAGATTACTGTTTACGCTTCGATTATAGGGTTTATCGTCGCTGGTGTAGTGGGCGCCTCTTGTGGCGTGTCGTTCATCATTAACGTCGTCGTCGGCTCCTCTCGTGAATTCTGATCGGCCCTTCTGCTCCCTGGAGGAATGTACGTCCACCAGGCCAGGAAAAAGAAAAGGAGGGACGCTGCCTTGCCGATGAATGCCAGCGCGAGCATGTACCTGAAGCAAACGCCACGCTGGTAAGTCGAATCCACTATTAATACTTAAAATCAATGAATTTTTGTGGCACTCTGACTGCATTTTACCATTCTGGAACATAGTCAACAGTTTCAGTAATAGGAAAAAGATTACAAATAGTAAAGATTACGGTTTTTGTGTTAACAATGTTAGGAGAATTTTATTTATTGCTTTTCTTGATATTTTCAAATTTATTATTAGAACGATGTTGAAATATTTGATTTTGAACGATTTTCTTCTGATTTACATTACTTTGGAAATTATTTGATAAATTATGTGTTATTTAAATTAGTAATATTGTATTGGAACCGTATCAAAAATAGAGCAAAGTGATATCGTTATTCTAGTATGAATAATATTATTTATAATATTTGAGTAATTTGAGCATTGAACTCATTTTTTTATCTCATGTTATCAGTTACAATTGCCAGTTCATCTACTTTATATATTGAAAATTAAAGAGATCTGTAATAAATGCAATACCTTATTTAAGTAAACTGTGTTCCAAAATGATAAAGTCATGAGTGTGCCTATAAAGCACATGGTTCTATATTTTTAGAAGCTTCTTATTTGCTTCAAAATTATATATTTCTAAATGTAAATTATATTTTTCCACATGTAAATGGATTATATGTTCCTATATGTAAAATACAAGATATTTTAAATACCCTTTTAGCAGTTAAACTCTAATAAACAATTTCATATAGTAAAAGAAGTTGGTACTAAAACTTTAAAAAGTGTTCTAATATCAACCCAAAACTTCAAATATGAAACATAATCATTAATAAATTCGTGTACTTTCAAAACTCTAATTATAAATCCTACAATATTAATAGAAACTTAATTTTCCATACCTGCTCATGTATAAATTATCATAAACGAGGCATGCCCCTCTGCCCTCGCACGTCTCATTCCACAGAATACAAGTATCATCTATGAGAGCTCCAAACACCATGGGCGCTGGTATGGTGCCCAGGATCCTCACTTTGATCCATTGTATTCCTAAAGCGAATGACCTCTGGTCGTCTCGAACGACCCGGAGCGTCGCAGAAAGCGCAGGCATCGTGCAAAGGAACGTTATAAACATGTTGCAAAAAGCTAGAACGATGAAGGGCCATAGATAAGAGCAGGATGTGTTACAAGTAGTGTTAATCGCTTCGTAGCTGATCACGTTGTCCCCACTGGTCAGGTTCAGTGGTGGTGCACGGATGCAGGTGCAATCTGAATATACCTGCAACAAGAACGTGCAATATTAATTATAGTTCTGGTTTTAATGGCAATGGTTTTAATAGTTTGAAACTGGAATCGTTTGGCGACTTCTTTTTGTAATGTTTAAATTTGTATATGAATGAGGTACGTTTTTCTTGGTGGCTACTCATATGATAAGTATGAAATAATTTATAATATGCTAATTGTTACGAATGCTACTTATTAAGGCAGTGTATATATATTATATTAATTATACTGTAAAATTATGTTGAACTCAGGACTATACTTATTCTTGGAACATATATCTAAACTTGTTGCAGCTTTATTAATCTATAATATCTGAACTCTACTATATGTACAGTATTCTAAATTGAATTTTATTATTAATCTTGTTCTCTTTTGCTACATAGAACTGAATACAACAATTTTTGTCTTTTGATTTTTAAAAATATATCTTACCATTTTATTTTTTTGGATACTCAAGAATATTTCCAGTATCTCTAGATTACTTTTCAAAGAAGTTGTATAGTAACTATTTTACTTAGCCTTTCAAACGTTACTTTCATTAAGTAAAATTAAAGGATTCTGTTTTGCCAATTTCCCTCATAAACAGTACATCTATTCATCACTTTTTTCAATTTTTAAATCAAAGATCTAGCATTAAAGACACAGTATAACAGACACACATCGTTCTAAGAAGTAAAACACTATATGTGTGTTAATGCTTAATTGAAAAAACATAAAAATCCACTGACTTCCACATCGTTTATCTGCGTTTCCTGGTAGCACCCTGCGTGGCAAGGGGAATAGTACGTGATCCCGTCAACACCACATATTGGACTGAACTCTGACCTCGAACATCCACATCCGTTATTGCACGCGTCGTCCAGCGAGAAAGATTTCCTGGAAATGACACAAAATCCATCACTCTTAGTAATCCAACCTAGACGTGTTTCTACGTTATGAGGAAAGCGCCCGAAGTGTAATGTTCACTTTTTAATAAGTCTTCACTAGCTTGAAGAACTCCTTGAAGTGAATACGACAATATTACTCTTTGGGAGTACATGGTCATTTAAGAGATATTAGAAATTAAAATTGTTTCGTGTGTTTTAACTTCCAGAAAGGTACAAAATTTGAAAATGTTCAATGTTTCACTTCTTTAACTCCCCAACTTCTAAATCTTCAGCTCTTTAACTCTTTAAGTCTTCAACAGTTTAATGTTTCGACTTTCCCCCTTGTCAATTTTTCAGTTTTTAACGCTTCAACTTCGCGACTTTTCAGCCCTGTAAATTTTTAAATTTTGAACGTTTCAATGTTTCAACTTTCCAATTTTTCTACTTTTTAACTTTTCAGCTCTTTAATTCTTCAACGTTTCAATGTTTCGACTTTCTAATTTTACGATTTTCCAATTTAGCAAATTTTCGAGCATAGAAATATGTAGGCATTAAAAGCATTCAAATTTAAAAAATATTAAATTTTAAAATATTCAAGAACTCACAAATTTTAAGCATTCAAATACTCTAATGTTCAAATCTTCACAACTATTTCAAGCAGCTAAGGTACTCTTAACAATTTTAATTGCCAATATCTCGTAAATAACTGATCACAGTGTTACAAACAGATGGACACTCATTACACCTAGAGAGCTCTCCTCAATAAACCCTCTAAAAAATGGTAACATACTTCGTGTGTCCCGAATAAGGTACCGTAACCCCAGCGAAGTTCAAATTCGGGCAGTTGAGGACAAAACACAAAGTGAAGGCGATGCACGAACAAGTGGCCAGCAGGCAGAACTTCAGGATCCCCGAGCAGGGCAGATTGAATCGTTTAATGAGATAACCACCTAGAAAAGTCCCTCCTCCACCAGCGGGGACTGTGACCAGCCCTGAAAATTAAACGAACCTCCATTTCCATCAGGACATCGAAATATCCCGAAATTACTCGCGAATTATTCGTCAATCGTAAATATTCCCAGGGAATACGGATATAAAAACGTCAGAGGACGATTTACGCCTCGACATTACGCGGACACGTGTGACAATAACATATCGTTCACTCGATATTCCACGGCGGGGCAAAAAATAATAGCCAGGGCTCTTCAGGATCGCAAAAACGAAAAAAAAATGACGACGATTACGCGTCGTCGGAAGAGGCGGCCCCCTTTGATTGATTATAACCGAAAGCTTCAATATTATTCACCCATTAGCAGCGCGGCGGAGCTAGCGCTGACGTTGAATTGATTTTCGATCAGCTTCGGCAGGAACGCGGCGAAGCCTGCGATGAGCAATCCTTCACTGGCACCTGCCAGATTCAACATGAAAAATCCTGGATTACCGAGCAGCTCGGTCAGGGCTCGCGGTAATTCGCGGATTTTTGAGAAAGCTTCCCCTGTGTCGCTCGAGGCGGACTGCTTCGGCTTCTCGTGCGCCTCTGACACCCTCTCCTTGGCCAGCTCCTCTGAACCTGAAGGGACGAGTGTTTGGTGAGGCTGCCTGAGTGGTGGGATGGTTCATGGGAAGGTCAATATTGTGGGAGACTACAGTGTCATTCTGAGGAAAATAGTTACAGTAGTGAACAAAGTTCGCAGAGGATTATTAAATTCATGTGTGGAAGTTTTGAAGGTATTTTATACTCTGTGGTGGGATGAAAAGGACTGCGTGAAAGCTAGATGTAAATGTTGGGTATGAGACGAAAGGAAGGAAGGAATACATCATGCTGATGTATAGGATTGATTGATACTCTGAATGGACGATATATCTGTGAGTCATTGCTTAGGTAGAATCAAGTGAGTTCCTGATACCAGTTAGTTACTCTGTGATATTTTTTCAGTTGCTTCTAGAACAGAAATCATGCGTCCAGTTTAATTGAGAAAAAAGTACTAGATCGTTTTAAGGGTTTAGTTTATGTTCCTCGTTTTTTTTTCAATTAAATTGCATGCATAGCTTCAGTTTTAAAATCGATTGAAAAATTTCATGGAGCAACCAATATCTGGAACTAGCTCGAGTTTGCTCTATCTACATACGTTGTTAGGATCTTCTAATAAGTTTTTTAATTTTGTTAGGAAAAAGGCTTTTATGTAACTCATAGATACCAGTTGGACCATTTATCATGAAAGTGGTGTGAGTCCATTTTTAGAAACGCCTGCAAAAATGAATGGTGCAAGGTTCTAAGATGTGACTTTAGTTTTGGAAAAATAGATTCATCCGTCTAGTTGTTTGTGTGTGACTCCAGATAACTAGATTTTAGAATTTAATAATAAGTATTCCTTTATTTATATGCTAATTTTTGTTCCTAGAATGATGAATATTGTGACCTCCCAGAATATTGACTTCTTCCGCTAGAGCGTTTGTTTAGGATAATTAGAATTTTCAGAATAAAATTTCTAAATAGTTTTAAAAGTACCAGGTAAAGCTCTTGGAAATGCTAAGATTGGTATAGCGATTACGAAGCAGAGAACAGAGGCTCCTAGGAAGCCTATCCACCAGGCTCCGACCCATACGTTGCTGTCTGGTGTTAAACCAATCCTGAAAATTGAATTTTGGATTAGTAGTAAGAGTTACTTAAACTGATAATTATTTACAAAAATAGTCTTATATTTTAAAGAAATAAATTATGAGAACAAATTCTTTTTTAATTACGAATCATAAGATCTTGGAACATTTTATAGAAATCTGTCTGAACTTTAAGTAGATACATTTTAAAAGTTTTCTGTTGATGATATGGTACCATGAAGAATTAGATTACATAACAATTATATTTTACTCCTATTGCATTTCTATAGATATAGGTATCTATTTTTTCTAAAGATTCCTACTTTGTTAATACCTGCTATATTTGTTATTATTCTGTTATCAGTATTTTCTATCAACCTAAAAGAATTAGTATTATAATTCTCTCATCTAAATAAAAATAGTTCTTTAAATAGTAAATTTTTAGGACTCTATAAGTTCAACATAATTTTGCATTTATATATAAAGAAAAATGAATATGGCATAACAATAAATAAATACGAAATAATAAAGTGTTTTATAAATGAATGTGCAGAATTTGGAATTGGTAAAATTAGTAAAATTCTAAAAGTATTTCGTTTTTCTTAGTACACACAATACACATTTTTAGGACTCTACAAGTTTAATATAATTTTGCATTTATATATAAAGAAAAATGAACATGGTATAACAATGAATAAATACGAAATAATAAAGTGTTTTATAAATGAATGTGCAGAATTTGGAGTTGGTAAAATTAGTAAACTTGTAGAAGTATTTCATTTTTCTTAGCACACATAATACACAGCATCACTTTCTTAATTTCTTCAATATTTTTTCTCGTAATATACATGTATACATGTAATATACTTTGTCACATCGACTCTTTCTGATAACACATTGGCACAATTGGACGAAAGGTTTCAGGAGATAGAGTTCCAGATGAATTATTCTTAGAGATAGATATACGCGACATAGATTGAGGAAGTTACATTTGCAGTTTGATATTCTACTTTCAAGCAAGGTGCAAGATCGATTGTAATTCACGAGAACGAATCGGTGGATTCTTATTCCGATCCTTTATTAGATTTATGCAACACGATGCGACGAAAATATGTGATCGATTTTTCGTTCGAGATGAACCAATCCGTCGAAATTGGATTGAATATGACTTGATTTCCTTTTATTTAAATTGAAGTCTCACCTCGCTATAATTAGGCAACTCTAAATAGCAGGATTTCTACATAATTGACTATTATTTACCGACCTAGAAATTGCTTTTCAGATTGAATGCTTGTGAAGCGAGTATAGTATTTTTGATTAATTGAGGATGAGATAAATTAGAAATGTTCGATGGCGTTAAAAGTTTAAATTAGTTTAAATATGTGAAAAACATTAATCGTTATTAGTTTCTATATTACGAGAAAAAAACACAGAAGTTAAATTTTGATATCTACTTTTTATCTGGAAATTTTTAGTAGGAGTAATTTCATGAAATGTAAATGGTTTCGCAATAGTCTCAAAATAAATTTTACATCTTTAACATAAATATATAGTGGAAAGTGGCTAATAATTGAATACACAATAAAAAAAACTAATAGGATTATAAGAAAATAACATTCAGAAAAATGTATATAGTTTAAATATAAAATAAAACATTGAACTCAATTTTTGAACGATATCCAATATAGCTATTAAAAGCTACACAAATATTGTAATTATGATTTTACTAGTTTCAGTTGCAGCTTCTACCAATAATAAATATTCGTCTCCAATTTTGCCTCAAAGTGGAAAATATTTTTCCATCTAATTAATTAAACTTTTCCATCAACATCCCACGTTGAGGCAACTCTCCTTAATCAACCCCAGATGATTGTCTCTTCACGAAATTACAACAAAAATTCGTATCTCTAATATTACCCCTGTTCCATCCTCATCGCTACAGTATTCATCAATCCACTTCAGTTCACTCAATTACTCGCCAGCAAACCGAAAAACTAAAGCATAGGGGTGGTACTACAAAAACACTCCCTCGCTTAATTTCTCCTGTTTAACATCTTTAAAATACTGGCCGATATTAAACGGAAGTTGGAAAACTGGGACGTATATTACGTGTGAATAAAAAGAAAAGAGAGGGATTGCAACGAAAAAATGCAATTACTCCGAAACAGTAGCTGTAGTTCATCTCTCTGCGTGGTGAGTAGGCCAGAACTGCTTTTCCTGAGAACTTCCGACGCACAGCTGGCCGATTTCCTCCCACCATTTTATTTTTTTTCTAATTGCACTCGTTTAGAAATTTCCGACGAACGCGGCTTATGCAACTTTTCCGACTAATTTGTAGCCTCGAGTGCATCCACGAAAAAGCTCTAACATGCGTTATGTGCCGATATGTACATGTATAGTATGGAGTTGGAAGTATCCTCTGGGTGCTTCGATAACTTGGCTACGGAAAAGGTTAGGGAATATGGCGTAACGATCTCGTATGAATGTGATGGAAATGCTTATTGGAGAGGAAGTGTAACTAGTGGCATGATACCAATTATTTTGAATGTCTGAATACACCTAGTTTGAAAATTGGAAATTTGGTATTGCTGGAGATCGACGCATAAAAGAAATATATTTTAGGTTTAAAATATAGTACCTATATATTTTTATCTGGTAGCGAATATAATAACTATATATTTTTTAATTTCAATGGGTATCAAGGTTTTGCAATTTTTTAAATTCTCAAAAATTTCTAGATTTAAGTTTCACAAATTTTATAAGATTTTTAAGATTGTCAAGATTTAAAAACTGTTTAGATTTTCAGGGTTTATGAAGATTTCTAAGATTTCAAAAAATTTTGAAGATTTATAAGATTTTTATGTTATGTAAGACTTCTAACATTCTCAAATGTTTCAAGATTTCTTAAGACTTTCAAGTGTTCTAAGATTTCTCAAAATTTTTAAATATTTTAAAGTTTTGAAATTTCTGAGATTTTCAAAGATTTTAAGACTTCTTAAGATTTTAAGTGTTTCAAGATTTGTACAATTTCTAAAATTTCCAAGATTTTTAAGTGCTTCAAGTATTTTTAAGAGTTTTTAAAATTTCTAAGAATCATTTAGATTTTCAAGATTTTTAAAATCTTCATGACTAAGAAATTAAGCAAATTTTTAAGAATTTTAAACAGTTTAAGATTTCTTGCTATTTTTAGGGTTTTTAAGACTTTTATATTTTTAAAATGTTCAACAATTCTAAGATTTTTAAGATTCTTCTTCAATCTTCTTTGATTTGAAAACATTGTCCAGAAATGTTCCAATTTTACGATTGCAAAAAACTATCCAAAATGCAAACTTTCAAACCTCTCAAGACCAGTATAATATAGATTCCAGTTCTGTAAAGATTTCCAACACTCCAATTCAATCCCCCCAAAGCTCTCCAAATTTTCAAGACTTCCACCTCCAATAACAATTCAAGCGATTCAAAATTTCGTCACGATTAAATCCCTTGAAAACGGGTAACAGAAACTATTCAATACCCGTGGCTAGGTGTAACTGTCCGCAACGTAACCCGTCGCTGTTGAAAACTCGCACAGGAAGAGGCGGAGGAAAGTTGGAAAAACGAGAAAAGTACTCAGAGGCGAGATCTGAGGTTCTGGCAAGTTGGTCGAAGCAGCATCTGCCGCCTCCACGGAACTTTTCATTTGCCTGCGAAATTAAACGCGCCACATATACGATCCACTCAGACGCGCGTAGCCGGAAGTAGCCGCGTGACGCGAGCGGTTACGAGGAAGTGTAATTGCACCCCTGGCTGCGTTATTAGGCAGCTGAACGGAATTGTTCGTCTTTCGCTATTTATGAGGGAAGGGGACACGTGCTTTTTCTTCTTCTAAAATTGGCGAAACGAGGTTAATTTGCTCTTTAAAGATTCATTTGCCTTGGAGCTTTCTGAGGGACTCGAAAATTAAAATTAGTTGTACAATACGAATTAGTGTTCTAAATAATAGATTATTTTTGGAGCAATTATTTAACACCTGGTTGATAGAAGGTGGATGTCCAAATTTAGTCATTCGTTTTTACATAGCAAGTAATGGCTTTTTAAATTATATGTATATGTAGCTATGAAAGTAAAGTAGCGTTTTGGAGGAAATAGAAGTTTTGAGGTAGAAGCATTAAATTAGTGGAAGTAACATAAAGTATTGAAATATCGAACTCTTAGGAATATTTTGAGAAAACTAATAATAATGATTTTGTTCGAGATTTATTTCCACTTGTATAATTATATGTATGTCACAAAGAACGATATTGCTTTTTTTTTTGTATTTGAAATTTCACAGTGTATTTCTAGGTTTCTTATTACACGTGTTTTAAGATTTGTACAATTTCTAAAATTTCCAAGATTTTTAAGTGCTTCAAATATTGTTAAATGTTATTAAAATTTCTAAGAATCATTTAGATTTTCAAGATTTTTAAAATCTTCACGACTAAGAAATTAAGTAAATTTTTAAGAATTTGCTTACACGTGTATCTGTTCGTAAATTTTTACTTCACAAGAATTGTGAAGTGTGTTACAATTCTGAATGAAATGTGTTAACCATGTTTTAGAAGACTCATGTCCAACCATACTATCTCTAATACACTGAGGACATTTTTGATCAAAAAGTATCAAAAAAAGGACTACTAATAAAAATCCTAGTAATTTTCTTTTGTGAATCTCAGTTACAACTTCTAAACTCTTCTTCCAATTCCAAACACTTCTTCTTCAAACAACTTGTAAATTCTTCTACTGTAAAACAATTACAGATTGAAATGGAATACCATCGAGGAAAAAACTCACAATCAGATCTATCGTGTCACCTATCAAACGAGATCCAATTTCCTTAAATCCTCCAACAGCTTTATAATCCTCTTCGAAGCCAATTTAAAGTTCAGCAATCGTTCCAAGCGGATGTGCATAAAGCTTCATGCTCGATCGATTCGATATAACGCGCTAGGATGTTTTATCGATTAACTATGTGTCTATGTTCCTACCAGAAGGTTTACGTAACCAGTCTTTTTTCTCCCATTCGAGTTGCGTTTGTTCCGAGTGTTGGGCGTAGCTCATTTTTTCTCGATGAAACCCGACTACGAACAAGTGATTGATTGCCTGGAAACGGCTGACTAACTGTGCGATCATCCCTTAGCGAATTTAACTCCGCCACGCTGACAAGAAGTCACCGTTTACCCTTCTGCCTCGTTCATTTTTTGCGCAACACTCCTGTCACGACTGATCTCTAAATGATACCCCATCGTTGTGATCTCTGACATCCGAGCTTATTCAGTGGAGAAAATATTGGTTGTCACAGAAGGTACGATCTATTTTGTGAAAGAGGGAGAATCAGAGGAATATTATTGATTTGTTGAGGGAGGAATTTTTTTAAGGCTAAATAGAATAGTTGGAATAAGAAGTATCCAAATAAAATATTAAATAATAATCAAACATATTGACGACAGCAGACAATAGGGAGTTTTCTGAAGAATATCTATCCTCAGGAGTTTTCATTGTAATTTTTGTAATTATACAGGAAGTTAAGAAAATGTAAAGGTAAAAGTGCCAATTTCCTACAAGAGGTTGATATAAATTATAATTGATGTTATTAATTTGGTAATTTGAATTGTAAAGTCGTTGAAAGTTATTTTATTGCTGCTTTTTCTTTGGTCGTGTATGAAGAGTGGAGAATCATCTAAATTCTTAGAAGGTGTGATCATCTGATTAAATCTCATTAAACTTTTAATTGATTGGAACTTATTAGAGTAGCTGTTCATGGGTTTACTATAAGAAACTAGAAATTGCAATGAAAAGAGTATTCAGAAAATAATACCTGAAATATTTAAATACAGATAGACAATACACAGTGTTTTGTAATTTTTGTGAATTCTTCAGCTACAAAGATAGAAAATAATACCTAATTAGCCTATATATACACTATTTTTCTAAGAAGATAGTTGTAAAGTAATTTTATTTTACGATTTCTGACAACATGCACGCAAAAAAATTATACAACTTTGAACAAAATCACAAATAGGAATTTAAACATATTTGGGTGCAAAATTTAGTGTACTTTAAGTCATTTATGGCTTCTTCAAACAACTTTTGTAAACTTGAATCTAAATTTTTTAAGTTGGGAAAATAGGTCAGTATTTCTGGAATACCTTTTACAGAGTTTAATCCTCTGTAAAGGATTCTTAATCAATCCTCCTAGCAAGATGTTTTAAATTTAGACTTAGCAATACTTCAAAGATAATAAAATATTATATTTTCAAGTTTCTGTGAATTGGCCAAAGTTTTTACAATATTCTTAATTTTGATCGTTCAGAGAATTTTAGAATTTTAACTCGCTTAGATTCTTCATAGAAATGATAAAAAGAAAGTCGCCAGAGTTCGACATTCATTGGTGTCTACTCGTATCCTCCGCAACTAAGGCGCAGTTAAGCGTGAAACGTGGAGGAAGGTCCTTTCGACTTTTAATTTCAGCCTCCTTCGAACCACTTTTTGCTCCCCTGTCTCTCCCTTTTTACCTTTTGTCTTTCGTGACGTAGGCTGTTACCATAATAATTTCTCGAGCTTTAAAGAAGACAGCCTGGGCCTGATTTATTAATCGGAGAAAAATGAGAGTTCGCGAGGATATCATTATCCTGAAGAATTCGAATAAAAATGAAAATCTTATCAATAGAATTCCTATAATAATTATCCTTTAAATCAAAATTTTCTGTATATTTTGTAAGTAGAACCTTGGCAGAATGACAAAAACAAAAATGTATGGGGACTTTCTCATACATCTATTAGACCAGAGTTAATTAAGAAAAATTTGCTAAATGTTAGTTGGTAAATATTTCATCATTTTGGGTAGAAGTATGAACAAGAAAACGTATATTGCACAAACATTTTCTTGCTAAAATACTCATAACACAAATTAGATTTCCAATATTAAAGCAATAATTATTGCATGGTCAAATTCATAAAGAAAATAGAAGCTATAGAATTTTTAAACATGTTATGGTTTGTTGACTTAGCTTGTAGGTAATAATATTTAGTTACTGTAATAAATTTTTAGACAGCTAATTATCAATGTCTCAAACAAACATTTTTAGGCACAAAGAGATGTGCTGGTAATTATAAAAGTGGTCTAAAAAATTTAGAGAAGTTAAATTTATCACTTATTCTGTTAATCTGATGTTGATCGCTGCAACATAAAATACTTTATTTTTAACCTAAACCATTTTTATAATTACGGACATAAATAATAGAGACAAAGTTATTCAACTTGAAAATGCTAAAAACAACTTGAACCATTCTGTATATTCTCAAACACAAAACCTCCATATCTAATGACCAGAAAATCGCTACAACATTACATTCTCCTGATAAAAAATAACGAAAATAATAACAACAAAATCACAAAAAATTCTTTCAAAAACACCTCACCAAGCTTCAATCTCCCAAATCACACTATCAACATACACTCAAAGACACAAAGAAAAGACAAACCATCAGAAGCAGTTAAATCGAGAAAAGAACGCACCCCATATTGTCTAATAAAACACTGTCTCCTTTCATTATCCCGCTGCGCGCAGTGGACCCCAGGAACCCGTCTTTTTCTCTGGTCGTATGCAAATACACAGCTGTACAATGTCCGCAGGAGCGAACGACAAAAAAGTCAGCACGCGAACATTGGAATAAACACTGTCGGGAATCGATATTCCGTCGTTTTAAAGATTCCCGAGGATAGAATGGATGCTCGAAATACTTTACTCCAGCCGACAGCTCGATTTACCGCTGGATATTCACTGTACACGCGTCTCTGAGAGGCGAGAAGAACGAAAAAAAAGAAGAAGGAAAACGTAGAAAGGGAGACAAAGGGGTGGGATAGCGCGCGACCAACGATTAATTCGATTCTCACGTGCATCCTATCGGAGTGACTCAACAAAAGGACTGGGGCTGCTCTAGGGGGAGACGAGTGGACAAATGGAACTTGATTGTGCTCTAAGTGTCGGGGGATGAAGTGACAGTTTTGAAGGGTAACATCGGCGTCATCGTCAAACATTGGTACACCGCTTGACATTTTCCCCATGGGGGAGGGGCGGGCCCTGTATATGTCGCATCCACGGGGGTTACATGCACTATTAATCGCGGCCCATTATACGCTCTAATGGTCCTTCGGGATATTTTCAACGGGGCAGACGCCTCGTGACGAAGATACTTGGAAGATTTTGCTGGATGTCCTGGCAAGAGGTTCTAGTACTGGTCGTGAGAATACGGATAGAAGTGGACATTTTATTGGATCCTTTGATACTTGGAGCTTCGAAGTTTGAGACATTTTGTGGAGACAGATTTCTTGGGTCTTTGAGAATATTTCCATCACCCTTTATGGGTCAGTGGACGAATAAAATGAACACCTCAGCTTTAAGCTTTTTAAGATACAAATCACTCGGTGATATATGTATGAAGTGGCTATAGATATACATGATACAGAAATGTTTGTAGGAAATGGATCTTGGATTTTTAAAGCTCTGTAAAAGTTAAACCATTAGAGATACAACAAAGTGGATTGAGACTATTTTCCTCTATTTCTGCCCCTGAATGTGTTTTCAAAATTATAGAATTCTCTGATTATTAGTTTGAGATATAGGTATGTTAATTTTAAGGCATTATTATTGGGAAATAGAGACAGATCTCTGCAACTAGAATCTTTTTTTTCTTAAAATCCTATAGGTATTCCAAAGAGTTCGAGCATGTACCTACGTTAAAAATATAATGATTCTCTCAAATACTGTCACAATTTCGTCCACTTTATGAAGAATTTTATCCTCTCGTTCCAACAAACACGATATTACAAAATTTTCATCACACTTTACTTATCCTGTTTACCATAACTTCCCTCCGCAAGTACCCAAAGCACTTCACTAACTTCAGTCCAACCACTAAACTCGTCTCACGTCGGTGAATTCACCGAATCTCCCTCGAATTCTGGAATCTCAATTAATCTTCATCAGAAAATTGAATTTTCCCCGGGAAAAGCGTCGGGGATTGACCAAGAGACAGATTAACAAGTATCACAGGCAGCCAGGGGGAGATAAAAGGAAGAAGAATGTCGGAATCAGTTTCCTCATTATCGTCTCAGGGACAAGAAGCCCGGTAATTAAGCGTCGCGAGCGCGTGATAACGTCTAACAAGTTTTTTCCATCCCTGTAGCGACGCCCCTCCTCCTCTCACGGCGTCCTTTCGAGGCCGTGAAACGGCAAAAATAGATCATAAAAATCCGATACTTTGTGCAACACCCGTCGCCTCTGCGCGCCGTTAACTCGATTTCACCTGGGCGTTATTCGTAAAGGCGTTTAAAACAAGATCCCGACCAGCCATGAAAATCCCCTTTCCAGCGGTCGTTTCGAGGAAATTTTTATTCAAGCATTTCTCACCCAGTGGCTCGGTTTCGCGATTAATTCGAGGATCTCGCGACGTGGATTTACGGGGAAGACGCGGGAATAAAGTTCGAATTCCCCGCGCACCAGTGCCACACGAAATTCGTGAAGGGATGTGCTGTGCATGCTTAAGAAGAGAAGGTCTATGGGGTGTTCTATTTGGAACAATCCTTGCGAGGATTTTGGGAATCTGTTGGAATTTACAATGAGGACATTTTCGTTTGAAACAGAAAATAAGAAAGGCTGTAAGTGCCATTTAAAATATATTGATTGTTTTTCATGAAGTGTGTGTAGGGTGTTTATATGAAGGTTTGTATTAATAAATCGTATTCCTCAGAACTTTCTTACTAGCACTTACAGTATTTTTTATTTCTACTCTGCATTTAAGATACTTAAGCTAGATGGGATACACTGTGTAATCATTTAGTGGAAAAGTTTTTGACGTTCTTGAATAAAATATAAAGAAAAGTATATTAATTTTACAAACGACTTCTATATTAAACAGGACAGAACTAAATTGAGCAGAAAAGAGGAAATAATAATCAATAGACTAATCATGGGACACACGAAAATAGCCCAGGACTTTATTCTAAACAAATCTCCTCCGCCAATCTGTGAACTATGCTAATAAAGACTAACCACCAAACACATCTTAACAGACTGTCAAAATACAAAAGACACGAGAGAACAACTACAAATCCTAAACCAAACCAAAGAAATATTCAAGAACGTACAGAATCTTAGGAAAATAATAATTGAACTCATACACAAACTAAACCTTTCCCACAAAGTATAGATTCACCAACTGTGGTCGCTAATAACCAAGTAGTTGAAGCGACCCTAAATCCCCATATAAAAATAAAAATAAAAAAAAAGTATATTAATTTTTCGACCTATCCTGTTTGATTTCTTGTTTTAGTGGTAAAATAAAATTTTCGAAATAAAAATTGAATTCGAGTAGCAGAATTATAAAAAATCACTAATCTGTAAAACTACCCTCTTTATATCTACCAATGTACACATTGTACCAAAGACTCTATCCCATGCATAGAAATAAATACTCTTCTTCTTCTTCTTACTATTAAAACACGAGTTTCGTCGTTATGGAACAAAGCCAGTAAAGCCAAAAAAACCAGTTCTTCAGTTCATTACGTGTATCACGTTTTCGAACTACCCCCATTGATACTTTTTAGCAAAAACACAAAACATTCGAAATAAAAACTGAATTCGAGTATCAAAATTGGAAAAAGTCACTAACCTGCAAAACTACCCTCTTTGTATCTACTAATGTACACATTGTACAAAGAACTCTATCCCATGGATATAAATAAATATTCCTATTCTTCTCACTATTAAAACACAAGTTTCGTCGTTACAGAACAAAGTCAGTAAAACCAGTAAAACCAGTTCTTCAGTTCATTACGCGTATCACGTTTTCGAACTACCCCTATTGATATTTTTTAGCAAAAGAACAAAACTTCCGAAATAAAAATTGAATTTGAGTAGCAAAATTGGAAAAAGTCACTAACCTGCAAAACTACCCTCTTTATATCTACCAATGTACACATTGTACCAAAGACTCTATCCCATGGATACAAATAAATATTCCTATTCTTCTCACTATTAAAACACAAGTTTCGTCGTTGCCGAACAAAGCCAGTAAAGCCAGTTCTGTAGTTCATTACGCATATCACGTTTTCGAACTACCACGATTGATATTTTTTAGCAAAAGAACAAAACTTTCGAAATAAAAATTGAATTCGAGTAGCAAAATTGGAAAAAGTCACTAACCTACAAAACTACCCTCTATGTGTCTACCAATGTACACATTGTACCAAAGACTCTATCCCATAGATATAAATAAATATTCTTCTTCTTCTTCTTACTAATAAAACACAAGTTCTGTCGTTACAGAACAAAGCCAGTAAAGCCAGTGAAACCAGTTCTTCAGTTCATTACGCGTATCACGTTTTCGAACTACCCCTATTGATATTCTTTAGCAAAAAAACAAAACATTCGAAATAAAAATTGAATTCGAGTAGCAGAATTATAAAAAATCACTAATCTGCAAAACTACTCTCTTTGTATCTACCAATATACACATTGTACCAAAGACTCTATCCCACGGATACAAATAAATATTCCTATTCTTCTCACTATTAAAACACAAGTTTCGTCGTTCCAGAACAAAGCCAGTAAAGCCAGTTCTTCAGTTCATTACGCACGTCTCGTCGTAAAGAGTTCATAGTCGTCGGATGCCGATGGGTGATGACGCGTAATGGGCGCGCGCCATCAGAATTTGTCGCCTCTCGTTGCGGCGCTAAACGCATTTCCCGCTTTTTCCCCGCCGCGACTGCGATGGGGAACCGTTTAGCAGCCCGTCACCGGCAACTTTATTAAATTCTCGCTGGGATTTATCGGCTGTTTGCGCCGATCTGTCCGACAATACGCGACCGTGCATACGTGCCTGCGAATATATACGAGGGACAAGTGCAACGTGCAACGCGTGTGCACCGACGGAGAATAACTGACATTCGGCGGTATGCAAATATTCGGGTACAGCCACCGCGCGACGCTGTACACTTGATGCTTCTGGAATACGTTAATGTAACAGATAAAAATGTCAAGGTGGGACATAGAGCAGGTTGGCGATATTGCGTTGCAGGTTCCAGTATGAAGGCAGCGTTAATGGTAGGGGTTTAGTGCTCATAGAACTTTGTTTATGTGAGGGACATTTTTGTTGGTGGTTGATTAAGGGTTCTATGAATTGTTTGTTAAAGAACAGTAACTATTGATAGTTATTAGTACTTTTTTTACTATTTTAGAATGTGTAGGGTGAGTGACAACAGGTGTCAGAGTTTTTAAGGGATGATTCTACATTTAAAAATGAGATGAAAATCAAGAATTAATCGTTGTAAAAAGGTGTTTGATATGGGACTTATTTTATTGGTTTTTCTGTATCTGACTCGAGGGTTTTTTTACTGATTCCTCTGTATGTGACTTGCAAGTTATTCTAGTGGTTTTTTGTAGGAAGTTCGAGAATTATTCTACTAATTTTCTTGCGTCTGACTGGAGACTTATTCTATCGAATTTTTTGTGTCTGACTTGAAGATTATTCTACTGATTCTTTTATATCTGACACGGGATTTTTATTGACTGTTTCTGTATCAGAGTCGCGGTTTATTTTATTGCCTGTCCTATATGTAATTTGCGACTTATTTTACTGTTTTTTCTGTATCTAATTCGAGACTTATTCTACTAATTTTTCTGTGTCTGATGCTAAACTTATTCTACTGAGTTTTCTGTGTCTGACTTTGGCCTGCGTGCACTAGTCTAGATCTGGCACAGCAAAGTCAGTAGAATAAGTCTATAGTCAGACACATTCCACGCGATTTTTATTCATTTTCTCAACAATTAATAATTCTAAAACAGCCTGAAACACAATTTCACCTTATTTTAGAATATAGAATCACCTCTTAAAATTTCTGGCACTTGTCCTACATCCTGCGTATTTTATATTAAAATTAGTTCGATTTTGCACTATAAGTTATTTGTTATTTTGTCGCCTGTACATTGTTGAATTAATTTTATGCTATCGAAATTTCTTCTAAAAGTCCTTCAAAATTTTAAAGATATTCTTTACGCTCTAAAAACAATTATCTCAACCATGAATTTAACTATATTTAATTGTAGTTTTAAATAATTTTACTGAAGCCGAATTGTCTATCTGCTTTTCTTCTAGAAGCAGAAAATTCTAGCTTACATTTTTTTAAATTATCGTATCTTTAAATACTTTCTATGAGAAGATATGACAACAGATCCATAAGTTTTGGAAACATAAATATTTAAAAATATTTAGATTTAGAATATTCTATATCCTATAGCTTTATTTAGACGTTTAATACATTCTATAATATATTCTTTATGTTTTTATGTAACTCCCTTTCAAAGACCGAAAGGCAATGAAATAAATGTTTAAACTATTATAATTTTATTTAGAAGACTAATTCTAATATTCTTACTTCTAAAAAAATGTAGATAATAAAATTATTTTTTATGAAATCTATTTTTAATTGTAAATTCTACTCCACAGGAAAATATTTAAAGTATTTCGAACACCTGCTATTTTTCTATTTAATTATACTATATATACATTGTTCGTAATTTTATTAGGGTCCTAACTCGATTTAAAGCCGGCATTTTCGTGAGTTTCTAAAGGATAAATTACGCGTTATTTGCATCAAGGGAAATTTCAACTCGTAATTTAATGCCCAGTCTCTATTAATTATAGTTCGAGATGACGTGTCGCTAGAGCACGCTTTGCTAGGGGAAAAGTTTCCGCGACAGTAACTGATAACTCGAGCTCGGTTGATCGACATTCCATGAAATCACCTTCATAATATTTTTAAAAACATGGATAAACTGTTGAAACTTACTCTGAGGGATCCACGGTGAGGAAATCCGTGTAGAGCTTCAGCAATTCACCTCCGATCACGTAGCCCAGTGCAGGTCCAATTATGGCCATTGTATAAAAGATTCCTGAACAGCAAAAATGCATCTAAATTTCGTCAATCTGCATTTTTTTGTGTTGTAAAATCGTACAAATTCCTCTTATATTAGAATATAATAATGATAATAATAAATGCTAAAGATTCAATTTTTTTTTACTTATAATTAGAAAGATAAAGTCAAAGAAATTTAATCATCAAAATTCAAATTTTGAATCAAGAAGCCCTAAAACATTGCATAATTCATTTCAATATTTCCTTCTTTCTTTTTATACTGTTTTTAGCACGAATGTGTGGAAGAATGGAAATCTATTTATAAATGTCACACCAGGTGTTAACCTGATTATTTACATATATTTCCTGTTGACTTCCTTCATAATTAATGTGAAATTGAAAAAGCTATTTGTTGCCTTCCTTCACAGTAATTAACAAGAAATTAAGAAAAGTGTACAGTAATAAATTGTTATTACAAACACATTACTGTCGATAAATGAATGGTTACATAAAGGTAATTGCAGACGTTTTTGTAGTTGCTTACCTACGTACACAGAAGACATCTTTTTCGACACGTTCTCATCAAGATACGTAACGCCGAGGGTATAAAAAGGCGCAGAGCCTGCACCGTGCAGAAGTTGAGCCATGAGAAAGATAGTTAAGTACAGCCCACTGTAGGGTTCCTGGTCTGTTTGGCCCGTGGATCCATTGCAGGATACCTGAATGGCCAACATACATAAGCAAATTGGGAGTAATTTAATTAGCATCTGGCAGCTATTTAATTACATTCTGAAACTGTAACGAACACAGCACATATGCTTTTTCTTTTAATGCAAAAGGATATAGTAATCAGAAACGAATGAGAAGAAAGACGATATGGAAGTTAGCCAATCCTAGTTGTCTTAATTAATGAGTTGTTATGAATTCGTGTGACGTAAGTACATTCACAGATTATGGTTGTGAAAATAAGAGACAGTAACAAATATCGATTAATAATAAACAAAAATATGTCATTTTTCAATATATTTTTTAAACAAATGGATACTTTCAAAAACTGTTTAGATAGGTTGATTCGTTCTCTTAAAAAAACACGTAATCGCTCAATTTTCACTTTTCGTCTCTGTCGAATAAATTCTGAGATATAAGCAAAATATGTTTTCCATCCCCAACTTTAGGGGTGGTTTTCACCCCTATAACATGGACACTAGCAGATAAAATATAATAGGTGTCTAACACTTTTAGCTAATTTATAAACCTGCCAAGTTTTACATTTCGGGATGTTTCCTTGTAAGTTAATTAATTATTCGTATTTTATCAAGTTTTCAGATATATAGATTATATTTTAAGTACTTGTTTGTACCAACTTTTAGCAAAGTGAAGTTAACGAAACCATTTGATTTAATTGATCAAGTAAATTTCTTAGTTAATGATTATATGGGTTGTTCAATAATATCAGAAATATTATGAGCTGGTATTACATACCAAAATAAGAAGAAAATCAGGGGTGACAAACTTGCGTTTGAAGCTTGATTTTAGAGTTATTAATTATTAAAGAAGAGCCAAAAATCGTGTGGAAAGTGTCTGACTTGAGACTTATTCTACTGCAGGCGTGGAACAGCTTGACGCAGCAGTGTCAGGTAGAATCAATCGGTAGAATACGTCAGGTCAGGCATATTTAAGTACTTTAGGTCTATTTATAACGATTTATAATTTGGAAACTTTGTTTTCAATGCAATATCCCCGTTCTTCATTTCGATTTTATTTTATCATGCAGAATCATTAAAAATTTCTGGCTCGTATCGAACAATCTGTATAATTCTACTGTAAAGATAAAAAAATTCTAGATGCTACAATTTTTAAAGCTGATCAAGTTTTTTACGTTTTAGATTCTACTTTCCAACTTTCAACAATTTTTCAACAATATAAAGATTGAGAATTTTCTAAATTTAAAAAGTTAACTACATTGTGTAATTTCGATCTCTCTGTAAGAACTATATTTTTTACATAATCAAGTTATTAATATTTAGAATTGATATATCGATTATAAATTAGTTCATCCATTATGTGTCCATGAAACATACTAGAAAACTGATTAAATATGTGATAAAGAGCAACTCCGTTTAGTATTCATCTGAAAATAGTCACCGCTACATCTAGCGTTGACAGAAACTCGATACCATCGACTAAGCAATCAAAATTACTATTTCAGCATCTCGAAAGTAAGACACTACTTTCATTTAACATTCTACAAATGCTCTGTGACCCAGAGAAGGCTAATTAAATGAGGATAGGGATCACTTCAATTACATTAAATATGATAGTTGAATCCTTAGTTAATTTTAGATTGATAGTAAGGGAGTATTTTTATTCCTTACCGAACGAGTCGACGTGTTCGTCACCCTCTGGCATATGTTCTCCGACTGCTGGCCACCTCTGTAGGGTCCAGCAAGGTAATGGGGAGAAGCGAATAGTAGACTTCCTATACCTAAGACTAGAACTCCTATGCCTATGTACCTGTACAACAAATTTTATTAACTTCTTAGTGTCTTTCGTCTAAGGATTCTAAAGGGAACAAAAATTGTTAAAGTAATTTCACTCTTAGCATGAACTTCTAAATTACCAATGTTCCAATGTTTAAATTGGAAAATTTGTTGATGTCAAGATTTTTCACATTTTCGAATACTGAAATATTTTAATACTTCAGTTCTCGAAGTTTTAAACTATCAAAAATGAAAATATATAAATTGGTACACGACCCACTTTTCAAATCGATATTCCAATATTTAAAATTTCAAATATTTTAACGTTTCAGCATTGAAAATTTCGAGTTTTAAAAGTATTCAAAATTAGAAATATCTCGTAGTTAGTATTAAAATATCACAATTTTGTAATATTAGAATTTTCTACTATCCAAATATCCAAATTATGGGAATATCTTTATTGTTTCAGTGTTAAGACTCCAATTTCTGAAATAGAACGGAAAAGTGCACCTATAACCGCGCATTTGCGTAGTTCAATTTCGCCTGATGGGCTCCCGTATTATTAGATTCTTATTCAAAAAGAAAAATATAAACTCTCTTCTCTGAAATTCAATTAGGACATAAATTTAAAAATACGACTCTATCGTGCCTTGCAGCCTTCAGCTTATTAAGTAATCAAATTTTACTATTTCCAATAGTTCTGGTATCTGCATAACTTCAAGCAGCAGAGTGTCTCAAACGAAAATGACCTCGACTGCAAAGGATTAATATTCAGGACAGAGACTTATGCATGAGCATATGTTGCACCTTGGTTTCGATGCTTTCGAGCGTCCACCTAGGTAGCTTACTGGAACAAGAAGGAGGAAGCTAGCTATGTCATATCCCCCTGCTATCAGACCAGTCTGCGAGGACCTCAAACCGAATCTCCTTTCTATCGTG
Organism: Calliopsis andreniformis; assembly: GCF_051401765.1. NCBI lineage: Eukaryota > Metazoa > Arthropoda > Insecta > Hymenoptera > Andrenidae > Calliopsis > Calliopsis andreniformis. The sequence goes on along the minus strand of NW_027480432.1, from coordinate 9,348,589 downwards.
GTGATAACCACGTTCACGAAACCGTTCACCACCATTCCTGAAAAAAGAACACGCAATTTTGTCGAATGTACCCTAAATGATTTTCTTCTGCAATAATTTTCTAGTTGTGCATGAAAATCTTAGACGATGTTTTCTGAGACACTCAGCGAGATAATGATGGAAAAAGTCACAGTGATATTGCAGCTGTGATATGGAACAATAATTATATTCATAATGTTTGATTGCAGTTTACAGTAACTGACAGTATGACCTACTTCTATCAATATCTTAGCTTGAAACGAAGAAATATGTCGGAATACATCTTTGATGAAATATATATCTAAATGAAATTAAATGAGACTCCAGTTTATTTGATTTAAATTTTAATATATGATGTAGTAACTAGAATATTCTATTCCTTGTACTATTTCATTTAAAATATTGCTTCACTTAAAATTACACAATTTTAGAATTTGAATCATCTGAGAAAATATCATCTTGATTTCTCTAAGGAAATATAAGTTGAACGAATTTGTTCTCGTCTCTCATTTGTAATTCTACCTGCGGAGAATTTTTTCTTTCAGATTTTCTCATTCAGGTTTTATAGTAGACACTGAAATATTGCACAGTGGTGATTCTACGTGAAAAAATATGTCGAAAGTATGGAATAAAATTTTTTTATATGGACTTCATGTTTGGGAATATTGATCTTGAGATACAAGGAGAGTTTCTAGTAGATTCAGTCTATGGTCAGACTGTGAGTGTTACTTTGACCAAAACTGTACCTTAGTGCATAGGTTCTCAATCAAATTTCGAACTCAATTCTTTCAAAAAGGGAATCAATTTTCTCGTAATAAAACAATTTCAGGCTTTTTGTAATTTTTTTCATGGATTATTACCATTTTTCAGCCATCAGCTTTAGTTCACCTTATAGATGCATTATTAAATAATTGAATAAATAATAAAGTTACTTCATCTTGAAATATCATCCAATAAAATTAAAATGAAAGCCCACTTTATTTGATCTGCATTTCTAAATAGTGTCTCAAATATTCTACACCTCATATTTTATGTATAATTTTATTTCAATTTGAAACTTCAGATTTTGAATTTTTTACTTCGTCTTGAACTATATACTTTCATCTCAGCCAATAATAATCCCAACCCACATAAAACAAATTTGTAAATGAAAGAAGTATTTTAGAAAATATGTCAATAAACACAAAAGTGACAAATAAATTATATCTAAATAAAGACAGAAATTATTATTTCGTAGTGACCAATTTTAACACAGTTAACCAAAAGTTCGTGCAAATATTTCAATCACTATTACCCAGCTCAACTCATACTACCGTAACACAAAACAAATCCTCGCTATTGTCACTCGTCCTAAAACAGATCAACCGATTCACTTGCAGAAGCTCACATCCAGCATCTGCCGTTTTTAATTCCGCCCGTGGAATCGAACCGACGAGTAGAACCGTCGAATAAATCTACTCAAAGACATATGACCGACGCTATCTCGATTACCATCGATCCCCAGCGAGAGAAATGTCCAGAGAAAAACGTTCAATCGACGGCAGAGCCTCGCTCTCCATTCATCCATCCTCTTTTTCGAGACACGAATATCGGCTAATGATCGAGGGACTCTCGCAGAGCGTATCCTCGATGTGCCCCGCCAAAGCAAATCCGCGTGTAAATGAATCAGAAGGGTAAACTAATTCAATTACGTTCCCCCTAGCGGTATCCGCTCACCCTTCAAGAAACCGTTCCATCGAACGTAAATCCATTAAACACTTCTTTCTCACGGACGCACACGCTAATCGCTTCTGAATGGGACATTTGCTCGGTTGTTTATGTATGTAAACACAAGCGTCACTTATCAACGGAACCTTTGTCGCCACTGTGCAGGATTGAATCGATTCATGCGTCGACTGACGAGTGATTTTTATGTTATACGTGTTTTTGACGTCCGTTTTGATTAGGCAAATATGGCTGGTGGAGAACATGACTCAGACAGCTGAAAGGATTTTGAAATTTGGGACTTGGATTATGAATTGATTGAAAAATTGAATTGGGGAGTTGGAGGATCGTACGAGTCTTAAAATCACATTTTTGGATGTTTGGATCCGAGAGCTAGAGTGTATTGAATCTGTTGTATGTCAACTCTGAATTTTCCTCTATCTCTATCGTATATCTCCTGCAAAGCTAAACTAATAATCAATATGTACTCAAATTCTTTCCTTCATGAGTCCTTTTCATGAGTCATCCGTGAACCCTGTCCTCAGTTACTCATTCCTTATCCATTTTCAAACCTTATCCTCAGTGTCTCATCCCTTGATAATCTATTACATCCAAAACAACCCCACTCTTAAAACTTCCGAACATATATATATATATATATATATACATATATATACATATATATCTATCGAATGCTGGTTTCGAGAGTTAGACTTTTACTACTATTCGTGAGCAACAGTTCATTAAATTGTCTAGGACATATATACAAATATCTATTGAACGTTGTCAAGTGTATGTTTTTCGTTTTGTAATAATATTGTTGTATGTTTCGTTTGTAATAAAAATATTGAGTTAACGGAACACAACAAGTCCATTTGTTTTTTGTGGCAGTTAACATTCGCAGGACGATCAGTGGAAGGAGTCTTTTTAGACCCTCGTCTTCCTATACTAATATTTATGGAGAAATGCTGATTTAACTTTTTCATTTTTGAATAATTAACTGAGGTATACATTGTAATATTCTGAAACAAACCATTTTTTCAATTTTACATTAAAAATATTTATTAGGAAAGAATTAGGTGAGAAAATTTTAGTTTCTGGGTCGAAGAAAACTCGCAAGTGTTGATAGACTTTGGCTCTAAGGTCTAGATGTAGTTTTGAGATTATTTGGAAATAGCTAATTTTGGATTTGTTCTCTTCTTTAACCGATACAAACTTTGAAAACCATTTCATAATTTTTCTTTTAATTTTATTATAATATTATGAAACACTAATTTATTTAATTTCAATAATTCCCTAAAAATATGAAGAGTTTTAAAATTCAATATCAACTTTAAGCAGACAGAATTAACGGCTCAGAATTGATTAATTAACATATTAATAAGCAAATCACTTTAACATCTCATGTGCAGGGTATTTTGCATATCTTAACCTACGTGCCACGGGCTATTTGTAGCGATGTTATGAAGTAGACAAAGTAAAAATGGAATTTCCCGTTGCCCGAGATAAGCGTCGTATATAAAAGTAAACATGGAATATTCCGTCGCTCGCATATGAAGTCTTAATAGCATATTCATAGAGACTAGTAACCTAATCCCACCTAAAAAAAGAATTGTCAAATTTAATGCCTGCGCGAGTTCCAAGCTACCATCTACTGCCAGTGATCCTGTCAATAACTCTGTCAGTATTTCTGTCAATGTCTTTGCCAATGGTCTTCTCACTTTGCTTAAAATTAGAACTAGCAGAGGGGTAAAAAATAACCGATAGGATTACTCCTTATGAACATCAATTTCTATCTTTACTCGGTTAATGTTAAATAAAATTAAAGGAATATATAATTGACCATTGTTCCCATGAATTAAAGCTTTTGAAGGAATAAGGACTTAAGCCACATTTGTACAAAAATCGAGATATCTGCATAGAATCATACTCCAAGATGAGCATAAACCATCCAACAGCAATTGTTAAAAGATAATGAAAATTAGCGACACATTAAACAGCGTTGTTAATATACTGGAGAACAATGACCCAACTGATGGGTCAAGGGATAGCTTCATTCATTAGGCTAGGGAACAACATTGGACTCATTTTTATACTTATTGTTAGAATACTATTGTCGACAGCTGAAAACAATCTTAACAAAATACACTTATTTTGAATCAACAATGTCCCAAGTTACACACAATTTAAAAAAACTGACCGTACACAAAAACTGTACGCAAACGTGTCACCTACCACAGATTTGATAAATCTTCACTGGATTTCAGGATTTAATAAACACTTGTGAGTTTGAAGCTGTCTCAATATAAGCCCACTGTAATTTACGACCCTGTAGCAATTAAAATCTTCAATTATACATGTTTCCAAAGACTCCTACTTCCAGCACTCCCATAAAAGTAAACATAAGTAAGCCTCGGTAGTTCCAGCGTTATCCACCGAACGAAGGCATGCACACTAATGCACATGCACTCGGGCACAAGGAGCCAGCTCAAGTGACGCTGTATCCGGTCGCTGTCTACCCGGAAAATTGACCACCTTCATTTCCCATTGTACCGTTAATAGGAGAATTTTAATTAAACCGGAGGCTGCCCGCGGACAATCCGTTCCTCCGATTGGCGTGGTGGTCCCCCACACCGCGTCACACGTGCACACGCGTGCACACTTGCTCCCGACTCGCACAGACGATCGCTGTCCCCATTGTCCAGCAATTTGCCCAGTCCCATTGGCCGCGGAGAAGGCACGAACCTCTAGAACGATTTCTTTTGTCGCGCCCTTGCACCGAGGAACGAGGGCACGAGCGAACTTGCTTAAACTAAGTACATCGGCAGGGTCTGCCCTATCCTTCGACCTCCCTTCGCTCTAACCCCTTCTCGACCTTCGTGTCCCAGCGTTCGCCCTACCGTCGATCGGTTTCCTTTCGACATCCACGCTACCCCTCCAACGTGCGTCAGCCTCCTGCCACCGGGCCGGAAAACTCGATTTCCGGTTATCGTCAGTCACCGTTCTCTCTACCCCCTTCGTCCCGCTCCCTCTCCGCCCCCCGTGTACCCTTCTGCTCTGAAAGCTTCGAAATTGCATTCGAATGCACGGCTATTAGTAACGCCAAACGGCCGATATCGAGTCAATCAGCGTGCGGAGATTATGTCGAAAAATAAATATGGGATGGCTGAGAGCGTGGGGAGTGTGTTATTTGCTGGGCTGAGGTACTGTTGGGACGTGACAAGATGTTAGTTGGGTCTCATTGACGGAGGGGGAAAACACAGAGGCATGGTACTTGTGCGATTCTCTTGTTAATCGAATTGGTCATGTCTACTGCTTTAGACTCGTAGCGAATTGAGTAAGGTGAATATCCCAATACCTGGACACTTAAGGTTTTTAATGTGTCAGTAAGTGGAGAGCCTAGAAATGCATCTTTAGACACTTGGATTGTGTCCCAGTAGCTGAATATACTCTTTCATGATACTATCTTTTGGTTTTTATTAGGTATATTAGTTATTCGCTGGGCTGAGGTACACTGTTGGGACGTGACAAGATGTTAGTTGGGTCTCATTGACGGAGGGGGAAAACACAGAGGCATGGTACTTGTGTGATTCTCTTGTTAATCGAATTGGTCATGTCTACTGCTTTAGACTCGTAGCGAATTGAGTAAGGTGAATATCCCAATACCTGGACACTTAAGATTTTTAATGTGTCAGTAAGTGGAGAGCCTAGAAATGCATCTTTAGACACTTGGATTGTGTCCCAGTAGCTGAATATACTCTTTCATGATACTATCTTTTGGTTTTTATTAGGTATATTAGTTATTCGCTGGGCTGAGGTACTGTTGGGACGTGACAAGATGTTAGTTGGGTCTCATTGACGGAGGGGGAAAACACAGAGGCATGGTACTTGTGTGATTCTCTTATTAGTCGAATTGGTCATGTCTACTTTAGACTCGTAGCGAATTGAGTAAGGTGAATATCCCAATACCTGGACACTTAAGGTTTTTAATGTGTCAGTAAGTGGAGAGCCTAGAAATGCATCTTTAGACACTTGGATTGTGTCCCAGTAGCTGAATATACTCTTTTATGATACTATCTTTTGGTTTTTATTAGGTATATTAGTTATTTGCTGGGCTGAGGTACTGTTGGGACGTGACAAGATGTTAGTTGGGTCTCATTGACGGAGGGGGAAAACACAGAGGCATGGTACTTGTGTGATTCTCTTGTTAATCGAATTGGTCATGTCTACTGCTTTAGACTCGTAGCGAATTGAGTAAGGTGAATATCCCAATACCTGGACACTTAAGGTTTTTAATGTGTCAGTAAGTGGAGAGCCTAGAAATGCATCTTTAGATACTTGGATTGTGTCCCAGTAGCTGAATATACTCTTTTATGATACTATCTTTTGGTTTTTATTAGGTATATTAGAATTTAAGATTAAAATTAAATACAAGTATTGTCTAGATGGGACATTTATCTTATTCTTTTTGCCTTTGTGTTGTTTGAACTGACAATTTTTGATCTCACAATAGTACCTACTATGTAATATTAAACCTTGCCCCGTGTCAGTATCCAACTCTGATAGGAGACAATACTTAATGTATTTTCAACACTCATTTCTCTGCTAAAACTTTCAACAGTCTAGATCGTTTGTGTCCAACAAATATTCGTTTGATGTTCTAGTCTAGGCTTTTAAAAATCAATAAAAATTCTGTGTTACTTTTCAATATCTCTAAAATATCATCTAATAATTTTCACTCGTAAATGTTAGTTCTTTTATTTTAGTTTCTTTTTAATGTCCACATAATACGTCTAGAGGGCCACAAAGCCTGTATCTTAAAACCCTCAGATCGTCAATAAAGGGTCAATTTGCAAGATTCAACAATATTTTTCGATCAATGTAATGTTTTCATACAATGATCGATTGATACTGAATGAAACTGGAATATAAGAACTGCATACCTTGTATTGCACCAGTCCAACATAGCCAGAAAAGTGCCCACTTCGCTGTCCTGAATCTCTGCAGATACAAGGGCCTGAACAAGAACCAGCCGCACTTCAGGTTATCCGTCGCCCTGTCCGACTCCTTTGGCACTTCCGCCTTTATTTCCGGTTTCCTCGGTCCATCTCCGAACTGCTCCGGAAAACTGGACAGCGTCTCGTGCATGTCCGGCACCCCCGACTGTAAATTTACATTATTATGATGACGCCACCGCAGTTAACTTGACATTTTACTCTAATAAGTAGTGATAATAATTATTTAAGCAATTACTATTAACGAGTACTCGTAACTAACGTGAAATTTCTTCTATTTTTATTATTATTTTTACTATTACTATTATTCTTATGTTTATTTTTATTTTTATTTTTTATAAAAGGACGTCAATTTTTCTTGGATAATATTAGTATTTAAAGTTATTATTTATATATTATTGACAGAAAGTTTGAATATTAGATAGTGACTATTTTTTTAAGTGAAAATATTAAAGATCTCTCAAGTTCAAAATTCATACGCGATATGTATTCATGTAGCTTGGCTATCAGCTAATGCCCGCACGTGCTACGGGCTTCTATATTCCTATGTTAGTATTATATTTTCACATTTATGAATTTTTTAACTTATGATTACATATTTTTAAAATTTCTCTTTTAAGGAGACATTAATGTTCACTTTATGTTATTATATTATTAATAATGTTCACATGTTATTAAATATTTATTTTATTAATGTTCACCTCGTAGCTTGTTTGGTTAAAAATACTGCTATTGAAATTTTAAATCTTTTGAAAATCGAAAACAATAGTTTGAGGTACACTATCTTAACAGTACTAATCATTAATTAGGCATTATTATACTTATTCTTTGCCTTTTTTCATATTTTAAAAATTAGATAATATAGAGATTATTTATTGCATAATTCAGTTCTACTTTTCTATGCTATTTCTCTGCTTCATTCTGTTAAACAGTAAGAATTAAGGACGATCCTCTCCTGAATCCAATTCATGCACATCCAAATTTAATATTTGAAGTATTAGAATATCATCTAATAATTAAAAAATTAAAAAATTCGTAATCCTTTATACCTACATGTAAATTAAGTAACAAATTTTCTAAATAAGGTTTTACAAATTTTTGCTAACTTTTCTTTCAAAATTGAATCCTGTAGAAGCTTAATCTCAAGAGTTACTAATAAGTGATGAGTAGACTGCAGGTTTTTATACATTTATGGAAACTTTAAATATATACGAAAATACAGAATGCACAAAATATGCAAGAATGTAAAAATGATTGGAAATTTAGTCTACGTTATAATATTTGGAAGGTATAACAAATTTTTGTATCTCGGTTCCAGAGCGAAAGTGTATTAGGTACACCTGTGTTTAATCTGGCTTGATACACTTTGGCTCTGAGGACCAGATATGGATTCCATTTCATTAAGTATCTTTATGAAGATCTGAATAAACACAATTAAAAAAATAGTATTTAATTAAGGATTTATTTCACCTTCCAATCATCATAAACTCTATTTATCTCCGTACATTTTGTATATTTTTGCATATAATATGGATCCCGTAGTTTTTTAAATGCTGAAATAAAATTTCCCATAAATACATAAAGATCCGCAGTCTAGTGATAAAAGTATATTCTCCTAACACGCAACAAAGCTTCCAGAAACTTAACAGAAGTCAACTAACATTAATTTAGATCAACAAACGAAAATCTAAACCTCCAATTTTCCCTCAGACATCCCAAATCACCACAAGCTGACACCCAACGTCATTCAAAATCCATTGAATCCTCATAACCCACTCATTACTATACCCTCACGGACAGAATTCATTCCATCACCCTATCATACCCTCAGAACAGGTTTCCGCTCGCCACTCACGAGCGTATCGATCAGGCGGCATCGATGACACGTTTGGTTCCCGAAATAAACACAGAATCCAATACCACTGGGCTACTTACGCTGAATGCAAATTTATCCCTCATCTTGCTTCAGTCTTCGGGCTCGGTCGCGACGAAAAAAAAAAGAAAAAGAAAATTCCCCAGCTCCACACTATCCGACACTATCGCCACATCGATCGCGACATCAGCCTCGAGACGTTTCGCTCTGACGCTCTCGCGGCCAATCCGCTCGACTCGACTCGCGAGGAGACCCAGCGAATCCTCGATCGCTTGCACAGTGGATTCCCATGACAATCGCGTATTCTTCGAGCGTGTCGCGCGCCAAGGGGCTCGTTTTCATCGCGAGGGAGAACCGTCTCGCGTTGTCTGGCAAAGGCTCGAAACTTCTGCTGCTCGCGATAACTCGTGATAAGAGGGAGACTCGCCGAGCGAAATGTCTCCTCGCGGATAACGAATATTATTGTCCACGCGAACGAAGGATTCAGCCCCGACGTCTGCGTTTAATTGCGACCCCTTTGCAGAGGCGATTTCGAGCCGATTCATCGGGTTCCAGTTCGTGGGGCTCGATTCTTGGTCGATTAGAGATTCCAAGAGGTCGACAGGCTCCTTCGATCACGGCCCTCGCAGCTGTTTCCTTCGCTGGACTTCTGCCTCGTTAGAGTCCCTAGGGGACACTCCACTCGGGGCCACGGAAATCGCCCGCTGATTTTTGCGCAGTTCATTGCTTTGACCTCTTCGGTGCTCTCGCTGTCGGACACGGGACTCACGAATGCTTTCAATCGGCTCTATAATGTGTTTTTAGTAGTGCAGCGAAGCTTCGAGTGGAGGATGGTCTGTGGGAAATTTTTAGAGAAAGGCTTGCTTATGATTGTGCTTTTTGTGGATGTATGGGAGACTAATTAAGAAACAGTACGTTTGTAATTATATACACTACTGTGTATACGAATCTGGACACTTTCACATTACTGCAGTGTGTAAAATACACCAAGTAAAATTCTAAGACAGTTTTGACTACAAACCTCATCTCAGACTCAATCTCAGAAGGTTTACAGATACTGATGAGAATAATATGTGATAGCAGTTAGTATTTATAAATAAAAAAGTGTAAGTATTTTATGAATTTCCAATAACATGGACATGTCCAAATACTTATGCACAGTAGTGAATGTAATGGCGAGCATATAAAGAGGAAAAGACTTTTGTCAATATTCATATAACACAGTGTACTTTTGTGTTTCTGACTGTATTACCTTTTCCACATTTTGATAATCGATTGCTCATACTTTAAGACTCTAAGCTACAATACTAACAGATTCTTCCATTCTTTATTTATAATTAATCAGTAGAGCTTTTATTGAATCAGTGGTAACATTCTGAGCGAGCAATTAAATAGGGAAGACAATAAAAACGATAAGTAGTCCAACGACATATTATTTATACGTGTAGAGTAAATATATTACTCATATTATAAAATAAAATACTATTTATAAGCAAATCTGTGTTTCTCTATTTAGGTTCTCTCCAAGAGTATCCTTTCTTTAACTTTCGTATTTACTTACTAAGAGCCAAAGAGAATTTGTTATCAAAACTGTATGCTATAATAGAGCTTATGAAGTATACTTTTAATTTGTCTAAAAAAAGAGAGAAATTTTACCGCAATTTTATAATAAAATATTATGTATTGACAAAATTGTTTTCTTATTTATATATCTCTCACTGTACATACTTTAGGTAGGGCAGTTGTATTGAAAATTATTGGAATATTATAAAATTGAATAGCTACTTAAATATTTGAAAATGTTTCTATTCGAGTATTTGAAAAATTGAACAATTGGAGATATAGATATTGGAATAATTACTGACACATTTCAAAATTTAATGTTTGAATTCTTAAATATGAGAATATTTGGAAATTTGAACATTCAAGTATTGGAATACCTATTTTAATATTTGAGCATTTAAATATGAGAATGTTTGAAAACTTGAATATTGAAATATTAGAATATTTAAACGCTGATATACACATACAAATATCTGAAAATTTAATATTTCAATGTTTAGGTAGAAGGATATTAAAAAATTTACATATTTGAATATATCAAGGTTTGAAAATTGAAAAATTAGAGATATTTGAAAATTTTAATGTTTGAATAGTAAAAATTTGAATATTTAAAAATGGGGATGTCTGAAAGTGTGAAGATTTAAATATGCAAATCTTTACAATTTTGAAAATTCAAAGGTTTGAAAATTTGAATATTCAATTATTTGAACAGATGAGTATTTGGAATTTCGAGAATTCGAAGTTTCAAAATTTCAAACGTTTGAAAATATAGGGAATTTGGAAATTCGAAGATCGAAATATATGAAAATTTAAATATTCAGAAAGCATTATTTAGTAACAAAATTCAAGTCTCAGACTCACTTAGTTTAGTTCATTCCTCTCAATATGACAATATGGGCCAAGTATTCAAGCTTGCATTATCAATTCCAGGAAATAGCTACACATGTATCTCATTTTTTCGTTATAAGCCCATCGCTATCTCTTCCATTTTCCCTTTCCTTTTTCTCTAATAAATCAATACATTTACACAAGCACAAAGCTCAAAAAATGTGCTCATAAAATCTCTGTATGTTGCTTACGTATACTCTGCGTAAGCTCGTCGCTTGCTATATCAACCAGAGATTATTTCGTTCCCAGCAGGCTGGGAGAAAACGTTTCCATCGGCGTCGACTATCATTTATCAAACGCACCGATCGCAGTTTCCATCTGTTTCCAATACTCGTCTTACGTTTCCGCGGCGTTTTTCGTCCCGCGTGAGGGGATCAAAAGCTTGGCTGAACCAAAGACTCTGTACGCTCTATCGACGCGCACCGTATAAATCCTTCCAACAGGATATCGTTTTCCGTACGAGCTGGCCTCCTGTTTCAGTTGGCCTACGCTGAAATATCTCTCCGAGGACGCGGGATTTATAATTCCACGGAAATTTATAATTCTCGATTGCGCTGGGACACTGTCGTTGATCATTCGCTGCGCCGAGTATGATAAATGTCAATGGGCGCACTGTTGCTCCCGATCTGAGTCACTTTTGGATTAATGGCAGTTCCTGATGGCAAAACTATTGGAGCAGACAAAATGGTTGGTGATGGGTTTAAGAATAATGAATGTGGTAAATAAGATGAGGAGTTATTTGTATATAGTAGCTCTTTGGTAAGAGGAACCCTAGATATTAATCGTTATCTGGTTTTATGGGGTCCTGAAAAACCTCAGGTTTAATGTGTATTTATATTTGTTTGTAGTATTCTTATCTATTGATAGATAGCTTTTTTAGAGTCCCACTAATCTTCAGTTAAGTCACTTTGTTTCGTGTGTCACTTTGCAACTTGTGTTAACAATGACCAAGTGTTGTTCGTGAAGTGTATTAGCAATAAAGTTTGGAAACATATTCTACCAGAGCAGTTAAGGGTTAAGCTACACTTTGCAATAAGTACTATATATCACAGATAAATAAAAAATATTGAAGTAAGCTTTTGAAAGAGACTAGCATATATTTATGTGTACGTTTAGTTTTTCTTAAAGTCATGCAAGATTGTAAAAGATATAATCAAAAGTCCATGGGGTAGATATTGTCTAGGAAATTCCTTATTATTGTCTGTTGTTTTTTACTACTTTGAAGATATCTTCAAATGAGTATATTTATGAAATAGAATATCTAGAACTATTTTGTTGGTCTTGAAAAACTTCCTCCCTCAAGAAGCTAAATAACAACCAAAATCTCATCAAAGCAAAATCACAACGAAAAGGAACCTAGCATCACCTTCACAAATCGAATCCAAGATTCAGCTCTTAATAAATCCCTTACTGCCTCCAACTTTCCAATAAAAATGAAAAACTTAGTACCTCTGTCCCACTGTCTCAATAACCCCTCATCAACTCTCTTCTACAGTCACTCTATGCATCCCACGAATTACAAATCCCCTCAAATCCATCACCAACTACATTTAACTACTCCAAGAAAGAACAGAAATACTTTCACTGCCACAGATCACACCAAAGGGCACAAATATCCCACCGAAAGGGAACTCTCCGCGTACTGAGGTCAAAGGATCAAGTTCAAGGTTCAATCACGACCTCTCCATCGATCGATCCTTCCAAGTCGAACACTTCCAACCACCAGCGCGAGTAAAATCGAGATCCCAGAGAGGATCAGGAAACCACCACTCTCTCGTCGACCGAGGATCCAGGATCGATGGGATCCAGCGCGCTCCGCGTCCTACCGCAGCCCGCCACCGACTAAGGCCGCGTGTCACACGCGACTGAGATCGCGGGCTCGTGCTCTCAGAGTTTTCCCCGCGAGTTAAAACGCCGTATATGCTACTACTGCCGCTACTCTGCCACGACAGACATCCTCTGTCGCGCTCCTTCCTCCGCTCCTCTCCCTCTCTCGCCTTGCTCCCTTTCTCTCTCGGGACTCCAGCCTCCGCCACTTCGTCCCGTTTTCTCCCACCTTTTCACCCCTTCCTCCCGTTTCCACCCTCTCTCTCTCTCTTCGTCGCTTCGTCCACCTACCCCTGCTACCCCACCCGACAACCCTCCAACACGCCGTAAACCGCCCCTGCTACTAGCTGTTGCTTCGGTCAGGATGCACCGAAAAATGCGACTCGGTCCTGTCATCTGATAAGACTCATTAATTCGCGTTAATTGCGCAGATAACGCACGCGATTACGTGGACACCCTGGGGGGATGTTCTGTGGAGCGAGAAATGTGTGGTTAGAGGAGACAGTTGTTTCGTGACTCGGTTTAATCGGTTAGCGTACAGGAGATTGCTTAGTGATGGGGCGAAATTGGGAGTTACTTTTGGTGGGGGATGGAGTAAGGTTCTTTGGGGTGGAAAGGTGTTTTGTTTAGAGTTGATGGGGTTCTGAGTTGGAATAGTTTGACAACTGATAGTTGCTTCAAAAAAGTTGTTGTACGGGAGTTCATTAAATTACAGGAGGTAAAGTAAATTCGTTTCACCAATTCTATTGTCTTCAAATTAATGCAAAACACGCGAATCCATTTCTCTCACAAAATTTCCTCTAGTATCTGATCCACGCCAAAGACTATCGTCCAATTGTTCGATGGTTTGTGAAACAGTTGGATGTCCAGCGTTTCCGGTGTCGCGTAAATTGCCTTTCTCGTCGAACTTCGTCGGGCTCCGTCTTTTGACCGCGGCGAAACGAGCTATCGCAAACTGAACTAAAGGGAGCGATACAACTCCCATCGCAAACAACGGAAGAACCGATACAGACTCTCCAAGCTATTTTCCAGCTTCGCCGTGTAACGAGTTTCTTAATGCCTCGTATCGAGAAACGCATTTGTCTTCTGGCGTTCCATTAACGAGACTCGTTCGTGTACTGCCACCATTCACGCGTATCTTCGACAGCCTTAAAGCGCCCGATGCTGAAATAAATATGAAAAACGAATAACAAGGGTCGCGGGAAAGAGCTTTCTCTGACTACGCACTTTCGTGGCTGGCGACTTTTTAGGACGCATTCATTGTGGAGTGCAGAATGTATTCTCTTTCTTTTTTATTTTGAGAAAGTATGACGGGACAAAATGTTGATGGTGGATCGACTATAACTTTGAATTATTTTAAATTTATGGCGACGAATTGGAGTTATTGAAGGTATCGTTTTATATCACAAATTCATAAAAATTCTGAGGTTTCAGCTAGGAATTCCAAAAATGTTTTGGTGATTGTAAAAATTCTGAAAACCTTGAATATGTTGAAAGGCTTAAAAATATTGAAGATTTTGAAAATCTTGAAACACTGAAAAATTTTAAAGTTTTGACAGACTTAAAATTTTCGACATTCTTGAAAATCATGGAAATTTAGAATATTTGAAGAATCTCAAAATTTAAGAAATCTTAGAAATCTTGAAAATCTTGAAGATGTTACAAATTTTGTAATGTAGAAATTTTGAAAATCTTATAAAACTTGCACCTCTTTAACAACTTTGAAATTTTGGAAGTCTTAAAAATCTTAGAATTTTTGAAAATCTCCACATTCTTGGAAACCTGGAAAATCTTGTAAACCTTGGAATTCTTGAAAACCTTAAATATATTAAAAATCTTAGAACTCTCGAAAATCTTGGAAATTTTTGAAATCTTAGAAATCTTACAAAACTTAAAAATTTTGGAAACCTTGAGAATATTTGAAATCTTGAAAATCTTATAAATCGTAAAAATCTCAAAAATCTTAAAAATTAAAAGCTTTAAATATCTCGAAAAGATAGACCATCTTCAAATATCTCTCGTTTCCAGTCATGACAATCAAAATCTCACTTTCTTCGAATACTTCGAGTAATATTATCATTGGTAATTGAATAGAATGGACTTAGATACCCTAGTTCTCATAAACATAAGTGTGAAAAGTGTCTAAAAAATTCACAACGAGAAGTAACGACTATATTTGCGATCGCAAGCCACTGAAGTGTCTCATTTAGTGACATAAGGAGCCCTAACACGGATTCGTGGGATCTTGCGACAAACATCGCCAAGAAAATGTGGCGGTGAAGGGAATATTTTATAGAGACTTCCTGGGCTCTGTGAAATTTCTCGTATCTCAAGACGAGGTAGGTCAGCTCTGCTATCAACCGCCCTAGGACGTGTTTCGAATTTATGGCGGTAATAACCTAAGTATGCAGGCTCGAAAAGTTCCGAATAAATCATCCTGATAATATTGGTCGTTAGGACTCGCGGAGGGACACGACTGATGTAACGAACGGGTTGGGAGGAATCGATAGCAAATTCTGCTTCAGTAATGTACGATACAGGGGTAAATATCCAGGGGTGGAAGGATATTAAGTCTACTTGCTGGTAGACTTGAGCAGTAATTCATTGTCTTCTGATTACCTCTGATATTCACCACTAATTAATTATTATAATTACACTGAGGATAAGTAGCACTTTTTATCACTAGAACTATTACTAGTACTAGGGGAAAACATGCCTATTTTTAACTTGTATTTCAAAATTACAGGATCTTGAAGAAATACATAACTTATAGAAATAATGTTTATTTATGAATTCTTTTAGTTTCACTCAGAATTAACTAAAAAAGGTAATGTTTATAAAAATAAAATGTATATAAAACATAATCGAACCTGTCATTTTCACGTCATTGGTAGTTTTAGTGTTAAGGACAATTGTAAATTGTAATTAGAAATTGCTCATCAGTAATTTGTATTCAGTATTCAAATTATTATTACTTTTTTTGGAAACAAATTTTCAGTGACATTACTAATTTTTCACATAATATTTTGTTGAGAGTAATAATCAAAAATTCAATGATTCTACTTCTTCACCAATTAATAATCATTGATTTCATTATTTCTGCTCGTTACATTTAATCAGTCTTATTATAAATTATTTATCATTCTGATGACTCGGTGATAATCCTAATTATTAATTATTTACTCGATCCACATGGTAATCGTAATCAATTATTCATTGGATTACGTTTTACCCAATCATATTTACTGAAAATATTTATTAAGTATGAAGAACCTTTACTCTTACACTATTATTTACTCTTACAGTTCAAAAGATAAAATGGTATTTTTTATTGGTACACCCTGTATACAGGTTAAATCATGTAACTGTATCACATGAATTTTCTTTTAAATTACTTATTGCATGGAAAAATGTTTCAAACGAAAGTTGTTTGGTATCAAAAGCATGCATTTCTTTGGTATGTTCCTCTCAATACCAAACAACTTTCGTTGGAAACATTCTTTCATGTTACAAATAATTTACAAGAAAATTCAGGTGACACAGTTAAGATGATTCACGCTGTATATATAATATAACGAATCTAAATTATTAATATACATGTACATATACCTGGTACCCAAGCTGAAGCAGGCTACCCCAACATTTCCTCTATTTTTAGTAAAACGAAAATCGTTAATGCAATAATTTGAATGGTTTCCAAGAAGAAATATCACGAAAAAACAATCTTCTGTGCAGCATCATTTTTCTAATTTTTTAAAAATTTCATGCTATCAAAAACAGAAGGGGTGTTTAGGTAGTCTGCTTCAGCTTGGATGCCCCGTATAGTATACTATTCATCTAGAATTTAATTCCATTATGCATTCTTCAAATTCAAACCCAACTTATTAAAACAGATAAACATCCTTACCACAGCAACACTGTGTGCCATAAAAACGTTTAATATTAAATAATTCATAGACGCGGAAAGAAAGGGTGAGATTTCACGGGGATAGACCCGAGGCAGAAACACCTCCCTGCTGTATAATTACGGGTTAAGGGGTGCATTTATCGGCGAAAAGGCACCGGTGCATTTGGAATTCCTTCAAGTGCAACGTGCTTGTACCGCAACGATAACGGGCCGCCGTTGGCGTAATTAAAGTCTTCCTATCTTTAGGGCCGCTTCCTCTGCCAGATACACCGAGTCGTTTATGCCGCAACATTTTCTCAAATATCCACTTCCCGAGTTGACGCCCACGCGACTGTAATCGCATTTTCAGGAGGAAGATCCCGTCTGAAGATATGGGGGAACGGTTCAGGGGTCAAGGGACACTCGTTTAAATGCCATCTCATGCATTAGAAATGTTTCTTCTGTTGTGAAAAAGCTTTTCGTGGGATACAGGAGTCGTTTACGGGCCAAAGTAATTAACTACACTTTCTTTTTTTGACTTTTTAATGTTTTATTTAGTTTTTTAGCGAAGCTCTTGAGTGATGGTTCATTTTTTATACATATAGCATAGAGACGTCTTAAAATCGTCTGGAAGGTATCCAGCAAAGTCTTAAAAAATGTATGAAACATATCTTTGAAAGGTGTGAAGTTATAAATCAGTATGTCTTTAAGTCGTCTTAAATAACATTTATGAGACGTTTTGAAGATGTCCAAGTTACGTCTATAAGTCGTTAAGAGAAAAAATAGACGTTTTTATGACATTTAAAAGTGTAAGTTTTTAATCCTTAGCTTACCACTAGGATCAGTCCAGATTTGTAAAGTCTACTTGCTATTAAAAATTCTTTAATTTTTAAACGCTTCAAGTTTTTGAATAATTAATTTATAAATTTTCGAAATCTTTTCATATATTTCTTTGAATTTTTTAAATTCTAATTCCTGGAAATCTGTACTGAAACTCTAAATATCTAGAGTTCCTTTACATTTGAACTTCATGAAATATATTTACACTTTCATGTTTACACTAACGCTATCAAATGTTATTCTCATCGATATTCGTAAACCCTACATAATCGTCTGAGATGAGGTTTGTAGCCAAAACTACATCATACAATTTTACTTGGTGCATTTTACATACTGCAATAATGTGAAAGTATCCAAATACCCCTGCACAATAGTGTAAAAGATCCCCTCAAATGCTCCAAAAGCAACCCAAACTCGAAACACCTTAAAGAATCCCCCAAACACAGCAAAACAATTAAACTTACATATTCCAATCCCCCAACTCTAATTAGAAAACTTACAAGCAACTACTTCCTAACAAAACCAACGAAACTCCCGACCCCAGTCTCATCACAAAACCCCCATATCCTCTTCCCAAAGTCCACGAACGCAGAAGCAGGGGAAAAACGCTCTACAAAAATCCTCATTAAACGTATTCCGCTACGGCGTCGCCTATTGGCAAAAAGAGGACCGATGCCAGAGCGCCCAAGGCGTTCCACGACAAATTAAATATCACGTTCATTAAACGGACATTCAGCGATGATTCCGTTTGACGAATCCCTTCCTCTCTCTCCGTCTCTCTTCCCCTTTTACTGCCCTGTCCCCTTCGGGGGCAGGATTGTCAGCGCGAAGACGAAGAAAAAAAAACGCAATATACGGGGTGCATCGACGTATACACGTTACACAATGGGGCGGCGTGTGTCCACCGTTGCCCCGAGTCCAGATTCGTTTGCCCAACGCAAACGTGGATCATGCGCCTGAAAAGCGGAGAGGGATAAATACCCTTTCGGGCAGCCCAATGTGGCACACGTTTCGACGGCCACGCGACCGCCTCGACATAAATTTCGTGGATTTAATAAAGATCCATGGCTTCCGCTTTCGGGGGACCCTCGGCA
Source organism: Calliopsis andreniformis (assembly GCF_051401765.1). Taxonomy (NCBI): domain Eukaryota; kingdom Metazoa; phylum Arthropoda; class Insecta; order Hymenoptera; family Andrenidae; genus Calliopsis; species Calliopsis andreniformis. The sequence continues at coordinate 9,329,881 of NW_027480432.1, read as the reverse complement.
GCCAGGCACGGTGGAGAAATTTTTCTGCACTTCCACGCGTGTCCCACTGGCGTCGATTCTGATTTCTTGAGTTCCATCGTTTTTCATGGTTAAATCGGTGGTTTTAAAGCAAAACGACGTGAATCACTTGTTTTTGTTTTCGAGATATTGAAGTTTTTGGTTTCAGTACTGTCTTATGGACTTGCGTCTTTTTGGGCTCTTATGTTGAGGTGAGAACATTCTTTTAATGCGTTTGTTTTCTTTTTTAAAATATTGATTTTATATTCTAGATGTCTAGTAAGGTCTCAGTTTGAATTTTTTGAAAATGTGACGTAAGTTATTTTGCTTTACAACCGCAGAAATATGTGTGGGTAATTCTGTGGCTGTAAGGCAAAACGACTTATGTTATATTTTATAAAATTTGAGTTATGGTGTTAACTGACATCTGGAATGTAGAATCTATGTTTTTAGTAATAAAAAAAGATTATTAAAAGAATTTTTTTCACATAAAAGTAACACTACTAAAGTTGGAAACTTTGAACGATAATATTTACAAATCAGAAACATGTGATTTAGGTCGTTTCGTTTTACAATCACAAAATTAGGAGAGTGGTCTGAGTCAAATATTTGAGAAAATTGAATTTGTCACTTATTTTGTAAATTGAATTGATGCAACACTCAGTGAGTGATATATTCAAACTTTTAAAATTTTTTATTTAGACTTTTTAGGCTAGGATACTTATTTTAACTAAAACTTTGATACTTTTTTCAGTGTCTTATTCTTATATTGTGAGATTTAAGTGAATTTAGTGAAGAAGCACGATTTCTGCATATAATATAGAGTTCTAGTCGGAAGTATGTTTATGCGGAAATTGCAAATTTTCGATCAGGAAAGGTTTACTTTGGGATTTAAGTGAATTTAATGGAAAAACACACTATTTATATTAAACATGTATCGACTTCTTGTTGAAAGCAAACATTTTCATAGGATGCAGCTGTCACAGAAATTGGACTATATTAAAAATTTAGTTTTTTCAGAATAACTTTAGTACAGCACACTTGCTTCAAAAGTAGACTAAAGCACAGTACAAAGTCCACATAGAGTACACAGTATAGGGTAGACATAGAGTGTAGTAATATTTCATTATTTCATCCCATAAATAGTGCTTCTAAAAATTATTTTACTGCCAAACAAAATACTGCATACTGTTATTTTTAGCTCTGTTGAATACTTTATTTTACCACTATTTCCTATCTATAAAATAATTCTTGAGGCTCTTCCTCAAAGGATTATTAATATTTTGAATTAAAATACTTTATATAAATGACTTAGTAAATATAATTGTTATAACATACTCATAAAATTCTGTGGAAAATTATTCCTGACGAATTCTGCCATCGTAGGCCACGATTAAATTTTGTCGACGCCTATGAGGATAGTTAAACAACGGCGCGTGTCACGGTCCTGCATCCGTGGGTGGCCCATCCTGAATATTTAGAGGAAGTTTTCAATAATTTTCTATTGAATTTATTAACACTTATAAGCCTGTCCCAGGGGCACTCAGTACCACGTGTCTTTCGTGCGCCAAAAAGTAAACTACCGTTTCAATTTATTTCTCCTGTTAATTCGATCCATCAACGAACCTACACGTTGGTTCACGAAATTAATGTAATCGTCAAAATGACTGACGCAGAGCAGACGACACGACATATTTATGTTCGTTAAATGAATTTATTTATGGGTTGTTCGAACTGAAAGTAGAGGAAACTGAAGTAATATTTTTTTTTAATAGAGCTCAGAGTGGCTACACTCAAAATGGAAGTTAAATATGATTAAAAAGTTTCTGGTGAAACGAGGCCACTTCGTTCTATTTCCAACGGTGATTTGATTGGAGAATATTTAATCGATAGCACCTCTTCAGTGATCAGATTGCTTATTGTCGATAGAACTTGTGGTATTGGTTTCGCAGTTTAGGGGACACAAAAATTCGAATCTGTGCTTCTTGAGCTGCACTTTAAGAAACAAAATAATATTGTAAGTTTGAAATACAGGCACTTCTTCTTTTTATTTCGTGTGATTTTGTTATTTTTAATTATTCTAATAAAAAAATTTTGTAGCAGTAAATAGTTGAAATAAATTCAAATCTCAACAGTGGGGTCATGAAAATTAAATATCTGTTATAATACAGAGACATTGAAAAGAAATACAGGTCTGCAAAAATATATTATTTAAAAGTAAATATATTTAGACATTAAAATGATTTTAGTGTTAAAATAAAAAATTATAGAAATTCATTATACATTATTTTAAAAACTAACTTTTACAGAAATCAGAGAAATTAGTTCAAACTATAAGTTGATGGTGAACTTTTGACCCCGAGGGACTAGAATGACGTCTTCCATTTTAAAAGTTAAAATAACTGCACTAATAAATTGACTATATTTAGGTATGTTTACTCTTAATTGCTTCAGATTTTTCCACTTTATTGTATTACAAAAATAAAATAAGTCTACAGCTTCCTGTAACAAATCCATGAAGGATAAAATGATTGTGTATTAATGTAATTGTTAATAGCAAGTAGGAATATGACCTTCCAAATGGTCCTTTTAAAGGTCCTAGAGATTACAAACTTCTATGCGAAAAATAACCCCATTGAAACAATATTTTTATTGATAAAAAACATTCCGACCAAAAATCTCCAAGAATTTAGTTACTCAGTACTACTACAAATTAAATGATCGAAAATGGTCTAAATTTCAATTATTCAAATCAAATTTTGACTGAAATGATCCTCCAAGTGGCCATTTTGAAGGCTGTAATTACTCCATTTAAACAGTTCCCATGCATAAACGAAATTCCAAACAAGAATTTAGTCACATAGTAACACAAAGATAAAATACCTAAGAAAGGTCAAAGTCCTGATTTTTCGTGGCTAGACACCCATTTCAGGCCGCTGCGCGTCGCGACGATCAACGTCGCGGTAAAAGAACAACCAGTCGCGATATTCTTACGCGTCGTTGTAATGGAATACATTTTTGCGCCTCTCCGCGTCGTCTCTGGCTGCTCTCTTCTCAGGCTGCCCGTGCTTCCGCGCTCTCGGTCGCGCACACTCGCCTCTCGACTCGGTTCCAAATGAAAACGAGCCTCAAAAGACCTTTGTACCACGCTTCCGTCACGTTCGATATTCGTGCGTTTCTTTTATGCCGTCACGTTCCTCGTCCTGCGAGGATTTCGCTGGGAAAGAAACAGCCGCTCGTTTTTCACGGGGACATCGACCGAGTGACGTTTGTCGCTTAAAATCGCCTTTCTTCTTCTTCCTTTCGACGCTTTGCGCACCCCTCCCCGGTTATGTGTTACTGTGTGACTGATGGCGTTGAAGCGCTGTGAGAACGGGGTCGTAATCGATGTTACTTGGGAAATGTGCTTGGATGGATGTGGAGCTTTTGGTGCACTTTTTGGGCACTCTGAGACAGGCTTTGAGGCTGTTTTATTTTGGTGAAATGAAGTTAAAGGAGGTGAAAATTAAATTGTTGGGTTGCTGTAATAGAGTCGAATTCAGGGATTTTATGATTGGAGACATAAACAGAAAAACATAGATTGACGATACGTCATTTCCTATTTGAATGCAGAAAATTTAAAATCCAAAGGCAAATATGTGAAATCAACACAAATACAGTTTTACCTCACAAAAACATATAAAAAATATAATTCATTATTTAACAGAATCTAATTTATTTGCTAAAATATAATTGAAACTATCGTTAGGGACCTAGATGTTGATGCGACATTAAACTCTTGCGAAAAACAGATTGGGTGGAAAATATGTGTACTTTGCAAATAAAATAAAATGCTGTTGGAATAATTTGGTTCAAAATTTTTCCTACTTCTTTTTAGCCTGAATATACATATGTATAGTCATTCTATATGCATTATTTTTTTGAAGTGGTTAAAGATTAAGGATTAACAATAAAATCTAGGTACTGAGGACTGCAAATTGGAAACTACATAGCAGACATTAAAAATCAAAGATTAAGAACCAGGGACTAGGAACTAGAATTATAAAGTAGGAATTTATAACTAGAAACTGGTAACTATAAATTGGAAAGTATGAAATAGAATATGTAAATTGAAAATTAGAAAATATTTGTTGGTTACTAATTCAAGCTAAATGAAGAAACACACTAATTTCACAAAACACAATTATTGTGTGTTTATGTTGTACAGAATGTGGAGTATTCCAGAGTGGATAAATCTGATCAATATAAAGTAAAATACCTATTATAGAAGTCATTAATAATCATGTATACAGAGATCAATTTTAAACTTTCATTTGTCCACCACTATAGATTCACAATTCTTTTTTCTATACAAGTGTTTGTCACAATACTTGTACATATTTCCCTCTAAATTTGCGAGGTAAAGTCCATTTCACAATTCCATCCTCAATTTTCCAGCCCCTTTCGACCTCAAAATCTGCCCTCACAATTTATATACAGGGTGTTCAACAACAAGTGTCAGAAATTCTAAGGGTCGTTTCTACACACCAAAATAAAACGAAACTCAAGAATAACGAAATCATGTTTAACGCTTCACTTTAACCCCTTGCCGTACTTTGACGAGTCTGGCTCGTGCACTTTTTACAATATCTTCGCTGCCGATTACGCGGTAACGCGTGATGAGGATATTTCACAAGTAACCGATCACGCTCTATCGCGTGAGACGTCTATGTTCGTTTAATAGGAACTTTTTTGTTGGCAGTTTGAGGTAGTTACACGTTTCAGATCGGCAGCAAAGGTGATAATATTAGGAAAGAAAATTGTACGTCAAGGGGTTAAAGTTATTAATTTTCGCAAAACTCCTATAATACTGTGTCACAGCAGACACAGCGAAATTAGTAGAATAAGCTCTAAGTCAGCATTGTCACTAGTAACAGAAATACGAAGAAGTTACGATAACAAGCAGCAACTCTTTCAAGAAACATGGAACCCCAACAAAATATTGCTCTTTGTTGCCTCAGTGAAGCAGCACCTTCACATTTCCCCCAAAATTCACAATCCTGCACCCCGCCAAACATATCCAACCCCCATTTCTCCCTCTCATTTCCTCTGCACACACAATACCCACTCTGACGCGTTCACGCAAAGTTCCTCCGCAACTTTTCCCAACGCGCAAGTGGCCTGCGCTCGGTTACGTTCTACTCGCCCCGTAACCGGTTGCGTTCCTAACGTCTCCATTCAGAAGTAACTCGATTTGTGGGCGAGCACAAAGTGAACACGTCAAACAGCTTGTTAATCCAGATTAAATGACGCTCGAGCCAGGAAGCGCGTTTCTCCCAAAACCCGCTGCCAATTATTTAGCCGACCGTTTCCCTCGAATCGCGACTATCTTTTCCTGCCTTCGTCCCCCTGCACCCTTTTGCACCCCTCGCCCAGCGTCGTTTCATCAACGAGCACGACTAACGAATGCAACAGCGAGCCTCTCTCTCTAGGCCTCTCGTATCCACGATCTGTCCTCTCTCTCTCTGTGGGCACAATGGGCACACGCTTGCTACTTGTCGTCGCTGCATTCAAAGGAAAAATCCGAACAGCGAAAAAGTGCGTCGACGTTCGCGCAGTGGCCCGATTGATTGGGATTTTGCGGTCGATCGTGATTAATGAGCGCCATCCAGCGGCTTTTCGTCAGGTTTTTCTCTTCGGTATTTTTTGCAGTTTTCCTCTGGGTTCTTTTTTCAAGTATTTTGTTTTTCACGTTTTGCCCCCCACTTGCCGCGGGAATGCTTCCTTTGTGAGGGAGGAGTTCACAGCGTCGCGTGTGTCATGGTTAATTTGAACGGAGATCGCTGTGCGTTTCTGGGGGATTCAGGGTGCTTCAATGCGATCTCGGGATGAACTGTGAAGGAGAATGGAACGAAGTTTGGTGCAGGAGTTTTGTTTGGGAGCAGAAGGGATGGGGTGTCGATGGCTTTGACATCGATTCCAGAGTTTCGAGATCGTGTTTTTTGATAGGGACCGAGTTGCCAGTGATTCGAGGGATGTGGAATCCGATTCGGCGATGATTTCGTGGGGAATCTTTTTTCGAGGTTGTGGAAGGTTTGTGGGGTGATCTGTGTTGGGGTGGAAATGCTAATTATTTTGTTATTATTAGACTGTGGGTCTTTATGCATTCGTGGGAAATTTTGATGTACAAAGAAGTACAGAATTCACATAAGATACAAAATACACAAAATATAAAAAGTTAATATACTTTATAATACATGGAAGATGAAACAAATTTTTAACTATTTAGGTTCTATGCCACTAATTGTACTTATGATTTATAATAATAAGAATTTGTATAAAAATCCACAATGTAGTTATTATTAGGCGTACCGAGCAGGATTCACTATACACACATACCTAATGAATTATTTTTATTATATACCATAGGTACCTAATGAATTATTTTTATTATATACCATAGGTACCTAATGAATTATTTCTATTATATACCATAGGTACCTAATGAATTGTTTCAAAGTTAAACACATAGATACTTGAATTAAAATTTTTGTTATTATCTATGTAACCAATTGTACGTATAATTCCCACAATTATCTAGAACCTTTTACCATCTCTTTGATAAATTTTCAATTTCTCTGCTACAAGAACTTATTGGCTTAATGTACCTATTTAAAAAGAATTGCCACTGTTGGATACTCCTATTATTTTAAAAAAAATTAAATTAGTTAGAAAATATTTCATATCTTGGTGTCTGGAAGCATTGAAATATAGTTGCAGATTTCCAAGCACTAAACATAAATATAAAGACATAAATAAAAGATTAATGTTAAAGATACATAAGATTTGTAGGAAATATTAGACTCATAGAATCTCACAAAAATTCAGAAACCTCAGAAATACGAAAAGATAAAACAAGTAAAAATAAAATATCATGCAGAAATTCATGGAATAAAAGAAGACAGGAAATGTGAAACTTGTAAAAACGCAGAGATGAAAATAAAATATTCATTAACTTATAGCAGATAGTTTTAATGTGTTCACTCTAAAAACTGACAATGACGCAGATAAAAGAACAGTTACCACAAGAGTTTCCGCTATTAATGAGCGCTTTAATTACGCATGAAGAAATTTGTGAGTCACTGTACATCAATTAATCTCAATCCATAGTGGTTACTCTACAACCTATTAGGACACAATTTCAAGTTATTACTCTAATATCATTTTCCTTCTACACTTTATGTTGTACTCTCAGTATCCTTAAATAACAAACTAGATCATACACCAACTCTTCATAAAAAAGATTTAACCCTTAGAGGGTCCACTAGTCTGGTAGATTCCATTTGACATAATTCTTATTATTTCTCTCACTGAAGAATGCAAAATGTTGTAATGAAAATTGTAAACATATGTCACATCTCGTTTCTACATTACAATATTAACATCATATTAATTTCATAAGTATTTAATATCAATAGCTTATAGTCAAAGCCTCTGTAACTTAAAATTGAGTGTCCATAATTGACAAGGGAAATTACAGATGTGGCCATCACCAATTGTAAAGAAATTTGGCAGGATAATAGGTCTATGTCTACAATAAACGTTAAATATAATTTCAAGCGTAAATGGTTTGATAATTTTGAGAAAATCCATGTAGTTGGATGTACATATAGAGTAAAACACTTCACGCAAACACTTATTGTAGCATAGCAGTTATAACATATATGGATAAACAACTACGTGGATTTTCTCAAAATTGTCAAACCAAAAACGCCTGAAATTAAGTTTAGCACTTAGTGTAAACAAAGGGTAAGTGTAGCTAATACAGAACATTAGCTATATCTTTAAAAAATAAAACGCAATAAAGAGGTCAAGTAGCAAAAGTGATAGCAGGAAATCCTCTCTTTATTTTTGCAGTTTGGCCGCTTTGTTAGGTTCCAGTTTTCAAAGATATATCTAACGTTCAGCATTAAGTGCTGTCCAGTATCAGGTACACTTACCCTAGATTTATTACCCTGTCATATTTCTTTGGAATCAGTGGGACCACATTTCAGATTTTCCTTGTGAGTATTAATTGACTATTCAAACACTCACCGATGCTTTCAAGATCCAGAAAATCAAATTCCCTCAAAATCATTCTTTTACCAAGTCAGCGAATTCCTATAACAATAATTTAAAACCACTCCACATTATCTAACCAAAACTATCTAGCTTCCGCCCATCCAGCTCGAAATCCCCATTCCGTGTCACCCTTCAGGCCGAGCTCCACAACGCTCCACCAGTAAAAATATTCCCACTCTCCATCCCCTCCACCCTTCGCTCCCAAGTGCCCCACACTTTTCCAACAAATTAATCTCTCAATGAAATACAAATACCCTCACAGTCCATGAAGCAGGTCCCCATGTGCCGCGACACTCTCCCCGCTAATCCCATTTTCGTTCTGTCAGTACCTTTTTTCCTCCGATCGTTCCCACGGATTTTTGGCCGCGGCCCATTAATTTCGACAATGCACCTCCTCCCCAGCCGTCTCTCTCGCCCTCCCCGTCCCACCCTCAAACTTCCTCTCTAACCATTATTTTTCTCTTCGACATCTTCGTGATGGCGCACCGCTACTCCTCGTAATTGCGGCACAATTGTGGCCCGCAGGCATTAACCGCGCACGACCGCCATCACGGGAACGAACAGTTCTACAAAACCGTCTCGTTCGCGGCTGATAGTACCGAAGGCAACGATAACAATGGTCGAGGGTAGGGAAAAATTGCGGGACGAACGACGGGAGTCTAAAAATATGTAGATCGTTCGGATATGTAGATTCACGTCCCATATACAGCGCGCGGTCCGCGTCAGATTGGAGAAGAAATTGCGTTCGCGAAATTTCGGGCTTCCGTTCAGGCGCTCCTCGCCCCGGGTGAATGATCTCATTTTTTCCGGGATTAACGTTTCACGTGCTTTGGCTGACAGACTAATCATTGATCCTTTGCTTGGGATAAGAGTTGAGGAGATTGAAATGTATTGTGTGCGGGGACTGAGGACTGAGGATGAGTTCTGGAGCTGGATTGTGACACTTGGAGGGTCTTAAGCTGGGTCTACGTTATGTAATAGTGTTATATAAAGATGGGTGTACGCTACATTTTTTAGAAAACAGAAAGGACACATTGACAATTTAATCCTTTGCTTAGGATGAGAGCTAAGGAGATTGAAATATATTGTGTCTGGGGACTGAAGATGAGGTCTGGAGCTGGATTGTGACACTTGAAGGGTCTTAAGCTGGGTCTACGTTATGTAATAGTGTTATGTAAAGGTGGGTGTACGCTATTTTTTAGAAAACAGAAAAGAGACATTGATGGTCTAATGATCGATCTTTGGCCTCGGATGAGAGCTAAGGAGATTGAAATATATTGTACCTGGGTACTGAGAATGAGGACTGAAGCTGGATTGTGACACTTGAAGGGTCTTAAGCTGGGTCTACGTTATGTAATAGTGTTATATAAAGATGGGTGTACGCTACATTTTTTAGAAAACAGAAAAGAGACATTGGTGGTCTAATGATCGGATCTTTGGCCTGGGATGAGAGCTGAGGAGATTGAAATGTATTATATCTGGGGACTGATGATGAGGTCTGGAGCTGGATCGTGACACTTGAAGGGTCTTAAGCTGGGTCTACGTTATGTAATAGTGTTACATAAAGATGGGTGTACGCTACATTTTTTAGAAAACAGAAAAGAGACATTGGTGGTCTAATGATCGATCTTTGGCCTGTAATGAGAGCTGAGGAGATTGAAATGTATTATATCTGGGGACTGATGATGAGGTCTGGAGCTGGATCGTTACACTTGAAGGGTCTTAAGCTGGGTCTACATTATGTAATAGTATTATATAAAGATGGGTGTACGCTACATTTTTTAGAAACCAGAAAAGAAACTTTGACAGTTTAATCATTGATCCTTTGCTTGGGATGAGAGCCGAGGAGATTGAAATGTATTGTATCTGGGAACTGATGATGAGCTCTGGAGCTGGATTTTGACACTTGTAGGGTCTTAAGCTGGATCTACGTTATGTAATAGTATTATATAAAGCTGGGTGTACGCTACATTTTTTACATGTAAACAGGAAAACAGAAAAGAGACAGTGATGGTCTAATAATCGATCCTTTGTCTGGGATGAGAGCTGAGGAGATTGAAATGCATTGTATCTGGGGATTGAAGATGAGTGTTGAAGTCGCAGCTTATGATACATCAGAAGTCTTAAGCTCAGTCTACACTATGTAATAGTGTCATATAAAGATAGGCGTACACTACACTTTTTAGAAAACAGAAAAGGAAGATGTTATACATATGTCTCTTTTCTGTTTTTGAGAAAGTTATATAACTGTTTTTATATTGTTACTTCTTCTCCTTCTTCTTTTTGTTTTTTGTTCTATTTTTATATCAATTTCTATAAGATCTGATGAGATATCACAATTTTTAAAGTATTAGCCTTTTACTCATTTCAGTCCATAAAGACTTATCGTCCCAACAATTTATCATTTTTGTATATTCAAATTTAACCAATGTCTAGATTGCAAATTTTAATTACTTGAATCGTGGTAAATTGAAAAGTGCCCTTTTTTATACTTAAATATATATAGTGAGTTATTTTTTACATCACCTTGAAAAATTAAAATTCCTTAAAACACAACAATTTTCTAATAATTAAAATAAACCCATTTTGTTAAATTTTACAAAAATAAAATTCCTTTGCAACATGGTCCCTTTTATTTTATAAAATTCTGCACTTCATAGAGCTAAAAACTAAATTAATATGAAAGTACTTACATAACATAAAAAATTCATTAAAAAACAATGACCTACGTGTGTATTCGACCATCAATTTAATAATTTTATTTCACGAAAAGTCATTTTAACTCCCCCACAAAATTTCAATTCTATTATAATCATCCCTTAAGTAACCACTAGCTCTCACTCTTCCCTGATAAATCACCTGACAACAAGAATCGACTCCCATGTCAGCGTGTCAGAAACTGCTCAGCCAAGGAAAGTGGCTTCGAATAAAAGTCGAGCCGAATTCTTTAGCGCAGTGCATTCAGGGTGGTCGAGGCTGAATGCCTCGCACAATGCACGGTGCAACGTAAACTCGTTTCAAGCCCCACGGAGCCCTCTTTTATTCGCCACGGCCTCCCGATCCGGGTTTTCATTTAAAAAGCAGCTCAGAATCCCCGTGGAAAGCGGTTCGCGCCGTCTTCGATGCATTCCAGCCTCCGCGAAAGAAGCAGCGCGGCGGAGAAGCGACTGGGGGAGGAGGAGGGAAACAGAAAGGAAGAGTTAGGACGATGTCGTTCGGGGCTGGTTTATGGCGGCGTTATCAGTGCAATTGTCGGTCCCGACGAGAGATGGATAAATTCGGTAATTGCTCATCTCCTTGATTGCGATATTTGCGGTCGACGCAGGCAAGCCTCGATCGAATTGCAATCTCGCGGCGTGGTTTAATGCAGCCGCGACGATTAACCCTGGGGTAGTTTTCTCTGATACTTTATGATATTACTTTTGTAGGAGAGACAATCTTGTTTATGAGTTTTGTAGGATTTGGGGGAAAATTAGGCGACTTCAAGTTGGATATTGAAACAGTCACGAAAATAATTAATTATTTTGAATCTGAGAGCGAAACGTGTTTGAGGACATTTTTTTAAAAATTGATTTTGTGACACACCTTGCTCTTTATTTTTTTCTTTTACAATATTATGTGTATCTATGTATCGAAGTGACATAAGTTGAGAAGATTTAATAGTATACATACGAAGTTTGATGAAAAATTTCTCGGAATTTTTATTTATAGTAGAACCTCATTTATCTGAACACCTCAGGGACGAGGCAGTTTCGATAATCGTGTAGTTCTGATAATAAAGATCCACTTGCATCTCTATCTTCTCATCTATCTTCTCATTAGGTCGAGGAATAGAAGTGTGTAGAGTGTTAAACAAAAACTGATTCACATAAAGGAGGTTCTACTGTATTTTAAATAATATTTATTGTATTTTATTATATTTTTTCTATAAATGAACATCTTGACATAGTCTTCAACTGGTTCAGCGATTCTACATTTATCTCTTTTATGCTTTCAAAGCATTGCTTTTTTATTATATTCTTCACCTTTGGAAAAAGGAAAATGTCTTAGAGTGCTATTCTCAGCGAGTACAGTGACTAAATTACTATAGTCTTGTTTTTTATACAATTTTTATACAATTTTATACAATTTTAATTTTATTTTTATACAATTTTTATACAATAATTATATATATATAATAAATAATATATATATATAAAACAAATTCACTATACAAACAAGTAGTGAAGTGTCTGCTGGTGCAATGTTATATTGCAGTTGCCATCAATTGTTCTTTCACAATTCTGATCGTTTTTTCAGATTGCTTCATACAGAGGACATAAAACTTTGAAATAATACTTCCCATTGACTGTAAATTATCGATAAACAAAGGACAACGTTTTGCAATCATAGTAAAGATAAAGGCAAAATCCCTGAATGAACTGAAGGCTATACCAAAAAGCACCTTTTAGAAATGTTTTGAGGGTTAGAAAAAGGGTGGCGTAAATGTGGAGTATCCAGTGGGGACTATTTTAGAATAAATAAACTAATATTTTAATAAATGTAATTAATTAAGTAAATGTAGATTAAATAACTAAATATTTTTATAAATGTAAGCAGTTAAATAAATACAGAATAAATAAATTAATATTTTAATAAATGTCAGTAATTAAATAAATGTAGAATACATCAGTATTTATTGAAATAAATAAAAATTTCAGGAATTGTTTACTCAATCTTTGTAAACTATTTTAAATACTAGGTAATACCTAGTAGGTATCTATCTCATTTTATAGCAATGGAACTTTTCTCTGGTGTAAGTAATAAAGGAAAAAAATCTGTTAGTCGATAAAGTAGAAAAGAAACACAAAAGAAAACTGAATCTAAGTGAAAAAAACAGTGGCATTATTGTGTACACAGGATATTTGACAACAAATTTGTGGAGCGTCATCGAGATGCGAATTCCCAGTAAAGGAGAGAACAACATTTTCCTTCGGTGCTTTCAGGATTCTACAAAAGAATTTCGCCCTCTGTTTACTTACAGAGGCAGAAGTGAAAGAATTTTCTTACAAAAAGATGAAAAGAAAGTGCAGAGATGAAATATACAAACGAAACGGTGAAAAATACGTGCACAGTGTTTTTAGTTTTGTAGAAAAAACTGTAGAATATGAAATATCATCATTCAACAGTTTATTTGCATTCCTGGTATGGAATACAAAATTAAGATAAGATATAGTCAATTAGAATTAGCAACATTGTATAGTAATATAATACAAGCAGTGCTTATCCACTATAAGACTTTCAATCTTCCTGTCATTTAATTTTATTAACCTTCAGCATCATAATTTACATTTAATATGCAGTATTACGAATTATATATTGCAGATATGCAATACATAGAAGATAAACTAAAAGGGAAAGTTTGATAAAAATTGAGGTCAAATCAGCACTAAATGGGATAAAATAAAAGTAATTAAACAAAATTAATTAAATTCGTTTTTTCGTGCTGTAGAAAATATAAGATTTCATCTAAAAAAAAAAAACTACTAATGACCTTAAAATAACGTAAAAGAATGACCTTGACAGAAACTTCTTACCATGGTTACATGTACCCCTTAAAACAGTATAACTCTGTTTTGAAAAATTTGTTATATAACAGTAAATAAAGCAGAAATTCAGGCAATCCCATAATATACCTAGATATTATAAAAGCATTCAAGTATCCAAATATCTCCAATTAATTTCATCATACCTATTATCTAAAAATTCATATAATATTCCACTTCATCCAACTACAATACGACCAGAATCACTTAAAAATTCATCCGTCATAAAACAACGAGGCCAAGCCTCTCTTGAGAGTAAATTTATCAAAACTCAAGAAACAGTCTCAGCTGATTACACCCGAGGATATCACACAAAAGTTGGCGACATTAAAACAGCACTCAGACGACTCCCGCCGAAACTTTCCGCGGATTTTTTCGGCCGCTCGGGGTTCATTTTAATCTCGCGGCTGATAAGCCAAAAGTTCCGCCAACGAGGCAACCAGGGTATCCCTTTTCATAGACCACCCCGAGGGAATAAACAACAGCGATATCTTAGAGCGTTTTACCTATTCTCGCGATGTTTGGGTTCGCGAAAATTTGCATTTGGCCTCCGTTCCGATTTGCATAAGCACATGTAAGCAAAGTGGCTACCATAAGACATTGACATCGTGGGCACTTTCTTTGGAACTGACAGCCACGATTATGGCGGAGCTAATGGTGAATGCTGAACCTTATTCACAGGTGATTGTCTGCTACTGTGCACACGGAAATCGCGGTAAACAAAGCGAGGCAATCATTTACAGCAATATGGAAACATCGTTCCGTAATTGGTAATTGAGGTGAAAGCAGGAGTCCTTTCTACTTGACTTTCACTTGGTAGCGAGTTTGCAGTGGAGTTGATTCGTTTAGAGAACGTGTGTTTGGTTGAAGTCTACCGTGACTAGACAGTGTAACTACAGAGTATCTAATGCAGGCAGTGATTGATACTTTGAGGAAAACCTAGCAAACTGCACCTGAGTTTCTTTTTATGCGTTTTGTTTTTTTGTGTGAAAAGGAAGGGTAAGGAGAGTCGCGTGAAAATTGGTCTGAGATTTGTAAAGTACTAAATTGGAACTTGGTAGTGGGTTTGCAGTAGAGTTGGCTCTTTTAGGGAATTTATGTTTGATTGAAGTCTTCCGTGACTAGACAATGTGAGTACAGAGTATCTAATGCAGGCAGTGATTGATACTTTGAGGAAAACCTAGCAAACTGGACCTGAGTTTCTTTTTATGCGTTTTGTTTTTTTGTGTGAAAAGGAAGGGTAAGGGAGTCGCGTGAAAATTGGTCTGCGATTTGTAAAGTACTAAATTGGAACTTGGTAGTAGGTTTGTACATAGTAGAATTGGCTCCTTTAGAGAATTTATGTTTGATTGAAGTCTTTCGTAACTAGACAGTGTGAGCACAGTGTATTTAATGCAGTCAGTGAATGATATTTTGAGTAGGACCTAAGGAACTGTACCTGGGTTTCTTTTTACGCATTTTATTCTTTGGTGTAAAAAAATCGTGTGACAATTAATTTGTAAATTGTAAAGTAGCAAATTGTAATTTGTATCCAAGTCAATTTTTAGACGACTTTCTTTAAACAATTTTTGTTTACACAGTAGAGATCCTCCGTGTAAAAAGGGTCACAAATGTATTTACTCTCAATAAAGGTTACTAGTATCGTACAATAGGACCTCGATTATCCGAAATACCATGAGATTCAAACCTGAAGCATCCTTTTAGTAGCTTAGGTAGCTAGCTTTATTTTTATAATACTAAAAATTCTAAAAATACTATACATTTTGTACATGTATAAGTTGATTATAAAAAATCAAAATTCACAAACAAGGGTTTATAGCATTTTATATGTACAGGGTGATTCAGCAAAATCGACCATCCAAATTATTTGGAAAATGTTGCACACATTTTCCATTCAAGAAAGTTTATCACCTTTCCTTGAAGAATAATTTCTCGCTTATTATTAGTTCTTAGACTCATACACCTTAATAGTTTTTTACTCAATGTTTAACACTCTGTAATTTTACAATCAAAAATTACAAAACTCAAGGTAACCTTAATATCTCAATAAAGAAGTAATACAACAAAAAACTAATTGTAGCATTGTATACTCTCTTTCATACTCTATAACTTTTGATTGAACAATTTTTCTATATAACAAGTAGTTTTCAAGTAATTTGAGTTGCAGATGTTGGTAAATCACTCTGTATATCCAATCTTCAATTCCATATTTTTAATTATACATAATTCAATTCCTTTATGTCTATAAAAATCAACAAAGTTTTGTACCATGAATAACCTAAATAAAATCTGAAAAAGCCATTCACCAAATACATGTAACTGCCAAGTTCCATGGTGTTAGATGGGTCAACAGTACCTATAGTGTTTTAATTATCTGAGATCAGCTTTTAGGGACAGCCTCCAATTGTTTTGCTCGAAACAATTAAAGATTGCATCTAAAGGGAAGAGGAATTGGCTGAGCGAGGACTATCTTTCCCCCAACACCCACTGGCTGAAACGTTTAAATTACTCCTACGACATTGTCGCGTTTGTTTGAAATTCAATTATCTCTATTTCGACTTCTCCAAGTGGTCCAAGTTCGCTGTTCGACGCAGCAGAATGCAACTTCTGGTATCGACGATGCGTCCATTCAAATAAGGACGAATAGATTCTGACGAAGCTTTTGTATCGTAAAATTCATCACAATTTTCTATTCGCAAAGGACTAGTGATATTTGTTTCTTAAATGAGATTGCTCAATTTTACTGCATTTTTTATTTTCATTCGACTTATTCCTTGTTTTTATGATTTATGTAACAAAGAAAAGACTAGGTTGACGATAGCAGGTACATAGTGAACTAGAAAATATTATTTAGCGAATCAAAGTTTGTGCTGCGATTTGAAAACTGTTCAAGAGTAGAAGAATTTCTTTTTTGTTCTTGATTTTTAGCATCACATTTGATTTATATTTTCACAAGATATGTTTTATTGCTTTTAGATAACATATGTAATATAATTTTAAAGATTGAAATAACTTAATTTCTTTGTACACATATTTTATCTTTTGCTTTAAATTATGAATTTTTAATTTAGAGTATTTTATTTAGAATTTTATATTTAGAGGGTACCTAATTCCTTTCTGTCTTTTAAGTTTCTTTTACATACTTCTCATTAATTTATTCACTTTTCTGTAGTACTGCTCGTAATTTGTTTCTTCAGTAAATGCTCAGTAAAAATTATTCTCAATAACCAGCCCTTCAATCCAACAATATTAAAAATAGCTGAAAGTTATTTAAAAATAATATTAATTTTTGTAACTTACTGCATTTTCCCGCGCATCGTAGGCAATGTTATCGATCCCCGTCATGATTCTCCTGAAAAAATAAGAAATCGTATCGTTACAAACGAATGAAACTGAAAAATTAATAATATTCATATATTCATTTCGAAGAAAATTAGATAATCTTCGTGAACCCATCGTGACATCACGTTTGCGCAGCGAAATCAAATTCGCTGCATTCTCAAACCACAAGACAAGCTGTTAAGAAGTGCAAACAAGCTGTAATGGAGCTGATAACAATCGAAATAACAAGATAATAGATGCCCTGGTTAAATTATTATGCACCCTGTGCGGAATGTCTTCGAGCCATGTGTCTTTGAACGAGGCCGACTTTAGCCAGTAGAAACTATTTAATAATAGACATTTAGTTTCTGGGTCTTTGCTTACTTTGAGATTTCCATTTGAACTAACAGCTAGTCAGATTCAATTACTGTGCAATTATTTCTGTGGCCAATAAAATGTGCCATGAAGCAGCTATTTTTGTTAAAATTCTACTTTGCAAAGAATCTAGGAAATTCTCTTACAAGTGACTATTATAGTAGCAAAAGAATATTGCGTAAATTAGCGATTCAGAGAGAAATAAAATAAATTAAACTTTAGGTGAAGTAGAATAGATATTAAAGAAACTGTAGAATGGATATTTGTTCATAATTCATGAAACAAATTGGGCCAGGTAGATTTTATGACTGAATTCTCTGATCACTAATATTAATAGTTGTTGATTATAATTGGTAACAGTTTATGGGAGTATGTTTTATACAATTTATAAGACAAAGTTAGAGTTTAGAACAAATGTATGCTAAGTGGGGGATCTCTTATACAATTTATAAAAGTTAGAATTTAGAAAATCTAAATACTATCAAAAAATACCATCACATAATTCTCAACAAGATCATGCAACTTCAAACATTGAAAAACTAAAATTACAACTATAGAAACAAAAACAAAAAAAATAGCAATAGCTTTTCTCTCTTATCATATTATAAGAGAAAAGTAAAAATGATCTTTCTTTGAACAAACCGTTCTAAAAACCATCTTAAAAAAAAATAAAATAATTTTCTCCAGAAAGGCCATCTCTTGTCTGTTTTCATATTACTGGTATTAAACAAAAGCTCCCATCACCTTCAAAATTACAACTCCTCCAATGACCACAGCACCCCCCAATAACTTCAAAGTCTCAACCCACTCGTTTCCAATAATATTCCCATAACTTTAATAATGGAGCTATTTACCCTACAAACAGACGAGCTCTCTCGCTATTTCGCACAGTCGAGCTGCAATCAATCGAACGAAACGAAGAGGACATCTAATAAGCGTCTGACGGCTAGCATCTCGACGAATCCCGACAGAAACGATATTGAAATTGAAGGAAATTAAAAAGGCCGACCCTCCCCCGCGATCGAGTGCACGATGGAAAATTCGATGCACGCAATCAGGTGAAAACGGTAGGAAGATCGCTAATGGGGAAATCGTGTTGAACTTAAAGATGTCCCTCTGGTCGAGGGCTCTTATGCTCGAACTGTGATGCATTTCTGTTCGCAGGACCGACCACGTTTCCCCTTTTTTAGTGGGTCACGCTCGTCAGGGCAAAGGTCGCCACGAGAAAATCGCGATAATTGGGTAAACGTGGGAGTTGAATTGTTTTGGAGCCTTATCTGTTAATTACACTTGCTATGCAAATAGATTGTAGAGCCTTAGTTATTTAATTCTTTGAAGTGCACATGGAATTTTGAAAAATAAAAGGCCCATGCTTTACACTAATTTTATTCTGCTGGAACTTAACTAAGTAGGTTTATTTTAATTGTTAGGGAATGAGTGGGGTGCTTCAAGTAATTTTCATTTTTAAAGGTGCTATCAAAAATATCTCACCATGCAGATTTAGGTATTAAAAGGGTGGAACACTTTTAACCTCATCATGCTTCAAAGAGTGAATATACGTACTTATTGTCGCCTACAATAAACGATTAATTTAGAATAGATATGAAATATATTATATAAAACATATGTTCACTAAATTTAAGAATATTAAAATATTAAAAATTCAGGATATTTTAATATTTGAATAGATAGTCAAAGACCCAGCTGTTAATCAGAACCCAATTCCTAATCACTTTAGTATTTAAATACATACATGAACTTTATTTCGATAAAAATTTCTTCCATAAAATTAATAAATAATTGTTACCTATTTTGATATTTACACGTGGAATTTAATAGCTGGTAGTGAGACATAATTTAAGTAATCAACTATCGCTCCTTTTATATGTTTTACTTTAAAAACTAAATTATGATTTAATTATTATTATTATTTTTATTATTTTTTAATTATTATTATTAATATTTTAATTACTATTATTATTTTTGCACTTTGTTCAATAACAAATTGAAAATGACGCATTGATTTATGTGAATAACAAATTTTTTATTTGGTTTAAATATTTGGTTAATTTTTGTCGCGAATACGATAAAAAATTCATGCTTCTTACTCTTAGGTGATCAGGAACTGTGTCTTTGAGTACTAAAGTCTTAAAGTTTCCAAATGTAAAAATTATTGAATATTCCAATATTCCATAAAAGCACAATTTGAATAATTTATGTATTGTACCAAAGCAATCGATTTCAGACTTTCTTATCGATGCTCTTTCTCCTCTCCTTTTTAAAATCTTATTCACTTTTTTGTGAAATTATCTACCCCAAAAGTATACTGTTTCCCCTGCCTTTTATCATATAAAGAAGGAAGAGCAATTCGTGCTTTATCACGGACGAGAAACACCATTCGATTCGGTCTGCAGGAGTAACAGCTTGTACGTCCTGCTGACAGGACATTTTATTTATCGCCGCCCATTGCACTGGTCTCCTTGCGCTTTTGATTTTTTTATGATCGCGGATGTATCACGTGCGTCGTAGAAAATATTGCACGCGACCGAAACTGACATTGTGGAAACTTTTTAATGGAAGCTATATATTTTATGAGATTTTTGGAGATGATATGACCTGGGCCAACCTGATCAAATTTGTTACTCTAGTGAAACTATTATTAAATTATCTGAAATACTCGTCGTCTGATCTTTTATAATAGTTATTTCATTTTGTACGAAGATTCAAACTCATCTGAATGTTAAATAATTAAAAATTGTATATGTGTATATGTATATATATAATTTTTTAATTTTTTGTTAACCAGTTTGTTTCGATTTCGTGAGTTCTTTATTTTTTATATTCTGAATTTTTTGATGGTTTGTATTTTTAGCTACTTAGAGCTTTTTTAACGCAAAATTTTAGTTATGTATGTTTTGGACCTCTAATCTTTATTTATTTCTAATTTCTGACTTTTTCTAATTTGGAATTTACAACTTGCAATTTTATGACCAAATTTGTAGAATTGAAAATATTCAAGAGCCTAATATTTAATAAAATTAATTTTAGTAATTAATAATGACTAATAATTAATAGAATTACTTTAGTATTTTCATATTTTTAATGTTTAGTAATTTAATCTTAACATTTTAATATTTTTAACATTTAAAAATGTAATCTATCCAGGTCTTAAAAGTCATTCGTAATTTTCAATTTCAATTACCTATTTTTTTTAATCAGGTGACTGCTTCGTTTTTATCTCTAGTTTGAATTTATAAATCGAAATAATTTAGGATTATAAGAATCACGATCAAATAAACTCACAAAGCAGAATCGTAAAACAGATTTTCCTGTATTGATCACATTTTTAATAATTATATAAATAATGTAGCATTGAATACACGCATATGTAATTATATTTCTACGTAATCCACTTGGAATTCAACTAAGAACCATGATTCAATAAACACATATGTAACCATATTTCTACATAACTCACTCGCAATTCAACTAACTCAATTCTCTATTTAAGAAAGTCTCAGCTAGTCCAAGACAGTCTGACAAGGGAAAGTAATGGAGTGCAGCAAGTTGGAAACACCATCATTTAGAGCACGCGTTTAAACAGACCCTTTCGTTGTTCTCCCGTGCCTTGTGACCCAGCGCAAACCACATCCCCTGCGTTTCAACAAGTGTGAAACTTGCTGCTCAGACGCGCCATAATCTTCGCGCAACACCGACCCGAGCACTTGAGACATTTATTTTAATCTCTCGTAAATCGTAAAACATGGGACGTTCGTTTCAACCATTTCATCTCTGACACGATATACTGGATTCACTTCTCCCCATCCACACCTCGGGAGTATTACCCTATATCTTCCTCGCGTGCTACCCTTTCGCCACCCTTTCGAGCTGTCTAAATCTTTTACAAGGCTTTAAACTTCGCTCCTTGCCTGTTTTGCCAGTTACTTCTAATAATGTCCAATTTTGTTTCCAAGTGTGATTTCTATTTGTCGTGTACTAGGATTGTCACATCCTGGCTATTGTTAGCATACTGCCACAGTCGAAGAGTTTTCTAAGGAACAATGAATTTAGCCAAGAGTGCAGGACTGTTGGACAACTGCATTCCAGATGTCAAGAGAACACGTTTTTGATGTCTAGAAATCTGTTGGTTCACTTTCTCCTTCCCCATAAAGATTTCCAAACTGCATATTTTATTATGTCATCGCCTGACCTTGTTGGAACTCCACTAATAGAAGGATTTTAGCCTATCCACCTACAAATGTCTTAAACCAACAGCATTTTACCATAATGCAGTTTTGTGTAAGTTTTATGCAACGAAATTCAAATCGTAGCATCCAATTCATACTTATTATTACTATTTACTCGTTTTAGCTTTTGCTCATTGTGTACCACATTCAACTAAGGTAAATGTCCCAAGTCCCAATACCTGGACTTGAAACGGACTCAAGCTCGCTTCAAGGACACGATGGGTTGTTGAATTCGTCTTGACATCAGTTACAGTAATATAAAATCAGAATTATATGATGCCATTTCGAAAACTCAAGGTCAATTCGGTATTCTCTCGAATAAAAAGATTTTTTGGATGTTTTTAATACCACAATTTGTAGCCCATTTGAAGGTAACTATTTCTTGCTGGAAATATTCTTTTTTAAGTTTTTAAAATTATATAATGACATTTCGAAAACTCAAGTTCAATTGGGTATTCACTTGAAAAAAAATATTTTTTGGAAGTATTTAATACCACAATTTGTAGCCCATTTGAAGCTGACTATTTCTTGCTGGAAATATTCTTTTTTAAGTTTTTAAAATTATATGGTGCCATTTCAAAAACTCAAGTTCAATTGGGTATTCTCTTGAATAAAAACATTTTTTGGATGTTTTTAATACCACAATTTGTAGCCCATTTGAAGCTGACTATTTCTTGCTGGAAATATTCTCTTTTAAGTTTCTAAAAGAACTTGAAAAATCGTGGCGACAGTTACTATGTGGGACACCCTGTACATCCCCCTCCAACTCACATGAATGATAAACACTTCCTACCACCAGTCGATTCACAATAAAAATCACCACACGATCCCACAGAAAGACACTATTATCTCGAAACAGGGTGTAAATGCCAGTGAACGCCTATGCCAGAGTGTCCCAACGCTTCATCCAGGGTGCTCGTTAAGGTGGCAGGCAAATGTGACTGGAATTCCCGCGGCGATGCTTAATTATATCGCGCGCGTCTGCCACGAGTAGATTGCCCCGTTAATTAGTCCGCGTTCGCCCGTTGCGTTCCTTCTTTCCGCCAGCGAAGCTGCTAATTAAACGGGACATGACACCACGAGGCCGCAAAGACGCTCGTAATTTGCGATCGCTGACGATTCTTTGGAGGAGGTGGTCACCTGTCGACTGGGTTGCCAGGACCTGGTCAGTGTTAACCCTCGTAAAACAAATGCAGGGTCACATTGACACTCCACTTTGACAGTACAAGATATCAGAAATATATTTTTGTTTGGAAGAATCGTAGAAAAATACAATTATTTGCTATGCCAGGTGTACAGAAGACTAAAAAGAAACAAATTGTGTACTATTAAAAAAGAATTTTTCTGTACAGGGTGTTACTTCTAACGCGACGCATGATTTAAGTTGTTGGCCTAATATGTGTTGCTAGTTCCAGAGTCTTAAAGGTTCTATATTTAACGAGAAAATATATCTCTAATCATATTCTTTTGGGAGATGGTTAACCATACTCAAGATGGTTAAAGTTATTGCCCCACCCAGTATAAACTCAAATAGAAGCCTATGTCACGGTTCGACTATTACTTTCCCGCCAATTTTGCGCGAGATCATCCCACTGGCAAGTTGCAATCAAGTGAACCAGTGGCCTTCCTGTTCCTCGCTTCTTCTAATTGCTGTTTTGCTTCGCTCTCCTGTCCTGGGCTCTTCTATTATTTTCTTGATTACCTTGGTGCCTTGGAGAGGCGTCATCTGGTTGTTGGGAGTTCTGGCTGTGCATGGTGCAAGTGCTGGAAGTCCTTGTGAGGAACTAATTGTAGGGCTACTGAAGCTGTCGTTTTAGTGGTGTGATTGGGCATTGTGTATGTTTATTTTTATTGCAAATTTGTGTGTCACACAATAGCTGAGAGCAAAATCAAATCGAGTCTTTTTTCAAGAATTGAGTTTCGTACATCTTCCTGCTTTTTCTTTATTGCACTGATGAAAATGATGATACTGAGTGGACTGTATTTAGCATAACGTGCATGAGCCAGAAGCTGAGCCACAAGCCTTCAGATTCTCTACATGGGGCCATATTTTCAGACCTTACACCTTACAAATAATAATAATAAAAAAGGGCTCAGTGTAAGAAAATTCTTTAAAACACATATTGTTGTCTCAGCCTCCTGCTGTGACAGATGTGTTTATTTTAACTGGACAATTTAGTTACTATAATTATTTGTATATATTCTTTGTAATACAAATATACATATACCAATGTTACGTTATTTTTATTTTGTTACAATGAATATTCATGGAAATGTCGACTTTTATTTTCAATAAACTTAAAAACATCTGTAGCTGAATTTGAGTAACTGAAATACCTATGCTTTTGAAATCTCATAACGATATTGCGTTTTTCTCCAAAAATATAAATATGGATCTGGATATCTATAAAAATTTCTTCGAGTTTTTAGTTTTTGGGAATACAAAACTTCGAATACTTGGACATTTGAGAAACTAGAGATTTGTATTTTCAATATTTGAAAATTCGAGAGTTTGAGAAAGTGAGGTTAGTATTTTAAATATTTGAAGCTTTTAAAATTTCGAATATTTGAAAATTTGAGAATCTAAAAATCTTCATTTCTTTAACGTTCAAAAACTCTAAAGACTGCAAATTTAAAAATTAAAAATTGCTCATCTTGGAATGGCATTGAAATCCCTAAGTGACATCCAGCTTGGTATGTTAAGAGTTTGCGCCAATATAATTTCAAATAAATCTTACTTCATAATTAGTGTCTCTCAGTCCAAGTTAATACTTTGTGATTCTAAGAATAACGGTGTTCCCTGCCCCTCCACGATTTCCCTTCTTCCAAGCCACAACAGTGTGTGTCATAATACTATTACAAACATGGAATGTCGCGAAAACCGGTTCTTAGTTAATCTTTTACCAGATGTCTTGAGACAGGTGAACATTGGATTTGCAATACTTTTTGGCTTGGCAAATCGAGAGCCTCGACGATTCTGCACTTGTTCCAATATGCAATTACCATAATTTGAACGCAATCTGTGACGTAACTTGATTCGATAATACCAGTACTTTCACACGCAAGTGGTGAAATAAGTGAAACTCCAATTCGATACCAGAAACACAAATTTCTGTACGTGTAATCTCGGTGAATAGAAATTGTTCGCTATAAGTTCGCTATTCGATACAAGCGAGGGGATTGTAAGAAAACAAGAAAATAACTTCAAAAAAGTTTGAAGACTGTTTATACCTTAATAGTACATTTGTTTTATAAAAGAAAACTAGAATAATTGAAAGGAATAAGGAGAATAATATTGACTTTATATCGTGAAGATATTGTATAGTATTCTTTTGTTGTTGGAAATTCGTCACTATTTTCTCTGTTTCTATGAATATGGACAATAGTAATGAGTTTATAAATATTTAAAAATACTATTCAGCATATTTTCATGTAACGAGTTTATAAGAAAAACATTCTAAGGTACAATAATATGTTTTCACAATATAAACTCGTCACTATCTTATTAAAATTCTCTTACTTTCTTTCACTGCAATATCAATCGAATAAAATATGAGTTAGCAACTATAGCCCCAGGAAAATAGCCTTTGTTCTATGTATAAGCTTCCTGGTTCCAAGACGTGAGACTATAACGAGTAAATACTGTACTTACTTATTTATAGTTTGTGTTTTCCCTTAGTAAATCAATGAAACAATTAAAAGACTGTAGAATTTTATGCACTTTCATACGTTGACAAACACACTTAAAAAATAGAACCCAAGTAAAGATTTGCTTCATTTTTTAAAGACTATCATTTGTACTTTAGTTTTCAAATTTTCTATATTTTTGAATATTATGTGTACCCTATAACTTTTTACACATTTCAAATTTCCATTAATGCATACAAATCCGCAGTTAAAAAATCTGCTCATTACAATATACTCTTGAACTATTTATGAACTGATAACACACTAACACGTACCTTATCACTGATGACTTAGAAATGTACGTTCCTTATATTCCTTTCATCACACATGAATATTCACCACATATTTCCTACAGTATCTTCTAAGTAAGATCAGTCATTAACTTGTTATTAAATTCTCATAATTCAACGTTCACTGTCGACTAATGCCATCGTAATATAGATAAGTTATCATACACCAAGAACGTTTTTAAAAATTTCTCATACCACCAATTACAATATTCATTTCGATATAATCAACACTGCAAATATTCACGATAAATCTATGCACCAAGGCACCACTATTTAGTTCCCTAGAAATCATTCATAACTAACAATCTCAAATACCAATTTACTCTTCTTTCAAATAAAAATTTTTCAAATTAATCACAGCTGTCACCAACACACAGAACACTCACACCATCTCCTTCTGCTAGCATTAAAGATGCAAGCAAAATCACAGTTCAAAGTTGAAGGTCACGCGCGAACTATCGACCACGATTCTTTACACTACTCGATACAGTCTCTCTTGCCTTTTAAACGCCGTCATAATTTCAATTTCGTTCCACTGTTATTGCACGCGCAATGGAAATGAATTCTGTCTTTCGTTTTGCTGGAAATATTTTCGATTCCACTGTGCCCGTTTCGAATTACCTCTCACCGCGACGACTGTGTCTCCCAGACTGACTAAAGTCAACTAGTGAAACTGTCTGAGGGGGGCTATTCGTACAAGTATACAATCGTTCGCGAATGACACTTTCAAGGTGGTTCTCCACGCGCGATTACCCTTCCAGAAATGCGTGGTCTGTCGACGTACTGTTGTATCAATGGAGGTTCCACTAACAGGGAGAGCCCACAGGCATAGAAATCACTTTTAGGATAAGGCTAGATGTAATTTCTAGAAGAGACATAGTGTACTAAGAGTCTCTTACTGTTCCTCGAAATGAGCTGTTCTTGAGAAACTTCACTTTAAAGATTTATTATAAATATAGGCAATTTTGTGCATAAACTGTGGTTATAACATGAGGTATAGATGTATTTTTTGAAGAAAAGCCACTTGGAGAATTCCATATAATTATTGGGATGGTATATATCATACAAGCGTGGCAAAGAAATTCTTGGAATACCCTGTACACGTCAATAATGATAAATTTTTATCACATTCATGAATTTTACGTGATTTTGGAGAACAAACTTGATTTATATTTTTGGAAGCCGACACGAAACTTTTTTCTACGTGCCCTGAGACGTAAACATCATCAGAAGTATGCATGTATGCGACTCACACAGTGTCTGTGTTAAACGTGGCCTATATTTATGATGAAACTTTAGAGTGAAATTTCTCAAGAATAAAAACCCATTTTGACGAACGATATGAGGATTTTATTACACTGTGTGTATACTATATAGTAGTATTTAGTATTGTGATGCGTTTTAAGGTGTAGTGAGGACTGGAGGGGGCTGAAATTGGAGAAGAATGTTGGGGCTCTGGAAATTCTGGAATGCATGGAATATGCAAGCTGTCTTAACAGTTATGGTTAATTTACATACTGTATAGTCCCACGTACTATATACAGGGAATCCCAAATAAAGTGCTGGAGCTGTTAAGGGGAGGTTTCTAAAGAAATAAAAACACTTCATTAATTTTATTTCAAAAGAAATTTTATTTTACGAACAGCCCAAATAAATTACTTGAAAATATGATAACTTTTATTTTTGAAATTTGAAATGTATAATTACTTTATTTTATTTCAAAAAATAATTTTACAATTCTTTAAATTTTCTGTTATCTATATCTACTTATTTACATGCATTACAATTTATTAGAATATTTATTACATTAATTTTTTATGAAATTCTTCATGTTCTCTCACTTAATTAAATTCAGAAATATGTTAGACAATGTCAATCATACAGTTTTGCTTAAATTACAGTAAATTAAAGAAAATTAAATTGTCTTACTGCTATTTAATTATTCTAAGAGTAAGTACGCGATGTAATGTTGAAGAGGTTTTTATAATTACCGTGCAGCTATAACAGAATTGTAGATTTGAATCTTTAATTAGAATCTTGTGTAACTACTACCATGTGTTTCCAATCGATTGTTTAAAAACTTGTGACTCTTTTAAAATGGATTAGAGTTCAATCAATAACATTACGTAATATTATTAATGTGAAGAGAAAAAATTGTGTAGAGTATTATATCTCGTATATAGCGCAATTTGTGATAATGCATTTTGACTAATATTGTGCTACAAATATTATTTATAATATTATACGAGTATTTGTAATAATATTATATCCTGTAACCTATTTATTATGATCACACAAAATTTTGTCTACTTTTTTAATGAATAATAAGTTACAAAGAGTTTTTTATTATGTATAGTAACAAAGAGAATTTTTAACTATTTTAAACAGAATAAATACCATGTATTAGGCTTTCTAATTAACGATTTCACAGGTAATGAGGCGAAACAAACAGATGCCTGTATTGAATAACAATAAATTTCACTATGATCGTTCAATTGCCTATTTAAATTTCCCTCAAACTACATTGCATACTGTGCTGCATTATTCATTCAGGCGTCTTTATGCATTATTCAAGTCAGGTTTCCAAGCAAATTAATTACGATCATTTTTCACAGCTGATTAAAACTGATAATACCAATATTAAAAATATCAGAATAATTTAATTTTATATGAAATACTGAACTATTTTTATTAGAATTATAAATATTAAATTTTTCCAATATTGTATTATCTAAGTATCTATCCAGTATATAATACTAGTCTGTTCACGACTGCCTATAAATGTATTGCAATTGAATATTTTATTGATCTTTAACAATAAATATAGTACTTATATATAATAGAAAAATTTTCTGATTGTAAAATAGAATATTTATAGAGAAATATGTATAAAGATGTGCATCATAAAAATGCAATAACATTTTAGATTAAATAAAACTTTTTAATAGTTCCCTGTAATAAATTTCCTTCTTTTTTGCTTCCACAATATTGCTTAAAATTTATACATATCTATCACCATAAATCACAGCTGAAAACTTCTCAACAATCTTCAAAGTGGAAAACTAAAATTTACCTTTCTAAAATTTTAATTACTTTAATTTAACATTTTCCACAAATTATTTCTTCTAATTCACTATTTAACAGGAGATCTCCCAAATTTCATAAACAAGTATTGTAAAATTAATCACATAATTTTAATCTCAACCCCTTAAGATCAGTCAAAAATTTAAATAGCATAAAAGTATACAATATAAAATATGAACAGAACAACAAGAAGTAGCTAAGGGAACACCTGGAACCAGTCGAGTCACCTCCAGATCATACAAGTATTATCTTTGCTTGCTGTGATAATGGTGTCACCATTGTACGAAAATGCACAGCTCAGAACGTCGTCTTCGTGGCCCTCGAGTGTTTGCATACACCTACCATCCTCTATCGACCATAATCTTGATGTTCTATCCATGGAAGCAGTCAGCAAGTGTTGGCCATTAGGACTGAAACAGACTGGATGAACCTTTTCATTAGTTTACAAAATTAATGATTAAAATAACTGAAGAGGACCTCTTCAAATGGTCAAGAATTTTCAGAGTCGAAAGATGGTTCTGAGAAATTTTATTTTTTCAAAATAGTTGATAGATGATAGGTGATAGATGATAGATGATAGATGATAGATGATAGATGATAGATGATAGATGATAGATGATAGATGATAGATGATAGATGACAGATGACAGATGACAGATGATAGATGATAGATGATAGATGATAGATGATAGATGATAGATGATAGATGATAGATGACATGATAAATGATAGATGATAGATGACAGATGATAGATTATAAATGATAGATCATAAATGATAGATGATAGATGATAGATGATAGATTATAAATGATAGATGATAGATAATAAGTCTAAATAGAATTTAGAAACTTTCGTTTGGAAGTTGTTCTAATAAAAAATTAAAAAATTCGAAACGACCTTCTTTGGTGCTACAAGAATCTAATTTATTTAATAAACAAGATAAGGTTCCATTAGAGTTTACAAAAGACAAAGTGTGCGTAATAAAATACAAGAAAACTTAGAAAATGAAAGTGCGTAGAATAAATAAACAAATAGAATTTTCTGACCTTTTGACACCTCTTCTCGGTGACCCTCCAACACAGCCAACTCTTTGAAGGCGCCACTGACATTCCACACACGTGCAGTGGTATCACTACTGGCAGTCGCCAACATTTTTCCCTTATTATCGAAGGCTAGATCCAGGACCTCGTCGTCGTGTCCTCGGAGGGTGGATAAACAGGAATACATTCTTGGGTCCCATACCTTCGCTGTTTTGTCCATCGATGACGATGCTATGAGCGAGCAGTCGAAGTTATAGACGCAATTAGAGACGTCTGACCTGTGGCCAATCAGAACACTCGTTCGTCTGAAAATAGAATAAACGAAGAACGTGAAAGGCTGAAATAAAACAGAAATTTTTTGAAAAACGTCTTTGACAATCTTCAAGAAACTTAACAATATATTAGAGGCACTCATGGATAATTAGTCCTTTTTAAATAAGAAAATTAAATTAGTACATACAGTATATACGTTTTAAATGGCTGCACGCGATTATTTCTCTAAGTATTAAAGATACAAACAAACGTTTTAAACAAAAGTTGTACGATATGAAGAAAAGAATACAGTGATGACATTGATTTGACCTTGAGATAACCTGAAAGAGCCTCGTAAAAGTTACATTTGAATTTTTAAATGGATTATTGAGCTTATATTGTAGCTTTTTCCGAGGCCTAATTTTCTGTCCAATCCAACCTTGATTTATGTTTAATAAATACCTGAATGTCCTCGTGTCCCAAATACTGATAGTACCATCAAATGATCCAGTGATTATTTGATTCCCATCATTGTTGAAGTGCAGAGCGATTATCTCTGCCGTGTGGCCTGTCAATGTGCCTACTTCGTCACC
The DNA here is from genome assembly GCF_051401765.1 of Calliopsis andreniformis. Lineage (NCBI taxonomy): Eukaryota > Metazoa > Arthropoda > Insecta > Hymenoptera > Andrenidae > Calliopsis > Calliopsis andreniformis. The sequence continues at coordinate 9,299,308 of NW_027480432.1, read as the reverse complement.
TGTTAAAATAGAAAACTTGTAATTTGATAATGACCCTTCGAGGGTGATGGCCTCTCAATTCGTTAAAATATTACATTACGTAGTCAAGGCAATTCTGTTGCTTTTGAAGTCAAAGAGTCGCTTATATTATAATAAAAACTCTGAGTTTTATACAAATAAAACTAGTAAACAATCTTCTTGTTAGGAAAAGGCAGTTTAATGTAAATTGGGGAAGAAATTCATTTTATTTAAAAGAACACGAGTGATCTTATTGTAACTTCAAGAGCGACAGAATTTTCTTGTTTACCTGATACATAACTAATATCTATTGCATGTACCTGTTGCCAAACTGAAAATCTTCGACGTGGCGTCCAAAGAACCTGTTGCAATTCTGTTCTGCGTGGGCGAGAATTTAGCGACAGTGACCTCAGCGTCGTGACCCCACATTGTCGTCAAACAGTGACCTGTTCGGGAACACCAAATCTTTGCAGTTTTATCAAAGGAGCCTGTCACAATTTTGTCTCTGAAATACAAATATAGATCGTTTGTCAATAAAGATTATAAATAATCTATTACATTTGAATTTACTTCCAAGTAAAATTGTATAAAATACAATTTCTTCAATATCGTGATATAAAAATGAAATGAGTATAAAACTGTAAAAAGATATTTAACCTTTAAGAAGAAGAAATCGAATGACCCAAATAAAAATTCTATTTACGATTTGACACTGATGTTAATTTGAAAAATCAACTTCATTTAAGATATGTTAATTCGAAAAATCAATTTCATTTGCTGAAATATGTTAATTTGAAAAATCAACTCCATTTGGTAAAATTACAAAGACTGAATCAGGTACACATTTTTGGAATTTTGAAATTTCCTTTTAACCGTAACTATATATTCTCCAAATATCAAAGAAATAAAAAATTGAAAAGAAATCGAATTATTGAAAGCTCTAGATCAGAAACTCTCCTTAAATGTCTAAAAATAGTAATATGCATATCAATTGGCAAGACGTTTCATCGATAAAGAGTGCATGAGAAAGGCAACATCTTCGCTTCCGGTCGATGATGGTATAAATGAACGACAAGAGGAATGGTTAAACGAGACGTACGATGTTGGGTTGTTGAAGGACACGGCATAGACCACATTCTTATGGCCTTCGAGAGTAAGAAGCTCCGTTCCACTGTCAATGTCCCAAACTTTACACGTTCGGTCATAGCTGCCTGTCAGGCATCTACAAATATACTTCATTTGAAAATTAAGATAAACTAACACTACGTGAACAGTATTAATAATGAGTATATTCCTTTTTTTTTGTATATAATAATAGAAGATAAAAATTTATGGGAATTCATATTTCTGTAAGCACTACTGAAGAAGTGGAGTCCAAAGATTTCTTTCACCCTCTTTTTATCTATTTTGTATATTTTTTATAGACATGTATATTTTGAAATTGTAGAGTGAAAAAATAAGAATTCAAAGAAATACGTGTGACAAAGCAAGTTGTACTAATTATTACAATGAAATTAGCAAACTATTTTTCTTATAGAAAGATTTTGAAAAAATTTTTAAATAAAAAATTATTGAATAATTCACGATCTCAATATGCAACTGAAATTACTATGAATGAAATTAGTAAACAATTTTTCTTATAGAAAGATTTTAAAGAAAATTAAAAAACAAAAAATTATTGAATAACGCAAGGGCGAACATTTTTCGAATAAAATTAGCAAACAATTTTTTCTACAGAAACATTAAAAAATAAAATCTGGAAGTTAAAAATTCTTGAATAGTGTAAGACCTCAATGTACAACCAGCGGCTTTAGAATCACTCTGTAGATAGGGAAGGGTGCAGTTTGCAGCAATGAAGGACGCAATTAAATTTAGAACGGCGCTCGAAGAACCTTAATCGGGAGTACCTTTTACCTAGTTTATCGAACGCGACATTCGTGAGGGGCAGAAGATGCGTCTGCAAGGTTTTGTATTTGTAGTAGCTTTTGGCGTTCTCGTCGCAAACTTTTGCCTGCAGCTTCTCCAGCGTCTCCACTAACTGCCCCATTACGCTTTCGGTTATTACTGGCTCGGACGCCTTTATGCTCTGCGCTAATGCCCTTATGTCCGTTCTGCAACACGACACGTACACGAGATTTTCTACTTTAATTGCACGCCCCGCGTGATTTCTTCAAAGTGTTCTCGATTCTCGAGTAACGCTACTCTTTTGGTTCTAGTTAGGTAACCGCTGTCCCTTTTTACCGTGTCGTTTCAGCCTTAATGAAACTTTAGCTGTGATGCTGGTGAAACACTGAAACTCATGCTTTTGTTAACATTTTTTTGGTTAGGTGTTGCGTATGGACAGTATTGTACTTTTGGAGCACAGAAAATAAACTATTAAGCCCTTAATAGTTCTAATTAACCTCTCTTTTGCAATGGCAGACCTTCGCTGCCGATCTGGAAAGGCAGGCTTATCTCAAACTGCCAGCCTGAGAGCTCACGTTAACTGTACATAGGTCCATCACGCGATAGTGCGTGATTGGTTGTTTGAGGAAGAGTCTTGGTACGCGTCAACGCGTAATCGGCAGCGAAGGTATAGTAGAAAGTGTACGAGCTAGATTCGTCGAGAAAGGTGAAAGGATTAATATAGATATTTAATAAATTTTTTGCTAGAGTTGCATATATGCAACGTATATCCTCAAATAGTAGGTACATACTAAACTTAAGGATCACATCCACCTAGTGACCCATAGGAAACTTAAAAGTTCAAGTTTCTTTTTAAATCGCTATTGCTATTACTATAACTAAATACTAAAAACTAAAAAAACTGAATATTAAAACTAAAATAAACTGCACTTCAACCATAAAACCAGCTTGAAGTATCTCAATTTATCAAATGTAAGACTAGAGTCAAATAAAACTAAAATGACGGTACATAAAAAATACCAAAACCTTAAATTCTTAAAATACTATCAAACATTCACTTTAACTTAATTTCAGTCACAAGACAAAGCAACTAAAAATTCTAACTTAATTTTGCAGCTACAAAACCCAATATAAAAACACCTACATACATCACACCCATAATTGCACCACCTCTCCCACAAAGAAACCTCTAAAACTATCTTCTCAAGCACTAATAAAGAAACTACATTAAAATCTTTAATTACTCTGCCGTCAGGTCCAGAAGATCGATCATCTTCGTCTTGACGTCACCTCCCTGCGTGTACTCCAACGCAAGACCTGAAACGCGTGAAGGATGAGGCTCTGCTCGTCGCCAGTGACAGAAGGGTCCGTTTAATTTCGACGAAATTCGGGACACGGTGTCTTTGTGTACCAGGCGGAAAGTAACGAAGCAAAAACTTCAACAGCTTCATCGAGACGATCCAATTAGGAGCGTGTCCACTGTCTCGGGCAACGACGACCGATTGCCAGCGAAACGAGGGCCTAGGATTTAATTATAAAGCGTAATCGCCGTGGCCACGCGTGCACCACGCGTGTTGCAGGGGTTGCTCTTCTCCACGAGTGCCAGCGCAGCGATCTGCGTCTGATAATCGAGTGAGATGGACTGTCTGTGTTTAAAGAATTTCAGGATAGACAAATGGTAGGCGTTGCTAAGGCAGGTTTGGTCGATTTCTATTGGAGAAGACCATGAGAGGACTGGGGTAAAATGGTAATATTAAAAACGAAAATAAGTGGAACTCTTTTATTTTTTATTGAGAAAGATATTTTATCGTGAGGAAGAAAATTATTTCACTCGCAAGAGAAGCTTCCAGATGGGTAAATCGTTCTAAAAAAACGATTGGAAGTTATAGTAGTCCATCCCCTAATAATTGAAACGAATGTCGTTCACTCGAAAAATTTGATATTCGTTAGAAAAATGGCGTCAAAGTCCGCCATAGGATATAAACTGGATATAAATGACTTTTTTCGTAAAGTTTGCTCACAATATGGGGGTTTTCTAGGTACTTGTAAGTAATATAACTGGGATAGAAAAAAACTGGTGTCCCGATTATTTCCTTCGAAGTTCGAATTGTGTTTGGGTTTGGTACACATACCCAAGACACAATTATCAACTGTGAAGTTGGTTTTGAGAACATTTACGAAAAAATACCATTTATACACGGTTCTGGAACTACTTATGAGGGACTTTGACGCCATGTTTCTAACGAATATCAAGCTTTCCGAGTGAACGACATTCATTTTAGTTGTTAAAAGGTAGAATACTATAGCTTTCAATCGTTGTTTTTTAAATTAATTGCCCATTTGGGAAACTTCTCTTGTCAGTGATCTAAATCCCAATACAGTTAACTTTCTTTTTCCCTTTGTCTCTTCCCTCTTTTCCTCTTTCTTGTCGCTAATAGCCATTATAGGCAGTTGAAGTGACATTAAATCTTAATTTAAAAATAAATTATATATTTTAATAGGAAAAATGTACATATATTTCTTTCTAAAGCAAGATTTCATTCCTTACATGCATCTATCTTCAATTTTCCATCCCATTTCAGCCTCGAAATCTGTACTTGTGTATATGTATACCAAGTGTTCAATAGTAAAAATTTTGTCAGAAATGTTAAGGGGTGATTTTATTTCTATTCTACACGTCAAAATAGGACGAAAATCAAGAATGATGAAATTGTGTTGGAGAGTTATTAATTGTTACCAAAATGTCTAAACTTCGCGTGAAATGTGTCTGACTTAGCACTTATTCTACTGCTGGCGTGCAGTGGTTTGATCAGACACAGTGAAGTCAGTAGAATAAGTCTAAAGTCAGAGTCTCTAGTAAACTATTTTTTGATATATTTTTCTGGATATTTAAGGGCCTAAAATTGTTGCAAATTCTTTACAGATGCTCTGTAACTATGATAAGCACACAAGTTGTCTACTTGTTATTAAAGTATCAATTCATAAACCATAAAATCTATATTTGAGAATTGTACAATATAATGTTATTATAAAGTGTACAAAATATATTTTAAAATACTATGTGTATACAGTAATGTGATTACATATTTATTGTTATAAGATATTACAAACTAATGGTTTATTTTACATGCTGGCATGATCGATTGCGAATGTGTTAAGCTGCAAATAATTTATTTATTGAAGTATTTCCTCGAAATTTAATGGTTTAGAATTTATTATATACCTTATATAATTTATTTAACAGGTATACGAAACAATGTTGTTCATTATTTATTCTTAAACGAGCGTTTTAATAATTATGTGATATTAAACAATGAGATCTTGTAAAAATTTACTTATTCCTTATGTCATTTATAACTTACAAGAAGCCTTAAACAATCATAAATGTATTATAATTCATTGTATAACAATAATATATAATAAAATTGCTTATTTATTGTTATAAAGTGTTTTTCTTACAATGTATACCCAAAAACAGTTCTCTTTCTACACAATCTACTTAATTAATAAATTATTTACATTCTGAAGGTACGTAGCCCATATAGGAGCTCTAAAATTTATTTTACAATAATATTAAACAACTAAAATCGTTTATTTATTCTAAAAAAACAATAAATTGGCCTTTCCATGATCATTTGCAACGTTATTTGTTCTTCTGTCAATAAGTACACATTGTCTATAATTAATTAAGTTCATCTGTTATCATTTTATGTTGCAATATTGTTAATTCATTGTTTTTTCAAACATTTTAAAAATTCTTGGTAAAAGGGCACCGGGCCCTGATGATACGGCCCTTAAGAAAAGTTACAAACGACAACTTCGCCATCTACTAACGATCCTGGAACTAACAATTTTTAGTTCACGAAGGTCCGCTAGGCGGCGAAGCTATCGTTTGTGAATTCTCCTAAGGCTCGTATCATCAAGGACCAGTGCCCTTTTACAAATAATTTTCAAATGTTTAAAATGCAATCCATTAACATTATTGCAATGCAAAACGGTAATAGGCACCTTCGTTAATTTATAAACAATTCGAACTTATTGACAGAATAACATATAACACCGCAAATAGGTAAAGAAAGGTCAATTTACTGTTATTGTTTAAATAGCAGATTATTTATGCATTTTTTAATATATTTGGAATTTATTTTTCTCTATCTATGTAACTGCACACGATTTTATATTAAAAAGGAATGATTAATTGTTTTTTTAATGATTTAAGGAATTACACTTAAAGGGCACTGCTTCTTCATAATACGGTCCTTAAACAAATTCGCAAACGACAGCTTTGCCGCCTAGCGGAGGTTCGTAAACTAAAAATTGTTAGTTCCAGGATCGTTCATAGATGGCGAAGTTGTCGTTTGCAACTTTTCTTAAGGGCCGTATCATTAGGGTCTGGTGCCCCTTTAGTAAAAATTCTTTAAATATTAAAAAAGAGCAACAAATAAGCAATATTGCAATGTAAGACAGTAACAGGCGGTACTATAATTAAATAGTAAAGCATAAGAATTTATTTTTGAACAATTTTGAACGACACAATCAGTAAAAAATAGAAAATTATTGAAGTGAAATTATTTAAATTGCTATTTTTTGAATTACTAAATAATTTTCATGATTTTTATTATTGTTTTATGAAATATAAAATGTTCTTCTGATCTTTCTGCTCCTCCTTACCTTCTGCTCTGACCTTTTCTGCTCCTGAATAAAATATTCTAAGTCCTCACTATTCTTCTATCTTAATTCTAAGGGTAGGAATAACTCTTTAAAATTTTGTATAAATATCTTTATTTCTTATAACTGGAAGTATGGGAATAGGATTGTCAAACAATATAAAAAAATTAATTCAGCGTATTTCTACATGTATTATCATTCTCATTTATTTTCAAAATATTCTCTATTATATTTTTACATAAATCATAAAAAGAAACATAAGTATTGCTTCTAAGAACTCTCACTAATTTTCAAATTAATTAAACGTGTATTTTCGCATAAAATAGACCTCCAAATATTACAATCTAAAGAATTATTTTATTTATTTTAACAATTTTAGGCTACACTAAAGATAGTAAAAAGTTTATAACGTTAAAATATATAATAAACTATTATAGTATACAATTTAAGTACCTTATTTACATGTGATTTAGAATTGCATTGTAATATCGTGATAGCAATGAATGAGTCATCATTGACCTTTACATCATTCGTAGTGAAATTACGTCACACGATCAGCTGTTCATTGATGTCTCTCTTGTTGCTATAGTAACTAACAAACGTAGTAACCATTGATAATTTCGAATAGTATCTATAGCAACACTATAGAACTACTAACAAAGTATTCCAATGTGTAATGATTAAAACGTAAAACGTAACCCCATCAAACTGCATCAAACATTAAAAAGAAGACAACACGTAGAATCCTTTGACATTATTAATATCTTAGAAGACACTACAATGTCGCAGGATCATAATGAGAAGTATATTTTTGAAGCCGAGTGGTACGACAAAATAGCTACCATTTTAAAGAAATTCTATCTCTATTATTATCCTTTTGACAATACGGTCGAATTGGTAAGTTACATTTTATTTTATCTAAGAACATTTGAGAATACAAATTTAAGGACATCTTGTCTATTTCAGTTCGATCTGAAAACAAGAAAAACATTTTTAAGGAGAACAAAATGCGAAGGGATCGAGGCGAAAGATTTTTACGTCGGCGCTACGGTGACAATATTTTCCAGAAATATTCGAATAACAGATTATGCAGACTGTCACACGCGCACGAAGCTGCAAACAAAAATGCAAAAGTGAGTTAGTAATTCTAATATTATCAAAGAAACAGTATTTGTAAAGTTTAACTAAAAATTGATGTATATTCTCTTTTTAGAACATTTGCGATGGTAATGCCAGATATCATGGATAACTTGGGAGAAATATTAAAGCGAATAGTCTCCTGCAATTTTCATATTGCAAATATTAAGATGTCGCAGTTGACTAAGGAACAGGCGACACAATTGTGTAAAGATGGAGACAGCACCAGTATAGCGTAAGGGCTAAAATAGTATTAAACGAGAGTTTTGATTTAACATACATAGATATTGTATTATCTACGTTTTTGATTAGGTATATTGTAAATTATCTCACTTCTGGTCCTATTGTAGCTCTAGAACTGTTGGGCGATCATGCGATTACACGTTGGTTAGAAGTAATAGGACCAGAAGATAGTGATGAAGCACGTGTGAAAGCACCCTCTTCTATTAGAGCATGTTATGGTAAAGATAAGGTCCATAATGCTGTACACGGATCCAGAAATGAGGAAGCTGCAAAATGGGTTTGTATAGCTTTCCTTAAATGAATACGAATGTAATTTAATTTTTAATTGAATGTGGTTTCATTATTCTTTTGTAGGAACTAGAATTCTTTTTTCCTGATCCAAAAAGTCAGCAGAAGGGACCTGGAAATACAGCCACTTTGAAGAACTGTACTTGCTGTATTATTAAACCACACGCTGTTCAAGCTAAGCTAGTTGGTGTGTAAAAATATAATATTGACTATGATATCCTTTTGGATAGATATAATTTGATTCTTTATTGTTTGGCGCCATAGGAGACATTATTAATGATATTCAGAAAGCTGGGTACACCATATCCGCTATACAACAATTTTCTGTTAATCCATTTGATGCGGAAGAGTTTTTAGAAGTCTACAAGGGTGTTCTTCCAGACTATGCTGTACGTTTATATTTGCTCTTGTTGAAAAATGTAATGGAAAAGTTTGTGACTGTTTTGATTTTAGGCAATGGTGGGAGAACTACAGTCAGGGCCATGCATTGTCATGGAATTGACACATAAAGACGAAAAGTTCGACGTTCAAGGAGAATTTAGAAAGTTGTGTGGTCCTATGGATCCAGTAAGTATACAATATGTTTTTTTTTTTCACTGTGATTTTTACACTGTTACGCTATATAGGATATCGCACGACAAGTAAGGCCAAATACTCTTAGAGCAAAGTATGGGAAGACTAAAGTACAAAATGCTTTACATTGCTCTGATTTACCAGAAGATGGAATTTTGGAGGTATAATAGATTAAGTATATTTCTAAGCAAGGTAAAAGACCTAATTACTGTCACTCTAACGAAGTTATTTCAGTTAAAATAATAAATAGACTTTACAAAATCCTACACAGAAAAATTAGCATAATATACAAATATTCATAGAACATATCCTAGACCAATGCTCCAAATGTAAAGCGAAAAGAATCTGGGAGAAAGAATATCTAGGAGAAAAACCTATAGTATAATATTTAAGCTGTTAATAAAAATGAATATTAATAAAATGTAATTTCTTAGATAACTAAAATGTTATAAAAGTTATTAACAGTTGTAGTTCAGGGATGGATTGAGTTTTATTTATTTAATATGTGAGGAATAATGATTGAGTGACAGGAACACCTTTCAAAATACTGTTTTCTAATTAATAAATTCCTAAATAAAAGTCGAGATACTGAAAATCATCGAATTTAGAAAAAAGGATAAAAAATTATACAATAATGTTCGAAACAATCCTTAAAGTAACAGTAACTGGGTTTTTTACCCTATGTGTACTTTCTGTGAAAAATTACTTTGTTTATCTGAATTTACTAATTTCATTTAGGTGGAATATTTTTTCAAGATCCTTGGCAATTAAATACACACCTATGCAAATTTTGATGGAAAAAAAGAAAAAAGAAAAAAAAAATTATAAATGGCATAGATTTTACAATCAAGATGTCAAAATAAGCCAAATTTTATAATGTTAATAATCACATTTTGTACATTAATTAAGCAAAATATAATGTTTTTTACTTCTTCTATAATAAAGAATACTTGATTAATCATCTCCTTTTAATCACTATTGAATGAACCATACCCAACTACTTATCTTACCAATTATTTTTAATCATAATAAGTTTACTGACTTGTTTAGATCATTGAAAGGTCGATCACATGAAAGTTTTTTTCCGCTACATGTTTCGCTGTATATTTGATCTATTCACTTCCCAACTAACATTCTCGTTAAATTAAATATTATATAGCTAAGCGTTTGAAACGCAATTTAGTGTGAAAATTCTGTTACACAGTATATGCGCTGGGTATTCTAAGAAAGAAATATAAGAATTAAAAAGTCGTACCTCTCTTTACGACCAAGTTCCTTTAACTCTCTGAACCAGTTAGACTGTCATTAAGGAAGAAAGTCGTAAACCCATTAATGAGAAACCATCCGTTCCAAATCCGCTATGCGATGCGATTATCCTGTCTTAATAACGGCGCGATGATGTGTGTCAAGGATTCGCGGCGCTCCTTATAGTCAAAGTTGCAGAAATCTCCCTTCTTCGGATGATTAAATCGAAACATCTTTTTATTCCACAATAATAGTTTCACAATTTACTTTGCGCTCGGCGGGCTTGTAATTATTTCCATTTTAATTTTCTGCCCCGCGGGAGAATTGTTAAGACACAATTATATACGATACACTGATTCCATGAAACATTAATTTTAAACTCCTTCACTGAATACATTCAAACTCATTTCAGTAACTTATTTATTTTGTTTCTTTAATTTTAGTGTTGTGAACGTCTTTTTACTATGCATATTTATAAAAAATACGATGAGCTGGATAAACAATTATCGTATTTCTGTATCATTAATTTATAATAATATGTAAAATATTTAATATACGAATTTTATTACTATAGTGCATGAAGTATGATATTCTGCTTGAACTTGATAAAGAAGATTGACGAGTTAACTCGTCATAGGAAGATTCTCACGTGTGCAATATGAAGAACTAATACTTCATAAGTAAATTCGCATAAATTATATATGTCCAGTTAACTCGTCAAGTTGAGACACGTGGATTCACCGTGACGAATTAATACGTCATGTGAAAATTGTGTACAGATGGGTCCACTCATCGAAGACTGGGTATGACGAGTTAACTCGTCATGTGGAAACGTATACAGGTTGTAAATGTCAAGTTAATACGTCAAGAAGAAATTTACATAAATTAAATTAAGATACGTTTCAGTATGACGAGTTAATACGTCGAGGTAAGAAACATCAATTTTATACAACGAGTTAATACGTTATGTGAAAATTGCGTACAGACTAACTCGTTGAAAGAAGAATGGATACGACGAAGTAACTCGTCATGTGCAAACATACAGATTGTGAATGTCGAGTTAATACGTCAAGAAGAAATTTACATAAGTTAATCAAATTAAGATACGTTTCAGTATGACGAGTTAATACGTCAAGGTAAAAAAACATCACCTTAACTAGTGTTCTGTTTCAAACTTCAACTCCAACTTCTTTTCTTAATAATTTTTATTAAAATAACATTCGTTAAAGCAAAGAGTACAGAAGAAAGTTACAAATTGCAATCGAGACAAAAGTAACAACTTGTTGCTTTTATCCCTATTAGCGATATTTTTCACGACTGTGTTCTACTAACTTATAATCATAACAATTTTTATACCTACTTTCAAAGGATTTTATGAAGCCAGAACAAAAGGATACATAATCGAAACATATCCTACAATTTATCACGTGTTGCCAAAAACTAAGGTGAAGGAGAGATGGAAATGACATGCAAAAATGGAAGCAGAAGATTATTGGTCGATTGGCGTTTGTTTTATAACGTTTGCCTCTGGTCTCCCTTCCTACGTTTAATAGTCGAACTTGAAGCAATCGAGGCATTATTTCGAATTGGGAATCCCATCGAGTTCCACCATTATGAATAAGGTGTACTGGCCTCTTATTTCTTTCTTTGGTCCTTAAAGCGAATTCTGCACGATGAGACTTGCCTCGATGCATACTTTGCGGCAACTAATGGGACCAGACCACATTGAATCATTTTGACTCTTATTAGATCATCGAAGAAGCAAAGAAATTTGAAATTTCTCATTAGGAAAATACACAGATAGCACGTGACGTCTTGAAGACATCTATTTTATGTCCATTTTATGCCTGAGCGCTTTACGACATAATTTGGATGTCTTAAAAACGTCCAACAGCGTATGTCTTAAAGATTTGCGAAATTTACGACCATAAGACGTCTTAAAGATACACTACATGGACGTCGTACAGATGTCTATTTTCGTTTTATAGACATAGCTTGGACGTTTTTAAGTTGTCTTATGAATGTCTTTTAAGACATCCTAAAGACATACTAATTTGTAACATCAGATGTTTCAGAGACGTCTTCTGGACATTTTTAAGACTTTACTGGTTGTCTGTAAGAAGTTTTTAAGACGTCTCTATGCTATATGGCTAGTCACTCATGGATACAAGAGTCAAAAATCCTACCTTATTTTTCAAGTAGATACTTGTCACTATGTCACTACTCATTTCTCTAGTCACTTATATAGCAAAGTTTTTATAAATAAAAGACAGTCATTCTTCCAATTTAAAAAAAAAAAAAAAAGAAATGTGAAAAATTGCTCTCAGAAATCGAAATCGAAATTGCAATATTTTTAAAATCCCCTAAAGATAATTTAATCATTCTTAACCCTTAACTACTCTGGTGGAATATTTTTCCAAACTTTATCGTCAATAACTTCACGAATAACAGTAAATAACACTAGTTGCAAAGTGACATACAAAACAATGTATATGCTTTAGGACATCTTCAAAGCATTCATGAGACGTCTTAAAATCGTCCAAATTAAGTCTATAAAAAATTCAAACAAAAAATAGATGTTTCTAAGACATCTAAAACCATAAGTCTCTAAGACGTCCATGCAGCGTGTCCTTAAAACGTCTTATGGCCGTAAATTTCGCAAGTCTTTACGTCCAAATAATATCGTAAGACATTCAGGCATAAAACGATCACAAAATACATCTTCAAGACGTGTGCTATCTGCATTCTGAGTTTCTCATAACGCGGTACGAATTAATCTTCTTATAGAAGTGTCAACTGTACTCTTTCTCTAGCTGGGAAGCACCCAGTACTTGCTAGGCGAAATATTCCAATTGTCCCTATTTCTACCAATCCATTTCAAACATTCCCCATGTCTGCAGCTGACCCACCAAGTTCATGACCAATCTCCCATAGAAGCACCCCAAATAACACAGAGACATCTTAAAAACGTCTTAAAAACATCCAGTAAAGTCCTAAAAATGTCCAAAAGACGTCTCTCAAACGTCCGATGTTACAAATCAGTATGTCTTTAGGATGTATTAGAAACATTTATAAGCCGTTTTAAGGACGTCCAAATTACGTATATAAGACGTTCAGACAAAAATTAGACGTTTTAAAGACGTCCTAAAGCGTAAGTCTTTTCCCAAACAGCACAGAGACATCTTAAAAACGTCTTAGAAACATCCAGTAAAGTCCCAAAAATGTCCAAAAGACGTCTCTGAGACGTCCGATGTTACAAATCAGTATGTCTTTAGGACGTCTTAAGAAACATTTATAAGACGTTTTAAGGACGTTCAAATTACGTATATAAGACATTCAGATAAAAATTAGATGTTTTTAAGACGTCGAAAAGCGTAAGTCTTTAGGACGTCCATGTAGTGTGTCCTTAAGACGTTTTATAGACGTAAACTTTGCAAGTCTTTAAGATGTATGCTCTTGGATGTTTTTAAGACGTCTAAATTATGTCGTAAGACGTTCAGGCATAAAATGAACATAAAATAGACGTCTTCAAGACGTCGTGTGCTATCTGGGACGGGGTCCACGCAGAAATTCCGCGGGAAACGCTCGAACCGGTTGCTTATCGGGCACGAGCTCGTATCAATGAAGACGCAAATCGGCAGGGCGTCCGCGCGGTCACGCTCCTAGATCCGATTGGCGGCATTAGAATATACGTATTTTCGAGCCGGTGTCACGAGCACGATCGGGCCAGTAGTGCGCTCGACGGCGCGCAGAACGGACCCATCGGCACTCCTGCGGGGTCTGGACATCGTTCCCCGATACACTCGACGAAACAATGTCCAAATCGAGACGCTAACCGGAAGCAACTCTCCATAGAATCGCAATCGGGCGTTCGCGAAACGATCGGCCACTCGATTTTCGTTTTTCTGAGTTTCGAGCATCGTGGGACAGTTTGAACCACCTTCACGCCGCGATTTCTACAAACTGTGAGAGGTTCGAACGGGAATCGTGGGCCCTGACTTTGCCGCGGAAAAGTAGGCCCTGGCTGGCCCAGAGTTCGCGACGCTGATTGGAGGAGATCTGTGAGGAATTGGACAAGGTGGAAAGTAAGTCTTTGCTAATTCTTTTTGCTTCTGTGGTTTCTTTTGAGTTGGGTCAAAGGGTGTGGGGTCTCTTCAGAAGGGACTGAAGAAGTTACAGGATTTTTGAGATATAGACTCGTTACTGTTTCTCTATTTTCTGGGAATCTTCCTTTTTTACTGTATTTGGCTAGAGTTGCTTGGAGAAATGGTACCTCCTGTTTTCTGTGAACTTGATTTGTATATCAAAGTGGGAGTTTATAACGAAGAAATACTGTAACGAGGGCTTGGGATTTAATATTCTATTTTCTTTTTTTTTATTGTATTCACTTTAGGCCATCCAGGCTACAAATAACTTGGGACATAAGATAAATGTTCCAGTAGTTGACTATGTCCCAATACTTAAACACTAATGCTAATTTTATTTATAATTGTAAACTTAAATTTTAATATTCAATCGAAATTAAAGACAAAAAATTCTATCACAAAATAATACTTATATTACTGGAATATCAGAATTCAACTATCAGGTCATGTATAATATTTTTAAATTATTCACTTATTAGAATATTTGACGTCTCAAGCGTCCAGGTATTAGGATATCTACCTTAATATACATATAGCTACAAGAACTACAGGGTGTCTAAGCTAAAGCAGGCCATTTAAATACCTCCTCTATACAAACAGAAAATAGACCATTTAAATAATACGAAAATCTAAGAAACTAAAAAACAAATATCCTACAAAACATCATTCCATAATATTCCTTCTTCAAAACCCTTCAAATTATGCCATAAACGTTTTTCGTGTTACTCGAAACAGAGGAAGTATTTAGGTAGCCTTTTTCAGCTTGGATACCTTGCACAGTCTCCAAGAGTCTCCAGTTTACTTCCCATAAGAGTAACTCTCTGAATCGAGGTACCCAAGCAGGTGACATTTTGGAGGAATTACGTAACAACCTTCTATTTTGTTCTTCACTCAGTTCCCGTTAATCTTCGCGTCTAAAGAGCCATCATTCGCGAGCTTCTAATCGGGTTGGTTGTAATGAGGCAATTTTCACGGCGAAAATGTGTCGCGAAAGGTACAAAAATGGCACCCATCGATGACGTTCAAATTGGCCATGCTTGAACGCGGCGCAGTAGACAGTGACGCATGTCTGAGGGTACTAATAATGTAATTTGTGAGTTCCTTTCAATGCTCTCGACGGACTTCGCAGCCGTGTCGGAGGTAATAGGCAAGAATTTTTAATAAAGCGGTGCTTTTGAGCTCGGCGTTTGAGATCGGTCTCGGTGACGTTCAGCGAATGTTAAAATCGCGGGTCCGCGAGACAACTTCCAATAGTGGCGATAACATTTCGTGGGAATTCTGAAGGGGAGATGCAATGAAGAGATTATAGGATGCAGTAGCTTACTCGTTATAGGCTCCTTGTATCCTCGACATTTTTGTGAAATTATTTGACCATTTCTGAATTTTTCTGAGATTTCTCTTTATTTTTGGGAGCAGCTGACAAAAATCAATTTGTAGCTATTTTTTTATTTAAATTTAAATAGACGTCTTAAAATCTAAGATTCTGTTGCATTACTTAGGTGAAGCATCCTGTAAATATTTCCAAATTTCGGTTATTCTAGGAGGGCCTCTTAAGTTTTCCAAATTGGTGAGCTAGAGAGAGTTTTTCAATGGCTATATTTATTTTAGTGAAAGTAGTCAATGCTACTTCTTCTAGTTTGCAGAGCTTGTCAATTTTTTACTACTTTCACGGCATTGGATACTTGCAAAAAGCTTCTTATACTTTGCCAGCGAGCTATTATAATTAGGATAATTCGTTTACATTTGTAGTGTTGGATAAAGTATGAAGATTTTGCAACAATTATTTCTAGTAGAAATCTTATGGAATCTGCAATCATTTTTGCAATGCAAATCTGAAACTGCTATTAATCGATAGTGGATAAATTATTGCGGTAATTAAGTATTTAAAAATATGTGTATGAAATTCTATTCATCATTTGATATTAGAAATTAACTGAATTTCGATTTTTCAAAAATAAATATTCGTCTATTTTTCACAATCTCGCAATTCTACAGCATGGCAATTCTCTAATTTTAGAACTACTTAATTTATGAATTTACTAATATCCGAATTTCAATTTCCCAAAACCATTATTTGAAAGAAAATTTTGACAATTTACACAAAATTAGATGAAATATCGAAAATTTAATCCTAATAACTTTGAGAATCGATAGCTACGAACTGTCAATTATACGAAATTAAACAATTTTTATAAACCGTGTAAATCAAGAAGTATAAGTTAAAGTAAGAGTCTTAAATGCTATTTTCCCTTGTTTTTTGCTTAAGTAATTTCTCAAAGTAATTACTTGAAATTTTAATAGAGACATAGTCATACTTAGGATAATTACGTGCAGAGAAATGCGACAAAAGAAGAATATGCATACCTACCATCAGAACAGTTGCATGACAAGGTGTCCAGGTGTCTAAGCTTCAAGCAACAAACATCTCCATTTGCAATGTGCTTCTGTTTCCTAAACACACAGTGCACAAAATAAGTGAAGAATTGTTCAGTTAAATGATTGTCTATATTAAAAAATATACAATTTAAAATACTAATTGAATAATTGAATTTTCTTAATTTTATAATAGCTGCTTTGAAAGCAAGAATGAAAAATAAATAGCGTAAATAAATCATTATAGAATTTTTCAATTTAACTACACATCCATTCTTTAAAATTTGAGACACAAAGTTCAAGTAATTTTTCCTACATTATTTCTGTATAATAATTTCTCCAAGAATATTATACAATTTTATATAAAATCATTACAAATACTTTAAAATTACTTACAATTAGATAACAGTCTTATGCATGCAGTATATCTAAATATATCTCGCTAGTAAATGAAATCTAAATTAATTTTATCAAATAGGCAGATAAAGCGAGAAAGATTGTATCAGGAAAATCTATTGTAAAAGGTGAACACAAGATATTGTAACTGATAAATACGATAATTTCAAACTGGAATGTAAATTGTCGTTGATCTTGTCATTAGAAGATAGAGAAGGCAAATCGGAAAGGTAGATGCTCTCCGAGAAGCCGTTGCAATGCGGAAGAACTCAAGCTGGAACACGTTTTATCTTCAACATTTCCAATAACATCGTGCACCGACTGGTATGTTTGAACTGGTCTCATTATGCTCTATCTCTTCGTTTTAAAATAAAAAAGTAAAATGAAATTGACCTTGAGATCTTCTTCGCTCCTTTGAGAATGAGACAGTCCTCCTTGTTATACAGAGCTATTCAACGATGGTGGTCGAATAATTAGGAGAACGTTCCGCTTCTTATTTCTTACATTTTCTTAATTTCATGTCGAGAAAAATATTGCAATGAATTTGTTGAATATTGAGGTGGATTTGAGGGTATTTCGAGGTAGACAAATTTTTTAGAGATTGCAGTGTATGCAGTGTATGTGTAGGAATTGATTAAAAATGTTTGAATAGTTAATAATATGATGTATCAATTTAAATCTGAATTTTGATATACAGATTAATGAATACTAATTGAAATTCGTTGTATATAGATACTTCAAAAAAGTAAATGAATTTTTATGTACATCAACCTTTTTTTCACTGAGTGTTTCAGTTTTTTTTATTAGAATATTAGTGACCACTCGATTTATGTATTTTAAAAAAATTAAACTGTGAAATTTTTCTTTCGTCTCTTCCACTTTAATTGCAGTTACATATCAAGTGTAACACCATACATCATTCAGTTCAATATAGTGCTCTTCAATAAACAGTATATATTTTCTTTCGTCTATTCATTTACCGATTACTCATGAAATACCAGCTGCAAATGTTTTCCATCGACAAAAGATTATTGTCTCATTTACTCGTCTAAAGAATTCATAATAAAGTGTCTACTTATAGCGACTCTCAACAAATCAGAGTTAGCATAAACAAACTCACGTATCGTTGTATCACATCGAGGTAGCACTTTACTAGCAATGGAACTTTAATCGATTGAATGAAAAACTTAAAATTGGCACTAGAATTGTCCATTAGTAATAAGTATCTATTTTAAATGGGATAGTAAAAAATATTGTAAAAAAATTCGTGATTCAAGGAATGTTTGAATTATTTAGCTCTAAACGATTTTAAATTATAATTTAGTTGAACATTAAAAATAGTTAATTTTAGATGAACTCTCTTACATCCAGATGCACTGTTTCAGTTTTATTCAGTGTAAATTTGAAATCAATGTTCTATAATATTTTGTTTATTATGAGCTAGTAAAATATTTGCTCGCCAAATTTTTTTGAAATTATGCTAATATTTCCTTCCAATTTTTTTAAGTCAATGGAAATGAATCAAAAATATTCCTCCTATATTTCATAAGCTGAATAAAGTGCTTTCAGTAATTTGCAAGCTTACAGCACATGTTCTTAGAAAAAAGAATGTTACATATTATAAGTGTTATTTAACGTAATTAGAAAATCTTATAGTTAAAGTTTCAAACAAAGAAAAAAGATAATTCGATACCATAGAGTCTTTTTTAAACTTCTAAACAATAGGTAAAGTGTGGCACATTTGCAGTTTAATGCAGGGGTTGATGAGAGTTTAACTAATCTTTACTAATAGATAAAATGTTAAAATAAAAAATATATTGCACATTTGTAATTTAATGCAACATAGGATTAATAAGAGTTTAACCAGACGTCACTGGAGGATGAAATATTAAAATATAAAATATACTGCACATTTATAATTCAAAGCAAGGAAGGGTTAAATAGGGTTGAATCCATTAAGACCGAAGTTCAGCAAATGCAACATTTTATTTAGCATTCTGTTTTAGTGAATTTATATTACTAAATTCTATTGTCTCATGTTATTGTTATAAAAGGGAAGTTTATCTTATCCCAAATTATCGTATCCCAAAGATTATCTTAATATCTTTTTCGTTACTATTTCTTTTGATCTAGATACTACTAAACCTCCCAGTAAACACACTGTTGAACAAAAGAAAAGAAAAGAGATTACACCTTTTCAACCCAACGCACCAAAATATTAATCTTAATGTCATTAGACGTTACTCATCGTTGCTCATCAATGTTAATGAGAGTGTTTTACTCGTCAGACGATCACGCTGGAACTCCAGAATCGTCCAGAAACACAATCCCCTAATTGTTTTGAGCAGTGCACGATTCTTGCCATTGATCAATGACGCAGATCGTACGAATTGCTGACGGACGATCATGCACACGTACAATATAAGTACACGGTGACGCGTGTCGTAGACTGCGAACGATGTAATTTGTGGGCTCCTTTGAATACACTCTGGAGGGACACCGAAGAGCATAGGATAGCTGCAGGCCTGAATGCACTTGACCCGATTCGACGACGTCGTCGAGGTGCTCGTACCAGTGAAAGCGAAATCGAAATCGAACACTCGATCCCTGATACTCTTTTTTTTTTTCTTCCCTCCTGCTAATACTAGAACAGGCACTTTCAGGTCACTGCTTTGACCTCGATTCCTGTGTACTCTCGCATGAATGTTAAGGTAGTCCTTAGCCAGCACAAAAGTCCAAGACTTCGTTCAAATCTTGGGGACCACTAACTTGGAATACGAAAAATCCTTGTGTGAAATTTGAAACTGATTAACCATATAATTATCGACAAAGTATTAATAAAAGTAGGCATATTTTAATACTGTAACATGCTAGGATTGAAAAGAACTGCTTGTTAGCTACTTGATATGTCTGGCACAGGAAAACTATATTGGAGAACGTTACCAAAATTGAAATGATGTTATATTGAAATGTTATGGAGCGAATATATTAATATCAATAAAACTGTCTATATTGTTTTTTCGTATTGCTAATGGAAAAAGAAATTTGTGTAAAAATTTGTCTGTCAATTGTAATGAAGCTAGTTAATTGTAGGTAAACAGTAGTCAATGAAATATCCTATTTTCGCATTACAACCAAGGATTCAGTTGCTGATCAGAACCCAATTTCTGATCAGTTTAGTATTTAGATACATATGTGAAATTTATTTTGATTAAAATTTGTTCCAAAAAATTAGTAAATAATTGTTACCTATTTTGGTATTTATACGTGAATCAAATATTCAGATATTTTAAACTATAATATCTGGATATTTAAAAATTTAAGTCCTTAAATCACGGTTAACCTTTAGATTTTATTTTGAAATTTAATACAAAAATATGGGTGAACATATTTGAAAACTTGGATATTTTGGGACCTAAACCTTAAATTATAATATCTGGATATTTAAAAATTTAAGTCCTTAAATCACAGTTAACCTTTAGAGTTTATTTGCAAATTTAATGTAAAAATATGGGTGGACATATTTGAAAATTTGGATATTTTGGGACCTAAACCTTAAAACTGTGTTCAATTCTTAGAAAATATGAAACTTTAAAATTTCAAATATTTAGATATTTTAAACTATAATATCTGAATATTTGAAAATTTAAGTCCTTAAATCACAATTAACTTTTAGATTTTATTTTAAAATTTAACACTTAAGTATAGCTATATTTGAAAATTTGCATATCTAAATATTGAAGTATTTGAAAATTTGTATATTTAAATACTGGAATATTTGAAAATTGGGATAATTTGAGTCTTAGGAAATCTGAATCTCTAAATCAAAATCGACTTCTAGATTTTCATATAACGAGTGCAAATGATTCACTGAACGCCTACAGAAATTATCGATTATAATTAAACATAACGCATACAAAGTATCTACTTAGATTACCATAATCAAAAGTCTTGGAAAGTAGAAAAATACTATCTGAATCCCAAAACAACAGTATCGCAATATCTACAATCAGTTCCCACAGCTGAATTTCTCCTCTACAAATTGACTCGAAAAGTTGGCACACCTCGGCAAATAGCAACGATGTTCCTTTGTCAAAGAAGCTCGTAAATATGCAAAGGCATTTGGTAACGACTGTTCACCGTGTTTACGTAACGATAAATTTTCTTTATTGTTAGAAATCTGTGTCACGAAGATCAGCGAACCGATACAGACCGAGGGAAAGTGATAATAAAATGACACAACAAAATATTGTGGATGGGGAAAGGTACTGTGCAGATATGTATCGAGTGAATCACTGAATTAAGTGTCTGCTAACGGTACACAGTGTTAACTTTCGGGGATTCTAGGATTACGATTAGTTCGCACCCTCCATACACTTCAAATATTGATAAAATGGTGACCAATGCAAACTGTAACGTAAAAAGCAACAGTTAACATCGATTAGCAGTGATTTGAGGAATAGTCACTCGTGACAGTTAGAGGATATTTCCTAGGGAAATTTTGAGGATTCCAAATGTCAGAGTTCAGGGATCATGGATTCGAAATAGTCAATTTTGGTTGAGTATGTTGGGCAATATATACGAGTATTTTTAAATTGTTTCGTTGATAAGTTTGTATGTTTTTATTGCAGTAGAAAGAGTTTCAGGAAACTTATTTGCAATTATAATTTGAGGATTTTATGATAGGTAGAAGTAAATAGTAGTTTCGTGCAAAAGTGTGGGGCTCTGTCGCTAAATAAATTTAATTGCAGAGATGACTTGTAATAGTCGCAATTTTCGGTCCTGATTAAGACTTAAACTTTTAACAGGTATCAATGTCATATACAGGGTGTTCCAGTTTTTTTGTGTAACTTTGCAAGCATATTCTACAAGCAAAATTAAGAAAAAAATGCTATCGATACATTGGCTTTTAAGTACTTTATTAAAAAGTTACAATAAAAATACGAAATAACAAAAGATTGCTTATTCTTGATGGACTAGAATAGAAATAGGGATGAGTGACGTCACATCCTCGCTATCACGCTACACACAGTCGTCACATTATGACATCATATATATGTATATTATATTTTTATTATACTTTTTATGTATATATGTATGTTTTATGATATCAAACAACTTTTGTTTGAAACATTTTTTTGTACAACAAACTAGTTTCCAAGTAAATTTGGGTGAAACAATTAAATAACTCACCCTGTATAACATTTTTTAATTTTTAAATTTTGCTTATAGAATATGCTTGCAAAATTTCGTGGAGAAAAACTGGGACACCCTGTATATTTTAAAATAATGCTTCTATCAAAGAGTCCTCCACAAAAGAAAAACGAACAGTGCGTATAACAAAGGCAGAGTAAATCGAGTAGGTGCATTGTGTGTCGGAAGTAATAAGGCTGATTAAGAGGTCTTTTAATTATCTTGAATCTTCTATTATGTGAAAATTAGTTTTCACACATTTACTGTTAATAACAGTTCGTGCCTGCAGGGGACTGTTTCGTGGAAACGACTGGATGCTAAAATTTCTAAATCGTTAAAAGAAACAGCGAAGATATGTGCCGAATCACCGTAACGTCTTCGAGGTTTATCGAAGAGGTAAAAGTATGACGCGCGTAAATACGAGAATTAATTGGCTGGCAAAAGTCAGCGATAGGTTCGCTGTTTGAAATGTAAAACTTCAGAACTAGATACTTAAAATAAATTCTTGCTAAAAGTGGCGTAATTGTACAATCAAATTTATTGGAGAATTCTTAATTTTATTTATTACTTAACTTGACAGCCATGTAAATAATTCTGGTATTTAATAAACTTTTATACTGTTATTGAATATTATATTACGTCTCACGAATAAATAAATTACTCCCTTACAAGTAAATTGAAATTTATGTTTCCTGATTTATGTATCGAGGAAAATGATGTCCTCTGTTAAAAAAATATGTTTGAAAATAAAAATTGAGAAGCTATGGCAGAACAGAAAACATCATGTTTTTTAATTATCTAAGTCTTTTAAAATAAAGTATACATACTTCACGCGGAAACAATTCGATAAATTAATATTACCTCTAAAATTACTAATTTAAGTAATTTTAGCCTTTTCCTCTTCATCAATTATTTATTAATTGTAACTCAAAGCCAAATGAAAAGTAGATCCTGCCTATTAATATTAATTCCATCTCTTTCCTAAACTCCATTAAAGACTGAATGCTCCATAAATTCTAACCTAACAAAAACAGAATCACTTGCAGCCTCGATACAGAAAAAGCAATATCCTTTCAAAATGCATCTAGCATCTATATCCCTGCTATGGTATCCACATCGTCGTAATGCAATGAAACAGCAATACATAAAGCAGGAGAAAAAACGACGTTAGGATTATAGTAAATGGGGTCAGAATTATGCAACCATAAGGATCACTTTACGACCACTTGTCTGGTCTTCGGCTTGTCTAGTTAAAAACGCTTAATAAGATTATCTCCCGCAAATCCTCCACGTTTCACGCTTCGAATCTGTACTGACTCGAACTGCCTCTAGTAAAAAAGGATTAAAAACGAGGGAGGCACTTGGAACGATAAGGAACGAAAATAAGAGGGATTCTTAGAAATTTTCCTTTGCGTGAAGAAATCGGCGGTGCATTTATGATCGCGTTTCTCGCAAATTGCAGATGATGGAAAAATGAGGGAATATGAAATAAGCTCGGTTCTCGATTGTTTAAATTACGGGAAAATGACAATCGATAGCTGGTCTTCTCGTTCGATGTACGACGCGTCGTGTGGCTTCTCTGGATTGCTCACGTCAATTTCGTTTTCGCGCGATAACTAGATAATGTCGTAATGAGACTGTTAAGACTCGTTCGTGTCAAATTGCTGCGAATTCGCGGGTACGACGACCCACTCTTGTGGTTTGTTTGCGACACTGTAAGCAATTTACGCTGTTCGACGGTTTTTTCTGTTTATGTCGATTTTGGGGAGATCGTAGCGCGTGGATCATTTACTGCGATAAGAATGTAACTCAAAAAAGGTTGTTTTTTAATTTAATGATTACTTAAAAATATTATTTTTTTATGTAATAACAAGTCAAAGAAGGTTATTTTTTAATATAATAATAACAGCTCTAAAAAAGTTACTTTTTAATATAATAATAAGAACTCAAAGAAAACTATTTTTTAATATAATAATAACAGCTCTAAAAAAGTTACTTTTTAATATAATAATAACAACTCAAAGAAGATTATTTTTTAGTATAATAATAACAGCTCTAAAAAAGTTACTTTTTAATATAATAATAACAAGTCAAAAAAGGTTATTTTTAAATATAATAATAACAGCTCTAAAAGAACTCAAAGAAGACTATTTTGTAATATAACTAATAACTGAAATAATAGGTTATTTTCTGTCTTATTATTATTATAAAAAAATTGGTCCTCAAATTAAATTAAACTAGTACCTCATTTCTCAAAGAAATATGATTTTTCAGTTTATGGATTCTTTTGTTTTCTTGGTCATAAGCGATCATCAAAGATTTACATATGATTGTTTTAAAGATTAGGGTATATACTATTTGATATAGATAATGTAGAGTATATACTATTTAATATAAAATAGAATATGTACAATTCTTAAAGAGTTTATACTGTTTTTAAACTATTTATAAATTAAAGAGTTTGTACTATTTTTCTGCAAAAATAAAATTTGGTTCTTTATATATTCAATAGAGTTCATTATGTCATTTATATCATTTTTAACTTTGTATTTTCTTGTGTTGCGGAGAAAATCATTACATTAAAAAATAATATGTTTTATGCTGTAGATTTCGTTAAAACTTGGTCATTTTGGTGTATTATCTTTTATTATTATATGTATATGAATGAGTTAATTTAATGTGCACTACTAATACGTGTGTAATTTTTATTTAGTCATAACTTCTCAGTTTACTAATATGTGGTTTATAATTTCCAGCTTTATTGCGTGCTAGTCTTGCAGATACAAGTGAAATTGATCTTTGCATCCAGTTATTCGAAAATCTTTTAATTACATTGTCGAAGTCTTGATATTAAACTATTATTTTTGAGGCATTTTGAGTCTTCCTAAGCGTTGCTGCTTTGGCAGTCTAGTCATCTTTTTAATTTAAAACCTGAAATTCCGATATGCGATGTTTTTAGATTTTTGGAACTGCTGTTTTGATGTTAAATATGTTCTATTTTGTTTCCTTGAAATCGTCTTGAACAGAAACCGAATTGTTAAATTGATAAATAATCAGACTGTCGAACTATCTAACTCAGCCATTTAAGTATCTATTCTAAATACAAGGATTTCCCAGTTCACCTTACTGCACAAAATAAATCTTCACGTTTGTGACCTCAAATGTCTTCTCAAACTGATCAATGCTACGCGTCGATGGAACGCGCAAAGCTTACATAAGACCAAAGATTAGACGAATTGTATTCTAATGGCAGGTAATGAATAAATTTCGATTTTCCAAGAACAAAGTTTTTATCGAAAGTGAATTTAGTCAAGTAATTGGGGGTAACGAAGATTTTTCATTCGTAGAAAATAATAGATGAAAAAGAATTCGTTCAGGTATTTAAATCGTTTAGCAAACCATTCAAGCGAATCTTCTTTTATATGTACATTTTGTAAGAAATAAACTTGTCTCTGCTGCCAGATAGAGAAAGAAAACTAGTAAAATATTTCTAGCATTTCAGATAGAAAATCCATATTTAAAATGTGTATAAAATGAATTAAGAAAGCTTTATTTAAAAAAATAGTCAAAAACAATAAAATTCACTATTTTCAATTTTTAAAAAATATTTCTTTAAGGTATTTTCTTTAAAATATTGATGTTCATTATTCATATTCAGTGCTCAACAATATATAAAGACATACTTTAGTAAACCTGTATCTAATTTATAATTGTTTATTTAAAACAGTTACGAATACGTGAATTTAAACATGACATAAAATGGTTAAAAAAAGTTTCATAAAATTAAAAATAATCAGAAACAGTAACATTCAGTATCTCCAATTTTTGAAAGATATTTCAAGATTTGAAAATACAAATACTAACTACATTATTCAATATGTATCTAATTTCTAACTGTTTACTTAAAATAGTTACCAATACATGAATTTAAATATTGTATAAAATGATTAAAAGAATCTTCATAAAATAACAAATAATCAGAAACAATACCATTTTCCACTTCTTAAAGATACTTATTTATGGAACTTTCAACTTTCATGAATTAAGGCACACAATTACCTACTTCATTCAACCAGTATCTAATTTCCAACAGACTGTTTAAGACAATCGTTGCCAGTAGTTCAAGTACCCAATGGCCACTTGTACCCAGCACGTAACTATCCAGTTACCCAAGAATGCGAAGAAACGAGTAAGGTCAGTGTTTAGAAAATTTCCGCGTCCTTTCGGATCGGAAGTCTAACCTTCGTGCGCGTTGACCGTGTCAAGGAGTCGGAATCAGTATGAGAACTCCATACTCGTCCCGCGACCCCCTATGTGTAACACGTGCCAAGCCTTGAATAGGAAACGTGTCCCGAGTTGCTGAGTTACAACGCTTCCGTACCACATACTCTTTCATTCTTGCTTGCCCTTAGGTGGAGCCATGATCGTTGCAAAACAGCCGCGAGGACGTTGATGCCCAAACTGATCTGACAGGGTCGAAACTTCTCTTCTACGTGGTACAGATTGTTGCAACTATTGGAGAAGAAATCAAACTCTGGCAGTATTTTCTAGGATTAAATAGGCGTTCCTCTGTAGGCTTTGCAAAGTTTGTTGGTACTTAGGAACTTTTTTTAAGTGAATGGTAGGTCCAATATTGTGATTCTTCTTTTGTAGTTTAGTTAAGTGTTTCTTTTTATGTAGAACTCTGGCAGTATTTTCTAGGATTAAATGGGCGTTCCTCTGTAGGCTTTGCAAAGTTTGTGGTACTTAGGAACTTTTTTTAAGTGAATGGTAGGTCCAATATTGTGATTCCTTTTTTGTAGTTCAGTTAAGTGTTTCTTTTTATGTAGAACTCTGGCAGTATTTTCTAGGATTAAATGGATGTTCCTCTGTAGGCTTTGCAAAGTTTGTTGGTACTTAGGAACTTTTCTTAAGTGAGTGGTAGGACCAATATTGCGATTCTTTTTTTGTAGTTCAGTTAAGTGTTTCTTTTTATGTAGAACTCTGTCAGTATTTTCTAGGATTAAATGGATGTTTCTCTGTAGGCTTTGCAAAGTTTGTTGGTACTTAGGAACTTTTTTTAAGTGAATGGTAGGTCTAATATTGTGATTCTTTTTTTGTAGTTTAGTTAAGTGTTTTTTTTTATGTAGAACATGTAGGTAGGCATGAACTCTGTCTGACTTGACTTATTCTACTGACGTCGTTTGATCTAGCTCTAGCTAGCGCGCAGATAGTAGAATGAGTCCCCAAGTCAGACACGTTTCACACGCATTTTAGAAGAAACCCTTGGTAAATTGGTAAATCAGGTAAACATTATACAATTTAATATTCGCTCATGTTATTACTGGAAGCTTCAAATAAAAAAAAGAAAACGAATTTTGACTGCTTTCAACGCAAGAAGATGAGCCTTCCTATTGTTCTCGCTAAAACCAGAAGTAAATGTCAAAAATATATTTCCTTCGCCTTATAAGCTCACTGTTGCCGTCCAATCACGAGTTCACGTTCAAATAAACAAATTATTTAAGTAAACATTATACAACTTAATATTCGCCCATGTTATTACTGGAAGCATCAAACAAAAAAAAGAAAACGAAAATTCAGAGCGCAGAATTTTGACTGCTTTCAACGCAAGAAGATGAGCCTCCCTATTGTTCTCGCTAAAACCAGAAGTAAATGTCAGAAATATATTTCCTTCGCCTTATAAGCTCACTGTTGCCTTCCAATCACGAGTTCACGTTCAAGTAAACAAATTACTTAAGTAAACATTATACAACTTAATATTCGCCCATGTTATTACTGCAAGCTTCAATTAAAAAAAAAAAGAAAACACAAATTTAGAGTGCAAAATTTCGACTTCTTTCGATGGGAGGAGACAAGCCTCGCTAGACGACGCGACCTGCGATGGATTACGAGATACGGTACAGTAATTACCGCGAATTGCTGTAGCGTTGTCGGGGCTGAATGTTGGCCCATTACAAATGTAATTGCATAACTCGTGCATCACCGGACTTTACTGGACGTAGCCGAGTGCTAAGTATCCTCTTCCTGAAAGATTTTCCTTCGCATTTTTTTCGTTATGTGCTTTTGTTTAAGAGTGGACAAGTTTCTTATTGCAAACCAGAGTGGCCTTTTTTCTTCGTTCGACAGCGGAACGAGCGCGACGATCGCATTCGTCGCGCCATCGACGTAAATGATCCTTCGAGGAACGTTTCTTTGAAGGAAATTTTCCATTTTGAGGCGTTTATAATGCTTAGTTTAGTTATGAAGAATGAGTTGCTTCTGATTTGTAAGATCTGTTGAGAAGTAAGATGTAGTGGAACTAGAAAGAAGTGTTAGAGATATTTTTAATTTATATTATTCATATTATTGACTGTTAGATATGCAATAGATTTTTATGCACATATATATTTTTATAAAAGTAAATAAAGATTTATTTCAGCTTCTAAGGTATTTCTTGGGCAACTATATTGGCTAAATAGGAGTTAGTTACTCAATGATGAATATAAAATTGGTATAATACTATGTAAATTGTAGTAATAATTTTTAACATTATTTAAAGTGTGTCTGACTCGATACTAATTCTACTGCCTATGTGCATTAATCAGGTCAGACACAGTGCAGCCAGTAGAATGAGTCCAAAGTCGGACACAGTGCAGTCAGTAGAATAAGTCCCAAGTCAGACACATTTCACGCGAACTTTAAACGTTCTCTAATAATTAGGCTTCAATCACTCTGAAATGAAAGGTGGTCCTTAGCCAACTATGTTGGTCAAATGTGAGTTTGTTACTAGACGATGAATATAAAATTGGTATGATACTATGTAGATTATAGTAATAATTTTTAAACCTATTTAGATTTATTGAAAGAAATAAAATTTTAATATAGTGGTTGCAATACGAAAATAGAATATTCAGTTCACTAGTGGTTAGCTAGAATTGACAGGTTTCATTGCAATAGAGAGATAAATTTTTTCACAAATCTCCTTTTTCATTATCCCTTACGAAAAATCTATACGGACAGTTTTATTGAAATATACATGTTAACAATTTCAATTTTGTTCACATTTTTCAATATAATTTTCCTGTTTCAGACACAGAAAGTAACTCAGAAGCAATTTTTTCGATTCTGCGAATCTACGAATTCTATGAACATATCACGGTATTAAAATAGGTCAACTTTTGTTAATAATTTCTCGATAACTATATGGTTAATCAATTTCATATTTTGTACAAGGGTTTTGCGTAATGCAAATTAATGATCCACAAAATTTGCACGAAGTCTTGGACTTTTGCATTTGGCTAAGACCTATCTTAAATGCTGTAGATAATTTATAATAGTTTATATTAACTCTCTTGTTATAGTTCTACTATAATATGTAGATATAATTTTTTGTGTAGAATCATTTTTTAGTTTTTTAAAATTTCGTGTTATTAAACACAGAGGAAGTATTAAAGTGGCCTTCTTTAGCTTGAACACTGCATAAATAAAATATTTATAGTGTATAAAATCAATCTGAGCATGATAGTACTTGAAGTGCTTGATACTTGAAATTATAAAATGTATAGATGTTTAAAGATGTATGACGATTATTAATCGTTGTAAATAATCTATTGATACAATTTTTTTCTGCATAAAGAGTAACAATTGGTATTCTCCCAAATATTTTCCCAAAAGGTATCAGATTTTTTACTAATTTATTAAAATATAAGGCTTATTATATTACTTTAAAATTTAAAATCAATACAAATTTTCCAAGCCATACGATATAAACAGAATTCTACTATAATTCAATTATTCTTCTTTTTATTAATACAATCAACTTTGAATCCTCTCCGATCGATTAGTCACATATACATTTATAATTTTGTATGCATCCATATAGCTCATATACTATTAATTGCACTGTTACTAATTAATTCAATCACAATCGTCGAAACTCAAGCGCCATCTCACATCGTCGGCAAGTGGCACTAGAATCAACAATCTAACAACATATTCCCCGAAGTGTTGCGTAACGATTGTAACCGCGAGCAAAATCTATGTTTTCCACGAGGAAACTGCCCGCAACTCCCGTCTTTGCGCCGAGAATTACTGCAATCAATAGCGCCGCACGCGATTACGATGCTCCTTTGATAAAACTCTCTTCGGACGCGGCTGCGAGCCGAGATGCATCCTGATGATACAAGTTCCACCATAAATTCTTGCATTTTTCCTTTCATACTTGCGGGCAGGAACAGTGACATAACGAATTGAAGGTCCCGTGGATATTTATGCGCTCGGTGGTGTCTGTTTCCGGAGACTCACTGTATTCTGAAACGGCTGTCTGGTCTCGAAGAAATCGAAATTAATTATTTCTAATTGAGATTGATTTAGTCTTTCCGATTATTAGCATTTATTCATGGTATTAATATTTCTCAGTCATTATTATTATGATTATCTTGCACATGCAGCATGGAGACGTCTTAAATATGTCTTAAAGACATCCAGTAAAGTGTCTTTACTGGAGTGTCTTTACTGGTGTCTTTACTGGTGTCTTTACTCTAAAGTCTTTAAAACGTCGAAAGTTAGAAATCAGTATGTTTTTAGGACTTTTAATAATGTTCCTGAGTATTAGCATTTATTAATGGTATTAATACTTCTCAGTCATTATTAATATGATTATCTTGCACATATAGCATGGAGACGTCTTCAACATGTCTTAAAGACATCAAGTAATGTGCTAAAAATGTCCAAAAGGCGTCTTTAAAACGTCGAAAATTAGAAGTCAGTATGTTTTTAGGACTTTTAATAATGTTCCTGATTATTAGCATTTATCAATGGTATTAATATTTCTCAGTCATTATTAATATGATTATCTTGCACATACAGCCTGGAGGCGTCTTAAAGACATCGAGTAAAGTGTTAAAAATGTCCAAAAGACGTCTTCAAGACGTCGAAAGTTAGAAATCAGTATGTTTTTAGGACTTTTAATAATGTTTCTGATTATTAGCATTTATTAATGGTATTAATATTTCTCAGTCATTATTATTATGAATATCTTGCACATATAGCATGGAGACGTCTTAAACATGTCTTAAAGACATCGAGTAAAGTGTTAAAAATGTCCAAAAGGCGTCTTTAAAACGTCGAAAGTTAGAAATCAGTATGTTTTTAGGACTTTTAATAACGTTCCTGGTTATTAGTATTTATTAATGGTATTAATATTTTTCAGTCATTATTAATATGATTATCTTGCACACATAGCATGGAGACGTCTTAAACACGTCTTAAAGACATCGAGTAAAGTGGTAAAAATGTCCAAAAGACGTCTTTAAAACGTCGAAAGTTAGAAATCAGTATGTTTTTAGGGTTTTTAATAATGTCCCTGATTATTAGCATTTATTAATGGTATTAATATTTCTCAGTCATTATTAATATGATTATCTTGCACATATAGCATGGAGACGTCTTAAATACGTCTTAAAGACATCGAGTAAAGTCCTAAAAATATCCAAAGGACGTCTTTAAGACGTCGAAAGTTAGAAATCAGTATGTCTTTAGGACTTTTTAGACTTTAGACATTAGTGTCCCAAGTAACGAGTAAATATACAGCGTTTCATTCTTGCTGAAACTTAAAAAATAAGTCGTAGTTTCAATGTATTCATAATAATTTAATCGCTTACTAGAAGTCTGTTCTGATGTTAGGGTATTCAGGTAATGAGGGTTCGTCATATAGTCTTAACAGAATGTTGTTTCGTAATAGTCTTAATAGAATATTATCTCGTTCTAATTTCAATAGAATATTGTCTTCTTATAGTCCCAATACAATGTTGTCACGTTATAGTCTCAGTACAATATTGTCACGTTATAGTCTCAATACAATATTATCTCGTTATAGTCTCAACACAAAATAGTCTCATTATAGACTTAATACAATATTTTTTCCTCATATTTTCGCTCCTTAGAGTGGAAGAGTTTTTGACAAGACTAAAGTGGGTCAGCATAAACTGACTTGGAAAAAGTCTTTAACGCTATAAACTCATCATTGAATAACGAGTCTATATGGAACATACAATACACTGACTGTATTCCATCTGAAACCAGAGAAATTTTAAAGTCAAAGAAAAAGAGGACTCTCAATACCTCAATTTTGAAAAATAAAACAAGATAAAATTCAATTACAAATTAAAATTCAATTAAAAATTTTAAACTTCAAGGAGATTATTTTTATATATATTTAACCCCTTGATAGTTGCTTCCAGTGAGACTCTGGTTCAGCAACGCCCACACAAGGAATAATTATTAAAAAAATACGTGTGAAACATGCCTTACTATATTTCTTATAATCGACAGAAGGAACTCAGAACCCAAACAAATTGTTTCTGCGGTTTTTTAGACCGCAATTTGTAAATATATTAAGGTGGGTTTACACATGTCATCATTTTAAAATTTATTACTATGTCAAATAGTAAAATGTCACATGACAATTACTATGTCACACTATGTCAAAAAAATAAATTGGTATCAAAGTTTTTGGACGTTTCGATCGCAGAAAAGATACACTGCTAGCGTCACGTGCCACTCAACTACTTAGCGCGAGACGCTGCCACGTGTGCTGATATACCAAAGTTATAGAACTTTTTCAGAAACAGAAAAGAGAGGTATTATACACATGTCTCTTTTCTGTCTTCTAATATTTTCCATAACTTTGTTACACACAGTGAGTCACCTAACTATATCACCTGAATTTTCTAATAAACTATTTATTGCATTAACAAATGTTCCAAAAGAAAATTGTTTTATATCAGTAGAAACGTACTCTCGATATCAAACAGTTTTCATTTGAAACATTTTTCCACGCAATAAATAATTTACAAGAAAATTCAGGGTGGTTACGAGACTCACCCTCTGTGCCCTGCACTGTAAATCCATTTTTAGACTGTCGAAGTTCCTAGTACTTCAATTTTTATTTCCTCATTTTGGAGAGATGTAAATTCTACCCTTGAGCTTAATCTATATCGTGCAACCTGCGAGGAACGAAATGCATACACGATCACTGTGCGCCCTGACTTGCAATTTTTGCGCAAGTCGATTATCTTGCACAAAATAACAAGTGCAGTCGTAAATTAAACGTCAGGGATTAACGTATCGTGGCAACTACCGTATCGTATCCGTTCAATAAATCACGCTTCGTGCGAGGTGACAACCAGAACATTGGTACACTGTTCGAGTGAAAGGACAAGGAAAGCCGAACCTGTATGTAAAATGCTTCTTGCTAGAACTTTCGATGAACTCTGTTTCCATATTATCGGTATAAATCTTAAGTTGATCATGGTGGGAGAAAGATAAACCCTTTGGCTGTCCTTTTTGTATTTGGTTCTGAACCGTTTTATAATTGGTTAATCTTTGATTTGTATTATATAATTATTTTACTGCAAATAGGGAAAAATTATTAAGAATTTTTAATATAGTTTTTTTTAAATGAAGTAGCTAAAACTTAAATAATTGTTTATTTTAAATTTCAATTGTATGAGACGCAAGACGCTACATTCTAATAATAATTTCAGTAATAATTCTTCACGCCTTAAGTGAACTTTTTTATTTTATATTCGAATTGTTTTAAGTGTACCTACAGTACTTTTAGAAAATATTGTAAATAGTTCATAATTTGTCCATTTTCTGCATTTCTTCATTTTAAAATCTTTCCTTGAATTATTCTTAGCAGTTTAGTCACTTGAAATTTGATGGCTAATAGATTCTAGAAAAATTGTGTGTTAACATTTCTAACGATTTTCTAAAAAAGAATCAATCACTTAAATTCTCTCCACAGTCTTTTCCTTATGTCTGCAATGAACATCTCCCACTTCTATAAAAATAACTGCCATGTATCTACTGTCACGAGATACTCATCGCTTTTACGCAAAGGTGAAGGAAAAGAGCTGTAAAAGGAATTCCTCTTCGCTGCTAGCGAATGTGCAGTTAAAAAGGAATTTAATTAGTTCGAAGAAATAAATTTTCTTTCGCCAAGGAAGTCTGGATAAATGACAGATCGATCTCTGAGGTTTCATCGCGCTTCCGCAGTTTCACTGACGACACTGCAATCACGAAGGGAATTTGAACAAACTCGTCAATCTAACAAGACCAAGACTCCCCACGCTCTTGCAATGCTGTGCAATTTAACTTAAAAGTAGTATTGGCTGTCTTCTGGTTAAACGAAAGTAGTTGCAAATTTCTTATTTGAGATGCTGGAAGTGAATCTTGAGAACTTAAGAGGAACTTATTTTTAAGAAATTCGACTAGTATTTTTCTTCTAATATTAAACTGTTTCAGTAGACATTTTTGGAAATAATTTAAATCACAGCTACTCTACTTTAAGAAAATTACATTAAACATTCTGTAACTTCTTTTTATCAATTCTTTATATTTTTGAGTGAATATTATTTATAGTTTGTTATTTATTAGAATACATGTTTCTTCTTGGAGTTACCATTTAATTATAGTAGTTATAAAAATGGGAAATTTTTCATTCGATATGTACTATGTAATTTTTAACAATAGAGGGGATTCTTTTTCGTGGGAATTTAAAGAATAGGTCAGCTGTGTCTTTTTAATTAACGAACCATATCAAATGAAGTATTAACATTTCTTAGTACCACTATATTTTCGCAAGAACTGTAATTAAAAGGTTGGATCGAAGATTCAATTATTTAAGCGCCGTTTAATTGAAGGTTTAATTACACCCTGCGTGTGGTTCACTAGAAAGTCTAATTACCTGAACATTATTTCATTGAAACGTACACCACCACTTTGTAAATATGCATGCTTACTCAAAATTATACATTTCAAAGAACTGGATTTTAATTATTGAAACTCTTTACAAAAAATGGAAAGTATCGATAATAGAATAAAAGTTTCTTTAATTTTTGTGCAAGTAATTCATTCATGGCTTTCAAATAAATTTTACTAGAATTATTAGCAGTACATAGTATACAAAACATTGATATCGTTATTTAAAAAAATACCTCAAATTTCTTTTAAATTGTTTACAGCTTTTTTAATGTAATTAATTTATTTGCAGTTCTTAGAATGAAATAATCTTGCCTTATAAGAAAAAAGATAATTCATAACTAATTTAAATTCCTCGAGTTAAGTGACTCACAGCTGACAGATATTACTAAATTAGTTGTATTTCTCTCATTAAATAATTTGCAAGAGTCAAGTATTTAATTATTCAAAACAGTTTATTTTCACCTATGACTGCAATTAGTATTTCCTACTTGTTGTACAACCTTAGATCACAAATATATCTCAGACTCCTTTTTCCATAATTTATAACCAATTTCTACGTTCACACCATCCTTTAAATATAACACTAAGTATCACTAGTTAATTAGTATAATGCAAGACTTTAACCATAGAATATAGCAGATGAAATACGTTTCCATTCATTTTCTCAGTTGGTTCTTAATTTGCTTGAAAAATGTCTCATCATATAATTTACTGAAATGGATAAACGCTCATTGTTTGCACCATTAAAAGAGAATGTAGAAATGTATTGTTATAATTACCAACTCTAGGCTAAGGTATTACTAAATGTGACTCTAGTCTATTTTTGTAATGTTAGCCCAGTAGAGATTTTATAGCTTAATAAAAAAAGAATTAATTAGCAACTAATTAACTATTCGAATTGAATCAATTCGACTACTCTATCTCGCCTTCTCAGACGAAAGTATTTCATTTGCAACAACCTTCTTCGACGGTCAAGAAACAAGGCTCGTTGTAAAATTAAAACACGTCCGTCGTATGTTTTGCAAAACACAGGCAGAAAACGATATGCAGGTCTCTGATTACGAATCGCTTTTCGAGCTGCGTATAAGCGACTCCGCTATCGAAAAGCTTTGGAAACAATCGACGATCCGATAAAGGCAACATCAATTTCAAGGGAACCACCGCGGAATGAAAATGTAAACGTGCTTTACAGCGAAATTCGCGAGGTATCGCGACAGTACTCGATATTTCGAAATCTATGAACTGGAAAATCACGTGGAACATACAGACACGTCCTGGGTGTTCAATAACAGGTGCTTGAGAAGCTTTAAGAAGTGATTTTACACGTAAAAGTGGGTTAAAAATAAAAACTAGTAAAATACATTTAAAATATTTCTTAGCTAAATTCAAAAATACAAGACTTTGTTCAAATTTTAAGGACCAATAGTTTGCATTACAACAAATTCTAGTGCAAAATATGAAACCGATTTACTGTATAGTTATCGAGAAATTAATAATAAAAATTGACACATTTTAATAGGGTGATACATGGCAGAATAAAATAATTGCCTCTCAGCTACCTTTTGTATCTAAAACAGGAAAACTATGTTAAAAAGCATTTAAAAATTGAAATGAGGTTATATTGAAACGTTATGTAGCGATTATATTAATTTCAATAAAATTGTTCATATACTTTTTTCATAATTGCTAATAAAGAAAAAGATTTGTGTAAAAATTTGTCTGTCTATTGCAATGAAGCTAGTCAATTCTAGCTAACCACTAGTGAACTGAATATTCTATTTTCATGTTGCAACCATTATATTAAAATTTAATTTTTGTTCAATAAATCTAAATAGTGTTAAAAATTATTACTATAATTTACATAGTATCACATTTGACCAACTCACATTTGACCAACATAGTTGGCTAAGAACCACCTTTCATTTCAGAGTGATTGAAGCCTAATTATTAGAGAACGTCTAAAATTCGCGTGAAATATGTCTGACTTGGGACTTATTCTACTGACTGCACTGTGTCCGACTTTGGACTTATTCTACTGGCTGCACTGTGTCTGACCTGATTAATACACATGGCAGTAGAATTAATATGAAGTCAGACATATTTTAAATAGTGTTAAGTATTATTAATATAATATACATAGCATCATACTAATTTTGTATTCATCATTTAGTAACGAACTCACATTTGACCAACATAGTTGGCTAAGAACCACCTTTCATTTCAGAGTGATTGAAGCCTCGTTATTAGAAACGTTTAAAATTAGCGTGAAATGTGTCTGACTTGCGATTTATTCAGCTGACTTCACTGTGTCCGACTTTGGACTCATTCTACTGGCTGCACTGTGTCTGACTTAGAACTTGTTGTACTGACCCTGCTATGTCTGACTCAGGCCATGTTTGACTAGTTCTACTGTGCTTCATTTGGAACTTATTCTACTGATCTCGGACTGATTCTACTAGTTTTTCTGTGTCTGACTCGAGACATGTTTTATTAAGTGTGCCATCTTCACTAACGCTCGTCGACAGTAGAACAAGTATGAAGTCAGACAAATTTTATGGGAATTTTAGACGTTTTCTTAATAATCAATAACTCTGAAACGTAGCTTCAAAG
The DNA here is from genome assembly GCF_051401765.1 of Calliopsis andreniformis. Lineage (NCBI taxonomy): Eukaryota > Metazoa > Arthropoda > Insecta > Hymenoptera > Andrenidae > Calliopsis > Calliopsis andreniformis. The sequence goes on along the minus strand of NW_027480432.1, from coordinate 9,261,788 downwards.
GAAATTCTTTCATTCTTGATTTTTGTCTTCTTTTGATGTGTACAAAAACTTCTTAACATTTTTACATCTGTTATTGAACACCCTGTATACGAGTTGTAGGTGTTACAGATTTTGAAGTTAAAATGGAACGCAAAATAGAGGGTGGAAGTGTATAGTGGATCTGATTTTGCAAATTTAGGGAGAAATATCAGCATTATTGTAAACATTTGGATAGAAAGAAGAATTGTGAAACTATATTATATATAGAATAGAATCAGCAACAGGTAGAAGAAAATATACAGAATAACCCACCATATTGAAAGAAGATAACAATTAAAAGTGATGAAAAGTCGAATACGAATTTGTTTTTTAGTTACAATGTTCTCTTGATATAAGTTTACGAATGACTAAAAATTGTATAAAAGACACTCATTGTCAGAAAGGCTTATTGAGGATTAGAATATTCCCTATAGTGTCTTGAAAAACAGTAATTCTGCATATTTAAAATTAAAAGAATGATATTTGGATCATCCTTTGTAGACATCAAAACAAGAATACCATATAAATAGTAATTGAGAAATAATCAGGAACAGCAATCACTATTATATCATGAAATATTATATCATCATTAAATATTGTTTATAATTGCTCAGTGTTTTGATCATCGAAGACAAATTCGTGTTTACAAAGAGAAATAGAAAACATAATTACAAACAATTTTCATATTCAAAAAATTAATTCAGTGCTATATGTATAGTATCTGTTTCAAACAAGATTCTTTAGAAGTCAATTTCGTATTAATTTCAAGATAAAAAATTGTAAGATTAAATATCACATTTGCTAATATGTCTTTTTACGTCTGCTGTACTCCTCTCTTGTATAGGTATGTGCATTGAATCACGAAACAGACGTTAAAGCAATATTAATTATACAACTACTTGCCAACATAATACACGATTTTTCACGATCACAGATTTAATTAAATTGTTTTTCTCGCAAGCAGATTTCCTAGTACTTAAAATACAGATCTTCAACTACTTAAAATAGAAATCTCGAATTTCTGTAATTTAAAAATTTTGAACTTCTAAGTAAACAAAGCCTTAAAATGGTTAAATTTTCATTCTCTCAATCTGTTCAATATTGAATTTTCAAATATTTAAAGCTTCCAAATTCTGAAATTTTTAAACTTTCAAATCTTCAATCTCTCAAACTATCCAATTTCAAATCTTCAAATGTTCATGCATTCGAAGACTTGAAATTTTTTATTTCTCCCGCATCTTTTATTTTCAAATCTTCAAAGTCTTTTCACATACTCATTCCCATTTCTAATTTTCAATTCCTCTAGTTCTGTAAGTATTTTTGCCCTAAAAGTTCAATCAAAGTAGCTCCAGCTTAAGATGAAAAGAATGACTCAAAACAGGTTCTTTTCTTGAATTTTTTCATCACCTCAAAATCTCTCCATGTCACTTCCTTTGCAACCACACGCACGTGTAGCCTCGAGACGAAGAAACTCCAAAAATTTCGCCAATTTACACGAGCCTAATGTACCATAATTGCACGTATTAATCTTCTCCAACCAAAACCACGAAAAACGTCGAAAGAGATCGACGTCTGTGTCATAAATCATTATGCAAGTATCTATATTGCGCAACCGAAGGTGGACGCAATTATTTCCGCGTAACGTCGCCGATTGGATCGTCGAGCCGACCTGAATTATGCATTTTTTTCGCGAGGCATCACGCGAACTTTCAATAAGCATCTCCTCACATTCTAGTCCTCGACGCGATCGAATTTATCCGATAAACAGAAATTCGATTCCCCTCTCTGTCGTCACGTTCCCTGACGACTGGGATCGCGTGGAACACGATCGAATGAATTAAAGATGAGGGAAGGTGCGCCTGGACAAGTGGAGGCCGTGATTCGAAGGCTGCACAATAGATGATAACGAGAGAGCGAGCGATAAGGGACGTGTGCCACGCGATCCTCCTTTTCTTACTGAATTTGTTCTTTTCTTGTCGAACAGAGGAAATAGAATTTTTGTGCTGTCTAGAATTTTTCGACGTCTAGGTTTTAATTATGTTTTAGCAAATAAATTTGATTCTGTTATATAATTCATTGTATTTTTTATATATGTTCTTGCGAGGTTAGAGCTGTATCCGGGTTGATTCTATGTTTTTGTTTCTGGGTTTCGAATTCTCTGCATTGAAATAGGAGATGATGGATCGTTGGGCTTGTTTCCTGGAGCTGATGTGTGTTAGATTTCGAATGGATAGACAGTGGATTTTTATGCATTTATGGAAATTTGGAATGTGGGAAAAGTTAGGGAATGCACATAATAGGAAATATGAAAATAGTGTAAATTGGAATATTTGAAAGATGAAGACAATTTTAGTTTGAGTAAATTCTGTTCTTCACTTGTGCTTATGAAAGCTGGAAATTGCATAAAAATCTGCAGTTGATTAATGAGGCACCTAGCTTAATTATCGTGTCTGTTATAAGCACTGAATATCGAATACAATTTTTAAGAATTAAAAAAAAGAATATCTTCAAAAGTAAGCGTGAAAAATTTCTATAGTTTTTAAAGTAGAAGTTGTTTCTCATTATAAGTATAGATAAAAAATTCTGCAGTAATTTTTGCTTAAAATGTGGAAAATATTCTCTAAAAATATTATTTTGGGAAACAGTGTAATTTATATTCATTTTGATACCAAAAGTGTTCAGAAACGGTGGCTCGTCAGAGACTAAAATAAAGACTTCATTGTGTTATTAAAAGTATTATATTCCTATATTATAAAACAAGAAATAAGTAAATTGTTATCAGAAATTCTAGTATTTTTAGTGACTAGTGACTAGTGACTAGTAAATGTGATAAAAGTTTACTTTAATCAACATAGTTTTAATTGTTTTAACAACTATGTCCCTCCAAAAATTAATAAAAATAGAAAAATATATAATAATCAACTCTTTACTAATTTTAATGCATAATAATTCAAAAATCACCTTTAAATTATTCAAAAACTGTCAAGTAGTCGCTAAATATTCGTTAAACAGACCAGTTACCCTACTTATTCGCTATAAGCTTGCTACTATATCAAAGGTACACAATCAAGATTAGATATGCTACTGGTCGCAAGTTTGAAATTATTTTCTACTCAAGAAAAATAAAAGTAATTAAATATACGTAATTAACTGATTGGTATTTTTCAGTAATTAATTGTTTGACAAAAGTAGCTCTTATCAAATTCTACTGATCCTCCTAAAACTATGACTACGTTCTAAAACAAAGTACACAAAGAATTAATGTAGCCTGATAATAAATATTTACTATGTATTTCGGAGTTCGTACTTTAGACTCTACAATATTTAAAATTTTAAATTCACTTTGTTTTGCAACGTCAGAAAATGCATTCATTTTTCGCGATTAAGAATAGAATTATCTACCAACCGGAAAAATAGATACGAAGATTGTACACTACCCTTGAGTCATCAGCTTTCTTAACTCTAAGACAATCTGATAAAATGTTAATTAGCTGACTTTCATAGGCAACGAAGGCTTTGGAAATCTTTCATAACACAGACTTGATTTATTTCTATACCAGAATTTGTGCATTTGCATCTCTTACTTCAATTGCCCAGATTATATGCATTTAGGAGCAGATTGATTCTTTGGAGCGGAAGTTGACGCGCGACACAGGACGCGCTGCACATGTGAAACCGTTATGTAAAAGTCATGACATTTGTATTTATATATCGCCGTGGCTATCATTTCTCTATTGATAAAATTCGAAATTCAGTTTGATTGAGCTGAAGAAATGTGACTGTAAAATATAATGATATTTTAAAGGTTTGTGTCTGAAGAGAAACCATATGTCATTGGTTTAAGCGCCTTCCAGGTTTTTCTATTTTAATTTTTAAAATGACATTTTTGGAGGTTCTAATAAGAACCTTTAGCTACATTTTTAGGGATTCTAAGAAGAACATTTAATTAAATTTTTAGAGATTTTTATTAGAACCTTCAATTCGATTTAGAGATTCTAATATGATTAGGGATTCTAATAAGAACCTTGAATTAAATATTTAAAGGGTCTTATTAGAACGTTTAATTAGATTTTTAGGAATTCTAATAAGAACTTTTAATTAGGCTTTTAGAGGTTTTTAGTAAAACCTTCAATTCGATTTAGAGATTCTAATAAGATTAGGCATTCTAATAAGAACCTTGACTTAAATTTTTAAAGGGTCTTATTAGAACGTTTAATTAGATTTTTAGGGATTCTAATAAGAACTTTTAATTAGACTTTTAGAGGTTGTCTTCGACTATCGTTTAATTTTTTATCTTGAGAAATTTTAAAGAATATGTTGAAGCATCTTATGACTACATATTATTAAAGTTATAGTTGAAAAATAGTTACTTTGAATTTATTATTAATTCACTCATAAATAGAAGCTCAACACTAAACACTTCCATCCAAATTTGCAAACACGAAATACTATAAATAATAAAATCTGTTTCCTTCGACCAAATTAAAAATCCTGAATTAAATATAGAAACTTCAAAAAACTATGATGCAAAATGACAAAACTCTGTTTCTACTCTTAACCAACTTCCATATTAATAAAAAACAGCCACTTCCCATCAATTTTTCAAAGGAGCAGGACAAATTCAAACAAGCACATTTCAACCACCTCGACTTAAAAAAAGAAACAGGTAATTAGTCTATAAATTCACTCTAGATCCCATTCCTCAATAATCGATCGCTAACCAACCTAAAACGACGCCAAGGATAATAAAATAAGACACTTTCCTGACGCCTACTTTGTCACTCTTATCTCAAATACGTCTTTCTCTAAAGCAACAAGAATCCTTCAAATTCTCTCGGCTACCTAATCGAGCGTGTAACGTGAATAAATGTATACATTTATCTGAACATTCGATAATTATTCAAGCCAGTTCGATAACGAGTTTGAAGCTCATACAGGATGCACGACAGTGGTTGGAAAATCAGCTGACGCGCGTGATACGCGCGCAAAAGTTGGCCGCGCGCGAGCAACGGTAGTTGCTTCAAAAAGTGTCACGATTACTGTGACGAGCTCGAATCTGGCTCGTGTCAAAACTCGCGCCGTGATCGACTCGCAGATTAATCGACTCGATCGTGAACTTTCTTCCATTTCTCCTTGCACAACTTTCCTCTGACACGGGATAGTCCTCGAAAAATCGGACAACTTGAGGACGAGCTACTTTCTGCTGTATGTGCTTGTAAAAATGGCCACGTGTCGTAGAAGAAACTTTTGAGGTGGTAATTATTGGGTCGACGCGAGAGTTGCTTGGGAATTAGTTTTGTGTCATTGAGATTGAATATTGTCTTCTGGTCTTACTTGCGTTTTAATTTTTCGTGGCACTTGTGGACTGTAATAAAATTGTCAAGAAGTGAAGACGAAGAAGAGGAACTTAAAAAATGGCTTAAAGTGAAGAATAATATAAAATTATAATAGTAATGAAAAATAAGTCCTTTTAAAAGTATTTTCAGAATTAGTAACATCGTGTTTTCGTTGAGGGTCTAGAATATGTATATGTTAAAAATATTGAAAATGTGAAAAAGTTCTTTTTCCTTCAGACTTGCCAAGTCATTTCCCAATACACTTGTCATAAAAATAGTTAACCATATCTTAAAACTTGTAAAGCTATACACATTTTTAACTCTCACAAAATTATTAAGTATTGCGTCGGAATATTGAATCTGTTTAAAAATAGCTGTGTGCTGAATGCACGACGAGGTAATTTGACAACATTCTTTCAACAGGAAGAAGAATCATGCATCGGTGACGAAACAGCGTTGCAAATGTGTTCGGTGATTGGAGCCATTCTTAACATTCGACAGCGAGTTCTCGTTGTTAATTTTTGACGAAATTTTCGTGTACGACTGAGAAAGATTTTCTACAAGCGACAAGATGATGCTAATCAAGAGCTTCTTTCGGAGGATCATCAAAGACTTCCGTCACAAGGAGCTGCTGCCTCTTAAGATGATATTTTTTGTTCAGGCATCGAGTAAGTGTTTGTTAACTTACATATTATTTTGCCATTTTTATCTAGCTAATAACATTCAATATTAAGTAACCAAGAATTTTCTGTAGTTTTTGAAATTAAAATAAGATCACTTGTATTTTTTTTTAAATTCTAAAAAATAGTTTATAAAATTCAGAATTTGTATTTAGAATCCAAGCGATCGTATTTTAACTGCAAAAGTGACTGAACTTTCCTGGTTACCAATTAAATTATCATGATCCATTCACCTTTTCTTAATCATGATGTAGCATAATGGCAGTATTACAACATTAGTCACTATTTCCAGCACTCTATGTACTTTATCCATACTTGACGATTCACATGAGGGAGTTAGGCATCAACGTGGAGGAGACTGCTATTATGAGCGCCATAACGCCAGTGATTGCAATGGTGATGCCACCTTTGGCAGGGATGTTTGCTGATCGTGTGGGAAACTTCAAAGTAAAAGACTTTTTAATGACTATTTTTCACTCTTTATTTCCTCTTATACCTGTAGTTGTGAGGCAAAATGACGTAACAGGTTTTTGTGTTTTTGAGATATTCATGTTCAGTGTTTTGAATCTGAATTAGAATTAAGAATAATGTAGATATTATGGACTTGAATTTCGATTATATTTACTTTTGTAAAGAAAAAAGGTTCTTTAATCTAATCTGCTGATGTCGAGGATACAAATTCCATCTTATAGGTTTCAATTAAATCGAAAATTCAATTCTTTTTCTTAAATCTTACTCATGTAGTTTTGCCTTAAAACCACAGATGTACATTTTCAGAGTGTTCGACAGCAACAATCAGAAATTTAAAAAAATGATTCTACATGTCAAAATAGGACAAGAATCAAGAATGAAGAAATTCCTTGTCAGATTCTATTTCAGAGTTATTTATTATTATTAATTATTGAGAAATTTATTATCATTAACTGTTGAGAAGACGCCTAAAATTTGCTTGAAATGTGTCTGACTTAGGACTCATTCCACTGGCTGCATTATGTCTGACCTGGATAGTGCACATCGGCAGTAGAATAAGTCTCAAGTCAGACATTTCACGTTTCGTGTCAAATTGCACTTTTTCACATATTCTTGACTTGATTCAAGAGATTCAAGCTTAAATTTTGCAAAAATAAGATAATAATCATACAGTATGTCTCACGAAATCCTGGACAGTCGATTATTTGCTAACCTATTAAAGATACGAAAAAAGATTTTATATGAAATTGAATGGCAAGAGGGGGCTGATTTATTGGCCGTAACAATTTTTTTTTATCATTATTGTTTACAGAGATATGAAAGTTAAGTTTGGTTTTTTAAATGGGATTATATATATTTTTTTTATCAATAGATAGTACGTTTCAAGACGAATTCAGCAAACGTTAATGTATACACCTTTTTTCAAATAGTTTTTAAGATATTACGCGTAAAAGTTTACTGATTTTCGGTGGAAGAAAATCTGCGAGACCAGGAAGCACAGTAGGGAGTCTCGACTCTCGACCACACTTAAGATGCTACGGGTTAAACCGTGCCTCTTGAAACTCATACAAAGAGACTGTGGTAGGAACAGCAGGCCTAAATCTTCCACCGAAAATCAGTAAACTTTTACGCGTAATATCTTAAAAACTATTTGAAAAAAGGTGTATACATCAATGTTTGCTGAATTCGTCTTGAAACGTACTATCTATTGATCAAAAAATATATATATAATCCCATTTAAAAAACCAAATTTAACTTTCATATCTCTGTAAACAATAATGATAAAAAAAAATTGTTACGGCCAATAAATCAGCCCCCTCTTGCCATTTAATTTCATATAAAAACTTTTTTCGTATCTTTAATAGGTCAGCAAATAATCGACTGTCCAGGATTTCGTGGGACATACTGTATACAGAGTTACGAATATTCACTGGAATAAGAATAAGCGTACAATAAAGCTTCCTATAACCCTTGGAAAATTATTGAGTAACAAACTGTGGAAGATAATAAAACTAGTCACGAAAAGAGTGCTTCAGGTTTGAATCTCGGAGCATTTCGGATAATAATCACTTACTGTAACTATAATAGAAACTTAATAGAAAAGATATTATCTTTCAGGTTTTGCTATCCGTGTTCTCCTCCTTCGGCGGTGTCGCAGCACTGTTATTGCTGCTCGTGCCGATAGGCAGGATAACCGTGGAGTTCCCTGACAGGGTCGTGATGGACCTCGGATGCACAGGGAATAATGGCCTCCTGTACACCATGAGCCAGAACCATCCTTGCGAAACTAAATTAAAGCCAGAGATCTCTACGAGACTCGAGAGTTGCGGGTAAGACCAATTAACGTTAATTATTGCTTGCCACTCTATTCTATGCATACCTAATATCCTCTGAAAGTAATGGTCTCGCATGCGACATCGCAGGATATTTCTAATGCACAATTAAACAGCCATAAAGGATGTTGAGGGAACTCAAAAGAAACAAGAAGTAATAACTTAACTCGTTCGTGGCTAATGAGACATACGTGTATTATGTTCCACGAATTTTTTTTTATTATTAGATTTAGAATAACGTTGGAAGACTAATTAACAAAAACAAAACTAAATGAGAATAAAAAGTGCTCGAAAAAGTTACTTGGCTACGACAGAAAATAAATAAATAATAAATAGTTCTACTGCTGTTAATGTGCCATGAATGGTACACTTGGACGTTTGAATTGACAAATTTTTGTGGCCTACGTCTGAGAATGTAATTGTAAGCCATATTAATATTGTACAATTATTTGTTTTTAAAACTGTGTGTATTTGGATAATGATAGAAATATCCCTACGAAGATATAAGTATAGAGTCCAAGAATTGAGCGAAATCTGATTACTGTGCAAGAAGATGTACGAAGTATAGCTAAATTCTATTCGTTGATTCCAGACCTGGGAATTATGAGAAATTTTCAAAATATATTACTTTAAAATTAATTTTCAGAGCTATTTAAAAAATAACCTATTTTTGAAATAATACTATTATTACATGAAGTATTTCACATAGAAAATAAATTAATGTATTTGCATTTAAATGATATATTTAGTATTTCAAATAATAAATTATTTGTTATTTGATATCGTAATTTAGTATTTGTTACTTGTTATTTGGTCATGATGAAATTAACTGGTTTCTTAATATATTGCATCTATATTATATTTGTATATCATTACTGTTTCTTACTAATTATTATAACAAGATATTAATCTATTAATGTAGTAAATATTAGCAATAATAACACTGTTATTAATACAATTAGTATTAATGTCTGGGACAGCCTGTATAATAGGGCACAAGATATATGAAAATACCAGAAGAGAATATTAAAACGATTAGGAATGTTGGAACGAGATTTTTAGTGCTACTTTTTACAGGTACTCGTGTCATATAGACTTCCTCAATGATAGTGACATTCTATCGTCGAGGATGTACACTATCAAACGATACAATATGGAGACGGGTAAGGATGCTTCGTTCAAGTTCACGATTCCTCAAAATGACATGCCACAGGTACGTATTGCGTGATAAAAAAAGAAGAAAAAATTCTAGAACACAGTAGAATAATCTGGATGCTGTTTAAAGAAATTCACAACCAAAATGTATTCATATCTTAGAGAGAAAAATAAAAAATTGCACAGAGGTAGCCATTAAAATCGTATTACCTTATAAATATCACTACTTTTAGTTTAACTATTACATGAGAAGTAATCATCTGTAATATTTGTCATTTAGGATTTAATTCTCCCTTTTTACTTAAAATTTTGACTTCCATAATAATTTAGAAATACTTAGGTACTATATTTATAATTACTTTCATATTCAACAAATAATATTTCTAGCGAGTGTCACAATTTTATTGGCCACTACAGTATCTGTGTTATATTCCATGTTATTTTGTATGTTAAATTTCACCCTAGTGTTCAGAGTGAAATAAAATTTGACCAAACTGTGAGAAAGAAATAACAAATATTATCAGAATTAACGATACAAAAAATAATTTCTGTTTACCTTTTTAGGATTGTGGGTTTCCTTAATTCACATCCCTTTATTAAGCAGTTAATACACTAATTTAATGTAATTTCGTAGATCAAAGACGAAGACATAAGGGAATATAGAAAGCTGAGGAACAACGAGTACTTTAAAACCTCGATTCGACAGCTCTCGAAGAACGAGTACTTTTTCCCAACGAATCGATTATATGAATTTGCGTGCACTGTGTCAGGGTTCATCGAAGATTTTGAGACGTCGACACTAGACACTGCCATGTCGAACAGAGTGTATGAGAATCGAACGCTTTGTGCTTTCAATCCGATATTAGCGCAGAAGGTGAGCCCATTTGATTGATATAGAGCAAGTAGGTGAATTAATTAATATTTTTAAGAAGCACTAATTTAGATTAGAATAGAAAAATAAAACCAGTCATTAGTGTGTTCTGTTTTGTTGATTTCTCAGAATAATTTCATGAATCTTCTGCCATAAAAAAATGTGGAGATCTTGCTTTTGATGGCACATTTCCCATACTTTTTTTCTTTAGACATTTCTCATAATAATACTTTAATAATTCTAGTTTAGTGTATACATGACTTTTTAACACAGCTGGTACAACCTTTTAAAAGTTAATTTACTTACTTACACCATTTTTATGATTTGTTCAAACAAAAACAATAAAGTTTCTAAAAAGTAATCTAAATTACTTGCATATATAGTATGCATCGATTTAATTAAGATGGAGAACCAAGATTTCTCGTGACACAAAAATAGAATAAAAATAAAAATTGCTTAAAGAGAAACTGAAAAGTTTAGCATTATTTTTGACATAAATTTTAACGATGTCAATTGTTCAGGATAACACCAGTCAGTCAATAAATCACCATTCGTACAAATCAAAGCTGAAGAAATTCTCCACGACAGACATCGATCTCGAGATGGGACGACAAAGATATCTGTCAGAGGAAATAGCGTGGAACAAAAACGAATATCAAAAGATCACCTGTGGGAATCCTGATTTGGAGACAGAGAGGATAGTTCTAAGTCTACCGCTGTTTAATCAGTCCTCGACTTCAGAACCTTATGGAAGTGTGGGCACCGATGACTGCACCAAGAGATGCATTGTTACTGCACCTCGAGAGGAAATGTGCTCTAACATGAATATGGTGGTCGAGTACAACGTGGGACTGACTTTTTGGCTGTACTTTGTTATCAGAGTGTTCATCAGTGAGTTTTTACTTTTTTAAATGCATAATTTTTAAGAAAGAAAGTTTCTAACAAACGACTTGCAAAATTTAAAAACAGAGACTCGAATTTTTTGATATCTTAAAAGAGAACATTTCTGTAAATACATATATTTCTGCCTGTTTTACCTAATTGGATCTTGTATTGCCAATTTTATAAATTGATCTGTAATTTCAAATACACTTATAGAATTGTATTAATGTTTTTATAAAGAAGATAGATATCTGAAGAGACCTTGTAAAAAAGTTTTGTGAAAAGAATGTAGACTATAGAATACAAAAGATTTATATAATATATGAGAAAATGGAAGATTAGTTTCAGACGTGAAAATCAAAATAATATAAATAGTTTCTTATTTTGTACACCTATAAAGACATTTATGTATATAGGGTGTCTACGCTGAAGCAAGCCATCTAACTATTTCCTTTGCTTCCTTTGCTTCGAATCGTTTCGAAGGAGAAATATCATGAAAGAACGATTTTTTGTATAGGATCATTTTTTTTAGCTTTTTAAAATTTTGTTATCAAAGACAGAGGAGATACTTAGGTAGCCTGTTTCACCTAGGATACCCTTAAACATTTAAAAGGGTGGTTGCACGCGTCAAAATAAGACGAATACAAAAACTGACAAATTTCATTAATATATATCCTATTAATCAATTATAGTAATTATATTAATATATATAAACACAAATTATTAATAGCTAAAATGACGTTTAAAATATGTTTATACGTGTGAGCTGTGTCTGACTTGACTTATTCTACTGAGATCGCTTTGTCTGACGACTGACAGAATACACCTTGGCAGTAGAATAAGTCACAAAGTCAGCCACGTTTCACGCGCATTTTAGAAACGTATCCTTAACAATGAATGACTGTGAAATGAAACCTCAAACGTTGTTTTGTTATTTGAACTCATTTTAGCATGCAGAATTATTCTTTCAAAATCTCGACACCTGTTATCGAAGCCTCTGTATAATGGAATTTCTTTCTTTATAAAGAAAGTAATATTCTTATTTAATAAAAATAATATTTGTGCAGGTGTCATCGGTGGCACCACGTTCGCCATGTTCGAGGGTGCGGTGATCGCGATATTGCGAGAACAAAAAGCTGACTATGGTCTTCAAAGGATATATGGAAGTATTGGAGGAATGATATCGTCGCCACTCTCTGGGCTTCTTATCGATTATGCTAGCACTGGCAAGAGCTACACTGATTTTAGGTAAAAATAGTGTCATTAATATGTGATAGAACAAGTAGTGAAATAATACTACTATACTTTTACAGATAATTAGAATACGAATAATTAGAATACGAATATTAGAATAATTAGAATATATATATATATATTTAAATTGTGGACGTACAAAAAAGCACTGGCTATAGATAATATTTAAAAATGTATAAAATATGAAAAATAAGGATTTGAAAAATAAAGTCAGTTTCTGATTTTGTTCCATTTCTTTAACTGTGTTTATAGAAATACGAAATTGTATAAAAATCCGCAATTTACACATAATATTCTTTATAAAATTACATAAGAAAGAACAAAAGATTTAGAAAGAAATTTATTTAAAATTTATGCAGAAATTTATATTCTTGGTACTTTATATTTTTCAGGCCAGCGTTTTATCTATACGCAGCGCTGAAACTCATGTCAGGAGTTCTAATGCTGGCCATTGATTTGGAGTTCAAATCGCCAGCGACCAATGTTGTCCGTGACGTTTTCACAGTCTTAAGGAATATCGAGGCTGCAGCTCTTTTCATTGCTTGCTTCATTTTAGGTAAAAACACATCTTTATTAATTTCAAATATTTGAATTCAGTTTCTAGAAATTTTAAAAAATTGTGAACGTAAATCGAATTATAATCCAGTCAATATAAACTCGTGACTCAGTATAAACAATAAGCTCATAAAGAATGAAATCTCTCAAAATGTAACTTTGAGAATTAATAACTCGTTTTTATCTTCTCAAAATGCAGAATGAGAAAAATTCAAAAAATGAGAAAACAATTTCAACAAATTTGTGAGTAACAATTTACGAGGAGAAAATACTGTGTTATTGTTAAAGAATCTCACTTTAAATGTTTAACAATACCTCAGTAACATATATTTATGCTTAAGTAGTCCAAATATTCATCTCCAAATTACCAAGTTAATTTTGAACAACTCTCTCGTAGGGACTTGTATAATTGTCCAGATTGTTCCTTTTATGTAATTGCACAATTATGTAACATATAATATTCAAGGCGACAGTATTCATGCAAATCACGAAGAATTTTTATTAAACAAGTGCTCTTGTTGCAGGCACCGCTTGGGGGTACATCGAGTCCTTCCTCTTCTGGCTGATACAAGATTTAGGAGGATCAAGATCACTCATGGGCATCACCATAACCGTAGGCGGCATAGCTGGTATACCATTACTGGTTCTATCGGGCCCAATCATATCAAAGATCGGCCATGCCAATGTACTTTTCATAGGGTTCGTTTTTTACGCCATAAGACTTTGCGGTGAGCATTTTAAATCCCATCTCCTCTGCTGTGACTTTCGTCTTAAAACTTTCGAGCGACTTTAACTTGAAAAAGCTAAATAATAAATTTTAAATTCTTGAATAATTACTTAGCTTCTATGATTAATTTATAACAAAATTTCACAAAATTAGCTTACAAAAACTAAATGATAAATATTCTTGTTTTTAGTAGTGGTAAAATTTCTAGGAGTTCTAAAATTCTTCAGAGTAATTCTAAAATTTTTGAATTTTTAGTAGCCTAGAATTTTTGAATTTTAGTTTGTAAACTAAAATAATTTCATTAAAATTTTAACTTTGGCGATGATAAAATATAGATGAAGCTTCTGTATGCTTCTATTATTAAGTGACAGAAAAATTTCTCTTACACTAAGAATTTTCACTATAAGTGTTACCAATTTTTTAAGTAATCTGTACAAGAGTATTATTAATCTTGAGTTGTCTCTTTTTACAGGATACTCGTTAATATATAATCCATGGCATACCCTTATCTTCGAGGCGCTAGAATCTGTCACCCTGTCGCTTAGTTTCACTGCTGCTGTCACTTACGCGGCAAAACTGTCCACGACCACCACTGATAGCTCAATACAAGGACTATTAGGCGGAGTTTATTATGGAGTCGGTTAGTAATTAATTAAATATGTACATAATAACTAGTTATATGTTTTATGGACATCTTAGAATAATAAGTAATAGTTCAATGTTTTAAGAACAGAAGGCGTCTTTAAAATATTTTAGTAATTTTCAAGCTTGTTATGTTGTTACCTATAGATACCTATGATTATACCTTTAAACCTATAATTTGCATTTAGTTGACAAAGAAAATTTTGTTATTTTACTTCATTCTTTTTGATAAAATTAGCAATAGTAAAGATATTTTTAAAAAGAATACAATTAAATTTGAAGGCTTTAAATACCATTAAACAATTTAAATATTATGTATTTGCATAGCATTCAGAGCTTACTCAAAAGAAGAGTTCACAGTTCAAGAAACACTCTCAAATACAATTTGTCTCATAAAATCATAAAATCATAAGATGTCAAAAAACAAGTCTTTAACCCCTTCACTTATAATTTTCTTTTGTAATGTTATCACCTTTGCTGCCGATTTAAAAGAGTTGACTAACCCAAACTGCCAACTAAAGAGCTCCCATTAAGCAAACATAGAACCCTCACGCGATAGTGCGTGATGGGTTGCTTGGGAACACTTCTCATCACGTGTTAGTACTTTAATCGGTGGCGAAGATATTGTAAAAAATGCACAAGTCAATCTCATTGAAAAAGGTGAAGGGGTTAAAAATATGTATTTCTTTCTGACTTAGTACCAGCAGAAACAATAACGTATCAACCAACATTTTAAAATCAATGTTTTCGAACCATTCGCAGGCAAAGGTTCAGGAAGTCTCATCGGTGGCTACCTGATGAAAGCCTTCGGCACTCGACCAACTTACCGAATCTTCGCAGTGATGACTCTAATAACCGGTATACTGTACTACATCTTCAACGTGGCCTACCTAAAGAAGCGACCCCAGGTCGAAGGGAACGACATCGTGAAGAAGAAGCCCAAGAACGTCGAGAACCAAAACGGCCTCGAAACTGGTATCATCGAGATCGGCTTAGAAGAGAAGAAGAAGCCCACGAACCAGGAGAAAGAGAAGGAATCCAAGAATCCAAGTGGCATCGAAAACGGAGCTTTCTCGAGTGATCAAGACACAGCGAAATATTCAACCGAGGATGAAAACGAGCTGAAGAATAACATGGAGGCAGTCAACAACGCCAAGAACTTGGACAAGATCGAGAAGATACCGACAGAAGAAAGCAAGAAGAAGTTCGACGCAAAGAGGCTGAAGAAGGTTCAAAATGACGAGAGCGATCGAGGGAAGGAAACTTCGAAACAAAATGGCACCACGAATCTAGCGTTCGACAGTACCGAGATGATTCAATATAACGTCATTGTCGAGAGCCAACCAGAAGATCTGTGAACAAGTTCCTCCAGAGATCTCGTTACTCTTCCTTCAGTGGCTTTTTACGACGGTTCTTTGGAGAATCGTCGGCGAAGCGAATTGGAGTGGACGATTGTCTCTCAGTGAGTCGTTATCGTACAAATCCTGCATACTCACGAGTAGTTAGAGATACGTGAATGGGGGGCAGTGACGCTTGTGAATTGCTCGAATGACGCTGTGGAAAGTGGAGAAAGACGCTGGATTTTTTTAATATAAAATCGATATGGTAGAAGTTTGATCGATTGGGTCTTAATTATTTAGAGTTACTATTATGATAATAAGGTTGGTGTAATGGCAATAAGAGTACAGTAGGACGTTGACTGACACATGGAATATGTTATTATATTTAGTAGCAGTCTACTGTTGAAAATAAATTTGGCTATACAGAGGTGGCTCAGGCTTGAGAATTGCATTGTGTCAATTAATTGAGATATTACTCTATCCTAAGTGATTTTTATTGTTTATTTTCTACACTTTAAGTTGCAATATAGGGTGTGTCCTCATCATGAAAGAAAAATTCATGTAGAATGCAAATTTTTTTAGAGGTTTTAGGTTACACTAATTTTCAAACATGACATTTTTGTAACAGTGTTAGAAAATGAAACATTGACCCACATATTGTGTTACACATATATTCAAAGTAACTTTTTATTTTCTCATTTTATTTAAAACCATTGAAAAATTTAGTAAGCTAAGTTGAATATTCCTAAAAATATTTTTTAAATATCTAAACAAATTTGGTATCACATTTGGAATTTTTGGAGCACAATAAATATACTGCAAACTTTATTGAATAAATTTTCTATCGACTCTGTTCCATTTCATATTTTTGTGCAGTATCAGTAACATTAAAGGAAAATTAATACTCGCGGTATCGTTCGAACAATTATAAGCGTTACTATCGTTCACAGTGCCCCAAATGTTTATTTCCTGAGGGAGAGAAAGAGCATTATTCGGAGCTAATTTAATAATTAACATCGTGCATGTACTTCACAACGTCAAATATTTCTAATTGCTATTATTGTATATTTTTTTTTTAGTATTGAACAACGTAGAGATCTAATTAATTCCAAATGTAATATTTTATTTTTAATATTTAGGATAATGTTGAATCTCTATTTTATACGCTCTATATCTTTTTCCATAGAGTAATATAAAACGAAGACGACGTAGCTTCTACGTTTTCAGATTAAATAGTATTTAACGTAATCCGACAATAAAACGAGTACGTTGGTTGTTGTTAGATAGAGACGTTATATTATATTTTTTTAGCGAGATATTGTAATATATAAAACATGAATGTATTATATTTAAGAAAGTATTCATATGAAGTCATGGTATTGTTATTTTAAAAATTATCATAGGTCTAGTGTTTTAAGTCGAGGACGAGAATTTTATAAAACTATGGTCATACAGAGATTCAATTTAGAAATTTACATTTGCACATCACATAAAAATAATAACGCTAATATAATTCAATACAATTACTTATGAGCTATCTTTGTGTCAGCAGTGTATATTTGCCATATATGAAAAGGAACCCATAGACTTTTAAAATCTTCGACACCTCTCAACATTTTGCAATTTGGAAAATATCCCACATAAAAAGTAGCTTTGGTACAATAAAATTACATCGTTTCATCTTTCTCTAATACATACAATTATTCATTTGAATACAAATATATGTGTAGAACGTTTCAAAAGATTCAATTACCTACAATGAAAGTGGAAGATCAAGAGATAATTGTTAACACATGTGGTGTCCTAAGAGAACAAAAAAATAGAGTGCTAAGTGAAAGAAAAATAACAGTAATTCTAACAACAGAACAATGTGATACAATTGTGAGATAAATAGTGCGTAATTGCAAGTCCCATAATGTACAACCGCGAAGGAGATAATTATAAATTATTATCCATATAGTTTCAATAGGAAAATAAAAAGGAACGTGAGTAAGTCAAGAGAATTTCTCATTACACCCATCATTCTTTTCACAGTATTGCGTCAACCACTATTTGTCACTTTGCTATCAAAACAGAAAACTAGAATAACTTGGGATTATTGTAATGATTATTCACAAATTAACGTATACCTTAAATTATGAAACACAGACAAAAATCAATGTCCATAAAGAATTGAAAATTATTAAAATATAAATTTCTATACTTTGGAAAATTCTAAATTTCCGAAAATTCTAAAATTTAAATTGACAAAAATTAAAAAATTCTAATATTCTATATTTGTAGCAATCCAAAAAATCTAAATTTCTGGAAATTCTAAGCTACCAAATATTCTCAACTTCTAAAAATTTCAAATTTAAAGAAGTCTGATTCTAAATCTTAAATTCCTGAAAATTTATAAATTCTAGGTTTTAGGAAATTTAAAAATTCTAAATATCTGACAATTCGAAGGTCCTAAATTTTTAACAGTTTTGAAATTCTAAAATTTTGAAAGTTCTAGAGACCTAAAATTTCTTAATTTAAATTTCAGACGTTAAATTTAAGGTCTGTTAAGGATAAATAAAACTGAGATTTTCCATGAAACTTAGACAAGTGAGCACCTGTTTCCTTTCCCTGAAAAGACAAATTTCCTCAAAACGTCTCAACAGTAGCTTCACCGCTAACACAGTCATCTGGATCAACGAATTCGCGGTCAAGGACGGATTAGCGATCGTTTGTTTTCTTCCTTGTCACATTTCATACGCAGAGATCCCCGTAACGGTGTGTTATAGTTTGCAATGACGATTAGGACCGTTTTGTCAAGCCTCGTTCCAAGTTATTAGCATGTCTCCACTGGTGGAGAATATTTTGTCCCTCCACGAGTCTCATCCACATTACAATAAATTACGCAAAACAAGCAATTCTAAATAAATCAACCCATCAATCTTAACCATTTTTCCAAAAACTATTCCCATTTTATTAAACAAAAGTAACAAAGGGTACGAGGTAAAACTGAATGCAAAGATGTGCAAAACTGGAGCTGGACAATAAATCTACAGCATCCTGCTAGAGAGATACAGTTACGAGTCTATATAGAAGACACGAGTCAGAGTTCCCCAATCATTCATCTTTAGCTACCGGAGATGATGATACGTCTATTCATTTCGCTGCTTTTAGCAGGTTTGTCAACCGCCACGGTTCTGCCGGAAGTGATGTCATACGCGAAAGTGTCGAGGAATGGGCAAGAGGAGAAGGAAGCAAGAGGCAGTCAGACACCGTGGATCGCCAGGTTAGATTGATAGAATTAGAAGATTAGAGTAATCTTGGACTACAATATAGTAATAGTGGGCAAGGACATTATCGCCTTTTTTTCTTAACGAATCGCAATTGGAGTGGGGAAGACATGATGACCTCAAGCAGTTACTACAAAATTTACTAATTATGGTACTGTCTATTCGTAAGCTATTGGTCAGGAATTTGGTAGCACTCCATGAATTAAGAAAATGAGGACTTCGTTTTTCATTAATGTTTTGGGGGATTATGAACGATTTATTCAGTTTTTAAAGGATGTTGAAGTGAAAAAATTGTAGTAGGGTTTGGAAGAGATCTTCTTGGGATTAGAGGAATTTTGTTACAGATAGTAAGATATTTATTCGTTGTAAGCTTGCAACTCGATACAACCAATAGCTAATATAATACAAAATTTTTAATCTTAGTTTTTTCAAAATAAATATCAGTCGATACATCGATGAACCTGGAAAAAGAATCTAGTCTTTACTTTGAATAACTTGTATCTGCAATAGTAACGAGTTACGAGACTATAACGAATAGAGACTGTAGCAAAGAAACTAGCAGAAAATGTATAAAGTCAAAATACTGTGACCTAAATTTACCAAAAATTAACAAATATTTCCCCACTGCTGTCTGGAATCTATTAACTGTGTTAGAGGAATCAATTTACATACATTGCAAACAAAAATATTGTTGTAAATCATTCGTCATAATACAGTCTCAGTGATCACTAAACCAGTTTTACTATAATATTAGTATTACTGATGATTAAAAATGACAAAATCATTTTCATTGCTCAGCGTGTTCTCACAGACTAATGGAACAATAAACGAGGGCAGAGGCATCAAGAATATTGCCATCACAGTATCGCCTGTGTACATTTCCCCCAAAATTCCCAAATTGCAAAATGGAGAAGCTATTGAGTATTCTTCGCCTGGAAGGTATGAAAAACTAACTTCAATTTCCATTTGTCTTTATTTTTCGATTTCCTATAACAATAGTCCATTTTGGAACACTTGTTGTAATTATTTTACTAGATTTCTAGTAATTTTCTCTATGCTCTAAAAGTACCATAATTATATTCTTATAAGAAGTTACCTTGAGCTACAATTAATTACATTTATGACAACATGGACTAGAGTAATTAACTCTGAAAAAAGACAATCGATCAAATTTATAGGTACTCAACTCTGGACCACGAAATGTTAGCACAGCTAAATGGAAAGAAGCAAATACAGAACAGATATCATCCCTCGCCCTTGAACACGTTTAAAAATAAGGAACCTTCAGACATGAGAGATAGTCCTAGGCCTGTCATGCGACCAATTGGTCCCTCAGGTCCACCCAGCGGTCCACCGAAAGGCCCACTCAGTGGTCCTCCCAGTGGTCCCCTAAAAGGACCATTCAGTGGTCCCCCGAGTGGCCCACCCAGTGGTCCCCCAAGTGGTCCACCCACTGGTCCCTCAGATGGTCCACCCAGTGGGCCTCCATCAGACACATTCGACTTTTCAAAGCCACCATACTCAGACAGTTATGACTACCAGCCTCCAGCGTTTCTCAACGACAAACCCATGTCCAAGCCACCTGATTATTTAGGCGATAAGCCAGTTTCCAAGCCACAGGACTATCTAGCCGATAAGCCGATTTCCAAACCGCTGTCGATGAACGATTATACCGACTTCGAGATCAGCGATAAGGTAAGACTTCTGGATGTCTCAATTTGTAAGGGGTTGAAGACTTTAGATTAAGGGAGATAAGGTTTCTTAGATCTTCTAGACTTGCTGAGTTTTCTTGACTTCCCAGATTTCCTAGGCCTTCTAGGTTTTCTAGGTTTCCTAAGCTTTTTAAACTTCTTAAATTTCCTTAGCTTTGAAAATTTCCTAAGTTTTCTAAAATTTTCTAGGCTCCCTAGGTTCTCTAAGCTTTCAAGGTTTCCAAGGTTTTCACGATTACTAAGATTCCTTAGGCTCCCAAGGCTTTCAAGGTTTCCTAAATTTTCTAGATTTTCTAGGCTTCCTAGGCTTCCAAGGTTTCCAAGGTATCCATGATTTTCAAAATTTCCAAGGTTTCCTAGGCTCCCAAGGCTTTCAAAGTATCCAAGATTTCCTAAGTTTCCTAACCTTTCAAAGCTTCCCAAACTTCCTAGGCTTTCAAGATGTTTTATGTTTTCTAAATTACTTATAATTCCCAGGTTCCCCAGGTCTTCCAGGTTCCATAAAAATCATTTTGATACAGTATTGTCTTGACATAAGCTCGCGACTTAAAATCAGTTCAAAGTTCAGATAATACAAATTCAAAATTTTTCTCACCCATCAAACACTACAATTTGTACTTTAATTTCCATATTTTCAATACTTTTGCAAGCTATTATACACGTATTCTATAACGTTTCACACACTTAAAATTCGCCTAGATAAATAAAGATCTATAATCTATATAATTCTTATGCGAATAGCTCTGCTGATATGTTAATGTGGTTATAATATCCAACCTCATTATTTTCAGCCTCCAGACTCCTATAAACCTGACTCCCATTTCCCTTCCCACGATCATGATTCCGACTACTCCGATTTCCCACCCGATTCACCTCCAAATGATAAGCCCCCGAAACCAATCGAGTACTCGAGTCCACTGGATCATCCTCCCCCTTTCGACGACGACTCCTTCGACCACCACCACCATCACGAGATTATCTACGATCACATCCCAGAATACTATGAACACCACGAGCACACCACCCAGCAGCCAGAAATGAACGACCAGAGGTTGGACAAGAGGCCATACTCGTACTACTTCATAGGGAAAAAGCTTTGGTATATTCCACTATACTTCAGCATCTACTTCATCATCTACATCGCGGCTCTCGTGCTGAAGAGCATTGCTCGACATAAAATCGCGTTCCCAGCACATCTGGCGGGACATGGTCGAGCTTATGGTGGGTTCAGCTGGTGGGATCTTGGGGAATGGGTATTAGAGGGACTCGAGAGCCTTGGGGAGAAGTATGGAAATTTGTCATAGAATTAGGGTTGGAGAGGATCTCGAAGATATGTTGAGAATTGAGTCATTTTTTTTTTTTTAAATTTTGTCAAGTATTGGAAATATTTTTTATTTTATATTAAAATTAAGGAAACTGGATGAAAGCTAAATATAAAAGTTGAAAATGAGAGAAAGGAATGCACTATAGTTGAGTATATAAGTAATTAAAATTCTGAATATGTTAGGCTCTTTAAATGGTTTAGCATCTGTATATTTTGTGCAACTTTTAATTCAATGTTGACTAAACATTTTGGAAGAAGTATGAACTAGTTAATGTTCGTGTACTATGTATGATATGGATATAAAATAATGGTATAATTGAAATAGTTAAATATTACACTAAATTAATGTAGAACTTAAGTACGATTGTATTTATTTGAAAGTGGATCGAGATTTGTTGACTACTGTAAAATATAAACATATTTTTTATAACTATTATGCAATGCACTTAGAGAATACATGATTGTAAATAATATAATTAAGCATTTTGTAAATATTGTCCTATCGATAAACTGGTTACTTAAAGAATATAGAAATAATAATTTAAATCATTTGTAAGAGAATTATCAATAAAAACATTAATCAAAATACAAAATTCGATTTTTCTCTATACGATAGTAAAGAAACCCCATCTTTAATTATTAATTATTTCTAAGTTACCTACACTACCAAATGAAATGTTTTTTGATGAAACTTCAATAAAAAAATAAAAAATAAACAATTTTTAAAAATAAATTCAAACCAAAATATTACCAAACAAATACCTTTTCTAGCATAAATGATTTCGTATTATTCTAATAAAAATAAGGGATAGTAGTAAAGATGCTTTTTGAAGCATAATTTTCAACAATAGCGAGCTCAGTTAGTCCAGCTCTTAGATACAGTAATTACCCCCTTACTAATAAGTACTAGTAAGTTTTAATACAAGCTTTTTCACAGTAAACGTCTGGTGGACAGGCACTTTTTCTCTTATCGATTTCCTCAAATCTTTACGACCCCACGAGCGTAATCGAACTCCCCCTGTTCGTAAATTCCTCAGAAACGGGCGTATTCGGTTATGGCTGCTTCTTACTGTCGCCGCGGGAGTCACGGTGCAAGTTTTTGGACGTATAACGAGACGGAATTTGTCAGTATCGCAGAATTGAAAGAATTACTGGAAACGACGCGAGAATTCTGATGGTCCCGCATTCTTCTTCCCCAATTACGCCTCCCGCTCGATCCACTGTCGTCCCTTTTTTATTATCGCCTCTCTGTTTCTCTGATTTCGAGTCGTAAAGAGAATACGGGAACGATTTCCTTCATATCGAGCTTTTATGCAACCCGTGGACACACGACACGTATAGTACAAGAAATATTGCATGTGTTTTGGTGGTATTCGAACAATGAAGAGGAATAAAAAATTGATTGAATGATTTTATAGAGAATTCTTGGATGTGAGAAGGAAGTTCTTTTGTTTAATAGCTTGGTTTATTTTTCTACTGTGACGCTTTGAAAATGATTAATTTTGACGCCTGTTATTAGGCAACTCTCTCTACACTGACGCCTTATGATAGGCAATTAGCCAGCACTGACTGCTTCCTAATAGGCAATATGTCATACTCTAAGTAGCTAACTAAATAATTGGGAAAGCAGTTTACCTGTTATATTTATACCTAATTTTAATAGCAAGTAGTGATATTAGACATATCATATACTTCTTAAAAACTGTGTACACCAAACAGCCATATTCAATCTTTAGTTGTTCTACCAAAGAAAAAAGAAGAAAATATTCTTTTAACTATTTTACTTGTAGTAAATTGATTGATTGATTGATTTACTTGCAGTAATTAGATAATATCAGAAAGATGAACATTAGAGAATAAAGAACTTGTAATTAAACCTAAAATGAGACACAGAAGTATCTATTCATACTCCTCCAAATCCCAAGTTTGAACATCTGATGTACCTTTTACAATAAAAATTAAAGCTACAACTGATCTAAATTTCTGAAATATTGAAATTGTGATTGTAAAAAAGTATTGGTTGTTCAATATCGACAACCCTGGGATACAAACCCTACTTCTGTGGCTTACTATGCATGTATCATGAGCAATGAGTAAAATGGCTTCCCCTGTTGACCCTACCTCTAAACATAAAATTAAATAGCTTCAGTACTAAATTTGCTTATCATTAGGTTTGATATTCTGTTCCCATTAACGTAAGCCTGTTAAGCTGTTAAACTCTAAAAGAAGGCAACAATGTTTATCCTTCATGGGCCATTAAAGAAACTCATTCTCAAAGAATTTAAATGCACTCTAAGTGCATTCAAAGCTGCAGCCAAATCGCGCCACGTGAAATTCCAACTGACCGTGCATCAAACATCGGTCGCAATTATCGCTGGATTAGAGTATTGTTCCAACGGGACTTGCTTCAGAACTTGCTAATCGCCTGGCCTAATACCGTAGGAGGTTGTACTTGGGCTGACTGGCCCGAACATTATGTTCCTTTTGCCTAGGTGACTGGCTATCTTAAATACAGGTGGCATCGAAAATTCCATCCTGCAAAATAAAAACTTTCCGTCATTTACCAGTCGCACCTTTGTGCTCTGAGACTAGTCACTGCGATTAAACGCTCAAATTGGCTCAAATTAGCTGAAATGGAGACAATACCAGGAGCAGGTGGTCTTTAAACAGAGTGGAGAATTTTCAAAATTGAGGATGGGCAAAATGGGCACAATGTGTCAATGGAATTCTACGTAGTTATGGAAACAAAAGTGGGGACTCCAAGTATAGACCTTTTGGAGTTTGTTAAATATTTTAATGAATATTTTAAATATTACACGTGTTAATTACAAACAGAGAATAACTGGGCATTATTTTATTTTATTGCTTTTAAATTTCTATTTAAGTCTCTATTGGCCAATTCTGCTGATTCGAAAATAAGTTTTCTTTTCAAAGCAACTAAATCTAATAGGAGTCTATGATTAACACAGATCCAGTCACAAAATTTCCCCTCTCCCTCGTTTACTAACTTCCTCATAAATGGTCTCCTTTGAAACTGGAAAAAGAGTGACGAAAAGAATAATATTAAATTTTCTATTTGTTTCTTCCTTCTAACTGTTGTAAATCAGAATCAAATTTTTCTAACTATCTCTGTAACAATGCTTCAGAGAGAATACCATTTAAGAATCTAAAAATGTCAAACTCTGAACAACCTAGACATAATGATTGACTCACAGTAATAGCAACTCAGAAGCTATTACCTTGTAAAGCAGATCACAATAAAAGAATCACTTTACATTTAACCCTTGCAAACAATAGAAGAAGCATAAACGTCCCATTGAAGGTAGGACAACGAAGACAGTCTACGAGAGAGGAGGAACATAGGATCATAGTTCATCGACTGTGAGTGAATTCCTGACTGAAACGCCTTGCCAGACGACGCGACGATGCGCAAGATCTGTAACAATTAGGGCTTTTAGCGCTATACCCTGGATTTGCTTAACGTTTCTGCTGATACAGTTACCAGTACACCATGTTTGAACTGGGTCTACGAATCGTTCAGTTGCTCTTTGGATTTTATCACCGACGGTCCTATCAAGATTCTTTACCACCCTTTTTGAACCATTTTAGATTCACACCTGCCAGTTTGTGTATGAGAAGAGATTCTTTTGTATGTTTCGAGATCGATGAGTTTTGTGTGTTACTAAGGTATGAAGGGACTAGTTAAACGTGAACTGTCTTGGTCTTCGTGAACTGGGGGGGACGTGAACTGGTAGTGCAACGAGACACGTGCTCACGAATGAGAGGAACATACGTATCATTTAAACTGAACCTGAGGATTCATTTTTACTGTTTGGTGACGTTGAAGAGGATCAAAAATTATGGGTAGATATTATACTACTGCTGGTTTGAAGTTGATTGTTTTCGTAAGATTCTGGTAGTGGATTATTTATATTAATTTTCAAATTTTCCAATACTTACATCATAACATTCTCAAATCTTTCAAGAAAAGAGGACTTAAAGCAACTTTAATTATTAATATTTCATAAGTTACTGACCGTATACTGTCAGAAGTGAATATTGACACAAGTCAATTAAAGAATTCTAGAAACTGACAAAAGTGAATGTTATATTTAACTAATGCTTCTTACTGTAACTGTAACTATTCATATTTTTCACTACCAGCAACGAAGAATAAAAGTCTGCTTTTTGTCAGTCAAACAAACACACTACCATGTTCATATAATCAAAAAGGTAACCTGCTAAAACATTTTAAGAGTTATGATCTACAGACTGACAACACAAATTCTCCTTTTCCTCGCTAATTTCTCCACTACCCAATCCCATTAAAAAATACAACAAAAATTCCTAACAAAACTTTCCAAAAAGAGTCTCCAAGATAAAAAACCTGCGTCATTTCAGATAGGATACGAACGAGCATAGCCTGTCACTGTCTTCTGCTCCTTATTTGTATCTTTCACACCTCGACAAGCCAGACCAGTTCCGAAATCGCCGCGCCTTTGGATACCAACGAGCCCAAACAAACTCCGAGCATCGTCACAGCCATGCAAACTTACAGGTACCTGTTTCGAGAAATGCTTCCGTGAATGGCTCATCGAGTTGTCATACAAGCCTAACGATGTTCGAACAAGTCTCACCATCCTTGTTCTTTTCAAATTAGGCAAGGGAGAGCGTATCGTCGTGGGGATCACGACGACCACGATTATCAGGACGATCATGACGACCATGATGATCATTCTATGATGAAGGAGGAGGGGACGGACATGAAAGCCATGACGCAACCGAAAGTCGATTACTGGGGGGGCTACTATGATTTTCTTATCAACGAAGGAAGTTACAAATTCTGGGCAGTGTTTCAAGTATGTTTCAATTGATTCAGTATTTTGACACTGAGGCTGGTAAGATTAATTGGAGACTGGAACATGGGGACTATGTTCTTTTGGGAAAAAAGGGTGAATTAAATGACACCTTTTATTCAAATTAGGGATATTTGTTTGGAAGTTGTCGATATATGAGTGAAGAATTGAGTACAGTATTTCCTTGTTATGAGCTCGAAGTTAAAATTACTTAGAACGATAGAATATAAATTTTAATTAGACACTTTCTAATTTTTGAATTCTTATAGTATTTTGAAATCCTTAAATCTTTCAAGAAACTTCAATTATTTTTATAATAACCATACTCCATAATACAAAATTGAGATTCAAAATTTTAAACGTCAATATTTCCAAAAATTTTGGTCACAAATACTGATTATTGTCTACCAAAAAAGTTTAAAAATTAATATTTTGTAGGCACGTTATTTTTATGAAAAATTTATTTTCGATTTTACGATTACTTCCCTCACTTTAAGTGTCAAACAACATTTTAATAACACTTTAATGGCCGCACATCTACGCAGTCAAACGCTATCACACACATGTGTGAGCGGCCATTAAAGTATTAATTTGCTGTTTTATAAAAATTTGTGGTGCTTATAGCTGTTATTTCTGGTCCCTGCATCTTCTACTCATTTCAATAACTACTAAAAATTCTTGAAGTTTTAATTGAAATTACACACGTGTCACTATTGTCTCCAATAACAGTTCTGGAATTTCTAAATAAAATATTGCGTTTTCAGCTGGCTACTGCAGCCCTCCTCATCTACAGCGGTTTCGCCGCGCTCTATTACGCGAAGGTGAATCCCCCAACGATCGACGACGAATTCGACGACATATTTCGTCGAAGAAGAAGAAGATCGGTGTACCTCCCCGCGCAAGAAAGATCGTTCTGCGGTTTGGACAGTGCCACGTATCAGAGGATAGTCGACGCAGTCGCGCGGGAAATTCATTGACAGTGTCATGTTCTCTACGAACTTCTGTGAGTGTGAAACGAAGATAATTCTGAATTATTCCCCGAGAGGATTCTATTGCATTCATATCAACATGGTTAATCGGTTTTCTTATCGTCTTCAGAGCATCTTGGACCTGTTTTTCTTTTATACTCGCCGATACAATGCAACAGAAACGTCTACTGTATCTTTGAAATTATGCATAAAAGGATTGTAATGATTATATTGTATTCGTGTTTTTGTATATATATGTATAGTAATTATATATATGAATTTTAATATTAGTTATTAATGTTATTGCAGTCACCTTTACTTCTGTTGTCAATTATTATTTTAATCTCTTTCTTTTTTGAGAGTACTGTTTCTTAAAAATCCCCTAATTACGAAAAAGTAAATTTTCTCACATAGCATCTATTTAAATAGATTTTAGTTTCTTTAAAGAAACTAGCATTTTTTAAGTTACCAAACTTTACATTAAATGAAAACTCATTTTCTCAAGTCCTCGAAGTTACTCTATTATTCAAAATATTATCCTTCTATATTTTTAAAAGATACTCCCATTAAAGAAAAACAAAGTTTCTTAAGGTGGGTCTACACTGCATGTCATATAACATTGTTATAACTTTATAATTGCACCAAAAAAAAGTTACATAACTCTGTTATAACTTTATTAAAAAAAAGTTACATAACTTTGTTACATATAATGTAAACCCACCTTTAGTCTCTCAAATCACACGAAAGACAATTAATCATTTAAAAGAGCGAAGTATCGAAGCAGATGACTTTATCTTGAAGATTTAATGCACGATGCACGTTTTTGAGGAGCACAGAG
Organism: Calliopsis andreniformis; assembly: GCF_051401765.1. NCBI lineage: Eukaryota > Metazoa > Arthropoda > Insecta > Hymenoptera > Andrenidae > Calliopsis > Calliopsis andreniformis. Next base: position 9,233,058 of record NW_027480432.1, on the reverse strand, counting down.
CTAAGAAGAGGCCTTTTCGAAAACGCAAAGCGGAGGAGGACGATTTTCAATGGCGTTTCTAGCGTCCCGCTCACGAAAGGCACCGACGAGGATAGCGGACGCTAAAATGCATGCAGGAAAGGATCAAAACGTAATAAAAATCCTCCGAAAAAATGTCGACCGATAAATCAGCCGCGCGGTCGTGGCTTCGTACATATGCACGGCCGTCTATACGAGTTTTATATGTGAACACGTACAAGCGCGATATGCGCGGTTCAAGCTCGGAGGCAAATTTTCTTGTCGAACAGCGCTACGTAACGGGGTCCCTCGAGCACCTTTTGAGAAGGACAGGACCGTATCTATCTTCGACTCGCGATTTTTCCACGTAATTCCAATGCTATGAGGAAGAATATTTCACCGTTTAAAGTGGAAGACGTGCTCGATGTCGAATGAGTTTTATTCATTCATTTGAAAGGGTAGTCGTTTACCTATTCACTTTGATTAATTGGTGGGTATATTTTTGAACAGATTTTTGAGAAAATTCAGTTTCAAGTAGTGAAGGATTTTTGAGATATGGTGTAGTTTACATTTGGAAATAAAATGAATTTTCTTGAAAGAGTATAGGTACATAGAGGGCGTCCAAGGTGCAGCAGGTCACCTAAACATACAATAAATACCTTCTCTGTTGTTAGTAACACGAAAATCGATGGTTTCATTTTGATGGTTTTGAAGAAGGAATATTATGCAAAGACAATCTTTTGTTTAGGATCATTCTTTTTTAGTTTTTCAGATTTTCGTGTTATTAGAAACAGAGGAGATATTTAGGTAACCTATTGGACACTCTGTATATTGAACTTTATGCTTACATATTCATTGGGGATCCTTGAACATTTATGAGAATATACTAGTAACTAAATCAGTTCATACAAATAGTACTAATAGTATTCGATACTAATATATGTATTAGTATTTGGTACTAATATATGTATCAGTATTTCGTACTAATATAAGTAGATATTTATGTTGGTGTAAAAGTATAAAAATTGAGGAAAATTCAATTCTTGGATAAGAAATAAAAAATTTGTGTGAAATTGATTAAAATTTACGAATACATTTAAAAAGTATTTCTACAGAAATGATTTAAATCACAAATTTAATTTTAAAGCAATTATAAGGTTATTATGAGTCTTGTTTAAGTAGGATTACTAACAAGAATTCAATGATTAGCTGATAAAATTATTGGTACATAGAAAAATACATTTACTTTTTACCACCTATAATTAGCTACCAGAAAATATTAAGAGGCTCAACCGTGACAGGATAAATCATATCTTTTTAACGACCATCCCTAAAATAAATAGGTTGTTCAAGGAACAAGCTGAAACCATTCCCTGAGAAACAGCGTTAAGTGGAGATTCTTGTAAAATTAAATTATGCCTACACAGCTGCTTATAAAAACAATATTATTTCCGTTACTACAATAGCATTTTACTCTTTGTGGGATGTTCCCTCGAGCGTAAATAGAGGATAAAAATGATGGAAATTTCAAAATTAAGAATTCACTAGAATTTGATCAACATATCTGAACAACTTAACTTGTATCATTTCCCATGAATTTTCTCCTTTTTTGATAAAAAAAATCTATTCAAACAATCTAAGTCTAACCAAACAGGAAGGGTACCAGAAAAGTCAGACAGTGCAGATGAAATTTGAGTACGCTAGATTAGTTTCCAAGTATAGTGCAGATAGTTCGATTTTCCTAGAATTTTTCAGACATATTCATTCGAAAATACAGTATTCAGACTCAGCTTGCTAATATGCTAATTAATATGCTTACTCCCCTGGTTCAAGTTCACAGAGTTCTCTCCAGCTTTAAGGATCCTCATTACAACTGAAGCAATTTTTAAAAAAATGTTTCCTTCAGCTTTTACACGTATTAGTGTATTAGTTTGTTAGGAGCTTTTATAATGCCACTGATAATATTGTAACTGAAGATTATTCATTTTAAGATTAACATACAAGGTAATCAAAATATCACTGAAAATACATTCATACATAAAAATTTATCTTAAATTGATTTCTCAAATACAAATATTTGCAATTAAACATGGAAAATGACGAGTTGTCTTGCGAAACCCAAAAAGATAATGAAGGCTTTAAAATCTAAATAAGAAAGTTTTAAAATTCAAGACTCTCCATATTTTATTCCAAGAACTGCAAAAATTCACCTTAACAACCATTAAACCATTTTTCTCTCACTTCTCAATCAGCCACTCTTAAAGTATAAAAACACCAAGCTCTAAAAGAGTCTCATCCTCATCGAAAACTATTTCTTCGACTAAAAAGGAAGATAACATCAACACTCCATGTACAGAAATCACTACACTAAATTTCCTCAAATTCTGATAACCCAATCCAACAATATGTAGCAAAATAGCAACCAACATACATACATACACACACATCTATACATACAGAATTTAGTCATCGATTTTTCTACTTTTTTAGACTCAGGGGGACTTCAAAATGTCAAGAAACGCAAAAAACTGGGGGATCAAGATTTAATCCATAGCAATACTTGCCCCCAGTTATTATTATTCTGTCACAATATTATAATGATATTAATACATACTTTATATATATATATATTATTATCACATTATTATTACTATTATATTAATAATATATATTATATTATCATATTATTATTATTATTGTCTTAAAAATATATATTATATCATCATCATCATATTATTATTATTATTATAATTATTATTATATTAATAATATATATAATATTAATATATTATAACTGGGGGATCAAGATTTAATCCATAGCAATGCTTGCCTCCAGTTATTATTATTCTATTACAATATTATAATGATATTATTACATACTTTATATATATATTATATTATCATATTATTATTATTATTATATTAATAATATATATTATATTATCATATTATTATTATATTAATAATATATATAATATTAATATAATATTAATAATTATATAATATTAATATAATATTAATAATATATCAATAACAGTCGGAAAATTAAGTATACCCTCAACATCTGGCAAAAACGATCCGCTGAAAGTCGTCATCCCTCACTCGCTCCAAGTAATTATAAATTGAGTTATATTTCTTGCGACCGAGAGGAAGGAAGAGAGAAATAAATCGAGTCGATCGCGAGTCGTGCTCGCGCAGAAGAAATGGTATCACTGCGAAACCCAGCGCGCCCGAGAGGAATCGGGAATATTTCAGTTTGAAAGATAGGAAGGGTCCAGTACGGCCCTGCAAAAATCACCCACAGCGCGTTCACCAACGCATTCCACCACGTAGCCAGCTGCAAGGGGTACCTTTAGCAAAAGTATGACGATCTTATGCGATCGGGTGCATCTCACGAAGGGACCAACCGTGGCCCCAGAGAAAGAAAGGGAGCTCGGTGGTTCTTCGCTTTCTTCTTCTTTTGTGTCTGTCGTTGTAAGGCAAAACGACCTATGTCACGTTTCCACAAAATTCGAGTTGAGGCACTGATTGACATCGAGCAGGTCGACGAACATGTGAGCGCCAAGGAGACTGGAGATGGCTTAATGTCTTGGTACTAGTTCACGTGTTTAAAGCAGTTAGGAGTGTATTTCTGTGGTTGTAAAGTCTTGTTTGGATTAGCCAAGTTACTTGAAACATTTCTTGAAGTTTCTATTTCGTCGAGACACGTTCAAATAAGTCAAATTACTCGAATTCGAGTGGCTTAGATGCAGGTGATTTGGGCCAATTTGATCCATATGAACGTTTTATTTTACTTGACTTGAGATATACTTTCAAGCGAAGTTGATGTTCTTTAAACGCTTCCTTGCCTTGAATTACACACTGATTGATGCGTATTGCACTATGCAGGGCAAATTTCAAACATGTGAACATTAAGGTAGTTGTCAAAAATGCATGTTTTGCTTGAAAAATTTATAACCTAATAACCAACATGCACCACCATTCCTAACGCCATTTTTATTCCTTTTGTATTGCAGCTTGAATTCAAGTAACTTGACTAATTTGAACGAGACTTTAAGCCATTTCGTCTTAATGCCACTGATATATTCTTCTATATTTTTATATATCTGTAGTTGTAAGACAAAACGGTCTAAGTCATATGTTTTTGTTTTCGAGATACTAGTGTACAATGTTTTCAATTTAAATATCGTCTTATGAACTTGTGTCTTCTTGAATCCTTATTTTTAAGTGAAAAAGTTCTTTTTAATGCCTCTTCTTATTTCTGAAAATATCAATTCTATATTCTAGATCTCAATTAAGACCTTAACCCGAATTCTTTCAAAATGTGACAAACATTGTTTTGTCTTACAGCCAAAAACATATAGGGAGGTCAATAGCTAGTGGTACAACTAATCAGGGGGTGATTTCATATAAAAAAATAAGTCGAAAACGTAGAATAACATTTTTTGAATAACAGTTATCGACCTTCTATATATGTATTATATTTCAAATAAAAGAAATAAAAACTGTATTCAATGCTTTATGCAACATATAACTCCTTTTTTGTTCGTTATTTCTTTTTTCTTTTTTTGAGGGGTGTCTTCTTTGTTTTCTATTTTTTATTTTATTTTTTACGTTTCTGTTGTAATTAGTTGTAAGTATTGTATATACTCTTGTAATGTATTTTTGCTTTACTATTTTTACATTCTTAGTTCTTTCGCTTTAGTTCCTTAGTTTTTTAGTTCTTTGTCTTAATTTTAATTTGAAGGGTTTTCCTGTTGATGAAATAAAATAAAAGTAGATAAAATATTTTTGAAACTGCTATAAATTTTGGGTTCTCAGTTAAGAATTCAACATTTCAGAAATAAACATAATCTTATCTTCAATCGTATGATCTGTTGTGTACGTAACACTTGTTCATTTATGTCAAACTGAATTTTAAAATACATAATTTATCGCGTGGTTAGTTTTTTCTCTGCTTTTTGCTTTACTGAGTTAATCAGCTTGGCATCTGAGCGGCTCAATTGACGGTGGAATGCAGAATCGTAATGTGATTAATAAAATACTGTTATTAGGCAAAGTAGCCCTTAAATATGTGGCTTTCGAGAAAGTAATAAAGAGTACGTCGAAATTGTTGATTTATGTACCAAAGAATTATTGAAAAGTAGTTAGGAAGAATAGATATATGGCTAAATAACTAAATTCTCTGTAATAGTAATATAAATTCTCCGGAGATTTCAATGCCAGAATGACAGCATCGAACTACAAAATGAAATAATTATGAGTACACTATAAATCTTTATGCATTTATGAAAGATTTCAATAAATATATATAAAAAAGCACAGTAATCATATGATATGCAAAAATGTGTAAAATATCGAAAATTAGATACACTTTATATTTGGACAGTAAAACAAATGTTCAGTTAAGTCCGACTTCTTTAATTATGTTTATGAAAATAGAGTAAGACTTTGCATTAATATCCAGTCTAATTATGAATCTACTATACATACATATATAAACATATATGAATCGTTTATTACAAAATCAGATAAGTTAATTTTTCATAAATTAAAATCACTAATTTTTTGAAATCAATTATATGTAAATTGTTCGTTTTCTCAATATTCTCCAAAATGGACTTCCACGACTTTCATAATAAACAATTCATATATTGCTATAATATATTATCTATGATTATTAGTATTAAAATCTGTGAATCTGAACCCACTAAAATACCCTCACCATCTAGTAAAAAAAATAAACAAATAAAATAAACCCTCAACAAAGAATTTCAAATTAGAAACAGACCATTAATACTAGAATTACCGTGGTTAATCTGTGTCTACTTTTAACAATGTGCCACAATTACAAATGTCTGAAAAGACACATAATTTACAGGAATAACGTTTATTCCTATGTTTCTTTCGTACTACTCAGTATTAACTGAGAAAAAATAAAGTTTGTAAAGGATAAAATGTGTATAAGGAATAATCATACCAATCATTTTAACAGCTTTGGTAGTTCTAGTATTAACAAATAACATAATTCCAAACTCTTAATCACCAATTCCTTAATAATTGTCACAGCAACTCGACATAACTTTCCTGTGGATTAATTTCCTGTGAAGTAATTACTGTGAATCTTTATCCTGTTACGAGAATTGTCAATGTGTAAAAAGGAACAGCATCCATATAACACAGAAAAATGCAAGAATGACCAAAAGACGAATATATTCCATAATATTTCACAAGTGAAATAAGCCTCCAATTAGGCGCCACGTCTCTAATTTCGTGCATGCAGCACTGTTCACCATAAAATTATTAAAATTTCAGCCGCGTCCAAGGATGGAAAAACCGATGCATCGAAGGAGGCATCTCAACAATGACCAGCAGGATAAGGGGGTACACGGCTCGCGAGGCAGGAAGCAACTTTTAATATTTCAGATAAATCTCTGACATGCGAAAAGGAAAAAGAAGGGGCCGTGGGGCCCGAAATCGGGGCCCGCGGATAAAAACAGTAATTTATGACGCAATGCACGCCGGCGATCGATAATTCTCGCGTTGCGAATGCAAGCAGACCGAGAGGCCGCGGCTTCCTTCTACTACCGACCCTCGCTACCATTCCTCGGCTCCTCTCTCTTTATAGTTTAACGATAATAACAATAATAATGACGCCAAAGGAGGACCAGAAGGGGGCGGAGACGTACCGAGAAGTCGTTCGCAAAGGGGTGCCTCGCGAAAAGAATTCATTATAACGCCGGGACATCTATCGGGGGACTTTATCTCGATCCACGAGTTTAACAGGGAGAGTTCGACGATCGACTCGCGATTTACGTTCTTAGAGGAAAGATATAGCGAGGGTACATCTGCAGTTTTTTCTGAGGACAATTTGCGCGAGATCGGTGTGGTGGTTTGTTGGCAATTTTAGCTTTGTTTCAATAGTTTCAAAAGTAAATTGCGCAAGCGAATCTGTCGATTACTTGACAGGTTAAGTTGGTAGCACTGATTGAATCAGTATGGTTACGAATACACCTACTGGTAGTGTTCAAACTTAATTTTAATAAGTTGGTAGAACTGATCTTGCATAAATTATCCTCAAGAAATAGGTCGAAACAAGGGAACGATTGCTCTGTGTCTTTCTTTCCTCTAAGTTTACGCTGTGTGCAGAAGTACTCTTAACAATAGAATTATCAGAGTAGTCGAAATGAGTGACACAATTATTCTTTATAGATATTTTAGACATTTTTCAGACATGAAAACTTGGAATTTTTGGTAGCCCATTTTAACGTAGATGTACAGAGTGATCGCTTTATCTGGAAACCCTCACCATCCCAGCATCCCTTAGAGGGTTTCCAGTTAAACTGATCACCCTGTACAGGATGTCTCAATACTAGTGGTACCTGTGGAATGAGGGTAATTTTCCTTACATGACGAGTTGTCATAAATATAAAGTAAAATTTTTAATGTCGTGTTTTGTTTTCGAGAAAATTGACTCTGAATTTTAAGTTTGTACTGAGGATGAGAAAGTACTGAAGTACAGTTTTGAGAGGTAAATTGGGAAATGGAATGTTTCTAGCTTCTAGCTTACTGTAAAGACAGTCAGTGATCAGTACTGATCAGACCGTGAGTGTTCCCTTAAAAATTTTTCTTTCATACGCTTGTACTTGAATATTATTCAAACTTAATATTCTCAAAAACGAAACACAATATCAAAAAGGTTTATTCTATATTAAATAAATAACAAATAAAACTGTTATTGTTGAGGCACTCGAAGTGACAATAAATACCTATTTTTTATTACTTTTTATCACACAGTGTAAATTGGAGTAATAAAATACAAAATGTATACGAAATAGTGTAAAAAAAGGGTGAAGTATTAATGAGTATACTTATGCAAGAATCTAATAATGAAAAAATGGTTTAGAAAAAGTCACATAAAAACGAGGTTTACAAAGAAACATGATCTCTTATTCTTAATAATTTCAGAAACTTTTATAGCTCTTTACCCATTACTCTAATATAATTATAAAAGTGATATTCGTTCTCATATAATTCCATTGGCTATCAATTGAAATAAGTTTTTTAATCTTTTAAGAGTACTTTAGTTCATTCTCTAACATTCCTAACATTAAACAAAATGTATTCAACGCGTAATTATCCTCATATATTCTATCCTTAATTTTTTTATTTATAATAGATGCAAAGATTATATTACTTAAAAGAAACTGTACTACTTAACACAAGAAAGTTATAATATTTAATTTAAAATAAATGAATTCAATTAAACTTATTTTTTAAATTCTATCTAAGAATGCATAGACGATATAAGTACCTATTAATAGCAGTGTAACTTATTAGTATGTTAATATTAATGAATTCTTTAGAAGTGAAAGCATCAAAACTAAATATACATGTAGGTATGCAGACATTAGTAGTTTTCATATTATATGCTTTTATGTATTATTAATACATCTCGTACATTTAAATCTTACTTAAAAACGGAAAATCTTTCATTAAAAGATGAAAGAAATTCTTATTGCGTCTATGTAATTAGCCGATCATTAATTACACGCCACATAGTTTTCTTACTTAATAATCTTTCAAACACAACTTGTAACACATAATTTATTATTGAAACACTATGAGGAAATGATATAATTGCTCATGAATATTAATGGAAACACTTAATTAATAATACCATTTCTACACAGAAATTTCAGTTTTTAACATCTTCACTTCTTTGGAATTTTCTCTAAAAGATCACTTTAAGAAAAAAATAATTAAACATAAAATACATATGTATAATATTAACAAATATATTCTCTCTTAAGAGAGTCTGTACTTAATCACCATCACTGTTAGCGATAAAAAAGAAAATAAACTACTTTAAATGTAAGGTTCCCTCATTATTCAATATATCTTCAAATCGAGCGAGTTTTACTCACAACTTTGATAATCCACTAAACCATCGCTATAGTTGACCTTAAAAACAATCCCATCACTATAAACTATAAAGTCCTTAAAGACTTCTAAAGCTACAACAAGAAAGTGCAAATTCCTCACACAAATATTTCTAACATCCTTCTCAACAAACCTCGCAACATGAATCTTCAAGTACCATTAATCTATTAAAATCTTTTAAAACAACCCTCCTTATAACATTCGACAAGTTTATCCATTTTAAACATTCTTCGAACGGCTCCGATTGAGAGATATCTTAATCAAGAACCCCCAGCGTTTTTCTATCGCGGGGCAAAACGCCAGGTCGAGCAGCTGACAGAAAATTCATTTGCCAACGTGGAACGCAAGAAAAGCTCCAACGCAGAAATTTATTATTCAGGACCCACGTGAGGGTCATTTATACAGAGTGTATGATTTATCGACGTGCTTCAGTCGCGTTCTCAATGAGAGTCCGATACGGTGAACGACTTTTTGGTCGCCGACCGAGGGGACCGTAAGATCCACCGTGATTTGTGTGGCCGTTCCGCGATGGTAATGCGGAATCCGCGATTAATTTCTTTTCGGTTCGAGCGTCCACTTAGAAACAATGAATCACCAGCATGAGAATATCTCTTATAAGTTGAGGGTATTTTATAGCGACTTGTTGAAAACGACGCACTGGTGTCTCCTGGCCAGGACCAACTAGAAGAGCAAAAAGGGACAAAGAGGAAAACGATTAGTTATCACCGAGCAGAATGTAACGAAAACAAGGCAGATCGATGTGAGGACTCTCGAGATGAAGAATATTTTGAAACATATATAAATTATGGTTTGAGGAAGAGGATACTGAAAGGTCTGAAGTTACTGGAGAATATTAATGTATTTGTATCGCTTTGGTGTTTGCTCGAGGCAGGAATGTTAAATTTCCATGGGAAATATCTGATTCTGATTCTTGGAAATATCTGATTTAACACGTTTTCATGGGACAGCGAGGTTCGTGGAATTTTTCTGGAGCTTCACTCCGACGATGGATCGAGGCAAAGTATTGTACTGACACTCTGAAAATTGAGTTTAAGAAATTGATTAGACAAATTTTCTACGCTATCTTATTTTATATTTATCAATGTTCTCTTAGAATTAAATGTAATAAGAAACTGCCAACTTAAAAATAATTAAAACACTTCTAATGTTTATTTAGTTAACTACAGCAACAGAAAAATGTTAACGCATTTGTGTATTCATAAGAGTCTGAAAACCACCTGGAGAAGATTATTGCTAAACTTTGGACCTCGAAAGCTTCACTATTAAGGCCCATTCGATAAAACGCTTGGACACCTGTCGATTTATTTTTCACCCAGACACACCATGTTCAGTTTCATCGAAATCGATTATTGGCTCATGGTGTATTCTCCTTGTTAATCCCTTCAATGTAAAGACTTAGCGCCGCTAAACGCGCTAGCGAATTGCGAGATGGCCGATCCATGGGATTTCAGGGGCTGTGCGTGGCTAAATAGCAACGAGATGCCTGGACCGTGGCCGACGCCGAGAAGGGACGAAAGTGGTCCGCGGCATTATGACGGGAAAAACGGCAGAATGCCACGTGGAATTTGAGCGGCGCGTTCCGAGGGTACTGGAAGTCGGCGCGCGCTTAGAACTTAGTAAATAAACGAGAAACACGGTGTATATAATTGGAAAGGAAGACGGAAAGGAGCGTGCACCGAGGCACGGCGTAAAGAACGCGGGCCGGATGAATGCGTGGATAGGGACGGATAGAAAAAGGGCGACGGGTAAAGAGGGGAAAAATGAGACTATGATAAAAAGATCGCAGAGGGAATGCCCGCGGGTAATTACGGGGAACCCTTCGAAAATGAAATACAAGTGAAATGCTGTCGCGGTGGAAGAGATTTGTCTTCAGCGGTGGAAATGGTAATGGATGGTCGAAACTCTGCCTTAGATATTTCTTCTTTGTAGTGTTTTCATATAGCAATTAACTGTACAGACTTGTTATAGACTGTAGGTATTTATTTGTACACTTATGGGGAAATTCTTTTTTAGATGAATTTTTATGACACATCAATTGCACATTGTAGATATTAGCAACTACTGTTATACAGGGTGTTACAAATATAGCACTCCCTTAGACATTTCTTCTTTTGAGTGTTTTTATGTACCAATTGATTATACAGAACTATTCGATTTTAGGTATTCATTTATGCATTTATAGGAAGGTTCTTCTTTAGATCAATCTTTACATCACATCAACTGCACATTGTAGTTATTAGCAACGACTGTTATACAGGGTGTAACAAATATAGCACTCCCTTAGATATTTCTTCTCTTCAGTGTTTTTATGTACCAATTGATTATACAGAACTATTCGATTGTAGGTATTCATTTATGCATTTATGGGAAGGTTCTTCTTTAGATCAATCTTTACATCACATCAACTGCACATTGTAGTTATTAGCAACTACTGTTATACAGGGTGTAACAAATATAGCACTCTCTTAGATTTTTCTCTTGAGTGTTTTTATGTACCAATTGATTATACAGGACTATTCGATTGTAGGTATTCATTTATGCATTTATAGGAAGGTTCTTCTTTAGATCAATCTTTACGTCACATCAACTGCACATTGTAGTTATTAGCAACGACTGTTATACAGGTTGTTACAAATATAGCATTGAATGACTTATCGACGTAATTTGAACATCTTCTGGATGCCATATGAATGTCTTTTAAGACGTCTTAAAGACATACTGATTTGTAACATGGAACGTTTCAAAGACGCCTTTTGCACAGCTTTAGGATTTTACTGGATATCTTTAAGACGATTTTAAGACGTCTTTGTGCTTGGCCTAATGCTATTTTTGTTAACTTTTAATTACATATTAGACTTTTCATCAAAACTCTTCTGCCTCGAAATTTCTTCACGCAGAAAGTAGCAAATAAAAATTCTTCATGTTTAATACAATCATTTTTGTTAACGTTTAATTACATATTAAACTTTTTTTCTTCACCCTCCCACTAGAGTACCAACATTCCCCAACAATTTTCAACTCCCTCAACACTTCAATCTTAAATACTAAACCTATTACCAGGACACAGTCCACCCAAAATCATACCAATTAAACCCACCCCAAAAAATAAACCCTAAAATAGACCATAAATAAAATTCACCACCAAAGGCCTCCAACTCTCTCACCTCAACCTGAGTCATGAATAAAATAGACACAATTGCCTCTCACTCGCGGTGCAACAAGAGAAAAAGGTATCATAATACAAATACATAGACGAAGAGCTGATAAACGCGGCAGGAAGAAGAAAAGCGTTCTCCAAAGCAGCCGCGAGGCGGGCCGAAGGAGGAGAGTCAGGCGCAAAGAAGGAACGGAAAAGGAAGAAATTGAAACTGACACTTACCGAAGCAGTCGGTTGGCTGGTCGCCGTGCCGGTGGCCACATAACGATGGTTATGTCGGATATGATTATACGGGCAATGAAATACCACGAGCCGAGGAGGAACAATTTTTTGCCCCGCGTTCTGAGGAGCCCAGCGGAGCGTTGCGACGCGCTCCCCCGACGTCCATCCTTCACCGTCCCTCGCCGAGACGCGGCACGCCGATCGTTTCTCGTCTGCAACGATTCAACGAAGTAATTAGAGGCCAGCGATGCGCGAGTTGCACGCTCGTTATCGGGGATCCTTTTAAGATGCAGCAATAATTAATTCCGAACGACGACACGCGCTCGCGTCGGGCACTTTAGGGGAGAGTTACCGTCCGCGTACCTTCAGCTCTATTATGTCGCCGAGTCGTTCCTCTTGCGCGACACAGACGCGCGAGCAACGGGCTTCGACGATTTACGAAGGCGATCTTTGATTGTACCGTTACGATCTCTGCAATTATAGATAAGGGAAGGAGTTAGATGGGAAATGCTTATGTGTGATCTGAATAAATGTGGTCGTAAACGAAGAATGGATTCATTAGTCGTTACCTTGTAGATTATTGCGAGTGTGGATGATGTGGACCACATTGCTGACCTGGAAATTAATATTATATTGTTTGAATTATTTTGAAGGGTATTCAAACTTGAAACTGAACAATAATTAATGTGGACAGAACTAGGGAGATGAAAATAAAGAATTTGGGCAAAAATATTTTGTATATCTATAGCTAAGGACCACCCTAGACTACATATTAATCTAAATCAAAACCTCATTTGAGTTCTCTATTTGTCACTAATAAGAAATAACGACGAATGAAATTTGGATTTGAATGTTTTGAAAATGTTAAAATATTTTCATGAAGCATATACATATTTGAACACAATAAATTTTCAAACAAATTTGAAAATGTTAGGATATACTCATGTAGCATATACATGTATGAAAACGCTAGAATCTTTTTGCACGAGGCACGTACACATTTGAGAATGTATATTTTCATGAAGCACAGAAAATGAGTCAGGAAGAAAGAGGTAACTAGACATTAGTTTCTTATCTTTTCTACGATGCACTTTCTAGTTCTACAAATGACTAATTATTTCTCCTAGAAGTGTGTGCACCTATAACCACTCTGCAGTGAAGGGGTTAAGTTAACCAACATACCAAAAAGTTAATGCCTGCTCGTTTTACTTGTGAAGATATACGACAATAAAATGTACGAACATTCTTAAGACACTGTAATTAACACTTAGACTGCTAACAACAAAATCTTATCTGCGCGATTTATTTACGAAGACTAATAATACTGATTTCTTTCGTCCGCAAGTTTTAAATATAGCTGGCGGCTAAGTTGTGCGTCACGTGACATGGAAGCTAATATATACCACGTGATACATAAATGATTTGTAAAATAAAACTGCAACGCTAGGTTAATGATACTTTTTTAGCGGATATAGTGACAGTCAATGTGTTAAAAGTTTATATACTGTTAATATTTAACTATTATCTATCTTATTACCAGAATTTCTTTAATTTCAGGATATATTTCTAAACATAGTATGTTACTAATGATTCTAGAATCTTAAAACAATGGAAACGCATTGTATTACTTATAAAGTTGCTTTTATACCTTTTCCTAGTATTTCCTCGTAGAGCTTCGATGATATTTATAAGATAACAGGATATTGTTTAGTTTGTGAGATAAATAATGATAGATTAAGCAGTTTGTATGTAAGAATTTTGAAAAACTAATGTAGTAAATTATTTGCTCAGCGCGTGGCTCCTATCGTGGCGCCGTTCTCTGTAGCTCTGCGCATGCGTGAGTATTCGTCACGACTCGTGATCTGCCGCCACCTATCGTCGATATCGGAATTACTCAGAATACGCGCGAAATATAAATATCTTAAATGACTATTTATACATATAACAGAAAATCCTTTACCACCTAACAGTAAACTAGATTTTGAAGACTTCAATGTTTTACTTTCCATTTTCAAATATAATATGCTGGTATCTAAGTATTTTTAAATTATGGAATTAAAGATAAAGTGTACTAATGTACGCTTATCTACTGGTAAGAAAAAAAGTAACATATAACTTACTTCTACATTTTTTAAGAATAACTCTAAAAACCAATAAATATAAGAAAAATAGCCGAATAATTTGAATTTTATAAGTCTGCACAATGCTATTTATATAATATAATTAATAAGTGTTTATAAATATGATATTTTAATAATTCTATATATAAAATAATTTATTCATCTATAGTAACTTTCAATCTGTGTATGGAATTACTTGTCACTACCATAACAACATTTAATTATTGACAATGTTAACAAAATTATTTGCAGATACAATAAGGTAATGATTTCTTTAATTTACAAAGGATTTAAGCGCACCTTCTTTATACTTCTTTCATTTCAAATTTACGCATCTCCTAATACTATAACAATAATACAATTTTAAAATAAAAGAAAGAACAATTTTTTAGCAGTATTATGAAATGAAAATCAGTACACAGTTTCTCCTTTTGCTTGCATAATATTACCTTCTATCACATTTCCAGTACACTATTGTAGATCACGATATCGCGTGACCACGTAAATCTCATCCAACGCCGAAAGTGTAAGTCATTTATCACGCTACATTTTCGTTACGTTTTCATTCTTGTGAAACAGGCGTTACACATACTGCTAATTTAGCTTTAGAAATCGAAGGTTAAAACGCGAGAGTACCAAGGCTTTACCGTGAGAAATATCATTCAATGATTCTTGCATGTGGTGATTTCAACTAGGTGGAAATCACTCGTATATTATAAATACCGTGACTTTTTACACCACTGCCAACTGCACATACTTTGAGATATAAAATGAAACGTAAAATGAAGATAAAATTATATAGCGAATGCAGAATGCATATAAAAAGCAGAGTGTTTGCCATCTTTACCGGGAAATTTTTTAAATATTTTATGAGTTGTAAAATTGTTTGTTTCAAACAAACACAACAAGATTGACAAAAATAAATGAAAAAGTAATTCAAGAACATCTATGACATATTTTCAAAAAAATTCGAATCAAGTCTTTAATTGAGATTTAGAATACAGAATTCATATCTTCAGAAAGAAGAAAGGCCATTAGAAGAAATTTCCACCTAAAAATAATGGTTGAAGAAGACATATCCATCAAACAATATTGAAGTTAAAAATCTTAAATTCTAAACTCCAACATTTCGAAAACAAAATCGTGTGACTTAGGTAATTTTGCTTCACATTATTACAACCACAGATACATTCAAATCACAAGTGGTTCGCATAAGAAGAAATGAAAGAGGATGTGAAGTAATTACCTATAACAAAAACATACCTCCTGCCAATCCTCGATGAAAACGATTGTTGAGTCACATTCATCGCCAGTTGTTCAGATTTTATCTGCAGACGTCGAACAAGGTTTATGCAGATCCACAGAGGAAAAAAGAAGGTCCATATTCTTCTTAATAACGATCTTAACAGCACATTCTAAATCTGGCGTGCACTCATTGCAGAGGACGCGTGCACACGGCTCGCGGTTGCGTTCTTTTCTGTGGGAAAGCAGAGTTGGGAATCAAGTCTTATTCACCGACCAGTACGAGCCTTGTTTTGCTTGCCAGCGTAGACTGCATTCTGCCTATTTACCTGGGCGCCAACGTGAACATCTGGACAAGTTGTACTATGCAGAACGCACGATGAAAAACGTAACTCATCTATAGGCGTGAAAATAATGCCATTGACTGCGTTTGCGTTTCACACCTGGCGCTTTTTCTCCATTGTTCATGAAAGAGCTAGAAGGAAAGAGATTTCTGTGAATCAAGTTATGCTTCATGAATGAAATTTTGCGACACTTGTTCTTTGACAGCATTGGGTGTGCAGCTGCGCTGTGAATTTCAAATATTTTGGAAAATTTATGAGCTAATGTTTCTTTTTCTTATTTATTACGCTGGCACGCCTTACAGGGTTATTAGCAAATATTTACATAAATGTAGATAAGCGTATTAGACACATATGAAATTGTATACATATAAAGATATTATACATGGAACAGGTGTTAAACTTAGTAATTACTTGTACAATAGATAGAACGAGATTACTTATCTATGTAATAGATAGATTGTTTCTTGAGGAATTTAAATATAATCATCATAGGTGATATAAGTGGTTGAAAAAGGAAAGCATTAATCTTGTGTGGAGGGAAATAATATTTGGAGCATAGCTGCTTAATCATGTTTAGTCTGCCAGGATCATGTAAAGGATATTGCCATACAATATGATTAAGATTTTCCTCTGGATATGAGTTGATGTCTATTAATGCTTTTTTTTAATTAATATGGCGGTATTTAGAATTGTCAGTAATTGTTGTGGAGCTATTTTTGGTCCATGTAAAATATAGCATTTGGGAAGTTAAGAAATAAAATAAAGAAAATAAAAATAAATCATACTCGATGACCATTTAAGTTACTTTAATTGTTTTAGTAGTTCTATCATTATTGGCACAGTTATTTTTCTACAATTGTAGTTCTAACACTGATCTTTAAATAGTTTAATATCCTCACCTACTAGCTACTGAAACTTCAATATTTTTTTAAATATTATAAATTCATAAAGCATATTCAAATTTTTGTAATTGACTATATGTATAGCTATCTGTTATAAATAATTTACTAACAAAGTACTATACATAACTATGAATCATACTTGTTCTACAAATTAAATTATAATATTCATGAACTATTTGATAACTGATATAGTACCAATACCCAATTTAATTTATGAGTTTTATTACACTTAATAATAACTAACAAGAAGCGAATAATTGAACATTTCAAGGCAGTGAACAAGATCTTTAAAAAATTATTATTATCAAAATTTGAAGGAAATGAACGAAAAGGATTTGTTCCTCCATTAAACTTATTCATCAATGAATCTTCTTTATGGCGCCATAACTATCGTTCCACTTGAGTCCTGGTTGGAATAAGTAATTATTATACAATGATTTATTTCAGGAATATCCAATATGCGACAAAGTATCAATCCTTTGACAGTGATTGGCCACCGTCGTTATAATTACTTTTGATAACAATTTAAATTAATGACCATAATTCAAGAACGTGAGCACACAATCTTGAAATTCCGCTTAATTTGTGCGAAGCAAGCTGCTACCTACAATAAAGAAACTGCAATTTTATCCGCGAAAAGGTAAAAGAGGAGCAAAAGTACGAGGAAATATTCAATCATTATGGTAACGTGATACCATACAAATTACCTTGTAACAATGTTAGTAATTGAGGGACAAAAGTGTGTAATGAAAATTCATGAAGTACGTGTAATAATTAAGCGAGAACGTTTGTAAAAATGTATCGCTCAAGCGTCATCAACATTAATTTGCAACAGAAACATATAAAACAATATTTGACACGAGGGATTATCTAAATTATTTCACTAGTTGTATTTTAAAGGTTCCTTTTAACTTCAACTTAAATTCATTGCAGTTCATTCATTGCATTTATGCTTATGAACCTGCAGTTCCGCAGGAAAGCAATCCTTAAGGTTATTTCTTGCTTAATAAATTATGGTTATTAAAATTTTTATTCTTAAATTTTACTGTTTTTAATGAGATAAAAAGAGCAACCACTTTTTAGGACAGTCATTTTGCAGAACTCTTACTTGATCACTTATCCTGACAGTCTTTTTCGTATCAGCAAAAATAACGAAGATATGAGGATGTGATAAATAAGGAAATAATAAAGAGGAAAATCATTTTCCAATAAACTCCTATAAACTACACCTGGATCTCTTCTTGCACGGTGGATCTGTTTCATGTAAAAAAGAAAATTATGTTAAGACAGCCATGTAAAAATTGATTTGCAAGTTGTAAAGCGACAACTTGCAGTTTATAAATCAAATTTTTAGACTACTTTCTTTACCCGATTTTTTCTTCAGACAGTAGAAGTCCATCGTGTAAAAAGAGACCCAAGTGTAATTATTACTTATCCAAAAATTATATTTCACCAAATAACAGAACACGTTTCTTACATAGTCTTCTTACAATAATATCTCCAGTAAATTCTAAATACCTAAATTTAGGTACCTAACCCAGACCTAACCCAAGTGTAATTATTACTTATCCAAAAATTATATTTCACCAAATAACAGAACACGTTTCTTACATAGTCTTCTTACAATAATATCTCCAGTAAATTCTAAATACCTAAATTTAGGTACCTAACCCAGACCTAACCCAAGTGTAATTATTACTTATCCAAAAATTATATTTCACCAAATAACAGAACACGTTTCTTAGATAGTCTTCTTACAATAATATCTCCAGTAAATCCCAAATACCTAAATTCATTCGAATGCTGTCCAGGCCCAAATAAAAACACTTTCGAAACCTGTTATCAGGGGCCACTTGGTTCCTTATCACCCGCCTGGTATGAGAAATACGTAATACGAATACTGACGAGCCTGATTCACATTAATTACCCGCAGTTTCCAGTGGAGTTCAGAAATCAGGTCGTCAAATGGCGCCCATGGCCGCGTCGACACCCAGCGTCCATCATGAGAACATATTCGCAGTTAGAAGTTTCCTCTACCGTTAGCCACAGCAACAATAGAACGGAGAAGATCCTTTTAGCAAGGATCGAGTAATGAATAGCATTAATGGAAACAGCGGGACTGCGCGAAGAATGGAGGAGCTTGTTGGTAAATTTCTAACGAGGCCCAGAGAGAGCATAGTAACCTACTCCTTTGATCACACGCCAATACAATGAACACAATCTTGGACTTTGAGATCGTTGAATGGCAGTTATCTCGGTACAGTTACTCCCTGCCTCTACATTTTATTAATCAACCGCCGGGGTTAACTATTATTACGTTATGCCACGTAATCCATGGATAGCTACATGAAATTATACTGGGTGTATCGTGTGAAATGTTACAGGATCTTCTCTGACACTGTGTGATACGACGAAGACACTTCTTCTGCAATTTTTATGATTTACTAGAGGTTTTTGGAATAAAAGAATATCTTTTGAAGATTCAGAAAGAGTCTTTAATTGTTTTGCAATATTTTGCAGGTCTAAATAAATTGTATTTTATTTAGCAATTTTTCTGTACCTATCTAAATAGGTATATGTGCCCATAATTATGAAAGTGGTCTAAGTCAAAATTGAAAAAAATGAGTTTATCAGTTATTTTACACCACATTATTTTAAACTAAATTTATTCAATGTAATTTTTACGATATCGTCAAAAATGAAACCATTAGATGGTGGTTGTATTTTCAACATTATATGGAATTCATTTAGTGTTAATTATGAAAGTGGTCTAAGTCAAAAATTTAAAGAAATTATATAAACATAACTTGAAAATCGGGTCATTCCTTTCTACCGAATGACCGTGATTTTGGGTTGATAGAAATGAAAATAAAAAAGATATATTATATCTTCTATAGCTAGAGTTATGAACAAAAGCAATAAGACAAGTCGATAATTACTACTAGACTTCGAATTTTTATGAAATTTCAAGTTTTTATGGACACAGTTAAAAAAGTGGAGCCAAAATAAAAATTTGTTTTATCTTTCGAACACGTACCATAATTTGCACTTTAGTTTTCATATTGTAGGTATATATTTTATAATACTACATGAATTTTATAGTTTTGTACATGTTTGAGATCTCCGTACATGCGTAAAAATATGCAGTTTAATAATAATACTGTCCATAGTTTAATAAAACTACTGTACATAAAAAAATGGAAATTAAAAAAATTTTTTTTGAAGAACCTTATCAATTTTTTAAAAATCCTCAGAAGTTGTTGAAAGAACATTGTTCTCGCCTATAACAAAAATTCTAACAACAACCTAAAAATCACAAATATCTGCTAATTTTATTTAAAATGGTATATGTAATAAATGTTTAAAGCACAAAAAAAGGGAATAAATATAAACGAATTTATGTGTCCATTTCCAAAAAATACATGAAAGTTTGTATACTATCTTATGTTATAAGAAAACGTGGAAAAGTTTTTGCTTTCGAAAAACTCTTCTCGTAAACCCTTCAAAAATTACTGAAAGAATTTTGTCCTCGCCTACGATCTAACAGTTCCCAAGAAATCAGCTCATATTTCATATGATACACCCTATATACAGGCACACACGATAGGAAATGATAATCGTAATTGCGCGAGGGAAAAATATAGTAAGACAATAATTAGAAAAATACAGCAAGGGTCTGTTTGTTCGACTCCACGCGGAAATGTAACGGCATCGAACTCTCTGGTCGGGCTTGTGCACACATTGAAATCGCTGGGATTTCATCTCACTCGCAGGCATTCAAGTCTCCGCGATAAAGTGTTATGTCTGATTGCCACGTCACCCGCACACAGGTGACAGATATGAATAATACTAATTCAAGCATAGACGTAATTGACAAGAATAGTGAAGTCTAATGTAACGAGTCTTTTATAGAAGATAGAAATTTGATGAGTACGATATGGTAATCAATATGAATATATCAAGCGAGCGTAAAAATTTTGGTAATTTGAATACAATATGTGTCAATCAATGGAAATATATTTGATTTGCTTTTATATTCTTAAAAATTGTTATAGTAATATTCGTTGAAGTACTATCTTATTGTAGGTACGTAGTATAGAATTATTGTTTTATTATAAATATTTATAGTTCGTTGATCGAATCAATGCTTTGCATTTTGTTTCAAAACAAGAAAAATGTGATCAATATATCTATTTTAATTAGAAATGAATTCTTTTTACTTAAAAGGAAATTAGTTAGTTAATAAATAGTAAATATTTTAATTAAATGATAAATATTTGCAGTAATTCCAATAAATGTAGAATATGATTTTTTGACATTCAAATTCTATTTATTACTTTTATGTTGATAATCTTATCTTTTGTAAAATAGTTTTGTACTAGTTGTTCATGTTACCTTAAAGGATCAGGTTTTGTCATTGAAAGCATAAAACTATGTAGGTACATTTTCTCCAACAATTTCAATCATTAAGTTTATATACCATTTATAGTATTACGGTCCAATGAATTTGAAGCTTGAAATCAATTTTTCCTGCCATCTCATGCAATTTAGATTCGACAATTATTATACCTATGTATAATTTATTTACATCAATTTTTTCCATTGTGACTCCTCTGAGCAGTTACTTCATCAGAATTTTATTTCGCTCAATTATCAATCAAAGGAACGTATATATTCAATAAAACTCCGAAGTGTTAATATCCTCTAAAACCTTCAATTCTCTCAACGACAGTTATTAGCTTATATTATATTATAACAATTTCTTATTCTAATATGGGACAATTATGTCAACAATGTACGACAGTTAAATAAGGAATTTCGTGAAATCTTGTACTAATAAAATAACTAAATCTATACAGTATAGTTCAATCAAAGAGTTAAAGAACAATAGATACAAGTCCAAAAAACACATATTGGGATATTTGATGCCAACATTTAGCTCTATGCATTTTACATATTTGGACCCCAGAGTCAAAGTATATTGCCTACTTATTACAGGACACCCTATATATCCCACATTTGCTTAAACCACAATATAACTAAAAAAAATTCTGCCTACCAACATATACTTCTTACTAATATTATTACAATATTATCACAATAATAATTTTCTAACTACTTCATTTCAATTTTCAATAACGCCCAAGCCTGCCCAAGCGTAAGCACATGTATCACAGCAGCTCAGCCCGAAGCAGCCAGCGAAGAAGCTAGAGACACAGGATATCGAACGCTCGTAAACCGAAGAAACCTGGTGGGGAGGCGTGGTGGTAGGGCAACACACTCGCTGCTCGCAGAAAATTAAGGGAAGAAAAGTTCCGCGTTCGCCGGGTTCCCACGAGGAAGACGCAGCCGAAAAAGTCGAGTGGTGTGAAGCAAAGTCGGCCGACAAAGCTCGCTGGCGCGGCGAAGAAACCGAACGAGCGGCAAAGCGCGCCGGTTAGCTGAACGGAAAGGATGAAGATGAAGAACGGCGGTGCGTGAAGATCTCCTGCTGTCAGTCGGTGGTCAACCGTCTCGGAGGAAGGACGTGGTGCCGCGTGCTATTCTGCCTCGCCTCATTTCTCACCGAAGAACCCGTTCCCATCCGGCACAAAAACCTCTGCGCTGGCCGTCGCGGGCATTTGTCGCGCCTAGACGAGCAGGTCGAAAGGAAAAGGTGTTTGCTTTCTGCTCGAAGAGGACTTTGACGAACGACTGCTAGGGAAAGGGGCTAACAAAGAGAAGATGAAGCTTTGGCGCACTGGTGATGGACCTCGAAAAGTCACTGACAGAAAAAAGAAGCTTCTACTGTAAAGAATCAGAGTTTGAGGGATCCCTGCAATAGACTTTGAAGAAAGTGAGTACCCACCGAGGAGGGGCTAGCATTTAAAACTGGTTCGAAAAATGAACTGGTTCTTCACAGGTCGTGGCACAGAGAGGAAAAAAGGAACGCTGGCTGTTGAATATATCGGGAACCGTGCTTAACGGGACCGCCTGCTGAAAAATCGCGCTGCAGCGGCCTTGGCTGAAAATATAAACGGTCCATGTGCGTGTACGCGAACTGCAATTCGAGCGGAAGGAAGATCCCTCGCGATAAGCTCGGCTCTTTTGTCTCGGGACGTTCGACCAGTGTGATTGCCTCGTGAGGACTCTGTGTGGGGCGAGAAGGACCGAGTGCGAGGATGAGCGCGTTTCGAATTGTCTGAAAGGCTTTGCATTGTCTTTGGGAGGGGCGCGAGAGCAGCGAAGAGGAATCTGTGCGAGAACGATCGACGAAAGATGGCTTCTGTGTGCGGCAGCACGAAAAGCTACCCAGCGCTGAACACGGGCAGCTATTACAGGCCAGGTGCTTACCCTTATCAGGTGAGTGGAACGGTTCAAAGTTCAAGGCTCGCGTGTAAACAGGAATCGACGGAGGTTATCGAGACTCGTTAGGGCCAGTACTCTGTTAGTCGAACGCGTACACTTCGACGCCCGTTATGATCGGGACCGGAAATCATTTTGACGTGCTCGGCGGCGGGCTCGTTAGGCTTACGAACAGGGAACGTGCCTGAATATGTTGGAACAGGCGGTTTATGGCCAGCACGCACGACAGTGGCGTGAATAATGGAGGGGTCGGTCAGAGATTCATTCAAGTTGAGTGAAGGAGAAATTTTGGGGGTACAGGTTGTGATGGGAGATCCAATCTCGACTTTGAGGGGGTTCCAAGTTTTTTGAGACTGTGAAGAGTTGAATCATTTTAGACGTGATTCGAAGCCTAGAACTCTTGAAAGTCTTGAAAGATAACTCGAATTTTTCAAATTTCCTTTAAGACTTTATATTAACAGGAATGCTTAGATGAAATTATACAGGGTGAGTCACGAAACTGTATTATCTAACATGTCTTATAAACTATTTTTTGTATGAAGAAATGTGTCGAACGAAAGTTGTTTGATACTAAATGGAGCATACCAAAGAGGAAGAGAATGTGAAGAAAAATAGATAATCTTCTTTTATAACAAAGCTAATTATATGATGTCAAAACAATTTTTTTGTTTTTTGGTTCAGATCTAGACACAGAAACAAATTGAAATAAAAATGACTGATAGTTCAAACAGTGAATTATTTTCAAGTAAAATCTCATATCCTGACAAATGAATCACTCTGAAATAAATATTTCCTTCTTTGCGTATAAATCATGCTGAAGTTAAGGATAATATAAAATGTCTGCATTATGGTTTACAATCTACAGAGTCGCAACTATGAATATTTTACTATGCTGCCAGTTATTACTTCTTCCTTCAAACGACTGCGTAGATCACAAATACGTAATTGCGTAAGGGTATGAATTGTTTGGCGTTTTATACAACTATGATATGCTATGATGTCACTAATGCCTGTTCTTAGCAATAAAAATGGCGAAAATATCGCAGATATGGTGAATATATCAAATTCTATGCATCTATAAAATTATTCAAATTGCTTAAAGTAAAAAAATATTAGAAATTTCGAATCCTTTGTTCACTTTCAGAATAACTGAAAAACTCTGCAAGATTAAAAAAGGAAAAGTCTATTTCGTTTGAGTATTTTCAAGGAACTTATTAGAACTCCTTCTACTCCATTTCGCCTTTCCCGTTAGAGAACGAAAGCAAACAATAGCAACGAAAGTGAGAGAATAGAGGAAAAGTTTCCCGAAAGATAAGAAGCAATTTAGCTCGATAACGCCTCTAACGAGTGAGAATGCTTCCAGTGTCAATCGTGCGCAGAGTTAAAGATACGTTGAAGAAACAAAGAACAATGTTTCTGTAACGGTAGCGTAATCTAAGTGTGGCTGTGTTTACGTTCCATTTTAGATTGTAATCTAGGAATCTTTAATTGTATTTAGATTGTAATCTAAGAAAAAATTTAATGAAATTTTTTACTTGAAATGCTTGCTTGGAAATGAATAAAAAAGTGTGGTAACCAAAATAAAACATCTGAAACTTGGTTTACTGTTAAATAAGACTTTGCTAAACCTTTAGCACTCTAGGATGGTTTTAACACTCTAGAATTTAGAAATTGTTAAGCTTTTACAACATTTTGAAGCCTTTTCATTTTTTCAAGCTAGAAGTAAACTGCGGATTTTTATGCGATTTTATATTTTCATAAACACAGTTAAATAAGAGGAATCTAAATCAAAATTTGTTTCACCTTTCAAATTTACATTCTATACTATAATTTACATTCTATTTTTCATATTTTCTATGTTCTTGGATATTATATACATTTTGTAACATCTTACACATTTCAAATATCCATAAATGTACAAAAGTCTGCTGTCTATCCATAAATACTTGAGCTCTACATGACCCTACCTTAGTCTGAGAAGACTCGACAGCTTCCAAACATTTAAACAACAGTGTAAGTGCTGCAAAACGTCCCTCGTCACAGTAGCAAACCACCAAACCACATGAAATCCCAGCAACTCGGTGGTCCACGGGACAAGAGGCAAAGGGTTTCTTTCGATAGGCGTAATTAAATGCGTCGCCGACAGTGGCATAAAACAATATGAAAGAGAGGGACCACACGTACCGGGGCTCTGCACCGCGGAAACCTTGGCCTTGTCTTGCATGAAAGCGTTACATAAGTTCGCCTCGCTTGGCATCGCGTAAAGATTTTGATCCGCCATTCCTCTGCTTTCTTCAGTCCCTCTCCTTTTCTATCTGACTGTCTCGACCTGCCTTTCCTTGCCACCTCCGATACCCTTGCGCTATCCAACGTCTTCCCCAGCGGTATTCTATGGGACCCTAAAACAAGAATATGCCCGTGGTTAGAAGCACGTAAAAGGTGGAGATAGCTGCACTGCATGAAAAGAAGAAAATCTTTTGTTCGAGGAGCTTCATGCATCATAGCCTTTTTTAGTCTGCAGGATCTATTTTTACTGTGACGTGTTTGCACGCGATGTTGACTTAGTTCTGGTCCAGTAATTATAGGAAAGTGTTTTAATTGTAAATAAAAAGTCTGAGAAGCTTGAATTTGTCACTTGTTTATTTATTTATGGTTGCATCGAGTTCCATTGCAGAATAAATTCAATTCTTTTTTCATTTTTGCCTAGAACACTTTCGTAATTAATGGCACAGTTAGTGAAAAAGGAGTTCGTTTAGGTAGACTTTTTTCCCTTTAGATTTATGGGACAGTTGTAACGAGCTTATAGCGAGAGGTGTGCCAAATCAAGTCGTTTATTGATGACTTGAGGGCCCTAGTGGAACGGAGGCAAATGTCACAATAAATATTATTTTAGAAAAAGTAATTTTCTTACTGCATTCTCAATACTTTCACTGGTAATAATTACTAACAAATCTTAGCTCTAAAATCCGTATTATTTAACAACTTTTAATATTACATAAACTACTTCTTTTTTGAATGAACTACTGACTCAACAACTCTTATTAATATTACAAATTTAAATTCACTTTTTTTAAGAAAAAAGACAGTGGTGGAAAGACCTGTGTATACTCTCACTGTTACTTAAATACCAAAATTTCTGATGCACTTGAATAAACGAGGAAGCCTGAACGTCGAAAGACTGTGCTTCCCTCACCACACCAAGAGTTCATAACGAATGATACCACAACGTCCATAAAGTATAATCCTCGCCATAAGCACGTAATTCCCAACAAGCAAGAGCCATCCAGAGTCGAAGAACTAACATTCTAACACACCTTCACGCATTGTTAGCTCATTAATTCCCAGCCAGAGACTACGATTACGTACGACAAGGAGAATCCAAGAAATGATGGAAATAGCCACGAGCTTACATCGGGAAAACACTGTATTCCTAATCACGCGACAGAGGTAATTTCCTCCCCAGTCTGGTACCCTTGCCCGATCGCCAGCCGACGATAAACGTCAAAATAACAGCGCTTTATTCGCAGTAAATCGCGGAACGAGCGATAAAGATCCGCGCAGCCATGAGCAGAGGCTTCCTCTCTTAACAGGGAAATTAACGCCGGCACGTACTGAGTGGGAACAATCAGCGGGCGACAAGCCTTCGACCTGAGAAACTGTTGTTATCGTCGTGCAGCCTTTCCCTTCTCTTCTCGGTAATACGTCAATTTCGAGGCGAGCATTATTTCTCCTCAGGCTCCTCCAACCTGCACGATATTCCGTTAAAATCACAGACTGCGAACGGCCGACCGTCGTACAATTAAAATCTGCAATGCAATTAAGGCTTTTCCTCTCATCAAGACGAAGCGTGTTATTTCTGCGTGTCATTCCGGTCAAAGACATGCGTGCCTTTACCTTGCGATGTCCGTTGACCCTCCCGCTGAACAGATGCTCTATTGTTCAACGAGGTTCAACGTGTCCTCGTCGTTGATAATTCCAATATTTGTCGAGGAACACTGGCTCTTCTTTTCCTTTCTTGGTGTACGCTTCCGTGGATCGTTAACCTGACGAGGTTTAGGCGCTAGCGTTCGTGCTGTGTTTGTGGACTTTGTGTGGAGGTAGTGGTAGATTAGGAGCTGTGTTTACTGTCTATCAATACTATGATAGTAGAACTACCACAGTAAGCACGTAACTTGGTGAAAGTGTGGGAGATAAATTTTTGCTTTTTGCTTTTCTTAGGTAGAGTAAGGTAAATGTCTCAGTAATTGACCATGTCCCAATACCTGAACATTAACGTTAATTTTATCCAATTTTAGGCTTGAATTCTAATGTAATAGATAACCTAATTAAAAATAAAAGCTAGTGTCATAAAATAGTATCTACAGTTTTTGAAACCTCATAGTTAAAATATCAAGAAATACAGTTTTAGGTTGTTTACTTACTGGGACATTTGATACCTTAAGTGTCTAGGTATTGGGGCATTTACCTTAATTTCAAACCCAATTTTGAGATTTTTGAATACTGAAATAAGATGTGGAAACTTTAACTTTAAGGATTTCGAGTATTAAATACTGAGACTTAACTTTGTCAAAAATTTGAAAATTTAAAGACTCAAGAAATTAGCAAACTATAAATTTTCAAATACTCCATTTTTCGAATTTTTAATGCTTTAACTTTTTTATTTTTCAACTTCCGTTCAAGAGGGAATATTCAAATTCTAAATAATACAATAAGTAACACAACTATGATAAAATATAAACACAGAATATGTACAATAACTTACAGTAAGCACACTTACCCTTATCTTTAACTCTTAGAAGTACGGAATTTCTGAAAATAAAAAGATCCACATTGCACAGAAATTATTATTCTTGTAAAATTTAATAAAGTAGGTTTATTTAAATTAATAGGACATTAATAAGGGGCTTCAACTAATTTTAACTATTCAAGGTAAAAAAAATATCCCAGCATAGATCTGGATTTAGATCTGAATTAGATGAGTCACTTTTAACCTCACTATGCTTCAAAGAATTAATTAAAAGAAATCTCAGAACTTCACCTCTCCCTGTAATCTCCTCGTCAGTCATCCCACAATAAATCCTCATTCCCAACAATCTCAATAAAACCCTGATCCACAAATGCTCACATTGACCCCAGCACCCCATCTCTTCCAACAAACTCATTATCAAACCCACATCAGAGACACATTTCCCACCATTCACACCCTCCGACACGCACCACCATTACAAACCACCTTACTCATCTGCATACCAGGCTCCAGCAAACCGATCCCACTTTTCCAAGTCGTTTAAGCCTTGAACAGCATGCAAACAACGAATGCAGAACCGTGGGATACCCCAGATCGGCTCGATCCTTGCTACGCCCATCCACGTCGATCGAATCGATATCTGATTCACGGCGACACAATGTCAGCATCCTTGAGCGGAAACGATCGGTCCTGATCGCGGTCTTCAGCGATCACAGACCTCGCGATTCCATAGGAACAATTTACGAATCGACAATGGATCGCGCATGGGCTCGGCCGTGATTCAACGACACCGACGCGATAAGCGCACTCGAGATAATAATTCATAAACGAAGGGAATAATTCGCCTGTATAGAAGCGTCTCCGCGGCGGGGAGCACAGAAGGCAGGGAAGGTGGTGTTGCTGCTCGTCCTTTTGTCGACGCCAGGAGGCCACAGGAATGCGCGGCCCAGACAAATCGCTATCGGGCCCAGCGTTGCGCGAGAGTAATGACCATAATCCTGAGGATGGTTTTTCATCTTTGTCAACCGAAGCGCTACAATGTAGACGGAGGACACTGTTCGAGAGATATCGTGAACGATTTCCGTGTTCGATGATAAAGTCAGGGGAGCCATCAATAACGATATTACGGGGAGCCATCGTTGCACTTTGAGAGAGGCTTAAGGTGGGAGAGTGGGCAGGCTTGGGACTGTGAACTAAAAGGGACGGGTATTTTCTTGGTATGGGCTTGTTAGTCTTGTTGACGTTTTGGATGTTAATAAAAAAGGTTTTATTACAGAAGGTTGCTGTTACAGTTTGAGTGGTCTCATTTACTGTATCGATGACGTGATTCCAAGTTTTATTATAGAGCGTGTGACAAATGTAGCCTTCGATGTTTTAAGAGGTGATAAGTAATCCTAATTGAAGCGTAAAATATCTTATGACATAGTATCTGATTTGCCTTTGTTTTACTATAACAAAATCTTAATGTTAATATGCTTATAGGCTGAACTAGCAACCAAAGATAAGCAACCAAAAATACAGCAAAGAATAATACATTTTGTTGCATCTCCATTTCCTACGAATATTTCAGATTGTTAAAACTTTATAAAAGTTAAACTAATAGAAACATAACAAGATGTGAATCATGATTTTTTAGTTATGTCACTGTTGCATATGTATGTATGCATACATGCATACATATACATTGGTCACCTGCTGACTATAAGCCCGTTGTTCATTAGACTGTTTCCTCGAATTACTTCAAGCAAACGTGTTTCACTTTCATAGTCTCTCATTGACACCTCTGTCAAAAAGAAACTAGGCCACTGATATGTAAATTGACTTAAAATCTGGATCCCTATATGCTATAAACTTGATCTATTTTCTGTTTTCTTGACACATAATAAATTGTACTAATTTATTGCACGTAAACACATACCACATACGTAGTCTCTTCAAGAAAAGTTCTCTTTTCTAGTTTCTCTTTTCTAGTCTCTTTCCTAGTCTCTTCAATAAAGAAATTCATTTTTCACCAACAAAGAAAAGGCTCTTAAACCCAAGAAAACTCAATGTATGAATCCTCTCCAACAACACCTCCCTCGCTACAAACTCCTTCCTCGTACCACCTCTCGAGCCTATACCGCATACCCCCTCTCATCATCTGAAAACAAAGAGCACAGAGCTTCTCTCGAGAATGTACTCCAACTCTCAAGGCTCCCCAGGAAACGCATGAAGGCAACGTCCCACCGAAGACGATTAAGACTCTGATAACAATGCTGTCGTTCATCTTCTCGTTCTCCCAGTTGATCCCTGGCCCGTTACGTCGGGCGTGTACCAACGTTACGTTGTTCACCGTCGCCCCAGGTACCGCCAACGTCATCCTGGTTTCCCCGATCGCCTCTCTGCCCCTGTTCCTCCTCCAGCGTTTCCCTCGCCGCGGAGGATTCGGCACGCGGGCCAGAGCGACGCCAAATTGAAGGTAGCACTGACCTAGCTGGCTAGGACCACCAGAGGTGGATCTCTTCGCGACTCTCCTCTACTCGCTGGTGGGTACTGTTATTTCGTTGGCATACTTCGGCTGGGGAATACCAAATGAATCCACGCGAGGGAGATACGAGAGGAGCAGCGAGGAGGAACGCGATGGTGCATCACAAATTCCATCCTAGAGCTAGATACGAGGCTCTGTCAAGGCTGAACGGGTTGGTTCATCGGCCGAATTCCTTTGTGGGTTGTCCGATGGGATTTGGAACAGGTGATGCCGAAGGCTTTGTGGGGTGAGGTCAACGGGATGACGAAGCTTGGTATTGCTGTTCAAATACTTGAAATAAGCAAGTACTCAGATAGCACGTAATGTTTGGAAGGCATCTGTTTTATGTACATTTTATGTGTGAACGTCTTATGATATTATTTAAACGTCTTAAAAATATCTGACAGTGTACAACTTAAAGACTTCACAAAATTGATGTCCACAAAACGTCTTTAGTTTTCGTTTGAACGTCTTATAGACGTAAACTGGACGTTTTTAAAGCATTTTATGAATGCCTTTGAAAACATCTTAAAGATTTGTTACTTCAGGCGTCTCAAAGTCGTCTTTTGGACATTTTAAGGACTTTACTGGATACCTGGAGCAAACAGGGTTCTAGGGATTGAAATACGAAAATTGGAGTGGATATATCAAAACTTATATTCAAATTTAAGTAACATTTCAGAGTCTGAAAGTTAACAATTTGAAAGGTTACAAATTTCTACAATTAAACGATTTTTAATTAAAACAGTGTGTTACTTTCCGAGTTCCTGGTACCCTTAATATTTAACAGGAAATCCTCAGTATTCCACAATATAAATGACACCAGTTATAAAAACATTAAAGCAACTCACATGCCTCTACAACTTTATGCATAACTGGAGCAACAGTTGCTCCTGTTTAAAACCTGAATTTCAAACGTGTCACAGAGATCCTTAACGCTAACCAGAGAATGATTACACGATTAATAAAGTACTGTTATACTGTTATACGTAACAGGACAGTGTTACGTTCACCCTCCCACGTAAGATCGTGCGAAATTCTAGGTCACACGGGTCGGTAGATTACAAAATTGGACTAAATGCAATAATTTCGTTATTAAATATCGCCTTGTTTGTAACTGTGCTCACGTACATGGAACCAGCAAAAAGTCTGGACACACCCACATTGTCCACATTCTGTAAATAAATGGGTAACGGTGTAATGGATCAGACAACCTGTCGTTAATCTTGGAATGTAGGTGCATGTGCCGAACCAAGAAAGAAAGATGGGTTGTACACCATATTTAGAAGAATTCCATTAAAGTACAGTTATTTGTTAATAAAATTGCCACTTGGGTGCAATTTCATTTCTCAAATTCGAAGTTCATGCATCGTAATGACTCACGCCTCCTCATCTTTGATTGAAGCTTGGATGCACTGTCACATGTCTTTGGTATTATTTATTTATGGGTTTTATTACATTGAATTGTTAAGTGAGGTATAATTACATTTACAATATTTACATCATATTTAAGAAGATAATATGCTTAAACGAGCTTTTTTAAGATCTTATTTAGAAAATCCAAAAGGCCTCCAAAATGTTTGATAACAAGTAGTAGAGGAACTCCCTAAAAGTATTCAACACATTACTCTCTTTTAAATGTTTACATGCATGTTACTTAGCCCTCAAATTTTTGAATAACTTCTCTGTTCAAATTTCGCATTACCAAGTCATAAATCAGCAATTCAAATATTTCGCTACTCATGAACAAGAAGTTAACATAAAACTCATTTATGGTACTCCACCTTTTCACGTGTCTCGTCACATTTTGTCTCTCCAATGAGAATTTGTTTCCTGAAACTGCAGACTCGATTATCTCGTTATTTACAGACACTTTAAGGAAAGGTATGATCTGGAAAGCATTTAAATCAGTAAGTTGAAGAACAGTACAAGTCTAAAACCCACACTTTGAGATATTTGATCCCAGCGTGCAGCCTCGTGCATTTTATGTATCTGGATTCCAGAGCCAGAGTTTATTAAATCCACTTGTTTTCTGTTTTACTTAATGCACTTCGGCTCTGCTGTCCAGATATGATTTTGAGGTTATTTCAAAATGGCTAATTTCAGGCTTGCCCTGTACTTCAACTCGCCGATTTATCTGGGAAACCTCATTCAGGGTGTGTGTGGGATATTCGCCAATTTTCCGCGCAGATCGATGCAGAGTCAGCAAGAGTGACCTCGAACGCTGAAATTGGCATTGATCGTTGCGCAGGTATGCGGTCACGATCTTGATCTTCGCGAGCATGCGATGCTTGATCGTCCATTCACGCCTGATCCTAAGCGAATGTGTATCGTACTAGCTTACGCTCGACAATGAGCGAGCTACTTTCGTTGGATGGTGTACACTGGGTGTCTCCAAAGAAAAGAGAAGATACTCTAAAACAAGAGTCCTAAACTTTTTTTATAAAGGCCCAGATTTTAGATACTTTTAGGCTTTGTGGGCCACGAGCTAAGACTGATAGTATTATGCAGGTACTTGCAAAACAAAAAAAAATTCAGGTATTTTCAGAAACTTAAAGTACTTATAGATGCAACTATGTACTTGTACTATCAAAATAATTAATTAATATAATTATATATACTAATATAATTAATATAATTATATATATTAATATAATTATATATATTAATATAATTATATATATATATATATATATATATATATATATATTAATATAATTAATATAATTATATATATATAATTAATATAATTATATATATAAATATAATTAATATAATTATATATATTAATATAATTAATATAATTATAAATAAATAAATTAATATAATAATATAATATAATATAATAAAAAAATTAATAGACCATCAAAAGCATAAGTAGAACAGTTTCAAAAAAAGAATTCCATTTATCTCATTAATAAACAGGCATTACTAGTCCTGGCAAAAAGTTCTCGATCAAACCCAAAAATATGAAGTTGCTTAAAAATATTGTAATCTTTGAAATGTAAAATGCTACGTATGAATATAAAACATATGGGAAT
Organism: Calliopsis andreniformis; assembly: GCF_051401765.1. Lineage (NCBI taxonomy): Eukaryota > Metazoa > Arthropoda > Insecta > Hymenoptera > Andrenidae > Calliopsis > Calliopsis andreniformis. The sequence continues at coordinate 9,199,471 of NW_027480432.1, read as the reverse complement.
ATTAGATAGGTTTGATATAGTAGTATTTTACATTTTAAAAAACTACGATGTTTTTAACTTTGTATTGTTACGTTTGATTGAGAACTTTTTGCCAAGACTAGTAATGCCTGTTTATTAATGAGATAAATGGAATTCTTTTTTGTAAACTGTAGTACTTATGCTTTTTATGGTCTATTAAACTCTGAATAGTAAATCAAATTCCTGCTAGATTTTAAAATAAAAAGTACGAGACAAAGAATGAAGAAAACTATTAAGGAATTCGAATATCTAAAAAAGCACTTGAAAACAACATTATGTAGGAACATATAATAATAAATATAATAATCAAAACGTCGAAGTACCAGAGTACCTTCTGAAATAAAATGTTCAGTACTTCATACTTTGCTTAAGTCTGTCATAATTAAAACTACTATATTGTCCAAAATATTAGGTTTTATGAAGCATTTTAAAGCAATTATATATCTACATTAATCTCAAACAAATTTTTATAGAAACAGGTTAACATTAGTTAAGTATTAGCCCTGAACTATTGGAGTCTAACAGATTCCATGTTATACATTTCAATTACAAGACGTCATAATAAAGCTTGGTAACATTTAGTAACAATTTAACAAAAGCTCGATGACAATTAACGTCATATTAATTTCATAAATAAACTTTGAGCGCAGTCTTCATATCCTACAATTCTGCTGTACTTTAGGATTAATTTCGAGAAGGATGAAGCTCTTAAAACAGTTTATATGACACTAAAAACTGAATAACGTTTGAGCAAGCAACAGTCTATTTCCAGCTATCCGCAATCACATATTAGACCTGGCTAATATTACATGAACATGAACGAGTTAATCATAATGGCATTTGATCGTTAATGAGGTAAGAGGGACATTGTAATAAATATATGGAGGCAACGGTCCACCTTCCTTTTTGTCTAGCCTCGATCACTATAATGGCGGACAGTTAGGTTCAACGGACCCTGTTTATGAGTCTGGGACTCTGTATATGTATCCAAACGTGGCACGCTGTTCAACGAGCATTAGGTACCTATTTAAATTAGTGGAAGTCGATTACATCTGAGGAGCTCAATCTAAGGTTATGATGATTGCAACATTGATTGGAGCAATAACGACCTGGAGTAACAATCAACTTGTGATCATGTACCTACATTATCGTTTGTAATTATTTGAACTACGGACTGAAAGAAACGAGAATTAAGCAATATGTTGAATAAATTTTCGCAGAATATAACTAGGAAGTATTAAAAATATGAAATGCAGATTTTTGTTTTTTTCGCAAAATGTTTAATATTATTAAAAGTTAATAATCATACATTGCTATTAAGAAATTTAAAAGTATTTAAAGGTTTAAATTAAAAAAGAGTATTATGAATATTTGTTTAGTAGTAGAGAAGGGTTTTATGTTTTTTTGACTATTTATGAGACACTTGATTGTGGATAGTAAACCACCACATATTAGAATAGAATTATTTAAAAATTTGTTTAAAATTTCCAAAATTAAAACATGGTTAAATTAAATTGTGACTACATCCTGGATGTTTCTAATATCTCGTTGAAAAAAGGAAAATTGCTAAAATATTATTACAAGACCAGTATAAATGACATCAAACTTATTCAAATGAATTTCATTGAAATGCAAAGTACAACAATATTTAATATCATAAAATCTAGTAAAATAAAAGGTACATTCACCTGTAGAAAACCTATTCAATTAATTCAGATAACAAAAAAATAAAATAAGGTCGACTTTAAATCAAGTCGAAATAAAGCAATAAGCATTAACTAGAACAAACTCTCCCTTCAACGATTGCTTTGAAAAATAATCATACGAACAAAGTCGAATTAAAACACATTATTTAAATAATTACATACAATGCTGCATTTTGAAATAACATTCCCCTTGGATACATATCAAACCAGTGAAAAGTTCTCAGTGAATACACAATACGTATGATTACACTGTTTCTCCTTTATTTATCTTCCGCCCAACAGGTGCAATTAAAATGAACGCCTACCATGGAAAAGAATGCAATTCTTGAAAGAACATAATCATAAATGGCATATTACACTTGACAATGGTCGTCACTTGTTGAATAACAAGTGGCTGAAAATTAAAAAAGATAATACTCATTCACTGTTACTGCAGCTCGAACAAGTATGTTAAGAATTGGGGTATTTGAATATTATTCAGTACTACTTTTTTAAATATTTGAGTAGTATTAAAAAATTTAGATGGTTTATAAATTCAAATAGGACCAGATTAATAGAATAAATATAATATAAATGAGGCTTGTGTATTAAAATGTAGTAACAGATATACAAATAATCAAGTGTTTAAATAGTACACAAATTATATTCACCAAATATTTGCATTGCATAGTCTTTAAATGTTAGAGTATCTCAGGAGTATTCAAAGTATGCTTGCTGAATGTTTGAATAATATACAAATTATAATTTGAATGATATTAAAAGAAATTAAAATCTTCTAAACGTTAAAGAAAATCAGACAGCAGACGTATTCATTTACTCTCCCAGAAAGAAGACAGAAATTGCTGAAAAGTCGTTTTCGTGTGAAGGCTACTTTGCATATCACCGCGTATGGAACTGTAGCAGAGATGCTGAATCCATGGAAGTTTCCGGGTGAGCTGCGCCGCTTGGAAATCCTGGATCTAAGCAGCGGGGTCCTGAGAGACCGAGGAGGTCAATCCGACGTGGTACATCACGACCCCGCAAGTCTCGGTGCCTTCCGCCTCGTGGTAAATCAAGAAGAGGCGGAGATACTCCGCGCCGCCTCTCTGCTTTACTTAGAGGAGCCACTAACTCTCGTACCAAAACGGTTAAGACAACCGAGACAGTCGTGCCACGGTTACCGCGATCGCATTGTACGTTAAGGCATCCTTCCTTCACGTTCCATTAGACCTCGAGCACCCAAAGCACCGAGGTCAAGGGAAACTTACGTAACTGATGCCTTAATAGTGGACGGAACTCTCGTTATGTGATCCTCACGACGAGCGCGCGCTAACCCCTTAAATGGGGAGGAATGTTCGGCTGTTCCCTCGTTAAGATGTCTGAGTGCGCTGTGCAGAGCTGGTAAGGTTTTTGACGTGGTAGTCATTTTTGGTATACACCTAGGTCTCATTTTACGAGCTAAACCTGAATCTTATAAGCAAGCATCGTGTACGATAACTTTATGTGTACATGTTACATTTTCATAAATGCATACTAATCCACAGTCTACTAACCACGTACAGGGAAATGATATTATGGCAATCTATTCCTTAACTAAAATAACTAAATTATATCCATTTTGCCCTTCATAAAAGAATATTCAGATATCTCGAAATAAATAGATCCAACTAACCCTATACCAACCACAAGAATCATGCTTCACAAAAACACTAAAACTGTAAAATCTAATAAGAAACAAAAGAAAGCTTGCCACGTACAAATTGCAATAATTGAATTTGCAGTAAAACCTGCATACACGATCTCGAAAGAAGTCGATCAAACATAAAACCTCAGTTAACTATAGCACCCTGACTGAAATAGCCCTCCTGTAAGAGGTTCACTTTCTTCCTCAATGAAATCAAGGCTCACGGCATTCTGAGAGGTGGAGCAGAATGAAAGGCGTGCAAAAACAAGTAGTGGTTGTACCCTTCCTCAACAGGCTCGATAACAATACGCGTTTTTGTCACGGACGTGAAAAACGCGTGCACGCTTTGCATTTTACGTTCCTTTGAGGTGGATACAAAAATAGGAGATCCAAGTTGGGCGTGCATTAACGCTGAGCCACCTACGTGATTCGTGATGAAAGCACGTAGATGCAAATTTTAGATCGTTCCCAGCATTCGACGATCGCATGCGTACTTCCGGCCTCCTCTTTCGGCGAAGCTGCATCCGGTCAGACGATCATTCTGATTTTGAATTATAGGCATTCCCTCGGGTGATAGAGTTCCACAATTTATACTGGACTATTTCACGACACCAATAAAGGCTTTTATATGAATGAGCAAAAACTAGTTTGATTTATGAATTTATTATTATTAGGAATTTATGGATTTATCCATTCTACGAAAAATTTTGGCACTGACATAATGATTAACTAATGATTAGTTTTTGAATTACTTCGTCTTCGTGGAAAGAAGGCCTACACTGATCTTCCTGGAGTCAGTTTAAAGGGTACATCCTCTGCTTCCACATACCTAATTTGAATTTTCACGAAGATGTTTCTATGTATATACCTATTGAGAAGCAGACACAAAAGAAAGTTAGTTTTTCTAAAAATCGTGTAAAAATTCAAATAGCTCCAATTTTCTTAAAAATTGTTTTTCACACCTCAAATCACCATATATTCAAGGATTAAGATTTCGTATTTGCAGAAAGCTCCATAAAAGCTGCTCTGTGATTTTTTGTTCCCTGAATTAATAAAGATTATTATCTAAAATAATTGGAATTTTTATTATAAGTGACATATATATTTAAAAGAAATGAATTAAACAAGATTGTACTATTTTCTTCATATAATATAACCGTACAAGTTATTATAAAAATACATATATAGAAGTAGATGACCCACCTCAGATAGCACACCATGTTTTGAAGACGTTTATTTTATCTCCATTGTGTGCTTGAACGTCTTACGACATAATTTGGATGTTTCAAAAACATTCAACAGCGTACGTCCTAAAACTTGCAAAATTTACGTCCATAGACGTCTTAAAGACATACTACAAGGACTTCTTAAAGACTTACACTTTTGGACGTCTTAAAAATGTCTATCGTTTATCTGAACATCTTACAAACGCAATTCGAACGTCTTTAAGACGTCTTATGAATGTCTTTTAAGTCGTCCTAGAGACACTGATTTGTAAGAGAGGTCTTTTGGACATTTTTAGGACTTTACTGAGTCTTTTGGACATTTTTAGGACTTTACTGAGTCTTTTGGACATTTTTAGGACTTTACTGAGTCTCTTTAAGTCATTTTTAAAATGTCTCTTGAAATAATGAAAGTCACTTTGACTTTTTAACATCTACCATAAATTTCAAGCACAGCTCACAAAATATGTAAAAAAATATTGATTGCTTATTACTTAGAACAGATAATGAAACTGTGCTTACAGTTTACAAGAGAAACATCAGCAAGTAATAATTTGAACACCCTATAATGATTGACTAGTTGCAATCAGAGGATCAAATATGAGGAGGATCTTGAGCCTGTCTACCCCAAGAAGTCTTCAGGCGTGGATATTATCGTCCTGACTGTTTCGAGTTCTTCACGGTTCGAGGGTAATGATTATATGGGGATGAGGTTACAGAAGAGAAGGAATTGTTGGACACGCGGGTTAACAACGGTTACAGCAATTATATGCGCGTGGAAGAGATCGCTATCTTTAGCCAGGAAGAAGATCTGTAAATGGGCTGAAACCTTTTAAGACAAGACTTCTTGGCCACTTAAAAAGCAGAAGAATCAACTTAAAAATACATTTCTATTGTGATTCTAACATTCTAATGTTCAGTTGTGAACTGTACATTGTAAAATAACAAAATTCTGATATTTTAATTCTAACACTGTTTAATAATTTTTTGCATAATTTCTAGCCCAGTTTCTTTTTAATTCTTCAATGTAATAAATAATAAATTGTGTGCAATTTGTCGGCGTGCGATATTAAATATTTTAATAATATAATAATATTGCTGTGTGTATTAATATTAATTTATGATCACAGTTAGGAAGAGAAAAAATCCAAGCTCCTTTCTAAGAATTCTAAATTGAAGACGGAAGACGCTTGGTTGCATACTAACTCTTCCTTTATCCACCCACACTGAAGGCTGATAGCAAAGCTAAAATTATTTAACACTGTTCCGTGACTTGAAAGCATAATCGATTTCTACCAGTACGCGAAATTTTTTTAAGACCACGCTATAAATTTCATGCTGAAATTCGCAATTACACAGTAATGTATATCTTGTACTGTAGTATTCTGAAGGGAGAGTGTACAGAGGAGTGTAAACTATTAGACTCAATGCAATCTTTTCATGTTTGCTAACTCAGTCTATTGAACTCTCAAGGTCTATGACAATCTAAAGTTATACCTATAATCATGATTGATATAAAGAAGTTGAAAAAAAGGTAGAAATTATGCTCTAAAACAGGAAATACAACTGATCAGAGAAGTATCTAGGTAACCTAATGAAATAGTAGACCTTCATCTATTTATTACTCATTCATGTGGCAATGCACATAAAGAAGAAAATAATTTGAAATGGATTTTTAAGTAATCTTTAATAAATACTTGAATGAAGCTATAGAATGTTGTTTCGAAATATTTATAGGTATATAATTTTATATAATATTTGACTTACTAAATAGTTCATGTGGCCAGATATTTTTAAGACTACCTGTAGTTTCCAATTAAGCTGTGCACTGTATAAATATACAGGGTGTCCAGGCTGAAGTAGGTCACCTAAATATCTCTTCTGTTTTTAATAACACGAAAATCTAAGAAAGTAAAAATAATAATCCTACACAAGAGGTTATTATGGACGATTTTCACGTTACTTAAAAGAGAAGAGATAGTTAGGTGGTCTGTTTCAGCCGACACCCTGTATATTAATGATTTGAAATTAACTCAAACATAAATTCTATGAAGAGAAGAGTTAGATTGCATATTGAAGTAATTTAATGGATAAATGAGATCTTTATCCATGAACTTCATTTCAATGAACTCACTAACTATAAAAGAGAATAAAATTCATCATTTGTCTTATGAGTATTAATGTTCAGCGTGGAATTTAGTAATAGAAGTTCATATGAAGTATGTAGATATGAAAAAGCTTTGAGGCTTGTAAATTAAGTAGTTCCTACATTAATAGAAAATCCTTTATAGAAAGTGTTTTTATGAAACCCGATGATACTAATGAGTTTTCGTAACGCTTTATATTATAGATTGACGTGACCATGAGTGATCTCAAAAAGAAATAGATGAAGATAGAAATGACATTTATAAAAAGTGGAAGTCAGAAATGCTTCAAAAACTTGAAGCCACTTAACACAAAGATACTTCTAACTTTTAGTATCACTAAATATTCTAACAATAGTCTGACAGTACCTGCATAACAAACACTTAAACGTTAGAGATTGCATTGTACCACATTTCCAGTGAAAGTTTAGTGAAGAAATATGTCCCAGCGATAAGGTTGAAAGAAAAGAAGGCATTGCAAGGGCCTGGCTACTTCTCCGGTTTCACGAACCAATCGACAACAAATTCCCTTTAAATTGCACGTATCATCGGGGTATTCGATTGCAATACATTAAGTGGCGCCTGCCTACGAGTGAAGGTTTCGCATTTGCGCTCGCGTTCTCCCTTTTATCTGCGGTCGACTCGATCTTCGGCAAAGAGGAAAAGCAGACCGACAGCAAAAAGTAGATCGACCGAGACTTCGCATTTTTCCGCTGGCATACCCGTTCGAACAGTCCCATTACGATCTTGGTATAAATATAGACTCAGTGAGTTGCAAATAGTCGAAGAGGATTCGTTCTTCTGAAAAAGAGTATTCAATTCTTTCTGCTTTACACTGAAGAAAAGTGTGCTGTAGAAGCTTAGAGTGCTTAGAGTGGAACTATAGAAGGAGAATAGCAGAATTGGATTGAAGAAGATGAAGAATCCCACAAAAAGATAAAAGAAAAATAATGACGAAAGCAGTCGTTGAGGGTCTAAATTCTAAATCTTACTCCAGAATTTAGATTTGTTTGAAGAAGAGAACAAATTCAGGACTTATTTCCTTCTTCAGTCTGTTATCTTACTTTGGACTTCTGAAAGCCATCAAGTTAATTATAGTTGATTGTGTGAACATTGGAAAGTCAGTTAAGGAATGACTACGAGTTTATGAAGTCTTCAAAATTAACCCTAGAGGGACACCCTTCTATTTTTTCGCGTAACACTGTGGACTTGCAGGTGGCCCAAAGAGAATCTTAATATTTATTTTCGAAAAGTTCTTTTTCTATCTTCTTCGAGCATCTTGACCCCTTCACCTACAATTTTCTTTCGTAATGTTACGACCTTCGCTGTCGATCTGAAACGGATGGCTATTTCAAGCTGCCAATCACAGAGCTCCCATTAACTGAATACAGATCCCTCACGCGATAGTGCGTGATCGGTTGCTCGCGAAAAATTCTCATTATGCATTACTGCGTAATCGGCAGCGAAAATATTGTAAAAAGTGCACGAGTCAGACTCGTTCAAAAAGGTGAAGGGGTTAAGAACAGAGAGATGCATGCCCTGATTCCTATTTATAGAGAAAAAGAATGTTTAGGTTACTTCGAAGTGTAGGTATGTTAACATAACCAAATAACCAGCATGCACCACCATTTCTGACGCCATTTCTATTATTCTTGTACGACATATTGAATTCAAGTTACTTTTGAATTCAAACCACTTAAATTCAAGTTACTTGGCTTACGTGAATATAAACATGACATCCAGGTACTAGAATACACGTGGCTTGAATTCAAGTACCTAGACTAATCTGAACGAGGCCTAACCAGTCTAATCAAAGACTGTTTGACGTAAACGCAGCTTAATGGCACCAAATCCCAGGTGACTACCTGCAATCCTCAGTGCCCCGCTAGTTCCTCTGGTATCTCAGCCTATCCTGAATCGCTTATATTACCATTGTGGCTGGTGTTCCAAGAACAGAAAGGGACTGTTCCTTTCTCAGGAATCGCAGCCCTTTTTCCAGGGGCCGTCGCACGGTCTAAGCTCGGCACTGGACGTTCGTTACAGCTTGTGTATCTACCTGCGAATACGTACGTACACGTTTCTAAGGAGTCTCATTAAGCGAGACAAGGACGAGAGGCACGGTGGCGTCCTTGAGGGATCCTTGCACTCGCCAGCCGCGGTCGCATCTTCTCGCGTTTTCTCCGTGCCGCCCCTTCGAAGGACGCGAAATGCCACCGCCCAGGTCATGGTCCACACACCTGCGCGTTGATTGCACCTGTGCCCCTTTTTCTACCCTTTCTTTGCGTTCGAGTTTGTAGACTCTTCGAGGGAAAAATCTGACGGCGACGCCTTGGCAGTAATGTTGTAGACAGCATGAATCTTCGAAGCTTCAAGGCTCGATCTTAAAGACTTAGTCTCTGAGAATACAATGAAGCTGAAGGTTTAGAAGCTGAAAGACTGAAGGTTTAAAGCTGAGCTATTGAAACGCTGGAGGTAAAGTAAAAATAAATGTAGAATAATTTGGTGATATTAATGATGTCGATTATGAGAAATTAATAAATATTCAGTAGGTTCTTATTCATTTTTTAAAATGGGTAATGATGAATTTAGTCACATAGAAGAGTGAGCTGTCGAGTGACACAGTATGTTCCTTTTTTGAGTAATTAAATTATTACTGAACAGACAAAATATTCAAAGTCGTTAGGTTTAAAATTGGGAAAGACATCTTACGATGGTTTAATGTTGCCTCAAGCATTAGTACAGTACTCAATATATCTTTCTCTTTCTTTACACAGATAGTTCAGAGCTTCTTTCATATGAATAGCATGTAGTATGTTCTAAGTGTTGTGCTCCAACAAACTGGTATATTTTTAATAAGAGCTAAATAGTTGACATTCGATAAAACGCAACAGTCTTAAAATGCTTATTTTCTTTTTGCAAAAAAGGTAATGAAGTGTATGAATTTAGACATTAGTAACTTCATTTTCAATTTTTTTTAAATATAGTAATGTAGACGACTCGAGTCTTTGAGTTTCTAGACTCGAAGATTAAAGACTTCAGTTTTTATACCTCAAGGTTTGTACCTTAAGAGTTCTACATAGCTTTCAGGGCTTAATCCTCAACTTAAGCTCTCAAAACTTGAAATTGAAAGCTTATTTTAACAACATTACTTGGCAAGGCAGGCAAAGAACAGCTTGATTCATTATTGTGATTTTTCACAATAACAAATAACAGTACATGTACAACAAATGATCAATTTCACTCTCAGATGAAGTTCTTTAAAAAGACCTCACCTGGACAGCAAACAATCTTCACTACTAATATTGATGCTACTGTGAGATACCACTATACAAATTGTTATTTTAAAAAATCCACAATTATATTAATTTTGTTGTTTGATCTCTTCCCAATTCATCTGCATGCTGGTACACCCTGTATAAAGACTGTGGACACACTACTCGATTTATCGACTTTCATCGTCTCGATGATTTATGAGATTCTAACAGCGGTGATTTAAAGGCACCGCGATGCTTCGATAAGCAAGTTGATGTACAGGATGAGACTTCCTCAGTCTCTTCTTCCTGAGTTCTTGCTTCCACTGTAATTAAAGCAGCAATCGAAGCTAGGATGTTCACCGTAATGGAAATAGCTTCGTTCAATTCTTCAAATTAAATTGATCGAAAGTCTTTGGGAGTCAATCAGCTCATGATGAATCCAAAAATGAGTCATTAGACTACGGATTTTAGTATACAGGTACAATATTAAAACATGTTCAAATATGCAAGAAACGAATGTATAGTTATTGGAGGACATAAGGTGAAACAATAGGGAAAAAATATGGAATAAAATTTTCTTTTTGTGCCTAATTTTCTAAAAAAATTTCTAGAAAATTGAGTAAAAATAACTTAAAAATCAATTGTGTGAGTATACGGTTAAATAGATAAATATGGATATCGAATTGGTTAAAAGAACAATTGAATTTTTATGATTGTAAATAAAACGTAAAGGTATGAATAAAAGATTAATCCTTAGTAATTAGACATTTTATATCTTTGATCACATTAGTAAATTAATGAAGTCAAAGATAAGTTAAGCAGTAACACAAACTGACACTAGTAATAAATGAAAAAAATAAGTGAATTAAGCATTAAAAACAGATTTAAATATCAATGTAATATCAGTTAATCAACACATTTTAAAAAACACTAAAAATGTAGTATCATGCATTGTTACATTTCAAGCAAATATAAACACTTTATTAAATATTATATACCAAAATATTATTATACAAGAACCTACCAATATCCTCCCAATTTACAACATTTTATCATTAATATTTTATTCTGTCAATACATTATCAATATACAGAAAATCTTATTCTATATTTTTTTTTCAATTTTTCATAAAAAGTCACCCTCTGTTCATTTGAACTATCGCCATAATTCAATTGCACCCTGTGTACTATAAAATTCTATATTGTTCGTATACTAAGAAACACCGTGTACCGACACTCAATATCCCATTAATTCATGTCAACCATCCAGAGATCGACATTTCATCCTAAATGGATCATGGGAGAGCAGCGTGGGATCCGCTGGCCTGCAGGTCGTTACCTGTTGCAACGACAAAAGAGCCGTCGAGGTATGCAATTTCCGTCGAAGGCCGAGGGTTTGTCGGCGACTCGAAGACTCAGAGCCCGCCGTTAGAATCGCCATTATCGTCGACAGTATCGACATTCGTTTGGCACAGCCCTGAAAAGGTCTCCGCGAAGAGAAACCTGAATGTTCGCCTTATTACAACAGATACGTCTTCGCCCTCAGGAATCTTGCACCTTCGTTCAGCCTCTCCAGACGCTAAGTGGAGATCTCGTTTGAACTTAACGATATGTACTTCTTGACCTGAGAGTCTGTCGAATTTTTAATCAAAATCTACTATCTATACATACATGTATGGGTAGAAGTAACTCAATACTATCAGAACCAAATGTTTTGTAACCGTGAGAGAATTTTCTTTTGTTTATTAATATTAGTAGTCTAAATGAATTTTTGTTACAAGCCTCTGAATATTGAAATGCACAATTCTACTTTTAACTAATTGAAAATAATGTATTTTTAATATAGGTGTAACAATAGGAGATTATGACAACTGATTATGTGTGTTGTTGAGGAAAGTTCTGAAGCTTAGATTTTCTGACAGTAGATATATGTATGTATTATAGGTTTCTGATGAGAAGATTAGGACCTTAGGCTTCAGTTTAAAGTAGCTGAAAATACGAGTTTAAACTTCTATTTGAAAAATTTGCGCAAACAGAAAAATTAGCAAACCTAACTTATGTTGGACAAACATCAGTTAACGTATTGATCTTTTGTGAATGAGGTCTAAAAGGCTAGTCATCCAACAGTTCATATAACGTTTAAAGACCAACTTCGTCTACGTAGGTATGCAACTTTATGAAAAACAAATAGATTTATTGTTCAATTTTTGCGAATTAAAAATACAAATTTATGACATTGTCATAATTAGAAACTTGAGGCTTTTACAACACAATATCAGGCAGTTCTCGTTATTGAGAGTGTCTTATGTAAGATGTGTCGTCTTAAAAGAAACTTGGATCAGAAAACTGTAGGACACTTTCAAGATTCTAGAACCATAATACGTACCTCAAAGATTGACCACTTATCCCTAAATAAAAAAGTACTTTGACTACCCTCGAAAGAACATCTCATCCTTGTATTGAGCCCAACACAAAATTAAATATTAATTGTGATAATATTCGTCTGTCCAATTGGAGATCAGTTCCCCATTAATAAATTCATCCCTAAACAGAAAGATACTTTGACTACCCCCAAGAGAACATCTCATCCTTCTGTTGATCCCAACACAAAATTAAATATTAATTGTGGTAATATTCGTCTGCCCAATTGGAGACCAGTTCCCCATTAATAAATTCATCCCTAAACAGAAAGATACTTTGACTACCCCTAAGAGAACATCTCATCCTTATGTTGAGTCCAACATAAAATTGTGTATTAATTATAATCATATTCGTCTGTCCAGTTGCAGACCAATGCATGAATTAATAGAAGCATAGACACTTTTCCTGGACTCCTCATTACTCTTGCTACATTTCAGGTGCACAAGCTGTAAGAAGAATTAGTGGTCAGCACTTAAGTCACGTTACTGAGCATGTCCAACTATATGGATCACAAAGCGTGGTAACAGCTACGTGATTCTTGAAAAGGCCATTAGCTTCACATTGTACCTCGAGGGCTTGTTGTTAGAATTAACTCGAAACACATACTTCGCCCCGGAAGTGGATATCGCGTGCGCGCCTCCACTTTTTCTGACGAGAAATAATTAACGTTTCTTGAGAAGACGTTCGATTAATGGATCAGCAATGGGTTAGAACCAGAATCTTTTCACGCTCGATAGAACTCAGGAATTGATTGAACCTCATCGCACCGTTTGACCTGAGTTTAATATCTAACTCTATTAAGGTTCGATTGAAATAGTCTTAAGAGATGATTAATGATGATTTTATCATTAGTATACAAGTGATATAATGGTTATATTGTATGAGTGCTGGTATAAAAGTAGCAGAGAAATCTAGTAGCTAATACACATTGGAAACGAAGAAGTAGAGAATAATTAATTGAGGCTATAACAAAGTTAAAGTTAAGGCTTTGAATACTCGTTTGGAAGATAAAATTTTGTAAATATACTGTGGTGGAGGAAGTAGTAACTGCTAACTAGTAAGATCATTTTACAGGAAGTTTCGGATGTCTTCTAATACGTATAATTTCAATAACAATTTTAACTTTATATTTCTAGTTTCTAATTTCGATATAATGGTTCTGCCTCAAATCATTGATCAATCTGCTGCCTACAAGAATAATAGAGTAATCTTAAAATTTCAGAGTGCTTTTTAAAAGTAGTTTAAAATTAAGAAATTAAAGAATTTGTAATGTACTTTTAAAGAGCATCTCAGATTTTATTTTAAGTTTTTAGCTTTTTCTCTTAATGAAAAAGAAACGAAACTTTTTAGTATACTTTGTTCTACAAAAGAAAAATTTCTGATAAAATATGAATAAGTTCCTATAGAAGCCTCTCTCTCTAACAAAGTGAAATATACTGTACAGACTAAAAAGACCTTCAGAAACTTATAGTTGACATAGTCTAACATCTAATTACACTGTCAAACATCCTTGAGCAAATGAGTACACAAGACTGTCCATCGACAGAAATCCCATTCTAAGAACACCAAATCTTTATCGAGATAATAGAATGTGTGAAAAGTAAGCATTATAACATTCCAATTTCGTCCACATTTCCATGAAGTAATCATCGTTTCACTTTTACTGGAGCAGTCCTATGCAAACGAGATGAAAATCATCATTTTGTTCTCAAGGAGCTGACCCAGATGCAGATCACCGTCATCTGGAGCATACTGACGAGACAACGACGCTGACTCACTGTCAATCAGAATCACATAAATCATCGTACTTGATCGACTTGATTCACTTCACTTTCAGAATAGGAATTCCGTAGCTGAGCAAATACGATAAAACAGCGATAGAAAATAAGGCATTAATTATTATTAGCTATCTAATTGCTAGAAGTATCAAATGAAAAAAGATGAAGAGAATATACCATTATTAATAAAATCCATAAAATATTTTCTAGATAGTATCTCAGGAAAAGTGTAATGAAAATATTGTGAGGAAATATCGTCCTAATTGTCCTGACCTACACAAGGATCATAAACATGTTAATATTCTTGGATACATAAGCAGGCCTCTAGAAGAATATAGATAGCCCAATATCATGCAATAATTCGCATTAATTAAGTCTTCCAAATATTGATTAAGATAGCAAATCAATTTTATGAGTCAAAAAATCAATTACCTCTGCTACAATTAATTTTACCACAGACTCACTTAAGCCTCTTTTAGTAAACATAACAACCAATTAAACTAATAAGTACCCAATCTAAGTATAATAAGACCTCAATTAATCGACTTAGGAAGAAATTCAAAACTAAAACAATCTTCTGATCTGATACTTAGTTTTCTAAATCTTCTTAAACTGTCATTAAACCATCTCTACTCTCAGATCTTTGAGAGGACTCTATGCTCATCACTAATAGACTGAATCATTGAAATCCTATATAATAGAAGGTCAAGATCCGCTTAATCGAGTTTCTACCACTCTACCAGTTTAAACCCTCACATTTTTTCTCTTTCAATTCAGATTCAAAAATTATTCAGAAACTCGCTTCTGAGGAAACGCATCGATTGAATTGCATTGATCTATAAACCACGCGGAAGCAATTTAATTCAGCCTCCGTGATCCTTTCTGCATCACACTTTAACTGGAATCGCAACCAATGACAACGACGACGCATTGGTTTATTATTCAAACGTTAAGCTCAGGCTTAAGAATGGAAGTAATAAGAAGCCGCCTCGGCAAAGGGCGTACACGACTCTTCAAGGGCTACCACGCGAGTAACGTTTCAAAGAAGCCGAATGCTTCGTTAACAACAATTCTCCACGCATCCATTTGCATCGCCGCTATGGGCACATTTTACTGCCCGAGGGACACATTAGCTTCTTAACTTCTCACAAATCGAGTTTCGATTTTATTTACAAATTATTATTATTATTATTAGACGTTCATTACGATAAATTTATGCTGGGAAGGGTGTCGTTTAAACACCTTCTTCAAAATATACATGTAAAAAGGTTAAAAAAAGCTGCCCCAATTTTACTACTATTTTACTTATTTTAGTTAACTTAATGAAAACGTAACGTGTAAAAAATAGTGCATAAAAAATTGTATTACTAAATTAGAATT
The DNA here is from genome assembly GCF_051401765.1 of Calliopsis andreniformis. Lineage (NCBI taxonomy): Eukaryota > Metazoa > Arthropoda > Insecta > Hymenoptera > Andrenidae > Calliopsis > Calliopsis andreniformis. The sequence goes on along the minus strand of NW_027480432.1, from coordinate 9,183,885 downwards.
TGGATTCAAATGATAGTATAAAAAGGCACATGTTTGTGTGTGTTTGATACTCAAAAATTAATGTTGAAGAATGAAAATTCAAATTGAGAGTCAAAAATACGATTTTTTAAATAAAAAGTGGTTAAAAAATAATACTTAAAAGAGACGATTTTTCTTTCTGATTTATATCTATTACACAATATATCTATTGTGATTTATATCTATTACACAATATATCTATTGTGATTTATATCTGTTACACAATATATCTATTGTGATTTATATCTATGACCACATTGAACATCTTCGCCATTTTTGAAGATATAGGAAGACCTTATTTACAAAGTTGATATGGTATGAAAGAGCGATAACATGCAAGTATTAATTTTTTTTAATGAATAAAGTTTAGCATATCTCTCAAAATAAAGGAGATACTCCAGGTGATCAAAGTTATGCGACCACCCTGTATAAAAATTATTAGTTTCAGTCATATTATATACACGACTATTTTTGAACCAAAGGTAATGAAGTCATTAGAATTCTTTATAAATTTTAATTAGTTATCATTTAATTCTTCACATCTCATGCATACACATATTTTTCTGTAATAAAAGAGATGTTAATAATATTATGCTCCCAACTGGAAAGATCTTTAACAAGCTCAAGGTGGCAGTTATTGAGATATCTACTTTAAGCGAAAATAAAACTACTGCTCCATTTGAATTATGTAGGCATAGAATATTATTATTTAAAATAAATCAATAACAAATGAATTAAAACTGATAGCGTGTAATATTATAGTAGGATCTCTTTTTTTCACTGTCACACTTTTGACTATTTTCCTGTCGCTCAAATTTTTCTCATTTCCCCCTTGTTCTGTGATGCTAATGAGAAAAAATGGTGGACTATAAATCAGGGAGCGCTGCAAAGAATGGACCTTTATGAACTCGCGGACCGCCAAGTGATTCCTGTACTTCTTTCCTGCTAGGTCTTTGTCTTGCAAATATCGTCCCCGTCACGTTTAACACATAATAGAGGCTTCTTTGTAATTTAAAATGCGCGCTGGTGCAAAATAATGTCGAAAAAAGAAGGGACGAAGGGATGAAGAACCTCCAAGAGTGCTTGGACACAAGAGAAATATTATATTACTGTTCAACCAGAGCTGCACATTATTTGAGCTATTTCAAATAAATATTCATCTGAAATAATTACTCAAATAAAGTCCTTTTAATGAAATATTTTATCTCGATGATAATTATTCTCGTAACCAACTAGTCCCTCTGTTTATTCTAAATAAATCTGTTTTATTTAAATTTGTATTTTTATTAAATTCTCATTCGATTGGATATTTATTGGTTACTAGAGAATCTAATTTTAGTCCTTACTCTGAATCAAGTTCTATTCACCACTACTGCGAACTAATGACTCTAGCATGTTCTGTACGCGACCATCTCGATGGTCACAGCCGGACAACGCGGCACGTGTGCAGCCTGCATTGCCATTGTGTCAGAAAAAGAGCAAGAATGGTGCACGATATTCCTTACCGAATCACGACATCGATAAATCGTTAACGGTTCATGGGCGTGGAATCCCTGGCACGCGAATGGATCTTTCATTCGATTTGCTCGGCAACTAGTAATCTAATCGTTTGCTCTCTTCGAGATTCAATCATGTGTGCAGCATTGCGTCCAGCGTGACGTTTCCTGTTTCGTGAGATTCCTTACAGTTAAATTACACTTTCGTAGGCAAATATATTTGTTCGCATTGTGCAGACGAACTGAATCGTTTGAGCCAGAGTTTAATTTCTCACGCTTCATCTAAGCGTTTGGAAAACTAGAAAACATTCTGGAATTCTTATGAGAGACTCTACTGTAGTGTATGATTGCTGAAACGATGAACAGTCTTTTCAGAATTAAAGAAACTTCGTGGAAATTCTTCACTTTGCTTGCATTGCCTATGAAGGATTACACTCAACCAGTCCAAGAATTAGTCCAACAGTTAATCCAGAAACTAGTCTAAGGGCTAGTTCAAAGATTAACATAGTCCAGGAGCTAATTCATAGTTAAATAGTTCAAGGACTAGGTTCTGAGCCTGTTCAGGAGCAGTCCAAACAGTAGGTAAACCAGGGGATAAGTAATCCAGGGGATCGATAGTCCAGGACATAGGCAGTCCAGGAGATAGCTAGTCCAGCTGATAGCTAACCCAGAGGATGGTTACAATGGCTAGTCCAGAAGATACTTACTCTAGGGGATAGCTACTCCAGAAATAGCTGGTTTAGGAGATAACTAATCCAGAGGACAATTAATTCAGGAGATAGCTAGTCCAGAGGATAGCTAGTCCAAGGACGAGATAATCCAAGAGATGAATAATTTAAGAAAGAGATAATCCAGGAAGTAATCCAGAATCAGTTCAAATAGTACCTTCAGACTGCCAGAACGATCCACATCCACTGGATGATCCAGAGTAACTAAGCAATTCGTTACCCTTAAGGGTATTTATATCTTCTCAACCAGAAGAGGGGGAACCAATGATTAAAATTGCAAGATTACCCAACTGGAGCATAATTTAACAAAAATCAATATTCCCTCTTAAAATAATTATCACATCAAGAATTTCTTTTACACACATTATCAACAACTTTACTATTACCCTTAGTGACTTATTAATAACAACGCAAATTATTAACATTCACAATAGTCAGCTAACAAATAATATAAACAAACTCATAGCTTCATAATTTTGGAACAATGTTCCTAGTGTGTCACGACTCAACGAAAACGACATACTTCAAGCTTCGATAACCAGACCAACCCGTCCCTACTTTTCTGAACATTTTAAAAACAAGAATCCCCGCATGTACTACACTGTAATGACTGTCACGGTCCGCTGCCACGTAAGATTTATCACAGACTCCATGCGCGAAATCGCTGAATCGCCACGAGTTGCAAGAAACAACAACGATAAAAATGGAACGTCCTTCGTGTACGCGTTTTCCGAGTGCCAAGGCGAGAGACGTTTCAGAGAATCTATAATTTCGCAATCAATTTTGCAACGCTCACGGGGAGCGTCAGAGGCGACTGGTTTCAGCATCCGTCCCGATCTTACGTAGTTCTGGATGGTATGACGTCGGTATAAAGTCAACGACTCGATCAAGGGTAAAAAGGAATTTCACGGTTAAATAATACGTACGATCGGGGCTTCATGGTCATGTAATCGGAAGTCGATGTGTACACGGAGGTCGTTGGCTTCGAAAGCAGGCAGCCGAATCATCCAGAAGTACACTATGACGTAAGGTTGAATGTCATCATCGTGGGGAGCACATAGCGCCTCTCCGACGCTGGAATCTCGCCCATGCGAGATCCATGTGGATTAATGGATGCAGGGAGAACGAAAAGTATGAGGAAGCTTATACCTAAACCAGAATCCTTAATAAGTTAACGAACTTTCAGAGAATTTTTTATTCGAGATTTGGGTGGAGATTGAAGAAACTAATTATGCAAAGAAAAATTGAAGGAGTTTTCAGAACAGAAGAAGAAATTGAAGGAAAAATTGGTGTCTGTAATTTTATATCTATTTGGTAGCTTTGACTTTGGAAGCTCATCTGTACTAATGTTAGTGATCATTAAACACTTAGTGGAGTTCAGTACTCATCATTTATGATACGTCTAATATTTCGCTGCTTCTTATGGCTCCTCAAGGCAAGGATGATGTATTGAGCACATAGTACGCGAGAGTGTTAAGCGTTTAACAAAAATTGAAGATACTCTTGACTCGAGGGTCACGATTTTTAGAAACTTCAACACTTTTTGCTATTAATAGTATGACGCAATCTGCTGCAAAAAACTATGTACCTCAAATGAAGAGCTAGATGCAAAAACTATTCACCTTCATTTTCTAAAATTTCAGTCTTAAAAAACTATTTAGCTACTAAGTTAGATCCACAGAAAAATTGGAGATGTCTACTTGTGCAGCAAATCCTTCAATTCTCTCTTATCAGGGAAATAATCAACAACTATTAGCCTACATATCTAGCCCCCAGAATCATAATATATTCAATCGACTTGTTCTTATACGACTGAATACACTTTGGCTATGGAGTCCAGATATAAAATTCCCCCCAAAATATTAAGAACTAGATATTTCTACAACTTTTACAAAGAAAAATTCATTACATACAAGTATGAAGTAAAAGCCCATCTCATACCAAGCATTCAAGTTTCCTCAATCATCCGCTAAAACCACAAGAAAATAATAGTCAAAGCTCATGAAAATGAGCCAAACGTATGTCCTCGTAAATCATGAGAGGTATGTTATATATGTAACAGTACATTTGATTGACAACGTGAGCATGTCTGTAACCCTGTAACCGCAATAGATAATATCCCCGTATCAACACCACGTCCCATGTACCGCTGATCAGAGCGATACTAACTTTCTGTACGGTTCCATCTCACCGCGTCTCGACTTTGGAGACGTCCTTTCCTTTCTTTTTTTTCTTATTTCTTTAAGCATTCCGTATCTTGACGCCAGTACCGTTATTGGTGTTACCGTACACCTGACTAAATTTATTGCACGTTCAGATTATCCAATGGCCGAAGAGCGGCAGTTGGTCAGTAAACGCATACTGGGAGTCAGAGAGTATCCCATAATATGAGTTGTCTAGTGTAACCTCTCAGTTTTTCCAGATATGAAATAATTTAATAAATTGGATTTTTGTTCGAAATTACAGGGGTATTATTAACAAACTAGTGGAAGTGATATTGAATAGCTGACAATCAGTTTTTATGTAACTAAAGTAAGTAACCATGATTTTGTCAGTGCTTTCAAATTGACCACCGATGAGGAAACTTATGAACTAATAAATGTACTGGTCGTCACATAAAACTCTAAATTTTATTGGATAGGTGTTCAGATATGTCGTAAAACACTTTAAACGTTAGCATGGGGAAGTTATGTTCACCTGTCTGACAATTAGTTAAAATTTGTATCTAGTCGTTTAAAGTTGAGATACAGGATTAAGGGCAACTTAAAAGAACATGAAGAGTTTGAAATTTCCTTTACATGCTAATATCCATAACTATAAAATAAAATAAAATGTAGTTTATGCTTTGATTCTTTCAGAGACCTAGATGACATTTCTATTTCTGAGGTACTGATTCTAAAAGCAATAATATCCAGTAAACAATTTAAAGCATGCTTTAAAAATTACATATACATCTCTAGTCGATTCAGAACAAGGTTTTCACATCTTTTTTTACGCTTCTCTAAAGCTTGAGAAGTGTGACTTAATAGGCTCTGACTCTGGATTCTAGAGTCCACAAATAGTATTCAGATATTTCTATAACTTCATTTATATGAAAGTTCAGACTTTTAAAATACAGAGAGGGGCAAAAGAAAATTTCAAATTAAAATTTGTGCACAAAAGTAGTACTTAGTAAGTACCACGCTAAATACTTAGTTTTATATTTCTGCACCATAAAACCGAAGTATATTGCCTAAGTCATAAAGAAAATATGTAGATTTAATACACTGTAGCTCTGATTCTGGGGAGCAGGTTTGAAACAGTCATTTACAATTTCAGTATATCTTCTCATCTTGTACGACATGGAAAATCCAATTTTTCAAAAAATTATGTGTTCCTTTCATCTAGCTCTTAAACTTAATTGTATCTCCCACGTGTAATTTTCTTATTAGAATGTGGAAGCCATGCAGAGAAGAAATATTTCTTCTTTTGTTTGCAGAACGATTACTACTTACCGCCGCGATCAACATGGTCCAGGGTGTCCCCACAGCAAACAAAGAAACAAAGAGGCAGCACCACGTGGAAGGTCGGCAGTGCGATGTTAATTATTTCCGCTATGCTGGTATTAATTGCTGTCTTCGCGATCGCGGGACTGGCGTTATGGATGGGAGGTTTGTTCATGCTTTATAACTCTCTCGCTACATTATCCACGAGCTTCGTGCCCTAAAAGAACATTAAATGAATCAATGCATACTCATGAACGATTAAACCTTTTTTCAGCTCTTCGAACGGACTCGAAGAATGGTAAGTTTTACGCTTCACCAATTAACGTGACAAATGATAGCGTTACGTGAAATTTTCGAAGACTAACGAACCACATTTCGTTCATAATTTCAGCGATCGTTGGGTTCTCGTGCAGTTTCAGGGTGGCTAAGGGGGAAAAGTACAATCCTATGTTGAAATTGAATACCAGTATGGTGTTCAGGGAAAAGGAGCGAAAATATAAGAATATAGTAAGTGAAGGGATATCTGTTTAATGATTGAAGAACTTTATATTGAATTTACAGTGGCTTTTAAAAGGAAATTTAAAAGCAAGCAAAATGAAGAAATATAGTAATCTTACAAAACAAAATTATTATTTATATTAAATATTATTAATACTACAGATTTATATGCATTTATGAAAATTTGAAACGTATAAAAAATGACAGAATTCAAATTTCATTAATAAATAATGATATTAAAAAAATTCAACTTCAATTCAAATTTCAATATCAAATAATATCCAATATGAAACAATTTAACTTTCAATTCAAATTTCAATTTTAGTTTTCAATTTCAATGAAGAAATCTCGTCAATATGAAGTAAAATATTCATTATAAAAGTTATTAATATTCATATTTGCAAAGATTAATTTTAAATCTTCCTTTTTCCGCCAATATGCATTGGAATAATGATGGTTAATAAATTATTGTTGTGTTTCAGTTCGAACTTCTTTTTAGAAGAAGTGTCTTGGGCACCGCTTATCAGAAAACTGTTATCGACAAGTTCGAAAGCGGTATACTAAGAGTTTTCTTCAGGATATATCTAGATAGGAGGAAGGTGCCACGATCGATTACAAATGTTGAGGATACAATCGAGGACATTATTGCGAAGGAGACGTATTCAACGTCCTCCTTGTTCAAGGACATGGAACTGGACCTCACCAGCATATCCGTAAAAAGTAAGCATCCGTTAGGAGCAACGATTCTAGTTCCATGAAATCGATACTGTAATTATAGTATTTCTACACTTTTTATGCTTTAACTCATTTTTGTTGAACGTTCAGGTATGTACATTTTTCTAATTACGAGAAATACAGATTTCATAGACCACTGACTATTTAAAGATGAAAGGATATATTTTAGAATTTTTGTGAATTTTGATAGTATTTTTTAGTGATGAGATATAGACTAAGTCATTAAATATTTGTTCTAAGTCATTAAGTATTTCCATTTATCAATTAATCATCTCAATTTCATATACCAGAATCTATATATTTTCTTCCCACAATTCAGGAATAAATCAAGAAGTAACGGGCAGTCAAAAGCACACGCAACAAAGAAACGCGATGATCACGAAAAATGGCCTCCTGCGTCCCAACAGGAATAGTTCCTTGATAACAAGTCCCAAAACGAAGACGAAACCAACTAAAACGGAGCCCAATGAGCCAGAAATCGACTTCAGTAATATACCCACAATTCAAGGAACATACACAGCCACAAAAGTGAACGACACTCAAAAGAAAGTGAACTCTACTCAAGAAAGTGTCAAAACGCAACTTGACAATAAAAATGATACTAAAGAATCATCCGTACCTCATCTCCAGACTACGATGAAATCCTCCAGCGTAGAAGCAACCACCGAGCCAAGTCCCATTGCAGTCCAAACAACTCTGAAGATAAAAGAAAAAGTGAATTACACTAAACATGACGAGGCAGTCCAAAAACCAACTAAAAGGGTACCCACGTCCACAATGTCCACAACACAAACCGAGATTGAGGATCTCTTCAAGGACTTCCGCAAGCCTGACTTCGAGACTTCACCCTGGAGGCCGATTATACCTGGTTACATAAACACAGAACTGAAATTATTACCAGACACTGAAAAAACGAATTACAAAGTGAATTACAGCAACGCAAACACTGGGGATGTGGTTGCCTCGGATTCAATAAAGATCCCTCAGTACAATGTCCAAGCTAGGATTCCTGAGTCATCTACACAGCGTGTGAAGCCATCAGAGCCACCAGAGGCAGCAAACTCTTACATAGATATACCTGGCATGAGCACCTTTGACACGGAAGACACCGATTTCCCACATGACAGAATAGTGCCTCAAGAAATGGTCAATTTTAGGGTAAATGGTAAATTTAAAAATAAGATTCCAGGACTGCTGGAGGATGGACAGATCTTCACTGCGCCTCCACCAGGTAAAGTGGATGAAGGTAAAAGACCAGATATAGAGGTTTCTGGTCAGCTTCCACCTGAAACCTATGATGTTAGACTTAGGACATCTTCTCAACCTGAAAAGATGGAATCCTCGTCCATGAAACCATATCATTCTGACAAAAATGAGACAGGTTGGAGAGTTCCTGGAATAGTTCTAGGAGGAGTTCCTTTAGGAGGTGACAGAGGCTCTGAATCGATGAAGGGAAACAAAAGAGGTACCACTACAAGGGATAAAGAAAATTCAGATAATTTCTTACTGTCTAGTACCCCAAAATGGCAAAAACCTGTCTATTCAAACGAAGAGTCGACTACCATAGTGTCGAGGATAGGAGTAGCAGAGCCTGTTCCAGACACAGACATCGAATTGGAACCCAGGAATAAGTACTCTGATATCCAAGCTGTTGAAAAACATCATAGCAATACTTTACAGGACAGAAAGGTTGACAAAACTTCGCAGGAACCTGTTTATACTAGCTACAAAACTCCTGATCTGAATGGAGCTGGCTTCAGACCTAGTTTGATTGAGAATTCTGGAACACTAAAACCTTTCAGGCACACCATACCCGTTGACAAGATTACAAGTGCTCTTAATTCTGAAAAAGCTAACAAGGAAACGAATACTGTAACAGATAGCACTACAAGTAATGGAAATTTAAATGGAAAAATTCAGGTAAATACTGACTTAAAGAGCAAAGAGAATTATTCAAAGAAAAATGAAAGTGAGATAGAGAAAAGTAAAATAACACCAGGAAACCTGAAAGAAGTTATCGAAATAGAAACTTCTGTGGAGGATCTTGATAGTAACTCTAAAGCTCCTTTGAAATACTCCGAAATTGAGTTATCAGAAGGTGTGACATCAACCGAGTCGACTACTCAGGGCATAATAGATAACGAAAAGTTCTTGAAACTAAGCACCACGGAAGTCTACTCAGAGATGATACATCCGCTCCATAACAATGTCGATAAATTAGTCATGCAGAATGAAGGTCCAAAAGTGGCACCGCCAGGAAGGCTGACACCTAATGCTACCTTCCTATCAAGGAACTCCACCTTCATCGAAATCGACACACTGAAGCACACACCTGGGCAAACTGAGGAAAATGCCAATTCATCGAAAAACAAACCCCTCGTTGATACAGAAGCAGAACTAGACAGGCTCTCCAATGGCACAGCAAACAGGCCTACCAGCTCTCTTGAAACTCGAAGGAAAATATACAATGACACTCTGAAAGCTTACGTGGTAGAAAACTTAGTCACTCTGGCGCCTGCCAAGAGCAATACTGGCATTGGTCGACCTGTCAGACCAAGACCTAAGATCGACAAGGAGAAAGAAGTAAAGGTCGCCGAAAAATTCACAAATCGAAGTTCCTCAGATGACACTCTACTCCTGGAACAATTATTCGGTGTCCAGAATCATGAGAGAAATACATCAGACCGTCAAGACCACTTTGCATCGCAATCAGAATTGAATGATTCAAATGAAGGCCATGGTAGGATCGAGCAGATCGTAGAAGTAGTGACGTCTATCAGCACTAAAGTGTCTTCGAGCATCAAAGACGATCCCATCGTGATGAAACTGGTGGTCACTAACTCTACGTCCCTTCCAGTGATACATTCAGTGTCACACGAAGAAGAGTCATCGACTCCCCAAATAACAGTACCTGAGGATTTCCCTGTTGATGTCAGCCAAGAAGAAAATCGTGCCTTCAAGAACCACCTAAACGTGAACTCTTCCAATAAAGAGACAGTAACAGAGAAGACTGCTTCTTTGAAGTCTGCTGGCGTGCAAACGATCCAGACATCAGACAGGAAGATTTCTACCATAGAAGAGAATCGATTTCTCTTGGAGAAGCTTAAACAGTTAGCTGAGATCGGTAGCGAAGACAAGCCAGTGAAGAGTAGTAAAAACAGTTCAAGACCTGGAACCCTACAGTCCCATGTCCTCGGTCAATCGGAAGTGAAATCTTTTCTTGATTTTGATAAGCTGAAGGAAATCGCAGACATAGCAACTGGGAACCAGACCCTGATGAACTCCAGCGCAGGGTACACGATGACCAGAGATGGCGTCGAGATATTCACGAAGATCTTGACTAAAATTGAGGATCGCACTGACAAGATGATCTCTACCACAGAAAAAAATGCGAAAAGTGGTAAGTACTCCTGAAAGTGTTTGCTAAGTGAATTGTACCTAATTTGAATTTTTTGGAAGCGTAATTGAAAATTCTTATCCCATCCGTTTTCACAGATGATTGTTTCGGTTTCCTATGCAGAGACGGCAAATGCCTGCCTTCCAGCGGCAGATGCAACATGCTAGGTGAATGCCCGAATTCGGAGGACGAGGCGAACTGTACGTGCGCAGACTTTCTGAAGGCACAACTGTTACATCAAAAAATTTGCGACGGCATCGCCGACTGTTGGGACTACTCCGACGAAACAGACTGCGGTACTTATTTCATCTCTTCTTTATATTTTGTTGTCCATTGGTTTGGACAAGTTTTTTTTTAGAATACAAGACTGAGTTAGCAGACCAATATTGATAAACCAATATTATACAGTAATACTAGATCCTCAATTAACTGGGTCTCAGTTGTGATTACTCAAATAGTAAAACCTTAATTAACTTAGTCTCAATTGATTCTCAATCTCTATCATTCAGGACTTTTATTATATTATTTGCAATAATGACGATAAAAGTGCAATAAAACGGTCATTGCGACTTGAACCATCATTTAATAGTAGTATAATAAAATTATACCCAAGATAATAAAATTTGCCATGAAGAAGGTGTTTCAGGTTTGCAATTAGTTCACAATTATTTACTGTTTTAACGAGAAGATTACAGTAGGCGTTTAACTGAGATTCAAAGCCTGATTCAATAATAATTTACAGAAAATAAAGAAGTTAACTGCAATAGGATGTTGGATATCGGAATTAATACTAACTTTAAAATTCACGATCAATTTTGCTTTTATTTTTAATAAACCATTACTAAGTGATAGTTTGATAGTTTTAGTTTACTTGAGGCCCTTGTATAGTTTCATCTTTAATACTCCAAATACCTAAAATTCTAAATATCAAAGATTGAGGAAAATCCAGTTCGGATAATTTACACTCTACTGTACTAATAGGTTATTCCAATTTTAATCGAGGTCCTACTGTGTTACAACAATCCTAAACTAATCTTTCTTTAGAAGTACCAATATCCAAAATTTTGTAATAGATTGGTGTGAAGAAGGGCAATTCGTCTGCGGTAACAGTCGCTCCTGCGTGGATCAGGACAAGGTTTGCAATGGCTTTTCCGATTGTCCTGGAGGAGAGGATGAGAAAAAGTGTGCTGCACTTATAGAAGACGATACAGTATTGGATAAAAAAGAATCCAGCTCTGAGATTACAATAACAGAAGATGAATATTCAGTCCCTGAAGAATATTCTTCAGAAATAGATTCCAGCACCAACAAGGACATCGTTTTCGATCAAGACGCAGTTGAATCCTCAATTTCAGAATCGACTACCCTTAGAACATTTAAAAGCAATGTCCACTTAGAGAAGATTGTGGTCAATAAAAATGACTCTGTTATCGAGGAAGAGATAGTGACTAGTCATCATAAACCCTCCAAAGTTAAAACCCTTGTGTCTGGAAGGGAAATATCATCAAATGCAAAGGGCATTTTGCCTCATACAAATTCCATTCATGTCAATACGAAGAAGAACGATTCATCCATGATCAATGTTAAAAAAGAGATTAATAATTACAATGAAAAGGGGTACATAAACATTCGGAAGAATGGAAAATGGGGGAAACTGTGCTTGAGTGGGATGGACGACCTTTTGCAAGAGAGGCAGGCTACCTGGACTATCGAGGACCTTGGCAGAGCAGTTTGCAAGGCAATTACCTATCAGTAAGTCATCTATAAAAATATTATTGCACATGGAATGCAATAAAATGGTATTTATAGTGGAACCCCTGTTGTTCGGACAGAATATTAGTATTGGAATTCTTTTTATAGCTTCCAAGAGTTGGAGCACTTTATATTTTTACACTTAATTACAGTAAAAAATAATCACAGAGAAATGTATACATACTATTCCTACTTCTTTATAGGCAATTTTTTCTTGAATTTGTAAGTTATAAAATATTTTGCTGTTTTCTATATTGTTGTTATATTATAAGTATAAATGCTCCAGTAAGCTGAATACAATATATAATTTAAGATATGTTACATTTGGATATTATTTGAGTAAAAAATTTCTAGATTACTCTAATCACTGAATGAATAGCCAAGTTCTCAACAATTGCTTTACATATAATAATAATTATTAAACCTGAATATAATTCTTATCATACCAAGACAAATTTATTCTTAAGATTCACTCAAGATTCAAATAAAAATTTCCAAGAACTGAAAATCAGAAAATTAAAACAAACATGTGAAGTTGAAAATTAGAGAACCCAGAAATTTGAAATTTGAAATTTTTAATTCCATCGTGACACACCAGCCTAGATACTTAAAGATTAACACTTTAAATGCCACAATGACTTAAAGAAAAATTCTATCCCTCGAATAATGACTCTAACTTCTAAAAGAATTATCTTTAATTAATTTTCACATTCTCCGCCATTATCAAACATAAAATCCATTTCTTAACAAATCGATGACCTTTCTTTAGGGATTACGACACCGTGGAAAAAGTGTCTGAAAAGCCAATGTCCAGACGATCCTACTACACATTATCCTATAACGAGAAGACAGTGGATAAAACGATTCTGACTTTCAAACCGTCCGAGTGCCCGAGCGGCGAGATTCTCAGGGTCAAGTGCAAGAACCTTGAGTGCGGGATAAGAACGCAGGCACCATCGCAGGCCAGGTATACTGACTGAACCAGTTTCCCATAATTATATGCCGTCCGGGTCGTTTATAAAACTATTTGTATACAAACTGCGCTCGGGGATAATGCCCTCCTCCTCTGCTATCGCGCGAGTAATAACAATATATATCGGGCGCAAAAAGGGCGGCGCGCGATCTGCATAAAATTAGAATTTCATAAACGATCGTTACTGCTCGAGATAACTAACTGCAATGCGATTCATCGGTATCGTAAATTTTTATCGGGCTCCGCTGGAAATATTAGATTTATCGGCACTTTACGTTCTTTTCTTATGGCTGGAGGTCTTAAAAAGTCATTATCTTCTCGAAATTAAAACCTTAAATAGAAAAATATTATTTAATGCAGTATTTTTCTATTCTCTTTTTTACATAGAATTAGTCTTTTAATAAATTGAGTACTCTAAAAAATATTCTTATAAATTTATGTAAATAAATACACCTGTGAGTGATTGATACACTCAGAATTCTTATGGATTTATAGGAAACTGTAATATGCAGAACAGAAAAAAGAATTTATGTATATAATATGCAAAAATGTAGAAGATATTGAAGAGTTAAATTTTATAAAACTTGGTGAGTGATGTAAGTCTTCCATCATCAAAATAAGAATTTGCATAAACATTCGTAGTCTATTGATCAGATTCCAAATAACAACAAACTGGTACCGTGAAAATTAAAAAAAATAATGTGTCCGAGAATAGTGGAACTTTCTAATAAAAATATTCTATTGTGAAAATACAAAATGAATAAAAACTGGCGTACCTGTTTGAGACACATGCATTGAAGTAGATCGAATCTTTCTCGTCGTTCCAGGATAGTCGGAGGTGGTAGTTCCTCGGCTGGAAGCTGGCCGTGGCAAGTGGCTCTCTACAAAGAAGGCGATTACCAATGCGGAGGAGCCCTTATCAATGATAGGTGGATCCTATCCGCAGCCCACTGTTTTTATCAGTAAGTGATACAAAGTGCATTATTAGATAAAAATGAAACTAGGTGACAAACTGAATAAATTCAATGTGATCAACTCAAGTAAGTATAATAAAATTCTATAGTCAGCACACAGAGCTACTTAAGAAAACACTGTGCTCTACAGAACAGAATGAGAATTGTCTTTAAAAATGTATTTTGTATCTGAATGTAGGGTGTGCGGTTTCTTTTATTCATTTAAGAAGGACCTCTGAGAATGAGAATGTCTAAATCTACTTAAAATAACAGTAAAGAGACAAGCAGTAACATCTTCTACAAAATGAAGATTTTAAGTTTGAGTTACTAAATCTACAAAAACTAATACTTTTCACAGTGCTCAGGATGAGTATTGGGTAGCAAGGATTGGAGCAACGCGTCGAGGAAGCTTCCCAAGTCCCTACGAGCAAGTTCTGCGTCTGGATTACATATCCTTGCACCCTGACTACATCGATAACGGTTTTATCAACGATATCGCAATGCTGAGACTCGAGAAATCGGTAGCCTTCAGCGATTACGTTAGGCCAGTTTGCCTTCCTGAAGCGGAGCCAAAAAGCGGCACTTCGTGTACAGTAACTGGCTGGGGACAGCTATTTGAGATTGAGAGGATATTTCGTAAGTACATCCTGCCTATTTTGATGATAAACTTCGAGAAATATGATTGTTAACGATTGTTACTTATTGAACAGCGGATACCTTGCAAGAAGTACAGCTTCCTGTGATCTCGACGGAGGAGTGTCGGAGGAAGACTCTGTTCCTTCCTTTGTACAGGATTACAGCGGGAATGCTCTGTGCAGGACTGAAGGATGGTGGAAGAGATGCTTGCTTGGGAGACAGTGGAGGACCTTTGGTTTGCTCGGGATCGGACAACAAGTACACTCTTCATGGTAAGGTCTATTCCAATGAAACAGGGGATATTTCAAGTTAATTCTTTACTTAGCAATGATGAATTACTGTTCAAATATTTACAACAGTATGAGTATGATTTAATATTTATAAAATATGAAACTTCTATAAAGCAAAATTATAGTAGAATATGACTTTGTAACTGAAAATATTTCTTCATAAATGTTTCTTGTATTTTATATCATAAGACTAATACTTATACTGGTAAAAATATACAATGTATCAGCCAAAGAATCTGTGTGTGAGATTCAAACATAGAGCTACACATTTTTGGAATAAATAGCCAGATGAATAACATTTCTTTAATTCAAACATTAAGCACTGGTGTAGTAAATATTCAAGAGCAAGCAAGTTTAGCAGCTATTCCCAGAATTTCTTTATGCAAACCTAATCTATTTAGCTAAAAGAATGTGGAAACCGCAGGGCTAGTAGTTAAATCTGAACAAGTTTCAAGATAAAATCATTTTCATAATGGGTGTAGAAGGAAATAACTTGATAAATTCATATCAAAGAGGATAATAAAACGTTTCAAACTTTAAAATTGATTTCCATTAAAATAAATTACCATGCTCATCCTCTGTGTTATCTACATTTAAAGCACAAAATATTCAGATAGTACCTGATAATTAAGATTCAAATGATGGACGTTTTACTATATTATTACCTGGCATTGTGTCCATAATATTAGCCTCTGTGTATAGTACTATTTTAAAAAATATATTATTTTGTCTTTAGGTATTACTTCTAATGGTTACGGTTGTGCCAGACCCGGAAGGCCAGGAGTCTACACAAAAGTGCATCATTATCTGCCTTGGATCGAACACGTCATTGCAAAAGAAGATATACGATCTTCAACTCTGACTTGTAAAGGTCATCGATGTCCTCTTGGCGAGTGTCTACCTAAATCTCGAGTATGCAATGGATTCTTAGAATGTTCTGACGGTAGCGACGAGCGCAACTGTCCTGTTAATGTTTAACCAGAAAAGACTGATTATACTTGTTACTCTGCGTATTTATTCGTTCACTCGTCTGCGTTGAGAGCAAATAGAATACTCTTCAAACTAAACAGGCTGTAATTCCGAGGACATTGTTAAAGGAAAGATTGTGAAACGAGGTTTCAAACTGAAAGGAACATAAGTGCTGGAAAAATGTTTCAGGGAAGCTTCTGTAAAATATTAAACGTTCATTAATTTCTATGTATGTGCAATATGTAGGTAGAAATCAAAAATTGAAGATAAATGTTAGAGTGTACTGAACATCGGTATAAAGTGTTGAAGGAGTTGCTTATTAATCATAAGGACACTATGCAACACTGAGTTCTTATACTCCTCTATACAATTATCTTTAAGAATCGTAGCTAATATTAATCGCGCGATGACTGTAGGAATAAATTATTAGGAAATCATTTGCGGCATTATTCGTTCAATGATAACACGAATAGTCGTAAAGAATAGTATCTCTGAGTCGCACGCACGACTCAAAAATACTTGGCATAGAAATATTTAAATAGACCTGGCATTTTGGTTCTTTGTAATAGTAAAATGAATCTCTAGGCCACGTATTCTCGTGCTCACCGTTTTAGTCTCTTCGTAAGTCCGAAGATTTTTAACTTGTATATATCGTGCCTAATGTATTATGTAAAAAAACTTTTTAATACTAATAAATAAATAAATGGAAACAAAAAAAGTGATGTTTTGTTACGTTGGTTCCTGAAAAATGTAAATAATTATGACGCAAAAACAGTTTTCAGATGGTATATCATTTCATTTTATTAGGACAATTAGAAATAGCACTGAAAATCATAGTCGGAAATAAATATTAATTATTCTCGATATAATACTCTATCGATATTAAAATGAAAGCTGTTAGAGATTACTGCATTAAGGTCAGTACGATCCTTGAGGGAGAAAATAACATCAGTCGGATAAATCTTCGGTCTGCAATTAAAACTGTTTAGTACCATACAAACGATAGAAAAGATCGCACTTGTTCAAGTTATCTCCTGCGTCGTTTCGGTAAAAAGGATCGAACTGTGTCGCATTCATTGTTATTACCCTAAACGATCTTGCCATTCTAAATCATGCCTTCTTTAAGTAACTCTCTAATATCAGATTATACCTACGATTAGCACAATATACCAAGTGGTAAAAATCACAATGCAATTTTACGTCACGTTCAAACAGCACGCTTCTGAAATTCAATATCAAGTTTCTTATTGTTCAAGGTATCTTCTTCTTAATGGCTGGACCATCAAGACTTTTGCACAACCATTTTCGTGATCGTTCCTTCGATTCACGCGTATCACACAACGAACGTACCAAGAGATTTTCACAAATTCCACAGAATTCAGACGCGCGACGATGACGTTATCCACGAAAATGAATTCCAAAGATCGATCTTATTTACACATCACGAACTTTCGGTGATTCGGAAGACTCGTCAACTGAGTGTCTCGCGATCCAAAATCGTCGCGCGAATTAAGGATATGACGTATACTGGCACGAAACAGTTTAATTCTAAATAAATGATATTCAAACAAAGCGCCACGAGGAACAGGATATCCGCTGCAAAAGTCTAGACGTGATATATCAAACTATTGACACATTTCTAGCGTCTTCTAAATGACTCAAAAACAATTCTCGATTCTATTTCCTCAGTGGTATGCGTACGTGCAATACCCGCTCTTCTCTCAGTTAAAAAAAAAATGACAGAATTACGTGGCAATTCCTTGGCGAGTGTTTTTGAGAGATTTGCGATAACCCCGATACGATCGATCTGGACAAAAGTTTGATCACGATATAAAATGGTGTAAATGTATAAAAGTGCAAGTTCGAAAGTAGTAAAACTTTTGTCCACATCTCCCTCCTCGATCCAACTTTACAGTCTCCTTATCTCAGCACCAACGTGCAAACTAATTTCTCGTGAAGAATATCGATTCCAATGCATTTAATGATATATGCTAGATTGATCACAATTAATTAGAAATTTAATTAACCCTATATTACAAAATATTAAGGCGCGGGTAGTTTAAATACCTGCGCGCAGAGAAATTCAATAAAACCTGTTCGATCAAACAACTTCATTTTACTTTCAATTCAAACAGATTCAATGGTCTTCACGAAAGGCGACAATATCTTGAAAGAGATAGGGCTGTAACGTTGAGTAAAATTTATGTTCAATCGATTTATCTAAATCAATTCTAGGCTCGCGAAGAAGTACTCGTGCGTAGAGCACTATGCACACACCGATGAAACTGTTGTGTCCTATACTTTCTCGCCTTTCTCCTGATCCTTAAATTAATCGAAGAAGAAATAAATAGTAAATCGATGAATCCTCTGAAGATGATACCTCTAGTGAGCCGTACTCTTAGACACGGGTTTAGGCTATGAGTAGTTGAATTGCTGACGCTTTAACCCAATGAATCGACCGCGATCGTGCTCAAACCTTTCGGACTAATAGTCGTCTTGAATTGTTCCGGGACAGGATACTCCGTCTACAATGATATAAAATAAACCATGATATAGATATGTAAATGTACGTTTAAAATTACGTAATTGGATAATTAATAGAATAAATAGCTTACATAATCTCCATTCCCTTGTGGCACCATTACGTTCATTTCGCTGGACTTACTACTAATGAGTTCCACGGCTAATGATTCTGGGCTCAAATACATCTGGCAACCGTCTGTCTTATCAATGGAAATGGTAGGTACCTTTCCTAGTACCTATGATAAAACAGAACAGAAAATACTAATTTATTTCATTGAAGGAAAATGGACAACAAAAAAACTGAGGAGCTTATTATTATAATGTATATATCTATGTATCACTGAAAAAGAGTGAAATAGACTGTAAATATTTATGCAAATTCCTACTTTGATAAATACAATTACAGAAGTAGAACCTAATTTAGAACTTACTACACCCTCCAAATATTATAAAATATACTTCATTTTTCATATTTTGTACATTTTTGCATATTGAAATTTTCTATAAATGTATGAAAATTCGTAGTCGAATGATAAGTATAACAGAGCATAATTTGTAGCATGAACCGTTAGATCATCTTATAAATACTGCTTCTAAAAATTATCTTATCTCTAAAGAAATAAATGGATACTGTTATTTTTAGTTTTAGCTCTGTTAAATATTATACTTAACACAATTTCTTACATATTGAATCATTTTTGAAGCTCTTCTTCAAAGGATTCTTAAATTTGTAAATTAAAGTGTAAAACAGGAAGCAGCATTACTAATGGGATGACCTAATATTTGTAGAACTTATCAAGTATCAGATTGCTGGATATGAAATTATTTCCTTGAATGGAGATATTTAAGTAAAATAATTCCTTAGTTGACTTATACACATACTTTTTGATTTTTGGTCTTTATTCCATTTTTCAAACTACTCATTTAATTTTCGAATTATACATCGATACGTATATCGACTAAAAACAACTGACCATCACCGCAATTTCTTTCAATGTTCCACGTTTCACGTAGTACACACCCTGAATAAATAGTAGGTAGGAATCAATGTCATCCCGTGTCATCTTAAAACCTACAGTTTGAATCTACACTACTCTCATCAAAATGCATTGGCAATTTGGTAAGATTCTAGACATTGCCATAGCAAGTAAAAATCGAACAAGTACTCCAACAGATTTTGTATATGTATGCAGGCGGAAACCTTGAACCTGTGCAAATGATCTGTGAAGTCGACTGGAGGGAATGTCCCAAAGCAATCGTAAATTACGTTTGGAGTGAGATTGTAACCGACGTCCTTGACTGTCTGACGAACGAAGGAATAGTCTGGCGGGTACAAAGAATTATTATTTTTGAATTGAAACGAATATCGAATTAGAGGTCTATGAACATAGCGGTCAGGTAAGTCCTTGACACTGATTCGAATTCTTCTATCTGAACGCTATGTTCACGATTGGCTCTAGCGAGAAAACTAAAAGATGATGCTTATTACAATAAAGATGTTTCATTGATAATATTTAAAGGTACTCGCCGCCTTTTTTATTTGCACCGTATTACTGCGTATAATATGTTCCAAAGCGAAGCATCTCGACGACGCTACCGCTGAGAATGAGATCTTCAACAAGGTCGGCTACAAAATAGAAGAACTTGAGCTGAAAGTTAATATATTAACGTATAAAATGCAGTACGGCTCGTGGCCTTTGCCTCATCAAGTTCATAAGTCGAAATTTAGAAAGAACCTGAGAAACCTTAGGCTGACCTTGTCGAATCCCAATGAACGCTACGATTGGATAAAACAGGTTTTGTTGAGGTATCAAAGAAGATCATAGAAGCCAGAGATTTTTCTTTGACTTTCTCCTCGTTATCAAAATATTCAGCTATTCCTTTAATTCCAGAAAAGACGAACCGTACGCAAAACACACTCACAGTTCCGAGCAACGTCTCACAGAATTATTTGATGCAAAGAAGAACAACTTGTACCCTTATCTACGACGAGATAATTTGTCACAACAGTATAGCAGTAGATCCTCCAAAAGTAGCAGCGATAAATCTATAAGGTAAAACTCGTCAAGTGTTATGAACACCATGTTTTTATAAACAGATGGATAAATTGATTGTTCTTCCAGGTTGAACTCTGTGGTCAGAAAGACAATTGGTCAAAGGCAGCACAAACTATCAAGAAACGAAAATTTGGATTTGCCAAACAGAAATGCAATATCGCTCCCACACTTTTCAAGAAGAAAGAGCAGCAGGTTCTCAAAGGAAACAAGGTCTTTTAGAGATGAGAAAGAAGCTCGTAAAAAGTTCCTGAAGACCATGGCTGATTGCAAACGATATTTAAAAGAGCTACATGATAGTAACAAAAATTTGGGATTAGTCTGCAGCTCTTCTCAGATGAGCGATGGTTCGTCGTTTCAGAATGCTTGGTCAGAAACACAAGTAAGTGTACCTAATAAAATTATAAAACAAGTATTGTCCTTAATAATTGGTTTTACTTGTTTGCTGCAGAAGGATGAACAACAGGAACCTCAAACTAATTTAAGTGAAAGCTCCAAAGAAAACGAACCAACTGAGCCTACAAAAGAAGACAATATGGATAATGAAATGAATACTAAAAACACAGGATCAACACAGGAAAATAAGGAAAACTGTTTAGAAGTATCGAACGCAATTTGTCCAGTCTTAAAAGTGACTGACAAGCATATGTTAGCTCCAAAAATGAACATAACATTCTGCTCTGACATATTCCCACGACAATCAATATCAAACATGTTGATACCACCATCTTGTGAACAAACCAAATTCATGCAATCTTCTGAAGAGGCTTTATACCAAGTCAAGAAAAAGTTAGAAAGTTTGCACAACGTATTGAGAACATACGAGATACGAAACTCTGAGGCAAAGGTATTAGACAGACAACAGGACAGCAATAATAAAATAAACAGCATTTGTCAAAATGTCATAGATACACTGGTATCGGTTACAAATGACGCTAATTGCACTGAAAAGAGAAAAAGTAGGGTGAGTTTTGATACTATCATCAGGACAGGATCCAATGAGATGCAACAAACAATTTACAATAGTTCTGAACAATATGATACTGATGATACAGGCAGAAGTTCTGAGGTATCTGTTCAAAATTATTCTAGCATGTTCAATAGACATTATCGTAATAATTTGAATGAATTTCAATGTGTATTACCACAAAAAAGTGAAAACAAAATATATTCCTTGAATACTCGGGACTCGAATGTGGTTAATAATGAAATTATGCATTCCACTACTATTATGTACAATAAGATTCCTGAGAGAGTGTACTACACTATTTCATCAGATTTGTTTGAAAACAAGGACGATAACAGAGAAGGAACAAATTTATATCCTGATCAACAAATTGTTCCAATAGAAACAGATGAAGATTTGGTAATCACATCTCCAGCCTCCAGTCGTACAGAGATGTCAAAAGACAGTGAATCTGATGATAAATCCACAGCGCTGTTACTTCAAGAAGCACTGCAATTTAGGAAGGCATTACTAACACGCATTGAACTTGAAAAGGTATGCAATACAGATGTCCAGAGTGAAAATATACACAGTACACCTATTCCAGATTATGGTAAATACTCTTACATTAACAATAATCTACAGTCAAAGCTTTTGGACATTATATCAGAGGAACAATCTGTTAGTAGTTCCACAGAGAAAACTAGCCGAACTTACATGTATTTTAATATAAAACAGGATAAACAATTGGCACGTTCGCCAACGTTTAATAACAACACAGTAAACTCTATACAGCAACGTGAAATTAATGACCAGAATATACATAAAGATTATTTGGAATCAAAGGACAACCTGGGATCGACTTCTGAATATTTTAGTCTTAGTAATATAATTCAAGAAAGAAGTAGCGGTGACAGTAATCAATTGCTGGCATCAAAATATAAATACTTGCCAGAAAATGAGTCAATGAAAATGATTCCAAATAATCTGCAAATCAAAAATGTAAATCATAGTATGAGCAATTCTGATAAAAAACATTTGGAAATGAGATTTTCAAATTGTTTAAAGAACGTAGACGAAAGTGTGGATCAAGAAGAAATATCCTTCAATTATGTAAAGAAAAAAGAACATTTTAATAAACGTTTCTTACAAATGAACAATGTAAATGAAGTCATAGATCCTAATAGTGAAAGTGTGGAATTATTTTCAGAAAATTTAGATGAAACCATTTTGGATGAAGAAGATCAAAATGCAAATATAAATAATATTTCTAATTTCTTAAGCTGCAAGTCTTTCAAACAATGCACAAATGTGTATTATAGCAAAGATAAAAGAGATAGTTCAGTTGATGCAACGTCAAATTTATTAGATGAAAAATATATCGAAGATAGTGAGATTTTAACGTCTAGTCCAAATTTAACTTTGAAGAGACATCCTGGTACATGCTCACTGATTGAGCAGACACCAGTAACAAATACTGAACAAACAGAAATGTGTACACTACTTGAAGATGTAAACACAATGTATGAATTATCAGCTTCTGAAAGTAAAGAAAACTCGATTGAAACAAATTTGATACAGGATTCATTCACGTCCAGCGCAAATCAGTCAAACGATTCTAACATTCCAGAACCACCATCTGTAACAATACTGACCAATAAATCAGCAGACGAAGAAGAGATAGAGTTAAATTGGTTAGATATTAAAAACAATATTAGTGATGATTATATTAACGAGAAGAATACGCAAACATTGTCAACGGACACAATAATTCTGCAAAAATATGATTCTGTAGAGGTGGAAAATTATTGCAGACAAGAAACATGCAATGAAAATGAAACTCTAATGAGAGAATATGAAACAATGAATATTCATGAGGAAAATGTTAAGAATGAAAAGATTGATTCAATTACAAAAGGTTCATTTACAGATCTAGATAATAGGGAATCAATTATTAATGAGGCAGTCCATAAATCTTACTCCAACCTCATGTCTCCACACAGTAGTGTGTACTTTACAGACGAAGCTTCAAGTTCTGCAAAACTGAATAATGTGCAAACCAAAAAGTCTGAAAATTATTTACAAACAAACTTATATGTAGAAGAAGGTAGTGATCAATTAAATTACCAAGCAGGAAATTTAAAAGATACAGAGTTACCTTCTATTTCTATGTCAAATGAAACAAGGATTAAACAAGAATTATTAGATTCTAACAAAAGAATAAATAATAATACGACTCTTCCTTCCAGAAGCTACATAGAAAATACATATACAGTACCATTCAACGAAATGAAACAAGTATCAAAGAACGAAGTTGAAACTTTCAATAATAAAACTTCATACATTAATGATAATAGCTATAACTTACTACCATCACAAAATGTAATTAATAACGATCAAACAAGATCAAATTTACAGATAACTAGGAAAGAATTATTCAATATAAATCAAACTATATCTAACATATCTCCGCATCAAGTTTCTCCAAGAAATATAAAAGAAAATACAACGAGGAGAATGAATACAACATTGAAGTCAAGAAGCCACGAAAACTACACTCCAAAATCTGAGAAGTTAAAGAAATCGAATGTTTTTCAGAACGTAAAGGAATTAAAGTCAGACTTATTTAACACAAGAAGAGAAAGTAGCACAATTTCAACACATGCCAAAGTCAGAGATTTATCTGCTGAGCCTAGACGTAATACAGATCATAGCATTAGGTTAGATAAAAAGAGATCTCGGTCACAAATAAGTTTTCGAAGAAATGAATTCTCAAAACATGTTACTTCACAATCATTTGAACTTCCGAATAGCAGAAATAGTGAACATTCAGAATCTATATTAAAATCAAACAGCCCCGTGAAACACTTATTACCAACACCGAAAACATCTTCGAAATCCTGCATACCAATTCTGAAAAGTAGATTGGAAGCAGCTCGACGATCAGAAAATGAAGGAAGGCCAAAGAGTCCTGTGAGAGGGCCACTGACAATGACTATGTGTTGGAGAGACAATATGTCTAATAAGAGTCCTAATGTAATGGAAGAAACTATAAAAGTAGAAGGCAGTTCAGGAAACAATGATCAACATATGGAAGAAATAAATAACTATGCAAAGAGTGACAATAACCAGGACCATGCCGATAAACAGGATTTGATGAAATCGTCATGCATTATGCAAAGCTTGACAAAAAACACTGATAATATTGCTCCACAAGAACCAATGGTAATATATGTTAATATATTTACAAAATATGACCATAATGCGACAAAAATAGTAGACCCAAAAAAGTTTCTGGAGTACATAAAAAACAGAAAATTGGACGTACAAAAAGTAATTGAAGAAAATCAATCTAATTTAAAAGAAGAAGCTTCAATGATCTCTGTAGAGAAAGAAAAAGGCATGATGCACAAAATCGTCACTATTGTTTCTTCTATTACGAACAGTAACGAATTAGATGCTACTTCGGTCAATTTATCAGTCCCAAAAATAAAAAGTGAATCAATAGTCAACACTTTATCAACTGATCAATTAAAACACTTATGCTTCCTATCAGTTGAGCAAAGGGAAATCGATGTTACTGCAAAACCATCTGTTATCGATACAAGTACATCAATCACGGATTTAAATACGCCAGGAACATCGAAGAGCATATTAAACAAATTTCAAATATGCGGGACGCCTAAAGAATTAAATAGTGACGAATATATACAACTACTTGAAATACTTCATCAAGAGTCAAATTTCGCACATCTACGAGAATTACAAAATGTCTGCAAGAAACTTGTATCAGAACACCAAAAACTTAAATGATATTAGATCACAAATAATGCTTAACACATGCATTAATAAAATTCGTAATCAATATCCACTATTATTTTTTTAATACTGTGATTTTATTTTCTGTTACATAACGTGTACTTCATGTAACATGGATGCATACGCGTTTGGAAATAAATATATTTTATACCCAGTATTTTATAAAAAATGTAAAATATGCAAGCATATTTTATACATATCAAAAACAAACAGCATACCTGCATCTGCACGCTTTGGCAGTTGACGAATTCGATGCTCGACACCACAGAGTCGAAAACAACGGATGATTTGCGACAAGAATCCATAACGACGGAATTAACTTTGCCTTTAATAACTAAGGTACTATCCTGACATCGGAACATGTAGATCACATTATTCATTTCCACGTTGTCGATAAGTAGATCTTTGTTACCTTTGTGGTATTCCTGCGCACAAATGATACACATTGCAGGAATAAAATAAATTGCTTACGAAAACAAAATTGGATAAAATAAGATCAACTTACCACAAGCCATTTCTTTCCATCTCTAGTAAACACGGGTGGTTTGTCAATCGGTGCATTTGCAGGTGGTACTGTTTTCGTAGGTATAGCATTACCAACTACAGGTGCTTTGAATGGCGCTGGACCAGTCCTTAATGAAGGATTTTTATGCGTCTGCATATCAGAAGTAACTTTCTTCAAATCTGTAAAATAAAACATCGACCAATTTTGTAATAATTCTTTGACTAAATAAATTACTTGTATTTTATGAGGTTCATTTTATCTAAGCATTTTAGAATAAATTTGAAATGATTTAACTTCTATAGAAACAAAAAATCTTAAAACAGAACGCCACCCTTTCAAAATTCACTTTTTGAGAAGATTTATCATTACAGACTAATAAATAAAGATTATGTATACTGAAATGATTAACAAACAACTTTCAGGGATGCCTACTAATGATTTTGAAGGTATTATATTAACTATTTGGATAGTGTTTAAACTAGAGCGTTTGTTTCTTTACTGATTGAACGATTCTCGTATAAGTAAACTGTACTTACTTTTAGTAATAGCTTCTCCTTGATTAATTTCGGCAAAGAGAGCGCTTCTATCATCGTTAACACTGACCGGCGCCACATCTCCCATAGGCATACATGGTGGTGGAGGTGGTGGGATGCCTGCTGGTGGTGCAGCAGAGCCAGTTTTTGCCCATACCAGTCCTGTCGTATGATGCTGACGCACGTATTGTTGAAGATCACTCAGTGTTTGCACCCAAGCCTTGCACCAGTCAGCATGCACTTTATCTCTGTAAATATAAACGACAGAATGAATTCTGTATCAGTAACAAATTCCTCAAACATAACGTTGAGAAAGTGATTCATTCTTCAGCAATCTTCAGCAGTTCAAACTTACTTCTTTTTCCATTCTTTCAATACACGATTAGTATAGAACTGTCCAGCATCATTCATCTCTTTTACATAAGGTATTGGGGCTGGCGACAAAGCGACCCATCCTAGAGCTGGAATACTTTCACTGATTGCTGACAAATGATTGAAAAATGGAGATCCTCTATTTTTCTCGCGGAATTCTTGGATTTGTTGAACTTGTGCGGATGTAGGTGCAAGGAGAGCAATTTGCTCTGATAGGTTTGATGGAGCTGGACGACTTGCTGCGGTTCGAATGAATTCGAGCTGGATTCTATAAAAGGAAGATCACTCAGTGACTTATGCAAATGCATAATTCCTGGTACAAAGTAACAGTGCAGTACTTACTGAAACGCCTTTTCTACAAGCTCACTGTGGGTAGCAACATCGCCGCCAATTTTCTGACTCAACTGCAAGTATTCTCTCACAGGTCCAGCCAAGAGATCCTCATAGCCTGCGACTGACATGCTGATGGGTTTGGTTGATTCTACTTTACGTGGCGACTGAACAGGTGAGGCAGATTGTACTGATGCGCTTCTTTCAATTGATTGAGATTTTTTCGGTGATGGTGTACTTGTCTGAACAGCAGAGTCTTGCGTCTCAGTCACAGAATGAGTCTTTACTTTCTCCAATCGTCTGGTAACGTTCTCTAATCGATTTACCAGTTCTTCTAGGTGATCCTCTTTATCGTTGGTTTCGCAGCCTTTAATAAAATTCAAATTTAATAAGTCATTAAGTGGGCAATAATATAACAAGTGTAAAAATTTATACTTATGTATTCTTTGAAAAATAATAAAAAATTCATGCGAAAAGAAATACAGAAAAATTTCTTTTACAGCTTGATATTAAAATAAATTGAACACTATTTCAATTGCAGTGTTACTTTCCATTATATATTGAAAAATTGTAATTAAACAAAGAAATTGCTTTGTACTCGTTATACAAATAATAGTAATACGAAAGTTTTAATAATTGGAGAATATAAACTCCAGAAAATTCGCGTGTATACTGAGTACATTAAATATAGAATGAGTATATAAATAGTTGTGTCAACATCCACAGCCACTAGACCATTATATGTTGCAAGCATGTAACAAAAGTAAATTTATGTACATCTCGCAATATCAAGAATGCTTCTAACAATTGTAATTTTATAATAATTATAAATTCAACTTTAAATTTAATTGTATTCAGCTAATAGTTTATGAATAAAATAAATCTACTTGAGATCAAACTTGAAAGATTAATTTGCTTCACATTATATACACGAATAGCGAAGGTCAGGTGCAGAATTTAAAACGATATGCAAATTAATTCATTATCACTTTGCTAATTTGAAACTAATCGTCCATCAACTCAGTTTATTACACTTGTTTAATTATCCGCTCACTTAAATGAAAATTACATTTATAGAAAGGAAACGCTTACACGCCCGAGCTCTTCTCGTCTTTCTGAAAACTGAGGAAGAACTAAACCGCGGATCTAATGATATTCGACGCGAGTATACGCCAACCTATTCTTAGGAAATCTGCGAAAAGTGAATCGTGAGCACCCATCTTATAAGCTCCGCGTGGGTAGATACTATTTCGTACAGTAGATCTCAGGTGATTAATAATTAAAAATTCCTCAGGCATATGTAACTAATATATAAAATACTAATCACTCTAAATAGAAATTATTTCACATCTTTCGTGTTGTATAAAATTACATAGTCAAATCTATGTTTAATGTTTCTAGTTAGAAAAGAATTTTCAATCAATACATAGTTTCGTGGAAAACAGCAAATCGTAACGGTTCCTCTTTTAGATCGTTCTACTCGATCGAAAGTCCTTCATTTCTCTCGTGGAAAGTGTTAAATAATCTATCAAGTTGAAAGGTAAATGGGTCAGCGAATAAAAATAGAATAAGGTCGTGACAATGTATGAAACAGCGCAAACTTTTGATGTCGAGTTCTTTGTCAGAATTCCAAAACAAATGGTTCTACAAGAGAATTATTCCTCAGGATAATACTCTGTTTTACAAGTGCTTAATTATAGTTAAACACTGGCACATCACCCACATTTCAAAAATTCCATAAATACCAGCACAAAACTTGTAAAAAAAAATTGTCTGCAGTATTATAATTCAAATTTGTAAGGATCAATATTTGAAAAGAAAAGACCTATAATAAATATTGTATAATACAATGGAAGAAATCTGGTGAGATATTTCAAACATATTTACACACAGTAAAGCAATGGCTTTGAGTACTTTTACTTATTTTTTTATTTCAATTTCAAAAGTTCCTAGCCCATATTTCTGCTGAATTTTCCACTTTAGTTTTTTTGACAAAACTGCAGAACAAAGAAATATTGAAAAATTAATCTCTCTAAATATTCCATATTTCATAAACTCCTGTGCAGAATATCTCATGCACATCCAGTCCAGTTTTAAATAGAAAGTCATAAATGGTCATAAATGCGCCCATAAAGCTTTTAAAACAAAAATACGGTCATAGGAAAACAAAATTCTCTGTGCAATATCCTCTCCATCAATATTCTCCTACTTCAGTAAAGTGACAGTTCGCCCTAGTTTCTAGGCTCACGTTTCCCCAAAGACTTCATATTTTTTTATTCGACCAATGAGCATACCCAGCCCTGCTCGACTGCTTGCGATCCCCTGTTGAACACGTGACCTCACCAGCTTCCTTCCATCCACTGTAACCGCATGAAACATCGTGTTACGAATAAATACGAATAGATTACGTCGGGTGTACTTGACGCACTTAAATCAGAAACGACAAGCCCCGATGGAAATCATAGAAAGTAAGAAATGGATTTAGGGTGAGCCCTAACCGGCGTGCACCATCGGTCCTAGGGGGTCGAACCTCACTCTATGCTCTGTCGCGTTTTGCGCGGCGTGCAACAAATCGGAGAAGAATCTGTGACGCCTTAATGCTAACTCGTCGCGTGCAACTGGCGTCGCTGGTGGTTCCTGCATTCCGCTGCACTCTTCTGAATCATGTTCACCCTCATCTTCCTCCGATAGCCAACGAGGAATCGACGACACTGCACATCATATGTCCTCAATAAACACCTCATCAAAATTCATGAAATTACTTCTACCATACTAACAACGGTGTTGATTATACTAAATAAGTACATTATTCGAAGATCGCTTTGGAATGAATTCAAAATAATGTAGAAAGTAAAAAATGATGTCTCATCTGATATTTTGTTTAAATTACTTTCTATCTTGATAATGTCCAATTTTGTGATGAATATTGAACAGCGTGGAACAGATCCACAGCGATAATCGTTTTCCATCAAGCTGGTAATGAACTTCGACCCAATGAAACGTTATTAGTATGGAGAAACAAAGTAATTTGTTATCAGATCATCATGTGGTCCCTTACTGTGTATCATAATATACGATGTGCTCACGAATTTGAATACTCTTAAATATTGTGTTAAATAAACATGTATAAAGCATGAATTTATTATTTATAAATTTGATGAAGCAAGGAAATC
Source organism: Calliopsis andreniformis (assembly GCF_051401765.1). Classification (NCBI taxonomy): domain Eukaryota; kingdom Metazoa; phylum Arthropoda; class Insecta; order Hymenoptera; family Andrenidae; genus Calliopsis; species Calliopsis andreniformis. The sequence goes on along the minus strand of NW_027480432.1, from coordinate 9,153,700 downwards.
GTACAATATTTATATTCGGAATATCTAAACTATTTCATTTGTTATATAAAATTGAATACATTTAATTTTTTGAATAATAAATAAATCTATAGAACAAATTTCAGAAGGAAATTAGGGATAATAACATAAATAAACATGCTTTTGTAATTTAGTGGAAAGGTTGTAAAGATTGCAAAGATGCTATATGACAATTTCTTCTTACTTCACAAAGAACCATTTCCTGTGCTACATCACCAATAATAGGCTTCGTATGTGTGGAAACGGAAACAGGAAATGAACACGTAAATAAGCAAGTGCATTTCACGTAATTCCTACGTCATTTCCGACGGGGTAAGTACAGGGTGTTAAAAAAGAGAAAAGATCTGAACTTTATAGGTTCGTAGTACTCCAGAAAGAAAATTGCATAATTAACACAGATACTAAAATTAATTCAACATTCAACGAAGTACCTCTGACTTCAAATTCACATGGAATATTCTGTTCTTGTTTCCACGAAGGTATTATGTATGTAAATAAGTTATCATTTTTAGAAATTACTTAATTATCAGTGTTCAATAAATTATTTGTTTTTCATTTGTTTATAACACACTATATTTAAGAATCAAATTTTGTAATGCATACATTTGTTAAATGGCCTATATAAATTATATTTTATATAATTGATACTAAATAAAATTAAACTCCAAATTACCGACTTTGGACAAATAATAACAACTATAGACCATTTTAGAAGTGACACAGTCTGAACAACAAAGCCTTTCTGAATATAGAAGCACTTCATTGTACTGAAGGCCAATCTCTATATACAAATCCCACCCCCGCAAAGAAACTGCCACAAAAGAGAAAAACGTAACATTCTTGAGAGTTCTATAGGGTGTCACACAATTGGGATGGGTTATATCTCAAATTTAATAATAGATAGAAAAAGGACTGTGGAGGGAAAATTTTAATGGTATGATAGTGTCTATTTTTCTGCGACTTTCTTTTATCATAAGTACAATGATGCGCCTGAAAAATTCAAATGCACTCTCTTTTGAATGGAATCACATTTTTTTTACTAATGTCGAATCCTCAAGTTATTCTACGTAAAAAAGTATTAGATACAATGTTAAAAAAATCAATATTTCGTGAGATATTTCATATTTTTTATCTTGAGGTAACTCAAAGACAAAGTGCATTCGTGATCATTTGTTTCTGTGGAAGACTTCAAAGAACCAAACCAAACGTAAACAGTAACCACATTAATTCTATTATTAAAAATATTAAAAAACGATGTATGAAGCGTTTACAATGTAGAGGCAGAACACTCGAGCACGTTTTACATGGTAAATAAACGAATTACAAAAAATGTGAAATATCTGACGAAATATTAATTTTTTGAACATGGTACCTAATACTTTTTTACACAGAATGACCCGAGGAATCGATATTAGTAAAAAGTAAAATATAATTCCATTTAAAAAAGAAGTGTATTTTCATTCTTCAGGTACATCGTTACACTTATGAAAAAATGGACACTATTATACCATCCAACTTTTCCCTCTACGTACAGTTCTTTCCCATCTATTATTAAGTTTGAAATACAACCCCTCTGAATTGTGTGACTCACCCTGTTTATTCAAGAGGTAATTCTACTCATAAATTCATAGTCACGCAGTAAGGGGTCACACAATTTCACAAAAAGAGCCCACATAATTCTAAAAATTCCGCGCAACTCAAACCATACCTGGCTGCGTCTTTTTGCTCGCATCATTCGGGCAGGATTCAAAAACCGAATCATCGCCTTCCTCATCCGGTCCATCATCGATGGTTCTCTCAATGAACGCAGAATCGTCACAAAGATTCTTTTTAACGTCACCAGGAACACTGGTAATCAGTATCGTCTGCTTCACCATCCCCTTGCCTCCACCCCCGTCGCAGCTTGACTTGCCTTCGACCTCCCCATTCTCTTTGATTTTCGCTTCGACCCTCTCTTCCTCCCCTTTCAAATCGCCCTCGTTTTCCACCTCGTTTTCCACCTCGTCGTCGTCCTCTTTGCCATTCGATTCCACCATCGATCCTCCCCGCGATCGAGAACGCTCGCTGGACTTGCCCGATGGCAGCGGGCTCTTCACAGTCAAATCATCGACCACTTCAGTGGAACAATTCTCCATCGAAACCTTGTCGAACCTCTGCACGTCGCCGTTCAGCTTCTCCTCGCGACCGATCTGGCCGTTTCCCTCGATCTTCGCCGCGTCGACGATCACCGTCTGTGGCTCCGTCGACTTCTGACTTTGCTTCGTCGCCTCGACGCTCGACCTCTCCTTCTTCGAGCTCTTGTTGCACACACAGCATTTAAACATCGCGTCGATATCGATTATGGATTCCCGTTGTATTAGCGGCGCGACGCTTTCGTCGCTTTTCGAGAGGGATATCTATAGCCTTTTATAGGCCCTTTTCACTTAGGCTCAGGGCTTGGGTGTACAGATGCCTTTACTTCTTTTGTGTCGCGATTATATTGCCGATCTCTGAGATCTGGGCATAGGTCGACTCGAAAGACGCGTAGGATGATTGATTTAAATACGACACAGTTTAATGACGAAAAATAGTATATGAGCTCGAGACAATTGAATATGCGAGTTATAACGATGTGAACTATGAACTTTGTTTATAATTTGTTTACTTTCCTTGCTATAGGCTCGTGGATTCCTGACGAGTTTGTAAAGATTTTGAGATCCACTGGAGTCTTATCAAAAATGCGATAAAGTGGATAACGAGGAAACCTTGCTCGAAGTTTGGAAGTGATTTCCACGTAATTTTATAGCTCAGATTGCAAGGAGCTTATAACAAAGGGGAGTTCCAGGAATTAAAGATCGTAGAATAGTTAACAGTTAAAATTATAAAATGGCTAACGATTCTAGTAACGATTGTAAGAACACTTCAATATTTTTTAGGCTCGCGTGCGAAGCGCTAGCCCCCTCACAGCCGAAGTAACTGGTGCTTGAATATTTGATTAGAAGCACGCGGTTCTGTGAGTCCTTCCCGAGCAACGGAACTGGCCCATCGAATATTCTATTCCAAGGGGATTTCCCACGGGAATCACGCGCTATAAATTGTTCAGTGTACACTGGCAGGACAGTATTTCAATTACATTTACCTCACGGTGTGTTTGTGCTCGGCGTCTGCTAACATCGTGGACTGCTAATTGCGAGATTGGTGAAATGCCGATAAGACGATCGAGCAATTAACACCTCTGTCGCGCGCCTTCGAAGGTTGAATCGAGAATGTAATAATAGCAACAAGAGCTATGCATTATATATATTCAGGAATATTATGACTGCTGTCACTCTCAATGCACAACAGAGATAAAATATTCACGGACTTAGAATATCTCTTCGTTAACAGCTTGAACGTTAATGATGCACTATTATGTCACGCTCTGCTCAGAAATAATATTTTTATTTATGTCAGAAGGTAATATAATTTGCAATATTTTGGTACTATCGCGTAGATACGTTGTGAGTAGTACTATTCATTGCTATTACAGTTTGTACTCGTTATAATCTCGCGACTTGTATTGAGTTTGTAACGTGTAATATGATTTTGAGATTAATACAGGAGATAACAGTTCATAATTCCTTTATCAAGAAACAAAGTGAAATAGAATGACGGTACTTTCAAGAAGGAAAATAGTGGCGAGTTTATAGCGAGAAAATGCTGTAATATCAAAAATCGTAGTACAGTGGTAGTTTGTAATCGAACTCGATACATTCAAAGTGTTAACGAACACGAATGAACAATACTTTAACTATATCAATATCGATGAGCTTATATTGAGGAAATCTGTAATAGGAAAAATTATAGAACAGCAATATTCTTGAACTATATTCGATACAGCACTCGAAATGTTAACAAACAAGTAACAGATTAACTATATCGGTAATATTCAAGCGAGCTTATATCGAAATAATACTATAATTCCTAGAATCGTTATATTCAAATCGACGGAACTCAGTGTGACATTTGAACGATTAACGAACAGGCACGAGCAACAGTTTGATTATATTAATAATACTTCAACGAGCTAATATTGAGAAAAATCACGGTATAACGATATTTTTGTATCGAACTCGATAATATTTAACACACAATACAACAGTTCTGTGAACATGTAACGAATATTTTGACAAGTTTATGGCGAGAAAATACTTTGGCACCAAAAATCAGAGTACAGCGAAATTTTTCAATCAAACTCGATATAATCCTCGAAATAATAATCTACGCACAACAGTCATACGTTATGCATACGTAACGAGCTAATAGCGAAATATAACCTAAAAACTATATCTGGGTAATATCTTGAATTGAATTTGATACGACACTCAAAATGTTAAACAATACACACGAAAAGTTAAAATATTTTGCTGAACTTATAACGATGTTAATCTAATAGTAAGTTAATCTAATAGTAATCTAATAGTAAGAATCTAATACTAAACTCGATACGACACTCAAAGTGTTAACAAACACTCACGAACAATTTCGCCGTGTGCGAAAACCTGTTATATTCTTATATTGACGGAACTCTAAGTTGTACTCAAAGTCTCAATCACACGCGAGCAACAATTTAACTATGTCAATAACATTTCGTCAAGTTCATATGGAGAAACACTATAATACTTATCATATCCTTGAATCAACCAAGCTCGACGGCACTCAAAGTATCAAGCGACACGCACGAGCAACAGTTTGGTCATGCAAGAATATTTCAACGAGCCATCAAGAATTTTAAAGGTTGCTCGCAACAAAGCAGCCGTCACGTTCGAGGAACTACAGCAAGTAACGTATTTATATATATTAATGTTTGTGTGGACTTAGCTTCCACTGATACCACAGTTTTTTACTTGTTTTTTTTTTTTTCGTTTTCTTATTTCCTTTTTTCTCCTTTTGTTATCTTGTATCAGTTATAGGTTCTTATATTATATTTGTTTGTCTTTCTATATTTTTTTAATGCACTTGTTATTTAGGGTACCCTCTCTTTAAGAGAGTAAATAATTTTATTTTGTTTTCGCCACTTTACTTGCCGTATTCACTCCAAGTAACGTATTTCCCGAGCGAAACTCTGTTGATGGCGCGATGATCGATTCCAACAACGCCCAGGTATACGTTTTCAAGATTAGTCGGCGGAACGTTGCGCGTGGACCGAACGAGTTTCGTGCTCGCGTCGAGGCACGCAAAATTTCTATGATCATGAATGTATATTTCTCTCAGCAACAGTACTCGCTGGCTATCTCCTAACGGCTTCCGATAACGGTCAACAGGAAGCAGCGGGATAAGTTCTGCGACGGAAAGCAGACACACGCCCTGCCCAGCGAGGACGATACACCCTTCCCAACGTGAACCACGTCTCTCATAATCGCGCGAAAAGGAACTCGACGTTTCGACTATTTATAACAGTCAATAGCTCGACACACACGCAGACGTTACAAGCATGTTTCGACGTCTGCAGAGAACGTATGCAGCGACGCGTATGTCGATATGGCGAGCGAGAATATGAATGAACACCCCTGATCGTCGCAGCTCTTTAACATACATTTGTCGCGAATCACTTCCCCGTGGACACAATTACGAACTACGTCATTGAGTATGTAAATCAGAGTCGTGTCGATGCTGATTACTTATACGTCGACAACGAATGAATTTTCATTGAAGAATTTTGTGTAGAGTTGAGTAGAGTGTGTACTTCCGAATTGTTGATCGTGTTAGGCTCTGTGTTGATGCAGACGTGTTTGGTCTTTGAATTATAGTTGAATTATAGTTGAATGATAGAACGAGAGGGATGTTCTATGATTGTGCTGGCGATTACACTGGATTATTGCACCAATTCAAAAGCACAGCACACGAGATATCTGAATTCGATCGCGAGGTTCGCGAGGGTGGAGTATCTTGCCCTCGAAAAGAGTCTACTTTGGAAGCAACCGGCGCAATACTCTGCCGCGTCTAGTTTCGACCGGCTCTCTGCGGTGCTGCCGCAGGGTGGTCGAGACCCGAAATTGTTGCAAGTTTCCTTCAGCAGGAGCCACGTGCACGACAGACGACTCAAATGAGCCGGTCAGATGCGGAACTGATCTACTCCATAAACAGAAAGCTAAGAAAAAGGGCGATACGATAAATATTGCATTTGAAAACTTAGTTTGGAGTAAACAAGCAATGAAATTTACTATGATCAATTATTTAACCCTTTTAGTGCTGATATATCGTAGCAGTTGGCAACATTTACAATTTTTTAACGCGTTTAGTTGGCACTAAAAGGGTTACGAGATGATTGGCTGTGTTCCTAAGATATTGAATTCTTGAATCAGAATTTCAAATTTGTCAAAATGACTTCGAATATGTTAGGTGTTGTTTACCAAGTATATATAATTTTATTATCCTGTGACAGTAGATATAATCATACAAACAAATTTTTCAATTTGTGAAAAGTTCACTGTTTGTCACATGCTTTGAAGGTAAAAATGAAATTTTTACAAAGAAATGGAGTTCATCGGTTTGACTTCTAAATGGTTCAAATGTGACTTTGCCAAATAATGACAGACAAAATTGAGTTGTTTTAAAGGAGAATGTTTGAAATAATATTTTACTATTCATTTATATCTAACAAAACTAACAGACCAGTGCATAAAAATAGCGATTTCAGTCTAATATTATGTTAGCTAAAAAATTCTCGTTTAGAAAGAATGAAAAACAGAAACCGCTCAATAAATTGTATTCGTATTTAAAATGTATATTCACTCATTTTCCTTCTACTACATTTAAATTTGTAACAAAAAGTGTTGCTCATTTTTAGAACTAGAGGGAGCTAAGGGTTTTCTACTTTTCTTATTCTACAGTGTCTTTAGTCAAATAAGTTACTAGATACATTGTTTTCTATGTGAGTAACCTTATACTTTTCTTGGTTAATGTGCTCATTTTTTAAAAACTCTAATAATTCATTACTTACTTAAATAATGCAAAAATTGCCTTCATACTGTTTTTCTACATATTTGTGGAACACAAATATGAATATTTTCGACCATGGATCAAGAAATACAAGAACAGAGTGAACTTATAATTTTGTCCAACGCTGCGTATTCTGTTCAACCTCCGTAATACGAAACTCTAGATTCGTTTTCTTCGCTACTATAAAACGAACTCACCAAGAAAAAAGCAGCTTAAATCTTTATATTTCTACATGTATTTTAAACTTTTGTTTGTCCTGGCAAACTGAAGTTTTTAAAACGTCTCTTTTAAATTTTATCTTTAAATGTAATACCATGTTTGGCTAACTACAAACTGATAGGGGAATGGCTATACTGATAAATTCAACACTTTCTCACTGAGGAATCTTTCGTGGGTGTAAATAAAATCCTAAAGATTGATTTATTTACATTCAAATCGGGCGATTAATTAAGTTGAAAACAGCACTGACATTACTGTCAACGAGTAATTATCGAAAATAAAAATCTAGAAGAAAATGACATTTCTCCGACGTACTTTTATGTAATCACAACTCAATGACTCAAGTGTGTATAAAATATATCCCTATCTATAAAAGACTGAAACTTATATACGTTTGTTTAACAATACAGTTTTCCAGATAAATCGAAGACGATATTTAAACACATTACGCGTTTGTTCAAACACGCATGACTCATCTCATAAATGAACGTTTTCTAACACGCCTATCCTATAATTATATTATACTTTTTATCAGATCTCATACTGCAGAACTCACTGTGATAATGACACATTTTATCTAATATTATTCCAAAATATTCCATTAACCCTTTGAACAATACTTCAATCAGATTATGTATTTATTATAGTTCCATTTGCTGTTTTAAGAATTATTTTTAGCAGCAAAGACGAATATACTAGTTCGCATTTACTGGATATAATTAAGAAAGATAAGATGAAGATAATTAAAAAATCACATTATTCTGAAAAATGAGATATCATTGTCATTTCGAGCAAATATTGAGTTATGTTACAAATACAATAAATGAGCGACATATTGTATCTTATATATTAAACACAATAGATATCTAATACATAAAATATATACTAAATATAATTAGTATAAATAACATTAAAAATTCTGCGACATTAATCAATAAAAACGCAAAACAAATATTCCTATCTCAAATAACATTTTTCTAATTTCAGGATCAATAATAAACTAATAAGAAATAGTCACTATTTCAAGGAGGTCAATGCGCCCCAATTTTATTCCATCTTGATACACACCTGAGATCTCGGTACTTTAAACTTCGGTATTTCAAAATCACTGTTTCATATACTACCTAATCTGAACTTAAACAAAGAGAGGATTATTATGCTTTATACTCTTTTTAAATTTCTATAATAATATTTTTTTCAGAATATCGTTATTCTGTCAACAATAAGAAAAGTCACCAAATACTTACGATTCTTCCACATGTCCAAAACCTTCTTATAAGTCCCTGGTACCATTCGAAACTCATTTTCCGCGACTTTGTGAATTTCAGACATCTCATCAAAAGAAGAACAACCAAACTTTTCTTTCAATAATTATGCAAACAACTAACGTAAAAAACCGACTAGATAAAACTCGAGAACCGATGCGTTCGATGTGTAACTGATGAATGATGATAACGGACTCACTTCGTCAGCTTTCACGATGGAATTTTAATCTCGCGTCAGAATCACAGGACCGTATCATATAACCAACCTAATAGTAAAAAGTCTGAGTGGCAGAATTTTCCTGCGATCATTAAACATATTTTAAATAATACAAGGACTAAATGCACAAACAATTTTTCAAGCGCAAGCTCTATTCCTCGCAATAACACTTGGTATAGAGTAAAAAGGAAAAACGAGAAATATCAGAAAATAGCTTTATTAACAAAATTAAATTTTAATGTTTTAGTTCCTCAACAAACAAGAGTCGATGAACGTAACTGTACCATGCTAAAAATGAAGTTTATACCTTGTTTAGACATCGAAAACAGAACGATCGATAAAATAATAGTTATTGGAGAGTAATTTTTATTTTTTAGAAATTTGAACACTGCAGAATAAAATAAGAAATTTGATTAATAATCAAATACCCTTTATGGACATTCCCTGGCTTTGACCAATACTCCAAATCTGTAATGCCATCTTATGGAGACATTTTGAACTTCATAATCTTTGTGGTTTGACAGTTCTGTAATCTCAGTTGCCACAAATAAACATTGCTATAAAACGAAAACTCACGAAAAATGGACATTACTCGTTTCTTTCCTTTACCTTTCATTTCATGTGAGTTTTATTTACATACACTGTCACTCATAATTTTTTATAAAATCAAAACAGAGTATGAATAGATAAATCAATTCAAATTTCAATTTAAAGAATAAGTAATAGCTAAATTCCTCAATTAAAATAAACATATCTGTCGCATCAAGAGGCTGAAGCAACGAGTTATATTTTCAGAAATTCTAAACTATTTTATTAAACTGTATTTTATATGTATTGACGTTTGTAAAAAGTAAGATCTTAAAATACAGTTCCAACTGACGCCTAAAAAAAGTGTTTCATACTATAAATGCAGTAATGAGCAGTGAGCTTATATCGAGAAAACTGTACTCGAAAACCGCAGAGGGCTGTGCGTAGAACGCACCAGGCGCGTTGATGGATACCTGTTTTCGTAAAAGACAACTTCGAGTCCTATTCTTCTATCACATCGAACGTATTTATTCAATTACGAGCATAGATTACACTAATTCAATTATTCCCCACAAATATACCAGGATTTATATACATACATAAAAGTACATGTACAAAAATAGAAGTATCAAAATCATAACTCGTATAATACACGAGAAGATTCTGAGAATGTTCACTCATCGAAATTTCGATTTAACAAAACTTCCCTCGTTTATGTGTCATCGCAAACAGTCGAAATACCTTACCAGGTGTCATGTGTCAGGTGCAGTATGACTCACAGTCGGAACGCTGCAGGAGATGTACATAACCAAACTAAATTCCTCTGCGCGACCGAAAGAAGCTTCGACCCCCTTTCTTAATCGCAGAATAGCTGTGCAGTATGCATCGGTGCTTGCCTATATACGCGTACTATTTCGAAGTACGTGGAAACTGTGGGAACTCATGAATAGTAAAATGTTTTCGGAATAGTTGATACGCATCTAGCGGCTGTGGTATGTGTTAACACCTATCGCAGATAATATTCGCCTTCACTCACCGATGCGAAGCCTCACAGCAGTCCAAGAATATCCACTCTGTCACTCGATGACAATCGACTCGATAACAACACAACAATCACGGTACACTAGTGATAAGAGTTCAATCTGACAACATCACTACATACACTGGGGCGTTTGCCGGATACCGGAAGTACTACTCTTGCCATTATGAAAGCCTAGGATCGCTGTGCACATGCGCATACCGAGGAGCGCATGGGCTTCAAAAGGGACACGTTCTTTGGAATATTCTTTTCAAATTTGATAATGTTTGTAGAAGCAATAACTAACAAATTTGTTAAAGTAAAAGATCAAGAAATTTATGATGCTCTATGCTTGAATCGATTCCATATTTCTTGCCCCTTTTTGTGTTAAATAACTTTGAATTAATGTGAGGCTATTAAAGTTTGAAAACTAAAATATGTTAGAGTTTCTTCACGAATTTGAACTTAGAGTTTGAAATATATATATTTTAATGCAGCACTTCGAATATTCCGCACTGGCCTATATATTCCTTGGTGCTGCCATCTGGTTTTGCGGCAAAAAAGAGGGACTGCAGTAATTACGCCGAATTGCCTATTACTTTGATAAGTCCTCGAACAGCACCGTTATCATGAAGTTTAAGGTTTTGTAGCGATTCGTGTTGACCTATTTTCGAAATTCAATTATTCACATTGTAAATTTGTATAATTGAATGTTGAACAATTGAAATATGTTTTTTAAGATAAGTGCACCGCACAAGTTATTTTAGTGTAACATTACAAACGAAACGTTGTATCATATTAAAAGATTTTAATTTAGAAGAAACTGTATACAGGGTACATAAGATATCATATAGACAGAGAAATATGAGCACAATCTTTATTGAATCAATGGAAATTCTGAGCACAATACCACAGTATCATACAGTGTTAGAAGCATTCTTGATACTCTGGCTTGTTTGGTTTATTGCTAAGCGTAGTTACAACAGGCATGACACAGTGCCAACAGACAATGAAGTTGAAAGAAAACTTGCAGAGTGGCAACCAGAGCCATTGATCGCTAATCCACATAAGACTCATCCATCTTTAACTCTAAGAAATGTAACGTCCAAAGCTGGAAAGAGGATAACAGTGAATGGTAAAGACTGCTTGAATCTAGGTACACACAATTACCTAGGATTAACAGAGAACAACGAAATAGAAAAAGCAGCAATAACAGCTGTAAGGAAATATGGAGTAGGATCTTGCGGTCCACGTGGATTCTATGGTACTGTGGATGTTCATCTAGAGTTAGAAGAGTGTTTAGCGAGTTATACAAATACAGAAGAAGCTGTGGTATACTCATATGGATTTAGTACAATAGCATCTGCGATAGCTGCATATTGCAAGTGTAGAGATCTTGTGTTTGTAGATGAGAAAGTGAATTTTGCCATACAGAAAGGATTAGATGCTTCTAAGGCTAATATTAAGTACTTTAAGCACAATGATGTAAATGATCTCTGTGATTTATTAAAAAAACAAGCTGAAGTTGATGAACAGAATCCTAAGAAAGCATCTAAAATTAAACGATTTTTAGTAGTGGAAGGTATTTACATGAACACTGGGAATATTTGTCCATTGCCGGAATTAGTTGCACTTTGTAAGAAATATAAATTAAGGATATTTATTGATGAATCAATATCTTTTGGAACTCTTGGAGCACATGGAAAAGGTGTTACAGAACACTTTGGCGTCCCTAGCCAAGATATTGATATGATTATGGGTAGGTAGTACAAGTGAATATGAAAAATAATTGTATTTTCTAGCATTTTATTTAAATAATTTGTTCACATTCTTAGGATCTTTGGAATGGGCAATAGGATCTATTGGTGGTTTTTGTGTGGGTACTTCATTTGTTATTGAACACCAACGTTTGTCAGGGCTTGGATACTGTTTTTCTGCATCTCTGCCACCTCTCTTAACATCTGCTGCCATTACCTCTCTAGATATCATGAAAAATAATCCACACATGTTTCAATTGCTGAAAGAAAATTGCATAGCCATGCATCATGGACTTCAAAGTATTCAGTATTTAGAATGTTCCAGTTTTCCAGAATCTCCCGTGAAGCATGTATACTTAAAAGAAAAATTAGGTCGTGAAGTAGAAGAGAAATTACTTTCTAAAATCTCTGAAAAATGTATTGAAAACAATTTAGCTGTTATAACACCTGCGTATTTAGAAAAAGAGAAAGTTTTACCCCGACCAAGTCTTAGGCTTTGTATCTCCACTCTTCTTAACAAAGATGACATCGATTTTGCACTGGATGTATTAAAAAAGTGTGCAGAAGAGGTTCTTTTGATGTAAGTCACGAGACAATCAAAAATTTTTAGAAACTATTTTTTGAAATTAACACCCATATTCCACTTGCATATTATTTGCAAATGTCGCCACACACTTATGCATTTATCGCAAAGTGTATAAAGATCTCTCTTGCTAATTATACAAGCGAAGCATTTTTCCTATTCTATAAATGTTGTTTTCCTTTTTATTTAATATGCCATTTCCATACAGTTGTGATAAGCGTTATATATTTTAAAAATTAATTTAATTATATTTCTGAATTTACAATTTACATGATATACATCATGTTCAATATGGCTTAAAGAAAATGAATAAAACAAAGTACAAAATAGACTGTGTATATAAATCTATTATTTATTTCATAATTTATCGATTTATCAAGAATAAATTTCAATAATCATACTTATGTGATGATTATTTAATAAACTAAGTTACTATATCGTGAATTTTATGTAATTCGTCCTTTTTTTGTAGATTACAGTATTTTTACTTGCATACTTTCGCAATGCATTATTAGAGGCAAGTTTAATTACGCTTATCTTATCGGAAGTGAGATTAACAAGAAGTCAGATAATGATTCCAAGAAACAGTCAAAATCTAGAATCTAAAATCTAGAAGATAGTAACAAGCTTGTGGCGAATGATCTGTTATAATTTTTGAAACTACGAAATTTTCGCGCCACAGTGACGTATTTCCTCTAACATGGCAAACAAAATTATATCATGGAGGGGACAGAGCTTCCTGTTTCTTCCTCATTGGATCTGTAAAGTTTGCCGAGGTAGGTTCAGCGCGTTTTGAAATATTTCTATGTTAATATAGGACATTAGTATTCTTTATTTTTTTATAATAATTCTTTACTACTATGTGTATCGTATCATATAAGTATGAAGAAAGAAAATAAAGAACTTTATTATTTCTTCATGATATTAGTTTGTACATTAGGTTAGCGACCCATGTGGTTATACACGTTTACAATTCTCAAACTTATAAGTATGCTCCGGATGTTGTTGCAAATTCAATTTTTTACACACACATTTAAAAAAATAGGGCTTAAAAAGAGAATTCTTTTATAAGGAAAGAAGTAAGATATCTCTAAATATTGCAATGCATTGTTTACTTTCAGCAACTCGTATGTTTTCACATATTTATGTGCACTCTGCTCCTTTCTGTAAATTTAGCTTCCCTATAAATGCATAAACATCTGCAGTCTATTCACGAGTTTTCCACATATTTCGTTAAAACCTAATTTATTCACCAAATAAAAACATTGTCACCATATAGTATGCAACGTGATATTACCTTTAACCTATTAAAGTATGTTCAAACAGTTAGTATTTTATCAACACTAGTTAATGTATATTTCTGTTGAGATAATCGTACTATATGATAATAATGTAAATGTAATGATAAAATCTATATGATGATAAATTTCCACGTCTGATAAATCTGAGAACTACACAGACGCTAGAAATAGTAGAACCCATCTGTGTACAGATTAAAAGATTATAAATTGCAAACATGCAGTCTGATTATAAGTTGACTAAACCATCTTAATGTAGCAACGAAATATACATTCTGATAAAGTTTCTCTTTTTTAGTCCTTAAACTGCTAGCTATCCCTATCCACGCATCAAGATGGTTAGGGAGGACAAGGCAACGTGGAAGTCGAACTACTTCACTAAACTTGTTGTAAGTATCTTGTGGTAAGCACTCATACTATAGATCTTTTTGCATTTATGGAAACTTTAAATGTGCAAAAAGTTACAATATATGTATAAAAAATACAAAAATTGAAGTGCAAATTATAGTATTCAATTAAAATAATAGATTTTTATTTAGACTCCATCTCTTTGGCTGTATTTGTATAAAAATCCGCAATCCACTGTGTTTTTGTATTTTTGTATTTCTATTATGCTTTAACGCAAAATTCTCTTTTTATGCAGCAACTTTTGGACGATTACCCAAAATGTTTCATCGTGGGTGCCGACAATGTCGGCTCCAAACAGATGCAACAGATTCGTATGTCCCTCCGTGGCAACGCTGTTGTACTGATGGGTAAAAATACTATGATGAGAAAAGCAATTCGTGGTCATATTGAACGTAACGCTGCCTTGGAAAAACTTCTACCACATATTCGCGGAAATGTCGGCTTCGTTTTTACTCGCGGGGACTTAATCGAAGTGAGGGATAAGCTCTTGGAAAACAAGGTCAGAGCACCAGCTAGAGCAGGTGCTATTGCACCGTTGAGTGTTATCATTCCAGCTCAAAACACTGGTCTTGGTCCTGAGAAAACATCTTTCTTCCAAGCTTTAAGCATTCCCACTAAGATTTCCAAGGGTACTATTGAAATTATTGTAAGTAAATACTTAAATATCATAATTAGTATTATTTACATTACATTCAGATATTAATTTCTTGTTTCGTATATTTTAGAACGATGTGCACATTCTGAAACCAGGCGACAAAGTCGGTGCTTCAGAAGCCACTCTGTTAAACATGTTGAACATCTCTCCTTTCTCATACGGTCTAATCGTTGAACAAGTTTACGACTCCGGTACTATTTTTGCACCCGAAATTTTGGACATCAAGCCTGAGGATCTCCGTGAAAAATTCATGGCTGGAGTAGCAAACTTGGCATCAGTTTGTCTGGCTATTGGCTATCCGACAGTGGCCAGCGTTCCTCACAGCATTGTTAATGGGTTCAAGAATCTGTTGGCTATTGCTGCTGTCACTGATGTTGAATTTGCTGAAGCCGCCACGATCAAGGAGTACATCAAAGTACGTTTGTTTTTTTGACTTAAAAAACCACTCCATGAGATTCTCGTGTTTTAAAATTCTGACGCAAAAGATCAATCATGATATTTCTCGTTTTCAT
Source organism: Calliopsis andreniformis (assembly GCF_051401765.1). Taxonomy (NCBI): domain Eukaryota; kingdom Metazoa; phylum Arthropoda; class Insecta; order Hymenoptera; family Andrenidae; genus Calliopsis; species Calliopsis andreniformis. The sequence goes on along the minus strand of NW_027480432.1, from coordinate 9,138,262 downwards.
TTCTTATTTCTAGAAGTTACTAATCTTAGAGTAAAGCACTGGGAAATAATATGCAGTCGTTTAAACATTAAATATTCATGTATATCAACAATGAGAGAGATAAAAATGATGAAAAAGATACACGTCTGAAAGTCCTACGTCCAGTGCCAGAGCTAGAAATAGCAGAACCCACTGGCACTGTAGGATTTTTTTGTTGAGAACCGCGGACAACGCAGTCTGAATTAAAATAAACTATCTGTAATATTTAATGAAAACTGTTTAAGTATTATGTGTTAATACGTTATGATGTTCTTGCAGGATCCCAGCAAGTTTGCTGCCGTTGCTGCTACTGCTGCTCCTGCTGCAGCCGCCGCAGAAACACCAGCTGCTGAGAAGAAGGAAGAAAAGAAAGAAGAATCCGAATCTGAGGATGAGGACATGGGATTCGGTTTATTTGACTAAACCACGTTTATACATATGTACACATATGTATATATATGATATGATTGAACACAATCATGAAATGTTTTAATAAAGTGCAACTTTCAGATACATGAATCACTGAAATAAAATACTATTTCTAATGTACAGATGTTTCAATTACCCATTATTATTTTTAAGTACGTATATTTACTTTTAATAATGACAGAACATTGCTTCATAATAGTATAAGCATTACACCATCAAACATTTTTGAGCAACTGATAGTGAGTGATATCTGATAAATCGCGATAACGTGGTGTGTAATATCTATTACAACTTACATTCGCATCCTCGAGATAAAATTATACATGGTCATAACCATAACGTATTAAACAATTGTAATGAAGACAATTATGTGCAATTCAAATATTTAATAATTAAAATGAAAATATGGATTTCGTCATCTAAATGTATCGTTTATTCGTCCTGATAAAGTAATTATCTAATGTACAAATGAGTCGATTAGAAGGCAACGAAGTATACAAATAAAATTTATTGCTACTTCATGTTACAGGTTTTATCGCAATAAGAAATGACTTATCTATATTTTAAGCTATCTCTAGGCGATGGTAATGTTGTAGTAGGAAGGTTCGGTTACCTTGTATTTATACTTATACCATCGAAAGTGACGGGATAGTCGTAGGAGAGTCTAGATCGCGTGCAAAGTGTCGGTGGTGCTATAGTTTGTTTCGTTGTGAAATTTTCGTGATTTCTCAGGAACAAGTGAGATTTTGCCTCGGTGTGATTCGGCACGGCTCGGACTGGGTCGGTTTTGCGCGAAATTCTGTTCTAATTATCAAATTTTGAAAAACACCCGTGCCATCTAACCTGTACGAATATGGGTCTGCTGTCCGAGGGAAGTCCTTTAAGCTGGGAGGAGACGAAAAATCTCGCTGACCACGTGCGAAAGCATGGGATTATTCAATTTATTAACTTGTACAAGAGGCTCAGGGATAGACAGGGGGATATACTGAAATGGGGCGATGAGGTAATAGACATTTTTTATTTGTCTAATTCACGCAATGCTTATAAACGTGTTTCGCTATGTCATTGCGGGAAATAAGAAAATGAAATACTTCTAAAATCTATCATTCCACATATCTTTCATGAAAAACATAATTGATATCCATTGCACAACATTGTTTAATGTATGTTTGTCAAATAATGTTGAACGTTTATTTAAAAAACAAAAATTTAAGTCATTCAATAGAAAATTATTGTTTTATAATTAATAGAATTATTCCCATTTATGTATTGTTAAATAAAACTAAGCCCTTTGTATTGAATTTACTGATACTTCAAGAGTTCTCATTAATTCATGCTATTCATTATTTTATAGAAGACTATGCTTATGCTTGTTCTTGACATTTATTGATCAAGATGATCGACAGATGTTAGGAACAGTTATAGACTCTAAAATAGCATAAGACGTGACCTTCAGTTTTCTTCAATCATGCTTTAATGCTTAGATGAGTCAACAGTTTTGCTTTAGCTGTGTAATTACAGTGATATACGTTTAACTTTTATAACTTTGTCTAGATATTCCTCTAATCTATCAGATGCTTTAACATTAAGACTCTGACTTAATGTTTTTAATACTATATTTATTAATTTGTAATAGGTGGAATATATGCTTGTTAAGTTTGATGATGAGGCAAAAACTGCTAAGCTTAGTTTAAGGGCTGAAGAGATATTAAAAACTTTGAATGAAAAAGAGCATAATGACCCGGAGTAAGTATTTTTAATAAATAATTAAAATCTAAAATATTAGAAAATTATTTTTATAGCATTTTAGAAGATTCTACAATATTAGCCAACAATTTGGAATCATTTTGTAAATTAAGGAAAATAAAGGTTGCCTTGATACACAGAATTTAAGTAATGATAAAAAATTGTATTGATTTTTGTTATTGTACAGAAATATTAACATCTAGTCAAAAGTCTAATCTATAACTTCAGTAAAAATTAGCAAAAGATTCTAAACTTTTTGCTTATAGTATATGTAAATTCTAAATAACATATGAACTATGTATGACAGTACTAATTTAAAATATTTGCACATTAGAGTAATTATATTTTAATAAAACATATTCATATTACAGTAATGCCAAATCATTATGGAGACCAGAATATGGTGCATACATGGTTGAAGGAACACCAGGGAAACCATATGGGGGTTTATTAGTGCATTTTAATGTTGTTGAAGCGAACATGAGGTATAGAAGACAAGAAGCCACAAAATTACTTCAGCCTAATGAAGTTTTAATGTCTCTGACCAATTTCCCAAGGTATAAAATGTTAATATTTAACCATAGTAAACACATTAACTTACACATTTTCTTTCAGAATGGGAGCACCAGATTTTACAGATCCCCCCACGCAACCGACGCCAAATTCTGGTGCATCAAGAAGTTTGTTTTTTCCTGATGAAGCTATATATCCTGGCCACCCACGATTCAAAACATTAACAAGGAACATAAGACAACGACGAGGAGAAAAAGTTGCTATAAACATTCCTAGTGCGTATTCGCGTTATTTAAAGTTTTTTCCTGTTATTAAAATAGCTGAATAAAAGTTTAATCTAACGTACTTCTTCACAGTTTACAAAGATAAAAATGTTCCAAGCCCATTTAAGGAAGATTATAGTTCCTTAATTAAAGACGAATCTAGTAATGCTGCAAAAGAGGATCATATTTATATGGATGCCATGGGTTTTGGAATGGGATGTTGCTGTTTGCAGCTTACTTTTCAAGCTTGTAATATAGAAGAAGCAAGAACACTATATGATCAATTAACGCCTTTATGCCCAATAATGGTTAGTAATCTGCAATTACATTATCTTATTTATTTAAAATAAGAGCACATGGAGTTAGAATTTTGTTTCGCGCATGCGTTACAGAACATTTGTTTAATATTCGACAGTTGGCTCTAACCGCTGCCAGCCCATTTTACCGAGGATATATAAGTGACGTTGATTGTCGATGGAATGTGATATCTTGTTCTGTTGACTGCAGGACGCAAGAAGAACGTGGTTTAAAGCCTTTGAAAGAAAACAAATTCAGAATCAGTAAATCTAGATACGACTCCATTGACTCGTATCTTAGCGAACAGGGAGACAGGTACAACGACGTTCCGTTAACATACGACGATGAAATATATAAACAGCTTTTGGATAATGGAATTGATAAATTACTTGCACAGCATATAGCTCATTTATTTATTAGAGACACAGTGTCTCTGTTTTCTGAAAAGGTGTATCAAAATGATCTGGAGGATACGGATCACTTCGAAGTAATTATCGTTATAATTATATAATATCATTATAATCGTGTAATTTCTCTTGCATTATCGTATAAACGCAAAAACGCAAAATTTCAGAACATTCAGTCAACAAATTGGCAAACAATGCGGTTTAAGCCACCGCCACCAAATTCTTCTATAGGATGGCGCGTTGAATTCCGTCCGTGTGAAGTTCAGATTACTGATTTTGAAAATGCTGCGATAGTTTGTTTCATTGTTCTTCTTACAAGGGTTATATTAAGCTACAAGTTAAACCTTCTAATACCGATTAGTAAAGTCGACGCAAATATGGGTAGAGCGCAGAGAAGGGACGCTATCAGGGCGGAGAAATTTTGGTTCCGTCAAGATATTACGTCAGACGCGAAAGAGCAAAACGATGGACAAACGGAATACACAGAATTTACGATTAACGAAATTATCAATGGAAAGGTATAATCACTCGCTGATAAATAAAATGAATCACACGAATTATGTAAATATAGAAGCAATTTATATAATTATTTGAGATTACATCGTTCACTTCCAGGATGATGTTTTTCCTGGTTTGATTCCATTAGTAAATTCATACTTAGCTAGCATGGACGTGGACGCTGATACTCATTGTACTGTACAAGCATATATGAAACTAATACAAAAGAGAGCTGCTGGAGAAGTATTAACAACAGCTGCTTGGCTGAGAAAGGAAGTCACTTCACATCCAGATTACAAGTAAGCGTTTTTTTACATCTGTATGTATACAAAATATACTGTTATGTTGTATTATTTACAATTATATTATGTTCATGTAGGCACGATTCTGTAATAACACAACGCATCAATTACGATTTATTAAAGAAAGTACAAAAGATTGTATCGAATGAAATATCGTGTCCAGAGCTGCTTGGAACGTGTACATTATCTAAAACTAATGAAACTATACCTGCAGCAGTTGCGAAAGCAGAAAAAGTTCCAATATAATTGTTAATTGCTATGTGCTTACACGAATCACAGATAACTTAGATGAAATTTCTTTTGGTACATAATATTGTATATATTAACACGAGTGTTCTTGCACAGTACTTAATGCTGGATACTTGCATTCAACTGATTTAACGTTTTTATAAATAGTTACATTCCAGATGATAGTTTTATTACCAAATGTATTAAAAATGTAGTGGTTTGTAAAAATATTAATACTTTCAATCATGAAAAAAACAATCATAGTGTAAAGTTTGTTTATATAGTTATACATAAATAATAATTAAATTGCAGAGGAACATATATTTTGTATTTCAATCCCAAAAGAATGTAGCGAAAATGAAAAACATTTTTCTTTAAACTAAGGTATTCTGTGGTATTATAAACATATTCCTCAATGACTAATTATAAAATTTATTTGTGCTACTACTTAAAAATGGAGAAACCTCCACTGTCAATTGTTTATAATACTATTTTTGTTTTTCATGCAATAATACTATAGCGTTTACAATCGACATCATTCTTTATAATTCCCTTTCGCATTTGTATTTAAAAGAATAATCTATAAATTGTATATGTTAATAAGTTTTTAATTATTTCGTATACCTATTCTTACTTTCCTAAACTGGTCCTGTATGAAATATAAGTATTCCACAACAAAGCTATTGATTGTACTATTAAAACTTGGTATTGTAAAGGTATAAAGTAAAAGTTAAATAATTGCACCATAGGCCATAGCTGAAAAAAATTTTATGTCCATAAATATCAGAAAGAACATAAATATTCACATGCATTAACAGATATTACCTTATAATTATTTTTTAGAATATCAGGATATTCACTTTCCAATTTCATTTTCAATTTTTCTAAATCATTTCCTTGTAAAAAACCGATTGTGGATAGCAATACAACTAAAAATGCAGGCGCAAAAAGCAACTGATCACAGGACACTTTTTTTAATACTACAATGCCACCTTTAGAGCCAATATATTTATCTAATATTCCATACCAGGTACGTGTTACAGGACCCTATTTTATAATTTCAAATCTATAATACATATTTTACACTAAATTGTACAACACTTATATAATAATTTTTCATAAGTTTTGATTCAATATTAAAAGTACTCACACTGTACTATTCACAACTTACAAGACATATTATAGCAGCTGCAAAAATATAATGTGGCTCTAATTTAATGCATTGAACAATGGTTTAGACTGATGTAATCGAATCACAATTCCCAATTGTAATAAAATAGATCACAATCCCTATTTCTTAAGAGTTGGAAAAAATTTTAAATAAGTTGAAAGTTCTGTTATTCCATTTTTTCTAATGTTGGAAATATATTTATGTTGTTCTCTAACTGATCTTTATTGCTGCACTATATTTCTGCAGTGACTACTCATATTTGATAGCATCACTTTGTCAAACATTCATTATACTTTTATCATATTTTTAAATCAAAGTTACTCACAGCAATAAACAAGCCTATACTTCCAAACTGAGCTGTTCGTACAAAGTCTAGTTCTTGTACTTTCCTTCGTTCAACAAAATTTTGTGCTATCTGATCTCCAAGTGCCATTAAAGTACCTGTCCATTTAACAATACAGCAATAAGCACAAATAAAATATGAGAATATAAAAATTAAGGTGAATTTAGACTTTACACTTTGGATGTGCATCGCAAATGATCCACAATGAAAGGTGTAAAATTCATTCAAAGTTAACAGCGAATAAACTAGAAACAGTCTCTACTTTTGACGAAATGCATGGATGATTCATTGATAGTAAAGCAACAGTGATACACCTCGGAAAGTCTCCAGAAACAAGTCAATAGCCGCAGCCAGCCATTCGGAATTTATTTGAAAAGTAGTGAAAATTCAACAATTGATCTATTTAGTGTAAATACTCCAGCTTTTACATTCACTGTGGATGAAACACATTCAAGGTGAACAAGTATAAATTCGTCATTAAATACTCAATATTTTATTACCAGCTTGAACAGCTTGTGTCGCCAATGGATACTTCGTCAACAATTTTCGATACATCCTCGCGACACTCCATTTACTCGCAGGAACTGCCATGATCACCGATCTTTTATCAAATCTTATAGGTTATATTCTAGTTCATGTTTATTGTTTATTTGCCATAAAAGGTCAATGTCACGTGCTTCTGTTTTACAATCAGCACATTTCGTAAAACCGTTTTGCCGAAGAAACACGTCACACGCTCGAATACTCGTGAAACACGTTATAAGATGCTTGACATTCGTACGAAACGTGATTGCATCGCCGAGCACGTGGTCGCCTCGATTTAAAACAGCTCTGTGGTTTACAAACCACGAAGCTAAGCACTCTGTGTAACGCACAGACTCTTATTTCAATCGCATCGATCTCAGGTATCACGTAATCGTAAAACCTGTTTCTCAAAATCGTCTGGTGTTTTAACGTGCTTTGGCTAAATAGCTTGTTTAAAACAATAATAATAAATATTGTCTGCGTATTTATTCAGTTACATGTTTATCGTAGTTACGATTGCATTATTAATACTGTTGGTCATACTGGCGAACTGACAGTTGATTAGGAAATGGTTGCGAAGTAAAGATGGCAGTGAGAGGTGGTGTACGAATTTTTCTCTTCCTAATTTTGTGCATTTTCTTGGTGAAATCATGTAACGGGGCCGCGACAGACATTGAATTAGACGCCAAGGCACAGTTGTTGCATAGGCTCGATAGTTTGAATCTTCTATTGTACACATTTTTATTAATATTAACTGTTTTAACAATATGGACATTTAAGCATCGCCGTCTTAGGTTCCTCCATGAAACTGGTCTAGCTGTCATTTATGGTGAGTCGTCTGCTATAGTCGCTGTTTATGTGTTACTATCGTTCGTTTTAATCTATTGTGCAATATTTAATTATACTTCACAATTATTACTATAAAAGGCTCTTTGACATTTTGCTGTTGCATATAGATACATGAGTTAAATGTCTCTTTATTCTAGACTGATGTTTCAGCATGTAAAATCATAATAAATGATATTACATTTCCATGATCTTTTGAAATGATAATGTTAAATAATTAATAGCTGATGAAGTACATCAAGTTTGATATAACAGTATTTTGTCTCCTCAGTCAAATATTTGTCCATCATCTTTGATGATTCATATCAAAAACCTTTATTTGATAATATTTGTTTTATAATCCCTTTAAGCGCTTCTGTGTTTTTTGATAATGAGTTAAATAAAACAGTTATCTTTGATTTGCATTGTAACATATTCATCAACATTATTTAAAAAGTAACTATTAGAGTTTTCTAATAAAATTGTTTTTGTATGCATATGTAACAGAAAAGAGTGTAAAGAATGTAAAGTTGTTATATAATTGAATAAGGTCATGCATAAAGAAATTATATAAGAAAAATTCCAGTTCTGTTGATTAAAAAATCTGTTAGAGGTAGCATTCCTTTCTCCATAGATGTGACAGAGTTAATTTCTTTCTATGATTTCTTATGAATGTTTGCAATTAAAGATTTATAAACATTTGAATGTATATGGGCATATTTCAGGGTTAATTATAGGGGCAATAATTCGTTATGGCTTCACTACAAGTAGCACCATTCTTCACATGCCTGTTGTGCCAGACAACAGTAGCAAATATAATCAATCAGTTCCTCCAGATACGTTATGGTTACGTTTTCCAGAAGATAAAGGCGGTGGTGTTATTAAGAATAAAACATTTGCTTATTCCTTTAGAGGAGAGATTTATAAGCAGGATAATGAGATTGATCTGAAGGTACTTTACACTTATGAAACAATTATTTATCCTCATATGACTGAAATTGATGAGTCAATTAAAATAATTGAATTATTATAGGCCACCTTTGATCCAGAAATATTTTTTAACATTATTTTACCACCAATTATCTTTCATGCTGGTTATAGCTTGAAACGTGTAAGTAAAGCAGTATTTATTAATATATTGTTTTATTTAAACAAAAGAGGTATGATATAATTGATTTTATCATTCTTTATTTTAGAAATACTTCTTTAGAAATTTGGGAGCAATTCTTATGTATGCTTTACTTGGAACAACTATATCTGCATTTGTTATCGGGTATGTGTTTTTTAAGTATAACAAATGTACCTGATTAATAAGTAGATATATAATCCCTAATCTCAATAACACTTTTATTTGCATTTTTCAAAGCTTTTGTATTGTGCGTTCCCTCTGATAATTACATGTCCATAGGTCATTTAGATTCAATTTATCTGTTATTTTTCTCGTAAGCCATGGATAAAAGGAAAAATTCTGTTTGTAACATAATAGATCACATTTTTAATCATTTATTCTGTGTTTCCATGTATTATGTATTTCTTTTTTTCAGGGCATTGATGTACGCGTTTTTACAATTAATACCACACCTCTCTGCTTCATTCACATTTTTGGATACCTTATATTTTGGTGCATTAATATCTCCTACAGATCCATTGACAATAATTTCTATTTTTAATGATTTACACGTAGATGTAAATTTGTATGCTTTAGTATTTGGAGAAAGTGTCTTAAATGATGCTGTTGCAATTGTACTTAGCGGGTATGTATAATAATCTATTAAAGACATGTTCAATTTGATTTATGGCCAAACTCATTCATAAATGCAATTTTATATTCTATTTCAGTTCCATACAAAATTATGCGGAACGTTATCAATTAGGCTCAGGTGGATTCGAAACTGTAGCATTTTTCCAAGCATTTGGCGATTTCGTTGGAATATTTAGTCTGTCTTTATTCATCGGTGCTACAATGGGCTGTATCACTGCTTTATTAACGAAATTTACCAGAGTTAGAGATTTCCCCCTCTTGGAATCAGCTTTATTCGTTTTGATGTCATATAGTACTTTCTTGATTGCAGAGGCATCTGACCTTACAGGTACATTTAAGAGATATGTTCTAAGCATTGCATAAGTTTCTCTAGTAGTATATATCTATTGTTTTAAATAATGATTCATATACAGGTGTGGTAGCAGTCTTATTCTGTGGTATTTGTCAAGCACATTACACTTATAATAATCTTAGCCCAGATTCTCGACAGCGGACGAAGCAATTGTTTGAACTTCTGAACTTTTTAGCCGAAAACTTTATATTCAGTTACATTGGTGTTTCAATGTTTACGTTCCCGAAACACCACTTTGATCCTGGGTTTATTTTTGCAGGATTTGTATCCTTCATCATATCATATAATTTCCATTCTAATCATAATCATAATACATATAAATTAAGAAAATTCCTTAACCATTTCATTATAGCTTTGTGCGCTATTAGGTCGTGCAGCTAATGTATATCCATTATCCTTTATATTGAACTTGGCGAGAAAACCCAAAATATCTCTTAATTATCAGCACATGTTATTTTTTGCTGGATTACGAGGTGCTATGAGTTTTGCATTGGCAATCAGAAACACTGTGTCAGATGCTCGACAAGCTATGCTGACAACAACTAGCTTAATTGTGATATTGACAGTAATTTTCCAAGGTGGAGCAACGACTCAATTTTTGAGTTGGTTCAACATACCGTAAGTTTTAATAAATTCGATTATATAATTGTTCCTCGTATATAATTGTATGAGCAGATTGTAATGAATATATTTCAGAGTTGGAGTAGATGAAGAAATCGAAGGACTGTCGCATAATGGAATGCGTAGTGTAAGTATTTCAGTTTTTTCTTTTTTTTTTTTTTTTTTTTTCAGAGTATTACAAATTGAAATTATTAGCACTGATCCCACAAAAGTAATATAAAAAGAGTATTTGCACTAACACGTCCACTAGATTTAGTTTTTTGAAGTTGTTAATATAAATAAAGTAATAGCAATAGTTATATTACCAAAAAATATAGTCATTGACATTTAATTTAGCTTACATATTGTTATAGAATATTTTCTTTGAAGGAATGCAATTTTTGTAGTATTTGAAGTTATTGAAGCTTTTGTATTGCATTCATTTTTCTGTTGCTTATTAACACGTAGTAGAAACATTAGTTATTTTCATTCTTTTATGATAATAAATTATGCATATATGCACATAACTATAAATATTAAACATCAGAATAAAAGAAAACAAACGTTCTACACATTTCATATCATATATAAACAGAAATAATATCTTTACATCATGGTTTTCATGAGATAAAATAAATTGTCTGAAGCAAAATTTTAATAAGATTCTTCTTGAAGTTTCTCAGTCTTTAATATCAGAAAGCATCTCTGTAGATACAAAAATGTTCTTAGTACATATGTTTTAATGTGTTATTTTACAAGAGTATATTGGCCCATAAAGTATGATCTTCTAAAATTTAAATTTGAAATTTTTAGTGCTATTAAAAAATGTTTAAATTACAATTAAAGTAGGTTTACTTGAATTACATTTATGTGAATTTAAGACAGTTACTGTAAAATAAAATTGTTACTTGTTTACTTTATGGACCATTTATTTATAATATAAAGTTATCTAAAATATGAAACATAATGATGTTTTCTTTAGAAGAATTTAAAAACAAAGGTATTTACGCATGTATGCTTTAATTCATATTGTTCTTATACTGCTATTTTCTCCATTTTTTATGCCCAGGTATTTCTAAATAATTAAGATCTGCACTTTTGACATCATAAATCGTAATTGAAATCTTCCCAAAGTTTTAGTTTTAATATTTATAAGAGAGTTATATACATTACAAATGTTATTTCTTATAGCTTTACCTACATAATATTGGGTTACTACTTATGCACAAGATCTACTAAAATTATAGTTTGCACTAGAAGTTAACTTTTTGAGAAATCCAGCATGTCTATTACATTGTAACAAAATTTATGAAAATGCTTTATTAATCTTAAATAATTGCGCTTAATAATTAATATAGAAATTACTGGAATTTAACTTGCTAATGTTAATAGTCTGGTGGCGAAGGTGGCTTCGGAGATCTGGACATGCGTAGGGAGAGAAGTCCTCCGGTATGTTTTCATATTAATTCAAGAATTGAATTATGTTGTTTATGTGGTCACGAATACTTATTGTATTTAATACATACTTAAAATTATAAATTTTTATGTTCAAATTAATTTAGCTATAAGGTTTTTCATAATACACATTTAATTCTTTTCTCATAGCTTATAACATAATTAGATAGCATATAAATTTAGTTAGTTTTGTGCACTGTAAATAATATTGTACGAGTTGCTTTCTGTTATTAATAAGTATGGACGAAACAGTGAAAGAAAATAGGAATTTAACAAAAATTATCTTATTAAAATGACTGCAGTGACCACTACGATAACAATTATTATTATATCAATATAATTATCATAATAATTAGTACATTATTTTTCACAAATGATATGATAACAAATGTTTCTAACATTATTCTTTAAATTAAGTATAGTGTTGATAATGCATTAATTTCTTTGATTTGTAAGCATTAAATGTCATTTTCAGGATAGAATTTGTCTTCGAGTTTCATACAAGATATCATTTTTTTAAATATTTAATTAAATATTGTTTAGTTATTTGTTTAGTTGTCGAACTTTAATACACCACAAATTTAAAAAACTAACAATTTTGCAGAGGCTTATATTTATTTTTAGCTATATTTACACACGTATGTAAACAAATTAATTGCACCATGTAATATAATATCGCTAAAGTTATTACCTTTATATTTAAGACTATGGTTTTGCTTTCATTAAATATTAGTTCAATTAGCTAACTGCATGTGCTTAAATATTTCTTTTTGTATCATTTTTGTTATCCATTCTGTATGTTAATGATTAGTAGCATATGAAATCTTATACATACATTTATATTAATTAACAAAACATATCTAAACATAATTAACAGGGTATATCAATACATAATGAACAATCAAGCATGTTCATTAATACTTAATAATAACACCAAAGATTTTATTATATGAGTACCTTAACAAGCTTCAATATTTTATGAAATTGCTGTATATGTACTTTCATCATGCAATTTAAATTTATTTATAAAGTGGTTTTATTTCTTAATTAATTTCTAACTTCTGAAATGTTTTTGCTAACCAGTGTTTTACATTTAGTTGCATTTAAAGAAAATATCATAATCATACAGGATGGATAATCAAAATATCCTTCACGTTTCACAGTATAATTCTATGCAGGATGGATCATTACCAGGCAGTGGCACGAAACCTAATGAAAAAGCATTACTTGCCAGAATATGGGGTGATTTTGATACTCGGTACATGAAACCACTCCTAACTCACTCCAGGCCTACCTTATTGGAGACACTACCTGTTTGTTGCGGTCCTCTAGCCAGGATTCTTACAACAACACAGCAAATGACACAAGTATGGAAAACGCTTATTAAGAAAAAGAGAATTTGATAAACTTTTATGATACTTTGTACTATGACTCTTATATTCCAGGATGAAGCCATTAGAAAAGCAGATTCGGATTCTGATTTTTGTCTCGAAGATCGTGAAATGGATAGACGAAGGACTAGTGTTCAACCGGTGAGTTTTCATCAACCTAATCTCAATTATACTATTAATCCGTGCTATCAACCTAACAGCACAGACGCCACTAATCCAGATGAACCTTACGTAATTCTTAATTTACACAGAAGGTAGAAATAACAATTTTAAATTCAAATATTTGAAATTCGTATAGAAGTTATCCATGTGTGAAGATATTCCAATACATTGGTATAAATGAGTTTACCATTTGTACCTGGTTTTCCTGTAATTTTAAACACGATTTCGAGTTATTTCTTTGTTATATCATTTACATATGAACATTCTCAAGGACACTTGTACAATATAAACTTTCCATTTTATATGAAAGTACCATTTTAATATTAGATATGACGTTTATGTTTCTATTCAATGTCTTGAGGCTTTCTGTGGCAGTTACTAATTCACTACTCGACTGTGCTTTCTTAACTTTATAAATAATTGCTTCTGCTAAGTTCTTTCATATAAAATGTACTGAATATGCATGAAAAACTTACTTTTCTTCGCTGTAGAAAGGCGGTGATACACACGTGAAAAATTAATTAAAAGATTGAACAGTATGCAATTGTAAAATGTATTTATGTACAGTAAGTATACATATTATTATCTATTTGAATATCATTTCGCTAGAGCAAAAGTAAAATATTGTGTATCGCTGTTTATCTTAATCAAATTTAATGAGTTATTAACAACACTAACAGTATTTCCACACTGACAAAAAAAAAAAATAATTAGTTACCAAAATATGCTGAAGTTGAATTGTCATTGTATAGGCATGAATTTACATAGAGTCTTCTTACCAAAGTTATTTTACATACAAAGTAAATGTATGCAACTATTCTAGTCATTATTTACCTGTAATAAACACATGAAGAATTAATGGATTAGAATTTATTCGAAATCGATATGTGTAATACTGCAGTGTAACACTTCCTCATCCATGTAACATAGATTAGTTTGTTAATATCAAAGTACTTATTTTACTTCTTATGTTTACATATAATTTTTCTTAATTCGAAAATTATGTTTAATGTCTACTGGTATCAATGTACTGCTAAGCATTAAAGGGGTATTTTTGTTCTTCTTAATTTAAGCGCAAAAAGTTTGTGTATTTGTCCACTTTTTTTTTTATTACCAATTTAAAGCACTTTCTTTAGTCTACATTTGACCGCGCTGTTACCGATTTTTTTAGAGAAAAAGAAATGATGATGATGATGATGATGATGATGATGATGATGATGATGAAGACCTAAGAATCATTGGAATGGAAGGATTTATTCCGTTACGAACATTGTAATGGGACAGAAGCTATTGAAAATAGTATTTTGAGAAGATTATTTTGAAAGATTTTGTAATAAATCCTTGGGGTAGAGAAAACGATTGAAACTAATTGCTTTGTATATACATACAAAGTTCTTTTAGAAATACTTTTGAATTTTAATATTCACAATGATAGTGAGCATCTACATTATTAGCTAACATCTCCTTACTCTTGTATAAATTAGAAAACATGTAATTTCAATTTCTTCAGTGAGCGGATTGTACACCTATGTTTTCTATTATTTAAATTGCATATATATTTATAAAAGTATATTTATTCGAATGATTATAATAGGTATTTCTAAGTGTTAGCAGTAACACGAAGAAATAATATTGAAGTAAAAGATATTCATCCGTTATCTTAACATTGTGAGAATTGCAAAAATCAAATGATGTATAATATGTAAACAGCAGAATACTTAAAATATGTATATATTACGACTCTTTTTAAATAGATTAATTCTAAGGAATGATAGAGTCCTGATCTGTACTAAAAATTTTTGTGGAATTGCCAAAGTTTTAGCATTTTTTAAATAAACATTAAACATAATTTTCAATACTGAAGGAATCTGCAAGCTTTCGTATCTCAGTAACATTAAAATAACAATGTTATTAAGAAGTTTATGAAGTAGACATTATTTCCTGTAATTTTCAGTTTTCTTTTACATTGTTCATATTCCGTGTACATAGAGCTGTACTGGCAAAAGATATTTAGGTCAAATTTATTGTTTATTGAATGTTACTGCATGCAGAATCAAATCATTACTTAGTTGTTATTAATTTTCATGTAAAAGAGGCTGTTTTAAATTTGCCGCTTGCACACTATTTATGCTATCAGTAACAAATAACTTTCACAAAAAAAATTTACGTTTGCTTCCCTTACATTATTGCAAAAATATCTCTCACTATGTAGCTACACTGCTCTAATTTTTCACACTTAATTATTGAAGCATTTATTACACAACATTACAAGTAATTTAACTCATATGTCAAGAAGTAGAATTTCATATAAATATTTTGCAAGTTTATATCATTTAAAATAAGTAATTCTTAAATATGAGATAGCAGTATTTATACCGTTTTTACTCAAGTCCTTAAAATAACACGATCTTTGTATAATATTTTACATAACATTCTATTGTGCAATCGGCAAGTAATTTATTTTATTAGTGATAAATTTATTGTGATTATGTTTCTATAGGTATAGCGAGGAATTTCTATGTGAATTTATTATTTATTATAAAGTTTATTGTACTTATTCTTTTTATTTAATTTGTCTGTATTGCTTATTTCTATTTGGTTCCTCCACAGCCACATGTAAGGAGCTCCCCAAACAGAACACATTTATAAAAAGTGAATCTAACATAGTTTATTAACAGTGAGTTGTATACATTTTTGAGGATTTGGTTATAGTTATGTTTTAAGTATTAAACATTGCTTCCTTTATTTTTCAATATGCCATACAAATTTATATTGTACACTATTTTGTTGTTTTAAATGAATTCCAGTTCAGTGTATTTACTTTCTAACACAATTTTGTTATGGGATAAGTTTAATTTGTTAAAATAGGTGCATATGTATGCTTTCTGATACAATGTAAACGATACCTCAAATAATATTTAATGATAAAAATGATGATCTAGGTATATGCGTATGCAAATGTTGGTGTCAAACAATATTACTGTTGTATTATAGTTTTTATAAATGTTGATTATATTTTTCTGGTATTTGTTTTCTTTGGGAAATATTATTCAGTATTTCGGACAAGAAATGACATAGCTACAAAAAGTTTGATGTAAGTATTGTCATGCAGAAAATACATAACAGGGAGAAGGCACTACAAGATTTGTCTTAGCGTGATATACTTTTGAATTAATAGTAATCAGTGACAATCTAATTGCATTATGAGTAACAATGAATAACAAAATTACATACTAGGAAGATAACGACAAATTATAATCCTTCTCCTTATTTGATAAGCTGGTATGCTTCGAATCATGGTACTTTTCTGAAAATAAATTTCACTTCAGATATTTGTTTAGTTCTGTATTTCTTATGTCTAAGTTTTTAAGAGCTTTTCCATATACATAATTAATATTCTAATAATTGTATTTGGTGTACCACCAAATAGTATGTAAGAATCTAGAAATGGATTCTTGATGTATTTAATACTTTGTGGGGCAGCTGGGAACTATGATGGGAGAAGTTAGTCCGGGACCACTACAACTGCACACACGCGTCGCCTTGCCAGGTTTGGTCGGCAGACATTTATAAAGACTAAATAATTGATATTGGTAAATAAACTTACTTGCTAAACATGTAATACTGTATGTGCAACTGATAAATGTATTTATTTGAAAAGCTTATAATCTGTGCGAATTATTATAACGAGTTATTATTAATAATTTCAAATAAATGTATTTATTTGAAAAGCTTATAATCTATGCGAATTATTATAACGAATTATTATTAGCAGAGTTTTGAAGATACTTCCAATTGTCTTTCATATTGATTCCATTGATATAGACAAAATTCATAGCCATTATATTATGTCTCATTGAGACAGCAATGTTGGAATAAGCATAGGTCATGTTATTTTTACTTTATATGTAATTATAATTATTTATACTCTTCTAATTATTATTAATACAAAATCAGATAAATATCTAAATTCTTAACTGATCAAGTTATGCGTGCATGTGGGTATGTGTACATATTCAAGTGTGTATTACATTTATTGGTTGTACTAAATCTGGTAAATTTAAATTTGACGAAGTTCAATACACAAAGGAATGCTTACTAATAAATATATAATTATGATTTTTAGTTGGTAGTGAGTTTATCCTTTAGTAGAGGTCCTGGCTTGTAATTATTATCATTGAAGAAATTAAACTTGCAATGTTGTTGGATTATACGCAGTAATGTGACACCAACCAATGCCTCCTAAGTGTGCATTGTGCATTCAAATATGATAATTGATGAATAAAATAAAATATTCCACAAGGTTAACGAATCTTTTGAAATATACCATATTTGTATAGAATTGTATTAGATACGCAAATATTGTAAGACATTTATAAAATCTTACATTAATATCATGACAATAAATTACTGATTTTTTGTTCAAATTTCATTGTATTAAAAACTTTAATTTTAAAAGGAATATTAATAATACAATCTATAATACCATTTTTAATTATTATACTTGAATGTATATTGCAATAGTTTAATGTAAATGGATAAATCGATTTGTAATGCAATTATTTGGACATATAATTTAATCCTTTGTTCAGCAAATTGATTTTGCTGGCATATACAATCATAATGACATTCAATGTGCAGGACACTTAGTGTATGGTGATACACAGATGTATACCTTTTATAATTTATAATTGTATATGCATTTTGAAGAGACAAAAAGTATGTAACCAACGTGTAAATTAAATCAATTGAGACATGATAATGTATTTGAAAAATTTTGAAATATGGTAATTAAGATTAGTGCCAAAGTTCATATAGCTTGCAGAGCTGCATAACGAGTAATGAATCTCCTTTGCGAACATGATTATAAATGAAAGTTTAATATGCCCTAAATGTATGACATTATTAAAAAAATCAAACGTACACATTATGCATTATAATGCATATAAAAATTAAAAAGTATAACATTGCAAAATATAATCCAATTATTCTTGGGAATAGATATTGTCATAATATTTCCAGGAATGGCAGTAACGTATAAATTTATTGAATTATTCAATATCGTTTATTGTTTTGTATGCATTGATACTTGCTGTACATAATGTACAAGTATATTTAAGTATGATTTATTATTAGCAGGATATAAACCGTTGAATACAAATATATTGAACATGACAATGTTGGATAAAATGGACTCTTACTTTAGATGTTGGCTGTGAAAACTAATAAAAATAATGGGATGTATAGTTTACATTCTAGAAGTGGATATTCAAAACGCAGCATATTAAGAAACTATATTTACAACATATGTATTCTTTTTACAATTGTGTGTATCTACTTAGTAAATTATTTTAATTATACAAAAGAAATTATACTAATTGACTTATGGTATCGCGTAATGGCAGGATTTTAGTAAACAATAATTGAATTACTCTTTTCTATGTATTTGTGAATCAAACAGTATGTAATAATTATCATTACTATGTATACATATATAGAATACTGATGTTGTGATACTATGTACTACACTTTACAGTGTTTAATAAAGTATTTGTAAGAACTAATTTAAATAATTTCAAATTGACAGATTATTTAATCATTAAAATTCCTGAATGTTTATCTTTCAAAATAGCAATTATTTAACAAAATGTCTCATGTTCCAAATGTTATGAATGGTATGATTTCGTGTTATATGCAGTTATGTTTTGTGTTTAAAAATTATAATTGCTTTAATCAATTTTATAAAAAATATACTTTATTCTTATTGCTGTATAAACTTAAATACACATTTATTATGATATTATTTAAGTATTTGGTCTTTAATTATTTTTCTCATGTCATCAGTAACTTGAAACATTGGTCCATGTCCAGGTATTATGAAATCTGCAAAATCCATTACCTGTGACCTCATATATGATTGCGTTTTTTGTAATTCTAAAGTTCCTAGCTCTTTCCACATTGCTGGATTTAAAATATCTTCTTCTTTCTCAAATAAATCTCCTGTAAAACGACAGTAACATAGAATGATTTACTGGAGTTACATGAAATATTTGTAAAGCAATACCTGTTATAGCAATGCATGAAGACTTTCCATTAACTACAGTTCTGACTACGACTGTAACATCATCTGATGTGTGACCAGGAGTATATACAACTCGAACTTCTGGGCTAATCTTATATTCTTCTATAATTAGAATTATTATATATTAGTGATATATGATAATTATAGTTTACAACGTACATAAAAGGCTTCAACCTTTTTTCAAATCGTACTCAAAAAACATTTCACCACGGTGAATACAAGTTCCAACTATATGTACTGCATTTGTAAAAAGATTATTGTTTCCTATATGATCTGCATGGCTGTGAGTGCAAACTACAAAATCAATTTCATTTGACATAACATCATGCTGAGCAAGGGCTGAAATAAAATCCTTATTGAAATTCTATATGATGAAGTTGTAAACATTGTTAAAATACCTTCTACTATTTTAAGTTGATCCCACGCTGTCATTGTATCAACGATAATATTTTTTTCTCCTTTTATTAATGTACAAGAACAATTTGCTTTCATCGTTCCGTCTTCTAATTTTATTGAATATCCATCAAATAACACAAATACTTCACACATGTTTCGGGAGCAAGTTAAGAAATGTACAATTAATGATAAACGAGATATTTAATTTTTTGGAATTGTATATTATACAATATATAAGTACATCTACTATTAAGAAAGTCAAGGCTTTTATATTGATGTAGAATAGTTATACAGCAATATGTTAAAACCGGTAAACCTCACGTGAGAGGTTATGTTTTCTATGTTACAGGATCGAAATATTTGTGTCCCGTATTAATGTTTAATAAAAGAAGCTATTAATATAAAGACGACGTTAACAATGAAATTGGTAATTATAATGATCCATTTTTTTTTATTATAGATAATAAATAATTATATATATATATTAGTTTTATGTTGTTCCATTACTGTCTAAAATATGTTTACTGATTAAACAGAATCAATTAAAATTTAATTATTTTTATAAGTTCTCATCTAAGATATTTTAAACAGTTAGTTTCATTTGTAGTACTGCCTATCAAGCGAACCAACAAAACCATGTCTGGTTTTGAGTTTCAAAGGTATTACTCTAATGTTAGACTGTGGCTTAAATATGCAATCAATTTTGCATTTTATGCCAATGCCAATGGTTCCTAGCGCTAAATTTAATTCCTTGCCATTGTGGCTTCCAAGGGATAATCACCAAGACTGGCAGATAGAAGGGGTTAGTATAGTTTATTCCCAATTTTATATCATACAATGTAAGTGAATTCATCATAAATATTTAATATTCCAGGAATTAAGGGAATGTTGTGGAAGAGTATTTGTAGATTCTACTCCTGAATTTTCTCCACCTCTAGAAAAAATAATAGATTTTTCAGAAATCGATGCTATTTTAATATCAAATTATACCTGCATGTTGGCTTTACCATTTATAACAGAAGATACTGGCTTCAAAGGCATTATTTATGCCACAGAGCCAACACTACAAATTGGACGGTTCTTTATGGAGGAATTAGTAGAATTTATTGAACAGACACCTCGAGCAATATTAGCCAAACATTGGAAAGAAATGTTACATGTTTTACCTCCTCCTTTGGCTGATGCACTTAAGCCAAAGTCCTGGAAACATATATATTCAATGTCAGCTGTTAATACTGCTTTGTCATATATTCAAACAGTTGGATACGATCAGAAATTGGTAAGTTAATGTAATTAACTTACCGAATCTAAAAGTACGAATCTAGAGAAGATATTTATTAAACCTTTACAGGACATATATGGTGCTTTAACAGTTACTCCAATAAGTTCTGGCTATTGTTTGGGTAGTAGTAATTGGTTGATTTCATGTGATCACGAAAAAGTTGCATTTGTCAGTGGATCTTCAACATTGACAACTCACCCACGCCCAATGGAACAAGCTACATTAAAACATGCTAATATGTTAATATTGACTGGTTTAACTCAAACACCAACTGCTAATCCAGACACTATGCTTGGAGAGCTTTGCATGACTGTTGGTATGTAGAGAAATTAGACTGTTCAATTAATAACTTAATTACATTGGAATTCTATTTTATAGCAATGACACTCAGGACTGGTGGCTGTGTCCTAATACCATGTTATCCATCAGGTGTTGTATACGATTTATTTGAATGCCTTAGTACTCACTTAGACAAATCAGGTTTTTCGCAAGTTCCATTGTTCTTTATATCACCTGTGGCTGAATCTTCTCTAGCATACTCAAACATTTTAGCTGAGTGGTATGTCTTGAAATTTTTAACATAATTGAAGCATTTAAGTTATATTGTAGAAGGATTTTACAAATATTAAAATTATTTTACTTTCATTTTAGGCTCTCAACAAATAAACAAAATAAAGTTTATCTTCCTGAGGAACCATTTCCTCATGCTTTTCTTGTAAAAAATGCTAGACTAAAACATTTTACATCTACATATGCTGAAGGTTTTAGCTCTGATTATAGACAACCTTGTGTTGTCTTTTGTGGTCATCCTAGTCTTAGATTTGGCGATGCAGTCCATTTCGTGCAGATGTGGGGCAACAATCCACAACATACTATCATTTTTACAGGTACATTTACTTCAATGTAACGTCATCAGACGTACATTTTATTTTAATAGGATTTGGAGTAAACCATTATTTTTTTAGAGCCAGATTTTCCGTATTTGGATGCTCTGGCACCTTTCCAACCATTAGCTATGAAGGCAGTACACTGTCCAATTGACACATCCCTCAACTTTACCCAAGCTAATAAATTAATTAGAGATTTGAAACCTGAACATTTAGTCATACCTGAATGTTATACACAACCACCAATAACTGCACCACATAGGACAGATCTTGTTATTGAACCTGTAGGAGTAAGTTACTTTCTTTTTATCAAAGTAAAGGTATCACTATTTTACATATGGATTATTTAACTTGATACATATATATTTAAGGAAAAACCTTTAATTACTTTTAAACGAGGCGAAGTTATAAAATTGCCTTTGAAAAGAAAGAAGGGCAGAGTGTTTATCGAGCCTGAATTAGCTGGAAGTATAGTACCGAACGAAATTCGACCTGGTTTAAGCCTTGCTTCTGTTACTGGTGAACTAGAAGTTAAAGATAATGTATACACAATAAAGGTACGTATTGTTGAAATAATGAAATGTAAACAAAATTTGTATTCCCTACTTTATTACTGTAAATATTGTTTTATTTTTAGAGTATTGAAGAGAGACCTACTGGGAAACGTAAAGCTTCTTCTGGATCACCTGCACCGATCAAGGAAGAAGTTCTTAAAGAGAGGAAGCATGAGTATGGTAATGTCGATCCACAGGAATTGCTTCAAAAACTTAATCAAGAAGGCATTCAAGGGGCTAAGCTACAACACAGTCCAACTTCTACCAGTATTCACTTGGTAAGACTATATGTGCTAAATAGCGATACAGAAATTTGATTTTAATGTGATTAACCACCAATTATATTTGCAGCAAGATGAAGATACTTTGATTCAAATAGGAGATAATTCAACTCACATTTTCTGTAATGGTGACCAAAAGATTCGAAGACGTTTGAGAACTATCATAATGCAGTGTCTCAAGAGATTTTAACATTCTAATTTACAACTGTTTTATATAGTGACAGTTTTATTATAAGTTATATTTCTACACAATTAGAGTCTTTTTTTTTATTAGTACACGGAATAATAATTCTTCGAAACATTTTCATTTAGAAATATGCTCCATTACTTAGAAATACTTACTTTTGGTATTATTTATAACATTGCTCTGTACATACACAAATATCGCATGATATCTACAAATACATTTGTTATAAGGATGGCAGTATTACATGAACCATTTTATTTGTTATATAGTCTCATGTTGAAGCATATTTAAATAAATTAATTAAATATTTTATACAAACTAAATAGGAGTATCATAAATTTTAACTGAAAACACGTGAGTGAAATATATGCTGTTTTGAGACTGAATATACATAAGAATATCGGTTCCATAGTGCCACATTGTGACACTATTACTTATTGTATTTTGATTGACGTGCATAAATTTTTTTAGTATTAACATAAATATATGAGAAAAATATCGCTTATATAATAAATTTTATAACAAGAAGTACTTTTGTAATCTAAAGCTACAATAATACATTTTATACATTTCATAAAATGTTGCAGGATAATACACAAAACGAATATCCTATATAGTATACTATTTCTTAATCTTTACTGTAGGCTTAATGCACTAATTGTTACACAAATGTGCAATCACTAGAATAACTGCATTTTCGTTTCTGCTGCATTCTGAATGGGTACACATTCTTGTTACTTCTGTAACTATAAAATAGCTGTCTATAATCTTCACACATTAATTTAAAAGAAATTAACGTGGGATTAATACTGAACGAATTTTTGTTATTGGTGATGCGATAATATTCAATAATGATTTATAAAAAGTACAAACATCATTTTCAGTACGAAATACTTCTATCTTTTTTATCATTTTCAATGTTCAAAATGAGAAAAAAAATTGTGCTAATCCATGGAAAAAAAATGATCAAAATTTTAGGTATAATTCACTTTCATTTGCCTTGTATGTACGGTTGAGTATATACCATCTTTAAATTCATTACTCTTTGTGGCTCTTTTATCGATAATTGTCAGTGTATGGGAGACACTGTATTTATAATAATTCGTAATATTAATATTGTTTTTAGAATGAGCGACTGGTTTTTATTAATTTGCATTCAGAGTGCAGCATATTTTAACTTAACGACCAGTGACCATGCCAAGGGCTAGACCAGCTACAAAAGAGGTAATAAAGAAGTGGAATTCTGTAGGTCTGAATGCAGAATCACCAGTAACAGAATGGTACCAGCGTCGGGTACGAGATTCTCCATTTTTCAACAATTGTTCAGCTTTATCTAGTTTTTTATCAACGAATCTCTCGACCTGAAACATTAAATCCTACATTACTAAAGCCACAATCGATTTCTAGTTTCAGAATAATATAATAGACGGTACATACAAATTTACACAAGTGCACTGTATGAAAAATCTTGAGATATAATAGATACTTATAAGATACAAAAGAAATTAAGAACAAATTCCAGTCACTCTGTTTATTGCAAGATATAACTTCAATTTTTACAATATATCTATTATTTCCACTAACTCTTTCTGTAAATCAGTGTATAAATTTGTATATATATGTATATAATTAGTGATTAAGCAATAAATGATTGTTAAATTTATAAAACGCTTTAAATGAATGTACATATGTTTTAAAAGCATTAAGCTTGAACTGCATACACATAAGACAGTTTAACGAATATTTATATCACATACAAACACATTAAAACGGTTAAACAAAACCTTTTCCTTAAAATTAAATAACTTCACTAAAGTAAATGATAAATAAATTTGATTCTCATGCACTGGCAAGTATAGAAATTATATCTAACATACAATGCTAATACAAAAGAATAAATACACGATATCTACTCGCATTTTTTAGAAAAAGTGTTAAATATTTCTCATTCAGGAGGAGGCTAAACCAATTATGAAACCACCAATGAAACTTGTTGCCACAAGTGAATTGTTTCGACACCATGTCCCTACCTATAAATGAATATTATATTTACAAATATGACATGTTAAAATAATACATTAAAAAAAAATACTATATATTGTCCTTGCCTTATCTATAAGTTTTGGTCCTTCACCAGTAACTTTTTCTTCTACTTTATCTGTAATTTTTTCAGCTTTCTTCTGGATTTTATCCCAGTTAACTTTTATGTATCCTTGATGCGCTGCTAGTTGCAACATTATAATACCACCACCAACAGCAAAGGCAGCAATCTTTCCAACTTTGATTGTTACAAAGCCGGTCACCCTATACAAGATATTCATATAAAAATAAATAAGAATTTTTCTCACAAGTTTTTTTAACAAAATTACATTATTAAAATTTGCAAAGATTTCTTTGTAATAGATGTGTGATGCATACCATCCTGATGTTGTACCAATAATAATCTGTTTAGTGGCAGATGTCTTGCTCACATCTCCCAAGATCTTATCTAACAGACTTTTAGCTTCCTTAGAAATATCTAAGTTACATTCCTCTTTGTTTGCATCGTCTTTGCTCTTTTTACTCATAGGAAGACTCATTTTAGCGCTGAAAACGAATCATTACAATCTAAGTATCTTCTTGCAGACAGATAATTCTAACTTGTTTATAAATAATCTATGACTAATGCACATTCACATTTTTTTAAGTCATTATTCTCATAACAATGCCGTATAAATTGACAAAGATCGAACGCTATTATCACGTCTTTAAATAACAAAGTTTCAACAGGAAGTCATTCTTCGAGTATTTCTCAGAACAAAAATATCTCGATGATTTCATTGCCAAGAATTAGGAGTAATGTACACGTTATCGCATGAAATTTTGATATTTTGGAAATCGACCGTCTACGTTTAGAGAAACGCATGCGAGTCGCTGGGCGAGAATAGCAAATTCCAAAATAAGATGAAAAACAAAAACTGTCTACCGTTTGAACAATTTTCTTGCTCCTGACTTGAGGGTGTTCTTGTGCAGTTTAGGCATGATAAAGTTCAGGCGTGTCCCTAAGTTAGATAATGTCTCATGGTGGTTAGTATTTATACTCGTAAAGCTCACCTAATCGGTCAAACGCCGAAAGTGTTTTAATAGAAGCAAAGACTTCGCGCACGCGAATCGTTCTGACAGATCGAAATATCCGGTACTTCGTTTCACCGTTCCTCAGTTTGAAGAACGTAAAGGCGTGCCTCGAGCGAAATAACTACGGCACCGTCTATAGCATATAGCGATGGGCGTTTGAACGTTAGTTGGTTAGAAGACGATTCGAAGTTATTAGATATTGTGAAGATGATTCGAGTTCTTTTCAATCCTACTTGAAACAAAAGGTTATTCAAAGACTTATAATATCTCAAGGGCGAATAGTACTTTATAAGCCTAGGAAAATAGGTATATTTTAAATCTTTTTACTTGGATAAATATTGAGTAGCATGCCAGGATTTTTTTAAAAGGTTGCTAAGTAACATTTTGGCTTATTTTCGGTGAATAATATGGTGAAGTTAAATAACATCGATAACCGCCATGTTTGATTAGATTTTATGTCAGTTAAAGAATGAAAAATTCTTGTATAAAAATTGATTTTTTTGTTATATAGAGCACGATTTTTAAAGAACTTTTAAAAAATATAATTGTATAGTTTGAAATTTTTATAGTTCCTCTATTTTATGTTTAAAGAAAATGTTTTAGGAAAATTATGTTTTATTGAGAAAATATGTTAATTTTAAAAAGTCGACATTGGATTTATTCGATTAGATTATATTTTCAATGGTTGTTATAACTGAACATGTATATCGTAAAAAATGTTTTTAATTGAAAAATTTACAGACTTTTGAGTCGTAGATACGTATTGCGTCTGCGCATTCGTGTAATCACGTGACTATTATTGCGCATGGTAAAATCACGTTAATTGCTACTACGCATGCCTGTAAGTCACATGACCACTTATGCGCACGCGTACGGTCGCACAATCGTTACTGCGCATACGCAGTTGTGCTTCTAACACTTTCTTCGCGCCCTTTCAAGCGTTCAGATCGTCTCCCAGTTTTCGTTTACTTTTTCGTGAGAATAATGTCTGATTTTTCGTCGTTCAACTCAGTTTTGATTTCCGTAATATCTATCTTTCAATTCTTTATATTTTTGTGTAAAAGTTTTGATTATTCAGTGACTGAAGAGACTCTGAAACAAAATATCGATAGGTGAGTGACCGTAGTTTGCGAATTTCTCGATAGCACTTTTTTGTTGCTTGTCATTGGTTCGTATGAAAGTTAATAATTATTGTTAAATATTATCTTATGTACTAACGGGTAGTAATATTGAAAGCATGACATTCTACCAGTTAATTAAGTCATGACATTTGAGTCTTATCGATATTGATAGAAATCGCAATTGCTTTGAGGATTTCTCGTGCTAACTCTGAAATCGCGCATAATGTTAGTGTAACCAATTTAATTATCACTGTATGTAATTTTATATGGTAATTTTTAATAATAATGACAATCTGACTTTCTATTTCGTTTGGAATAATATAACGATATCGATACGACATTAAACTTTCGTAGAAAAAAGAAAAATATTTCAGTCAATATTTAAGTATTGCAAATAGCAAAGCTTTCCATATCCAAGCTATTAGGGTGACAAAATTGTCGAGATAATAGAACAACCATTCTTTTGATATTAAACTTCGTTTATTCAAGTAAAAGTCAACAAACTTAAACATTTTTGCATTTTTGTAGAGTTACACTATTTTTGTGCTTCAAATCATTAAAGCCCTTTCTTAAATGCCTCGAATGTTTGGACGTAACAAAGCATATCTTCATTATAACTTTTATTTGCTAAATTCTTTATTTGTCAGTACTAAGAATAAATAACAAGAAACGTAACGAAGGCTTGAATTTTTTGAAAACATTAGAATAGTTTCATGAAACGCATATTTTATACGCGAAATGTTCAAAATAAAAATATTTCTTTGTAATTATTAAATAATTTGGGAAAAAAAGGGTTGAGACACTTCGTTTAGATAACAGAATTTTCAGATAATAAAACGTTCGAAAATTAGGACATGGGAATCTCTGCTATACTACCCCTGGCAAAAAGTTTTTGATCAAACGCAACGATATGAAATTATTTAAAAACATCTCCATATGTTTTATATTCACACAGTAGCATTTTATATTTCAAAAGCCACAATATTTTTGAATAACTTCATACTGTTGCGTTTGATCGAAAACATTTTACCAGGGGTGATACTCAAACAATTTGACGTTTTCAAATTTTCGCGCCACTTTGGTACGTCACAGAATCCAATGTTCTAGAACGCCGGAATTACAAGTCGATACGAGCCACGGCAATGGTCTTCCATCGCGTGATTCGCCATCCTGGTTTAACCTGATCGCCGCTTTTAAAAACTTCTCGTTCTGATGAGGTGACAAAAGTGTCGAGGCCGCGAATCAAGAAAAACTCCCGTATTTTCGCGCGAGGCGGTCTGTTCCGCGTCCAAACATGTGTCCTTTCTGTTTTCACTAAGTCTGTTTACCGAGCGTGAAAATGGCCCAGGAGACTGACGATATAAACTTGACTCCTCAAGAATTACAGACACTATCCGAATTAGACAGGTAATTTCGAAACGAACGAAGCTCGTATAAACGAATTTCGTGCCGGTTTCTCAATTTTTTGCTCGACCGCCGCGTTCCTATCGCCTTGTTCCTCGAATATAACCTAGAAAGTTGTTTGACAGAATAGGCGCGCTATTCGATCGGTTTATTTAGACGTGCGTGCAACCTACTGACATCCTTCTCGCGCGTCCCATCGTGCTACATTCAATTCACGAGTGTTATGCTTTCAATATGACTTAAATTGCCTAAAAATAATTTACAATCTTAGAAATTTCAATCTTGTAAGACTTTGTTTAACGAATATTCGAATTTGTACCTCAATATAAATTTTGCTCGAAATATGTCGGAATTGATAAATGAGTAAGCATAATAATCTTTGCTCATATGCAATGTTTATGCACAATGTTTAATAACTATTCTGTTCTTTGATGTTTATACAGCCGGCAGTTCGGATTCCTGAAATTAAACTCTCCGGAGCAAGGAAAGAAGAAAGCTTTGGTTGTTCGTGCGATCAAGTATTTAGAGAGAATGCTGGTTCAAGCACAGGCTGAGAAACAACGTAGGAAAGCAGATAGTACAAAAATGAATTTGGATGAAATGAAAGATGACGATGAGGATAAAGGAATCAGTATTGATCCTAAAACGTACTGCAAACTGGGACACTTCCATTTACTTTTAGAAGATTATAGTAAAGGTGACTAGTAATTTGTACTAAATTTTTATGGTGGTGTTTGTATAATAGTAAGTTTTATATTTATTTTTTTATATTTCTAGCTATGTCTGCGTATCAGAAATTCTATTCCCTCAAAGGAGACTACTGGAAAGATGCGTCATTTTTGTATGGACAAGGACTTGTGTATTACCATTTTAATGCCTTCCAATGGTGAGTGATTATAATACAATTATATTTAATAGTATATTGTTGCATGATCTTATCATCTTGGTGTACAACCCTAGTTTTTTAACACTTTAATGGAGAATAATAATTACTTTCAAATTAATAATTGAATCATGCATTTGCCAAATCGATTAACTCCACAAAATAGAAATATTTATATTAATTTTAAACATACAAAGTTAAGCGTCCAACAAGTGCTTTGACATTAACATTTTAAAAAACTCAAAAAGTGGAGTTAATTACTTTGTGCTGTTAACTGCTCAATTATAACTAAACTGCGGATGTTTATGTAATTTCATAGTTTTATAAATAGAAGAAATAAGAGCCAAATAGAAATTTTTCTCATTTTTCATAAATAATGATATGATACATACTTCGGATATTTTGTAAATTATGTATGCTGTATTTTTTTGCTCATTTAAATTTCCCTCAAATGCATAAATATCCGCAGCTTAATTATAACATATATTGTAATTTTCCGAGTGTGATTTAAACATTGAACAACATTTTACGAGTAGAATACCCTTGTACTACGTTATAGTATTATTAACTATCTAGATTCTGAACTGTCCATTGAACTTCTGCTTTGGGAAATAAAAGCAAAAGCAAAGCGCTTAAAAGTATCTCCACAGAAAAATGTTGTAATCTCTTATGAGAGTTGCTCGCCTTGAAAAGGGGGCGTCGGCCCCTTGATCGGTGTACACACAGAGTTCATCGTTCTCGTCGTGTATATTCTATTTTTTTAATTTCGCGGGAAATCCTGTAGGTAATTTCGCCCCTTGCTATCGGTACAGCAGGCCTCTAAGTAACGTCGATAACGTAGATCATTTCTAAGGCTCATTATCGTGCGAGTAGCTTATTAGTAACAATATTCAATCACAGATGTCTCTAATTTCCCTCTGGCGGACGAAAGTGCCTACGTGCTAGGCTGGCGTCGCGATATGGCGACTAGGAGAATTTGGGGCGGGGGGAGAGGGATAATAGGCCAAATACACATCTGTTTCAGCGACCGAAATGGTAATTTAGATTTCCCACACAAACGTTACGCTTATAACTACTCGTAAGCTTTTTTGCACGTAATTTCCTGCTGTCTGCCAAATGAAAACTGTTTCTGTGAAATGTTTTCTTTGTCCTACGCTACGCAGATCTCACAAGCCATTTTCAGTTTAAAAATATGACAGACACTTTTGTTATAATAGCATTTAGTTCTGTATGCCATGAAATTATTTTTGAAATTGTTCTCCGTGGGTACTTGAAGCTCGTACTCCAGCTCGAAATTATTTCGGCGAGAATATCGATTGTGACACGCGTAGACTGTCTTAATAAAGCTGCTCAGGAAATTTAATATAAGCTTAATCGATGTCGATGAAATACAGACGTGTTCGAATTTCGTTACACACCGTTCGCGCGCGAATAATATGACATTTAACTTTCGCAAATTCAGAGATTGAACCGTCCCGATTAATTCTTCATTAGGCGATTCGAAATAGCCCGAAAGATTGCAGCACCATCGAATATCAATTAATGTGGGTTACTGTTCGTCATTTTCGATTAGTGGCGTGACGTGTCAGTGACCAGGTCAAACGTTCATTCGTCATAAACCTGATAATATCGTCGTGTCGTGGGAACTCGGAATCCAAATGTCCCTAGATATCCCTATACAACGATTTTGCTGCAAATCTTCTGTTCTAAGATAGAAATATATAGAATAGAAATACATCTACAGATGATAGATAAAGAATATATACAGAGAATATTTTTTTATTTATGTTTCAAAGGATTTGTGCAAAATTAACATGCTGACTTTCATAATAGTTTTATTTTTTAAAGGATATTTATTTAAGTTTGTATTATCTATATTCGTATATTTTTTTATTATTTATGAATATTTTAACTCTTTTATGTTCTGTGAAGATGTTATATAATTCTTTCTACTTTTTCCTAATTTTTGAATTTATGAGGAATTTCATTTTTTAAAATATGACTAATTACTTCATATTTGCAATTTCATACTTTCATAAATATAGTTACTGAAATGGAACTAAAATAAAAATTTGCTTCATCTTTAATATTTTCTATACTTTTTAATACTAGGTTTCATTATATTAGTTCTGTAATTTTTTACATGTTCGAAATTCCACTAAATCCATAAAACCTCGCAGTCCAGTTACATTTATTCCACCTTGTAATTCGGCACGAGCACGTGACAAATATTGTTACTGTTGACTTGACGTTTCCTGTCAGGCAATCGGCTTTGTAGACGGTCACGAGTGGGAATATCGATTTCCTGTTCAACCCTCCTTAACACGGATGAGGCAAGATTCCCGTGGAACGAGGCTCACAGAAAACTCCCTTTCGGTTCTTCGCCGTTCTACTCGACTGTGATATCGCCTAAACGCTATCAATTTCTGTGATTGACGCCCACACATGATTTTCCCCTAAATCAAAATTCTCCGAGGCGATATTGAATACATTTTATTTGATTGCGTGAAACTGAGTGGCGTATTCGCGATAAAAATGAACGAGAAACTCGTGTCGTTGAAACATTGCGATTCATTTGATTTATTTAAATTTTCGAAATTATGCCTGATAAAGTCTTTCGAAAAGGTGAACGAGAAAAAGTCACTAGATGGTTTCCATTTTCAATCCAGTAACGAGCGGTCACAATTTCACTTTGATCGAGTTTGGTGTTCGTGTATTCGGAGGCTGGGATTTTTGCACGAAAAGTGAAAATTTCAATTCGTTAAAAAGCTATCAGCTTGAATAACACTTTTTCATCTGTTTCGTAATTAACGAGCAGCGGGATGGATTTCACTGTAGCCCTTTTCGATACATTCGCGACTAGGGATCTCGTGGATTATTTTGAATAGCTTGGGTATGTGTAAGCTAGTACGTTTAAATAGCGCGTGTTTTGCTTTTGTTGGTTGTGTTAATGTAATTAATTTGGATAGTATATTAAATACTCGTGAATGGGGAAAAATATACCTGTTTGCACTGTTCAAAGTAAATATATCCTTAATACGACAATTATTTAAATTTAAAACATACTTTTTCCACTTTAGTGTCATATCTTTTATTTATTACGTGTTATGTTAATTCATGTGAACTTAAAAATACTTGGTTTACTTATAATGCAGCTGTAGTTTTAATTTATAATTGTTTAGTGAATAATTTGTTTGTTTGTCCAGGAGTATTTGAAACCAGATTTATAGAGTGAAATTTTGGAAATTAATTTTTTATAAACTGAAATTTTTCTACTCAAAAAGATATCTACTTATATTTTTAATTTCAAATACTTAAAGTTCTTTAATTTTGTTTATTTAAATATACGTAAAATTTTTGTGATGTTGCTGTTGATGTCTAGTTATTTCCACGAGTAACGAAACGCTCCTTGAAGGGTTGGAACTCAACTGCAAGTCGTTGTGTATTCGTTTAAACTGCTAATTAGCAGCGATTATACGTATCCCCTTTTCTTAACCCCTATTACGTTTCGTTAACTGTGTGTTGGTTCGTATCGCGTCAGAACCTCGCATTTAGCACAGGTACGTGGAATCGGTTAGCAACATTGAGACATCAAAGTAACTAGACAATTTTCTTGAAACATGATAGCGGGTTTATAATTTATACCTTTCAACTTGTAACTCATAACAGTTTTCCTTATTATTTCTCTTTAATTTATTTACCTAAACTCTCTCTTTGATCTGTTATTAGAGTTATTTCTGTGATCTACTTGAACCAGCTAAAACATAATAGAAAATTTTACCATTACTCTAATATTAAAATTTTTATTAAATGATATTCGAAACGAGTGTATTTCAGTATGAATATCTGAAATAAAAAGTGTTCAAAATCTACGAGCAATATTTTTGTTATGAGATTATGTATGTCTTGTAAGTGAATTTTATGTATAATATGTGTTTGTTAAAAAAATAAATGAAGATTCATGCTACTATGAATTTCAAAAGTGCAAAATATTCACTTGCAACTTGTTTCTCATTTTTCTACATTCATTATATTTTAGTATCACTACAATGATTATAAAAAACAAAAATAATAGAATTAAACCTGATTGCATACTACGAAAATCAACTTCTACTATTGCCTATATACAGTACTTTAAAAGAAGAAATTAATTTTCTGTAAAGAAAGTTCATATATTCATATTTCTTCAAAATTAATTCCAAATTCTATCGAAAAGAAAATGTACACCTTGCTACTCAAATTAAAAATAGAATACCCCATTTTATATGTTAGCAATTTTCTCATATATGCTACAAAAAATTAGGATTTTTAACATTACATCTAGTAGATATATTATTCATAGGGATTTTTAACATTACATTTAGTAGACATTTTATTCATAGGGATTTTTAACATTACATTTAGTAGACATTTTATTTATAGGGATTTTTAACATTACATTTAGTAGACATTTTATTCATAGGGATTTTTAACATTACATTTAGTAGACATTTTATTCATAGGGATTTTTAACATTACATTTAGGAGACATTTTATTCATAGGGATTTTTAACATTCCATTTAGTAGACATTTTATTCATAGGGATTTTTAATATTACACTTAGTAGACATTTTATTCATAGGGATTTTTAACATTACATTTAGTAGACACTTTATTCAAAGGGATTTTTGTATTAAAGGTTGCTTATCATTGCTCCAATCGAGCAGTTGATTAATAAAGTGACATAAATCAGGGGAGGATGTCGATTACGTAGTTTGCACACGCGTGTTGATAAAGAAGTAAACGTGACAATTATATGGAGGCGACATGGTAGGGTAGAATGTCTTCCGTCTTTATCTCGTTCGATAAACCGCAGATTTATTCACTAGGTGAAATTGAATGGAAAATCCTTTCTTTGCGATCGCGAGAGGCGGTTTCCTTGGATATATTGGGTTTCAAAGCGTCCGTTCAGGTGTGCTTAGTAGGAAGTACGTAACAGCAATTATTTGACGTGGGCCATTTGTAAGAGAAGACGGGATTACATGGGCACAACGTGCCTTTTGTTTAAGCAGTATCAACGAACCCATTCTTCCGGAAATAAAAGTGTGCTTTTATTAAATAGATCCCCTTAGAACAAATTTTTTTCCTACATATTTATCCCGCTCGAAAAATACTAAAAAATTTCAAAATTAGAATTTTCTCCTGTGAAAATATTGTAATAATGAGTATTCGAAAATCTACTGAAATTGTAGATAATTATATATTTAAACACACTTTCTTATTACGCGTATCTTAATTAACGGTTAAACAAAATTTTCCTCCCTGTACTTGTTATAATTCCGACTTCTCTAATTAGAGTCGGGCTTTGTAACATTTTACGTAACATTTTCTGCCCGTTTTTCTTTCCATCTTTCCCCGACTTTCTTTTCCGTCTTTTTTGTCCGCCGTGAAAATGCAACAATAAACCGCGAAGTCGTATACAGTAACTAAAGAAAACTGGAACGCTCGATACTACCACATAGTTGGTAGCCATGTATTCGTTGTTGTTCCGACTCGATGAAAAAAAATGATGTTAAAACAAAGAACCTCGTTATAGTATTATTAAAGTCTTTATATTACATCACTTGAAAAATCTTAAGGCTCGTTCAGGTTGGTAAAGTTACTCGAATGCAAGTGATATTTGACACAACTTGACCAATCTGGAGGTGTTATTTTATTTGACTTGAAATACTGTTTCAAGTTTCAAGTTCGGTTAAGGTGTTTTCAGTTTTTCTTTAACTTGAAATGAATACTGATTGAGGTGTGCTACCACACTTAAATTCAAGTAACTTGACTTGTGTGGAAACAAACTTGGCATCAAGCTACTTAAACACAAGTGACTTGAATTGAAGTAACTTGAATGATTTAAACGAGTCCTTCCAGTAAATTGGTTTGTGTGAATATAAACTTGATATACTTGATATTAAGCTACTTAAAGAGAAGTGACTTGAATTCAAGTAACTTATGTGATCACAAACTCGACATCAAATTCCATGAATCTGCAGATGACGTGAGTTCATGTAACCTGACTTGTGCGATGAAGAACTTGATATCAAGTGACTCGAACATAATTGACTAGAATTCAAGCGATTAATCTATACGAGTCTTTAGCGCGAAAAATTAAATGATTTCAAGTGTAAATCAAAAACGATAGATCGATGCATTCGCGCGGGAATTTTAAACGACACTGTACGTCACGTGATCAGACTTATCCATCCTTTTCGAGCTTAATTGAACGTTTAGGTTGATGTTTGTTTTTTCCGCGCGATGATTATGAATGAAGATGTTTTTATAGTAGCTTTTCGAGTTTCCAACAGATTGAAACGAATCGGACCTTATTAGATTTGCGTGATAGGTTAGTTTATTGCGGTGGAGAGTACGGCATCGTGCTACGATCGCGATAATTATACGAATAAAGGCACACGGTTCGTCGATAACAGAAATTACAAAGAGAAAATGGCTCGACGCACGCCACTCGCGAAGTATTGACGGTGAAATGAATATTACCGTTTCTGTACCGTGAAGTTATTTCTTTGTTACCCTGCGTCGTGTGACTGCACGCACAGCATTCACTGTGCGTAGTTCGTTTACTTTACCATGGGATGGAGACCTCTTATGCAAATGATGTAGCCCTTAAGAGTAATTATTACACACGTGTTTATGTGTTCGTTAATTCATTTTTAATCTCTTCAGGGATACATTTAGAGTAATGATGCCTAATATAGTCCAGTAAACATTAAATTTCTGTCAGTTGAGAGATAATTGATGCTTTACGCCTAATTTGAACGTTCTTCATTTTGCCATGGAATTGGATGTTAACTGCGCTAAATGTGAACGACTTTTTTGAAAATTTCTAAGAATTTTAATAGGGGAATGTCTACTTAGAAAATGTAGAAAGGACCACTGTGTAGTCCCCTAGGTAAACTCTTCTAAGAATCTCTTGGGAACTTCAAACTATTTATATAATTACACAGAAATTTTTGCGAACATAATTAGCCACTCTGGAACTAAATAATATTTCTGTACCATTCATAAAAATTAATTAAAATTTCTAGGGGCTGATTGCATTAATTCTTTCTGATGTGACGGAGCATTCTGTCTTCTCGACGAGAATCACTATTAACTAAAAAGTTAAAGCTGAAAGTAGTCTCGATTTAATTCAAGAAAAATAATTAAATTAACAATGGAGGGGCTCGTAATAAAAACAAACCTTGTCAAGTTTTCCCTTTTTTACGTTCTTGCTCCATAAATTAAAACTTCAATTTTAATCAAGGAAAAACTTTCACGGCTTTGAAAGTGTGGCAATTCTGATTGGTCCACTTTCTACGTTATAAAAACAGGTAAATAAGATTCAAACCATTCTTGCCCCTTTCCTCAGAGAAGTCAGTTTCACACGAATCAAAATTTTCCCCCAAAACGAGGGCCAGAGTCTCATCAAAATCTTCCCTAAAGAGAATTTTCACGAGAAAAAGAATACATCGCTAAAATAATAATTTTTCGTCACCTTGCACAGGCCCAGGAAGTAGATCAAAAACATATTTTTAGAGCTTCCTGTTCGGTTCTTCGAAGGGAGGCTGACAGCAACCCCTTCTTTCGGTCAGCGAACCTTTTCTCGACAGCTTTTCACCCCCTTCCAGTAGAACAGAGACGAATCTCCCTAAGGGTGATTCACATGACGCGTGCGACTCGTCAGTTTGTAATCTCTCGTACGCGCGCCGCTCGCGTATTGTCCGCTGTATCGGCGCCTGCAATATTTATAGCCGCCACTGTATTATGCAGTCAGTCGACTCTATACGCGCTACTGTTTCGCGATATCGATCCTCCTATTTTGTACGTGCCACGGTAGTAATCGTGGACAGCTATTTTCTCGTTTTGTCCTGACAAAGTATCCCCCAGTCTTCTTTCAGTAGTCCTTCGAATTGTCGTTGTTTTTTTGTGTTCGGTTGGGATCCTAGGTTTCTAGGGAATTTTTTGAGGACAGAGCTTTTAGGGTTCGACTATAGAAATATGGATTGCTAGCATTAGCTTCGCGTTGTTTGCTAAGATATCTTGATGTAGTCAATTGTTTATGTAGAGTCGAAAATTAGTTGCTATAAAAGTCTGTATGTTAACCTGTTAGCTTGTGTACGACGAGTATACTCGTCTTAAAGAAATTACAGGTTCTTTGTATTATGATAAATATACTCGTCATGAAGAAATGGCAG
This sequence comes from Calliopsis andreniformis, assembly GCF_051401765.1. Taxonomy (NCBI): domain Eukaryota; kingdom Metazoa; phylum Arthropoda; class Insecta; order Hymenoptera; family Andrenidae; genus Calliopsis; species Calliopsis andreniformis. Next base: position 9,100,561 of record NW_027480432.1, on the reverse strand, counting down.
TTTTTTGTATCGTGACGTGTATACTCGTCATAAAGAAATTGCAATTTGTTTTTTGTATTGTGACGTGTATACTCGTCATAAAGAAATTGCAATTTCTTTTTGGATTGTGACGTGTATACTCGTCATAAAGAAATTGCAATTTGTTTTTAGTATGACGAGTATACTCGTCATGAAGAAATGACAATTTTTTTATGTCAAACCGAGTATATTCGTCACGAAGAAATGACAGTTGTTTTTGTTTTGACGAGTATATTCGTCACGAAAAAATTGCAGTTTCTTGTGCCATGACGACTGTATTTATTATGATGAAATTGTGATTTTGTGTGTTAAAAAGAGTATACTCGTCATGTACAGGTAACAGCGTCACAAAGTATGTAGTTACATAGTTTTTAAATAGAACAACACACTTAACAGGCTAACACATATTAGTAAAAATATTTCAAAATATTAATATCAATGCTCTGTTTGTCTACTTTCATGAGTATATAAATACGTTTTCTCTATAGATTTGATCCGTGATGGATCAAAACCACGATTGGCCTAATGTAACATTGGTACTTGAGAATCACAAATATCACTTGTTCTTTGGTATATTATCATTATCATTATTATTATTTTATTATATGGTTATACTGCGAAATGATTTTAAAATTTCTGTTATGTAACGTATATATTTAAATTTCGCTTCATTTTAGTCACTGAGAATTAACGAGATGTTGATAGACAGATTACCACAGTTACTTATTATGGGAAAATTGGTGGGTACTAGCAGACCATATTTCTATAGTTAAAGGTTTTAGGGGGGATGATATAGTAAAGCAATTTTGATCTATATCCCAGATAGCACACGACATCTTGAAGATGCCTATTTTATGTCTGTTTTATGCCTGAACATCTTACGACATAATCTGAATGTCTTAAAAACATCCAACAGCGTACATCTTAAAAAGTTCAGAAATTTATGTTCATAAGGCGTCTTAAAGGAACACTACATGGACACAGCTTAAAAGTTTACGCTTTTGGATGCCTTTTGCACGTCTTATGAATGTTTTTTAAGGCGTCTTAAAAACATACTGATTTGTAACTTTGGATGTTTTAAAGACCCCTTTTGGACACTTTCAGGACTTACGCAATATGGGATACCGTTTGTCGTGTTGGTACTATAGATTTATTACAGGAAGGTCCCTATCCCCCATGAGACCGAATAGCAAATTTATTAAATCTTCAAAAAGTTTGGTCAAAGTGTAGGGGAAATGCAAGACTACATAGGGTAACATATCTCAAAGGGGGTTGAAATTGCAGAAAATTTTATTCGATTAAGTTCCTATCACACTATCAGAAAATACTATTGATAAATAACTTTCTCAAACACTCTCCTCCTCGGCTCCAAAAATAAAAGATACTGAATTTTGATAATTTTGCTTCTAGTAACATTGCAGAATTTCTGCTACCATTTAACTTTCAAACTTCATTTAGAATTCTATCTTACTTGGACGAATATATCTCTAAGGAACTCCGAAATCATGAGAGGGTAGTCAACTCGCCCACAAAGTCTGCAATAAATTTTTATTTAGTCTCCCGAAGGAATGTTGGCTAATTAAATTATTTCAGTAACTTGAAAGAGGATTGATTTGTCGGCGAAATACTCATTGTTTCGAATCCTAGTTCGATGGGTAACCATAGACGAGTGAACACGTGCGTGGAAGGAGAAACAGTAAAATCGATCGTCTGCAACGCATCTCTATGCGTTGCACGTGACTCAACAGCACTCTGCCATGGCGGACAGTCCCAGTGCGCCGTTTGCACGAGCGCTGGCCGAGAGAGGCACGAAGTCCCTAAAATCTGAATGGGCAATTTGTAAAAATAATTTGCATACGTTATCCCAGCGAAAGAGCAGTCATTACAGTCACTTGTCACGAAAGACTACTAATTCGCGTTGTTCATGCTAATCATTAATTATATTGGAATGCCAAGGGATATTTGTTTCCTTCACAGTACTGTAAATTATACAGTGTTTCATAATTAAGGGGTATGAAAATATTCGAAATGCTTTTTATATCTGTGAGTCAGTGCAGTTAAGAAAAAAATTATGTCAGCAAAGGAGTAAAATATCTTCAACAATTTTTTAAATCCGTTTTCAGACACAGGAATTTATTTTTCGTTAAAAAATGAATAATAAAATAGTAATTTTGAAATTGGTACATACCTTTGTAAATGGTATTTGATAATTTTATTTTAGTTTAAGTGCAAATACGTTTCTTTGCTGTTTTTTCTTGGATTATTGTGCATACTTTACATCAAATTATTTTGAATTTCTGTATCATATTTCTAACCATACTAAGTCCACAAAAATTTGAAATAGTAGTCTTCTATCTAATCTGACTACATAAATTATAGAAATTGAACAGTTCAATATCTTTTTAAATAATTTATTTTTATTCATACTTTCCTACTTCCCTATCTACATATTAGGCTCACAAAAATTTGGAATAGTAATCTGACTGCATAAATTGTGTAAATAGAACAGTTCAATATTTTTTTAAATAATTTATTTTCATTCATGCTTCCCTAAAAATATTTGTTCTTGTCTCATCCTATCCATAATTTTGAAGCATTCCGTACATCATAATCTCGCGTAATGAAATTGTCAACGCTGGTTCCACGTGTACCAAGCATGAAGTCGTACAAAATCCATGTGACACGGAACTTGATAAATGACTTACTGTAAAATCACTTTCTAACGCTTCATGATGCTTATGATGTATATTCGCGAGCAGATCGGGCTGTGTTGAATAGTCTGCGTTGACGTTAACATGATCCATATTTCTCGTAACCCTTTTGTGACTTTGATTCCCTATGGGAATGAAGGAAATTGAAGAATTCATAGCGGATAAATGAGACATTACGATGCTTCATGATAGAATGCATTGGCAATGTTTGTTGTTTGGTACTGAGTTTATTACCTCTGCCAAAGCAGTCAAAATGACTGATAGAAGTACTTATGTACAATAATTTGTTTTTTTAAACTTGTAGTTATTCCTTCCTATACATTTTAGATATTTTTTCTGCATCTATAATATAATAAACAAGACAAAATAATTATTAGGAGTTATGAAAGTGGTAAACATGAGAAACTTAAATAAGTTGAATTTATCACTTATTTCGTAATTTAAATCAATGCAACACGAAATGAGTGATAAATTCAATTTTTTTCTGATGTTTTACTTGAACCACTTTCATAATTAGTAGCACAATTACTGTTTCTATTTTTTATTCATGGTTTAATGGTTACTTGTCTTAATGGATTCTTCGTTTTATCGATAGTTTATAAATGATATTAGAACGTTTAAAATCTTTATTGTGAAGCGTATGAGGTGTTGCAGAAGTATGTATAAAAGACTGCTGCATTTAGCAACAGAACATTATCTTATTCCACTCAGAACATCTTGAGAGCTTAATGAATGGCAGTTAGTTTTCTTGTCACTGTCAGTTATCTCTGTTATTAATTGTCACGGCTAATCTCGTCGCTTATCTAATTACACACTTATCATGGATGCTCCTATTATATGTACGTCGGATACTCTGCTTTTGATTGTGGTGGAATAATATATGAAATTCGAATCGGATATCTAAATATATAAATTTAAAGATACATATTCCTCATTTGCTGCAATAATAATACAATTCAAAAAATAACTGGTTTTGACTTATTAGTATACAAAACTGGTTCTTGTATAAAATTTAGCTACATGTTCTCATTTCTAGAAAAATTATGATATTTTAATTATGTCACTGATGCAGAAAGAGTACATTGTATTTTCTCAGTATAAGCCTTTCGCTCCATTGGCAAATTTATACTGTTGAACACGTTATCGAGATCAGATTATGCTCACTGTATCCCACTTTAGTCGTATAAAAAATTGTAACTGGAAAGACACATAAATAAAACATCTACACCCTAAATAATTTAAATCTGTAGCAAATATAACGAGGCTATATCGAGGAAATTCTGTATAGATACATATATGTAGAGCATAGTAAATTATTTAGTATATTATATTTTAAAATAACTGCAAGAAGGTTACTATTCTTATAGCTTCATTTTAAAAAAATATTAATGTCTCATATTATTACTAAGCAGTCATTTTACTTTTTATCATTGTACAAGTATTACACGATAAACTCAATATGCCTTGAAATCTCGCTGCTATTTTAAAACTGCAATTATTATCGAGTAAGTTACTGTCCTTATTTCCTTCAAACTCAGAAAATAAATTAAGGTAAATTCCACTTAAATATGTACGTGCAAAAAAGTCTGTAACAACTCTAACCAAAAACGTCCATAAAGTGAAGAATTAACAATAAACGATTGTTAATCGATTAGAATAAACCAAAATCGAAACTGTTAAGATAATAAAGATTAACAATAAACAATTATTAATAAGATAATATAATATAATAAGATAATAAAGATTAACAATAAACAATTATTAATAAACAATTATAATAATAAACAATTATTAACAATAAACAATTATTAATCTTTATTATCTTATTATATTACCTTATTATATTATATTATCTTATTAATAATTGTTTATTGTTAATCAAAACAATTATTAATAATTGTTTATTGTTAATCAAAACAATTATTAATCTTTATTATCTTATTATATTATCTTATTATATTATCTATAATAAAGATTAATAATTGTTTATTGTTAATCTTTATTATTTTAACAGTTTTTATGGGATAGTATTTCGATCTTCCCAATACTAAATTTCCAATAATTGTTAAGGATATCGATATCGTGTCTAGCTTCAAACCTTAACGTCTCATTCCCATCTCTCTTTTCATTCCTCCCTTAAACCCTCCCCACCCTGACGCCCCGTACAAGAAGAAGCAAATCCATTTGTATCTCGTAATCTCCCAAACAGCAAACGCCCAGCGAAAAGCGCGTCAGGGGTATCGCGTTTACAAGCATTTCACGAAAGTCGAAGGCAGCGATGCATACGCACGGGGGCATAAAATTCAGAGACGACAAGGGTCAATTAATTTGAATACTTATCTTGCCATTGGTCGCGCGTATCGTCGGGGGGGGAATTGGACTAAGGAAGTGGTCCCTTAGCAGTCGGCTCGCATTTATTCGCCCTTATCGCTCGTTGCCGCGAGGCCTCTGGCGCGGGCACCTTGCACGTGAGACTTCTCATGTGGCCCTTGCACACGTGCAGGCCACGCTCGTTCCTCAAACGCGACGACACCGCAGGCTGCACTCGCGCGCGCCTGCACCCCGTCGCGCGCGGCTACGTGCTGCAACACGGCAAGGTGCATGCGAGCTCTGACCCAGATCGCGCGATCGATATTCCCTGGCCCAGATACGGCCGACTCAGCCGAGATTAATATTTTTTCCACGCAACCCCGACGAATGATTGATCCCTCTCTCGTTTCTGCTCTCGCGAGAACTTCGACAGCTACGTGCTGGCGATACCTTTTGCCTGGGCTCGAAGGGGCATTACTTTTGGGGTAAATAGTAGTTACCCATTTATGAAAGAAGATTTACTAAATGTGCCCATAATTATGAAAGTGGTCTAAGTCATATATTTCTTGTTTCGAGATATTTAATGAATTGCATTTGCATGAATTGAAATATATTTTTACATTATGCGACCTTTTTATTTAGAATCTTGATAGTCTTGATTGATAGAAATTTATTATGAATATGAAATTTTGTGTGAATCTCGTACGAAAATGTTGTTTTTAACGTTTAAATTGACTTAGACCATTTTCAAAATGAACTGAATGTCTTATAAATGACTTAAAGCAATAAAGAACCATGGGTTTTATGTGAAACAATAACTTTAATGAAATAATTCATGCACATTTATTAATGATTCTAAAAAAGTAATGCATATTTATCCTTTCGAGGTTTCAAGATTTTTCAAATGTTCTTGAAAAACTGGAAGAATGTATGGTAGTAAACACATAATATCTTTATGTTTTTCTTCCGATACTGGTCTAGTGGTGGTGTATAAAGGAAGTAGCTTAATATTTCCGTATATTTTGGATCTTCCTCTTTTAGGTGAAAGATCCAAAACGTGGAATTTAGAATCATCTAAAGAAATGTTATAGAACATTTTATAAGGTTCATTTTTCAAGAATCTCATCCATTGATGTTCCTGCAAACCGACACTTCTGACTTATTATTTCTTGACAAAAAATACTTGTAGCAGCATTTTCTCATAGGTCTTTCAAAAGTTCTGGGCCGCCTTTGTTTTATTAATCGTTGATGAACTGTAGTACACAGATATAGATTCTGGGTTTCAAAATCCTTTAGATTCCAGAAATTATCAAAATTAGATTTTCTTTCATTATATTCTACGCGATTTAAACATTTTTTAAATGACCACGCGCCATTTTCAAGTTATGTTTATATAATTTCTTTAAATTTTTGACTTAGACCACTTTCATAATTAACACTAAATGAATTCCATATAATGTTAAAATAACAACCACTATCTAATGGTTCATTTTTTACGATATCGTAAAAATTACATTGAATAAATTTAGTTTAAAATAATGTGGTGTGAAATAACTGATAAATTCATTTTTTTTAAATTTTGACTTAGACCACTTTCATAATTATGGGCACAAATATCGATGGTGCACATGAAGTGTACAAGGTTTTACGCCAAATTCATTTTGCAGAAGTAGTTAGGTCTCGAGCAAAAGTATTGTAAGCGTAACTTATGAGAAGATGAGGGTGATGTTTTCTTGATAGAGTTCGAAGGAGATTTGACTCTCGTGGCGTAAACCCTGAGCAGAGTTGTACTGTGGTTAAATACTATTAACTGAATACTAGGCGAATAGGCTGAAAAACTTTCTATTGGTGGAGTTTCGACAAGGGTAGGTGTAATGATATAATAATATATGCAGCTTGGAAATCTTTACAGAGAAGGAGACAGTGAACTAACAGATTTCTTAGGTATAATATCTAAATAAAGATAATTATCTACTCATTTTTATGTTGAGTAAAGTACATAAAATTTAAAAAATTTTATCTTAATAGTTTGAAAGACTGATAAAACGAAAACGTATAATTTACATGTACAGGGTGTTCCACAAAATTCGAGCGTGACTGCATTGGAAAATTCAGGGCACGAATCTAATAGAAAAAGGGATCGTGTAAACGTTTGTCTTGTTTAACATCGTTCTCGTGTTAGGAGCCAAGCCAGCGCAACCGATTTCACATAGATATTTGCAACCAGTGCTGTGTATCTGGTGCACGATCTTGCTGACTATTTGCAAGCACTTTCATAACGTCCTATGAATCATTTTAATAACAAGATTTCAGTAACAAGAGCAGTACGCGTTGAAAATTTCTAATGGAGATTTCAGTGGAGATAGGCGTGCAAGTAGTACCGCACAAAAACCATTATTATAAATTGTAACCAAGAAACAGGATCAGATAGATCAGCTGTTCCTTTGAGCAGCATGTTACGTTAATCCTTGAAAACATTTTTGTATTTTACGATGGACTTTATATATTCAAAATATTACTGTTTCATAATACATGAGTAGATAGTAATAAATAAATAAATACTGTATTTCTTAGTCTAGATATAGAATACGTCTCTGAGTATAGCATTTTTTAGTTACAAGTTATCTACTCCTTTACATATCCAGTTAGTTGACACACTGTAGATAACTTAGCCTACTTTTTATGTGTTATTAAAATATTCTTCTTCTTCTTCTTATTCAGTTCTATACTTGGAAATTTAAACTTTTAACAAATATAAAACCTATAGAAAGGAAAAAGAAATAGAAAAATTTTTGCATTTGTGTCAGTCACAACATTTACCTTTTTCTTCACAGGTTATTACACATTTAAATTAATTAAATTTACTTTAGTTTTTAAACTTGTTTTCCATATCTTCTTGCATATTTACATGCCCTTTCATTAATATCCTTTTCATCTATTCGTCTAAATCTTTTTCTCTTCCTAGTCCTTCTGCCTAGTCTCACAAGTCATTGGCTATCTTCCTCATGGTTGTACATTTCCATATATGGGTAAACTCGAGTGCTTCATATTTACACAATGGGCACGTTCTTTCCTCGCTGCCATGAATAATAATATGAGTAATAATCTGAATACACTTCAAATATTTTAATTTTGAGAATCAGAAACTCTTAATCTCTAAAACCATAAATTTTAATTCAAGAAAAAACATTTATCTTGAAATCTTATTCTCTCTAAATTTAGTGTGAATACTTACGATGCTTTCAAAAGTATATTACATGAGTTAGATTAACTACCTTGATAATTTTAGTGCAACTGTTATTAAGTTGACACGTCTACATCACAGTTTGAAGTTTTCTCATTACGGTCAAAATTCGATCGTATTTTAATGAAGCGCCTTATGGTCCAATAATTCGTACGTGTAATTTCCGCGCTCGCAGACTCGTTCGCATGAATCGATGCTTACAATTTCGTGTTACACGCGCTGGGCTGATTTAGTCGGTTGATTTGCAATCATTAATCCTGATTGATCCGTGAATTCCATTCCCCGCTGTTAACTCGTTTACTGATTAATTCGGCCGATTGTGTGCGAGCCGAAGTGTGTAATAAAAGCAAAATTGCTTTGCTCGGTAACAACCGGTTTTAGATAACAATGGGGACTATGAATTGATCCCATGATCTGTCCATGTTTGGGCACTGTAATCTCAATAGAGAGAACTGGGAAAATGGTGGAACTTTCTCAGGAGTTTAAGCGCTGCCTTGTTCCCTGGATCTCATGTTTAGACGTTTCTCAAATAAATTAAATAAAATATGTGAAAGGTTTTAGGTCTACAATTAGAGTCCATTATTTTCATAGCAATTTGTCATAAACCTCATCATAAACGTCTTGTTGATTGAGAACAATTCGTAAACAGAAGGTTGCATACAATTATGCCGACAAGGAGAACGTGAAGATCGTGTACTATGCTCTAATTCCAAAGGGCTAGGTGGGAGAAAAGGAACGGGATACATGCAGGGTGCTTTAGATTTGTAGGTCAAGATCTAGCTGGCTGATAGAATGTGCGAAAAGAATGTCTTAATAAGTAGGACTCTGCGAACTAATCCTTTTTGAGATGTTTAGCTTTCTATTTATTTTAAACACCTAGTTCGTAATAATATAATATATGAGTTTTAGAAAAGTGAGATATACCTAGAAATATACACATACAGGAAAATACATCGTGTAGACTTCAACACAGCTCTACATTTTTTCTTTCACTTAATCTCTAATTCATATTTCTGGAACATCCTTTAAGTGCAAATCATATGAGAGAAAGTTTGAACTAAGCATTTTAAATCGTTTAAAAAAATTCATTATGTATCATGAATCTTAACTGATAATGATTCATATCTGAACACTGCAAACATTCCCATATGTGCATCTATGCATCGATCAAGTACATTATTAAGTTAACTAAACTATTGAAAATTAGCACCAACTACAATACACTATTTTCTTATTATATGCTGATTGCTGGCTGCACTACTTTTAGAATTATTCTTCTGTTCTCATTTCTGGAAAAGTAAACTAATTACCAGTACAAGAATTAACTCCAGAAATGACTCACTTATTCTCCATAAATATACTACATACGTATCTCTAGTTAGTAACAATTTTTTAACAGCCAAAACAGGTTCAATTACTTAACCTAACTTAATTCCAAAAATGAGCCACTTATTCTTCATAAACTTATTATCTCTAGCTGGACCAGCTATCTAACTCAGACTTAACACCACAAATGAGCCTCGTATTCTCTATAAACCCCCTACCTCTAACAAGTCACAGTCTTAGAACTCCCCAATGACTCCACCAAAAACCATAAAAAGCAACCGTTAGTATCCTCGACTACAAAGACTAAGTGAACCAACACCTGACGACGAGGAATCCACCAAGAGCAACCGCCAGCGCCTCTAATTATGCGTCCCAGTGCTACCCACCGGATGACAGTGACCCCTATTCTTAGCCATCGGCCGCGTTTCCGTCGAAATGCCAATTGCGAGGCGTCACGGTGCGCAGCCAGCGTCAGGCGACAGTCAGGTGGATTGTGCAATGACCTGTGCACCTCTGCAGCGCTGCGCGGCTCCCGCTTATGTGCAAGTGTTACACCGTAGGGAACTGGCGGGACAACGAGGACAACGACAGCGGGCGGCAGGGAGTCGTCTCGGTATTACCTCGCGGATCGTTCGGCGAGGTCATGGTCAGCCGGCGTGCTGAAACTGAGAGTCAACAAACTCTGGCAGCGAGCAAGCAACGAGAGCCAGCCAACCGACGAACCAAGCGGCCACAGTCGGCCATCCAACCGGACAGTTAACCAGCCCACCAAACATAACCCCTTGTCCGTTCAGCCGTGAGCTCCTCGAGGAAGCCGCCCACCTCTAGCGGATTCCCTCTACCCTCTTTGCTCCCTTTCTCTTGTCTTGTTTATATTTCTCTCCGTCGTCGTGTCTTCCTACTCTCCCCAGTCGTTGCTTCTGGGATGATGCGTCGTCTTCTCTCTCATTTTGGCTAAATTAATTCGCTATCATTATTTGTAGCGTTGATAGACTCTGTTGGTAGCAATAGCCACGGGTGCTGGGGTCATTGCTGCGCGGGGGAGTGACCTTGGTAAGCTTTGGGAAGATGTGACACTGGAAATGGTCTTTGGATGGTTTAGTTTTGGGGTGGGAGGGTTAATGGAGGTTAGGGGTGTAAGGGTTAATGGGAGTTAGGGGTGGAAGGAATGGTTTGGTGTGGACTTCGGGTTCTTTGGATTTTGTATCTGGAGCTCTTGGTGGAATGTTACTATCCCCTGCATCGTCTGGCTTCAGTTTAGGTCATAATCATAGTTTCTGACACTAACCTAGTTTGGGGTCAGGGTAACACTAGTTCCTAAATCCGCTGACCCCAACTTGGGTTGTGGTACCCTAAGCTTCCGTATTCATTAACCTAATATTAAGTATAGGTCCAGGATAGGACTAGCTGCTATATCCACTGACCCCAGCTTGGATTATGACAGTTTTAACTCCCACATTTCTTACCCGGTGATAGAACGTGAATCCTACGTCCATTGACCCCAACTTGAATCAGAATGTTTAGTCTAGATATCTTATCTCCTAGATTTCAAGAGTAAGAAGACTACGTGACAGTTACCAACACACTACTCCACTTTCATAAAACTAAAAAGCAACTAATATCCAAAGACTTCTCTATGTCATACCCATAGTTCCACTTTCAGTTTCATCTCAAAACTCTCTCAACCAAGTGGGACCCAATTGAGGACTAATTGTCTTAGTTTACCTCTACCCTCACCTTCGTATCACCCACAATTCTCAAAAGACTTGTCCCCAGAATTCAATCCCCAAACTCCACTCATCTCCATATGACGCTTAATCTCCAAAAAAACCTTCCCGAAAACTCGCGTCAGTCCAAAGTCCACCCTCGTCTCCACATCACTCATAATCTCAAAAGGCTCTTTAATTTGCCAAAGAATCGAGTAGACCAGTCGAGCTTCATCTGGCAGAGGCTCGGAGTCCCAGCATCACTTGTTTACATCCGCCGCGCGATGCACGCGGAGTTTATCGGCATCTGCGCTCGTGACGTCGTGACTCGCAGTGGCAGCGCCCTGGACGGGTCCGTGCCTCCGCGAGCTGTGACGTCATTGGGTAGCGGGGCGAGGCATCGACGAATGGGCGTGCGCCACGTCATCGCCTGCCTCCGCTCGTCGGAGCAGCGCTGGAGACGGCGAGTCACGTGACGTCACCAGGGACGGCACGGCACTCCGCGGAGTTGAATGACCCCGCAGACCAAGTTCAATACACCGACGAGGAAAGACACGACCCGCGGACCTGCGACTCCGCGACCATAGTTCCTTCGCTGCCTGTCGCGCGTTTCGTCCGTGTTCGGCCCCGAGGGAACCGATGACTCTTCCTTCTCCCGCGTTCCACGGCCTCGGACACGCTCGACACGTCTCGGCCAAGCTCGGCTCTCCCTTGAATTGCGGAGCTGCTTGAATCGGACCGACCCGCGTTCGATCCACAGACTTCTATGTACATTATATACTAGGCTGCGAGCTTCTGTCTCTGCAAGGCGTCCCAACTTTTGTGTACCACGAATTTGGTGTACAGGGTGTTCGACACAGGGGTTGGACATTTTGAAGGGTCATTCTATGTGACAAATAAGATGAAAATGGAGAATGACAAAATTGTGTTTGGAGATCCATTTTAGAGTTAGTAATTTTTGTAATGTACTAGGTTGCGAGCTTCTGTCTGCAATGAATCCCAACTTTTATGTACTACGAATTTGGTGTACAGGGTGTTCGACACAGGGGTTGGAAATTTTAAAGGATGATTCTTTGTGACAAATAAGACGAAAATGGAGAATGTTAAAATTGTGTTTGGAGATCCATTTTAGAGCTAGTAATTTTTGTAATGGACTAGGCTGCGAGCTCCTGTCTCTGCAAGGAGTCCCAACTTTTATGTACCAGGAATTTGGTGTACAGGGTGTTCGACACAGGGGTTGGAAATTTTAAAGTGTCATTCTATGTGACAAATAAGATGAAAATGGAGAATGACAAAATTGTGTTTGGAGATCCATTTTAGAGTTAGTAATTTTTGTAATGTACTAGGCTGCGAGCTCCTGTCTTCAAGGCGTCCTAACTTTTGTGTACTACGAATTTGGTGTACAGGGTGTTCGACACGGGCAGGTAATTCTATGTGATAAATAAGATGAAAATGGAGAATGATAAAATTGTGTTTGGAGATCCATTTTAGAGTTAGTAATTTTTGTAATGTACTAGGTTGCGAGCTTCTGTCTGCAATGAGTCCCAACTTTTATGTACTACGAATTTGGTGTACAGGGTGTTCGACACAGGGGTTAGAAATTTTAAAGGATGATTCTGTGTGACATGGACAAAATTGTGTTTGGAGATCTGATTCAGAGCTATTAATTATTGTAAAAATGTCTAAAATGTACCTAGCTTGAAACTTTTTATGCTAACTTCAATGTGTCCGACTTAAAACTTTTTCTATTGACTTCAGTGTGTCTGACTCGAGACATATTTTACTGACTTGGATATGTCAAATGGAAACTTACCCTGCTGAGTTCGCTGTGTCTGACTCGAGATTTTCAGGCTGAAACTTATTGGACTGATGTAGTAGCGTTTACCTTGGAACTTATTCTACTGACCTCGATATGTCTAACTTGAGACTTATTCTACTCACTTGGCTGTGTCTTGCTCGCGATTAATTCTACTGACATTGTTGCGGCTGGCTTGGAACTTATTTTACTGACTTGGCTATGCTTAGCTTTCGATTTATTCCACTGACATTGTTGCGTCTAGCTTGGAACTTACTCTACTGACTTCGCTGTGTTTGGCTTGGCTAGTGCACGTCGACAGTAGAATCAGTCGCTATACAGACACATTTCAAGCGCGTATTTTAGGCGTTTTCTCAATAGTTATTAGCTCAAAAATAAAACCTGACATGCAGTTTCGTCTTATTTTAGCATGGTGTAGACCCACCCCTTAAAATTTCTGACCCTCGTCGAACACCTATAGACTAAAGCGCATGCGCCACTGAAGGTGTCATAACAAGCGCCATAGTTTGAACGTATATTCGTAGGCGTGTATCGTATTTATAAAGAAATATGTATTATTATTTACCTTAAAATTCAGTTTTCTTTAATCGTGTGAAATATTGTATGAAAAGACTATCTTTCAAGAATAAACTATTTTCACTTAACACTTCTCACCGCGCATGCGCTTAGTTTTTACATACTGTTTGGGTATATTCTCCCTGCTGCCATGGGAAGCTCACAGTCTAGTATGTTACACAGAAGTCTGTGGCTCGATCCGACGGGCTCGTTGCATTCGTCGACTGCTTCTCTGCATCTCGAGCTGCGGGTCCGAATAATACCGAGAAATCGCTCGAATTTTGCTGGGGGAACTTAGATACTCTGGGCTGATCTCGAATTCTCGTTCCACTTAGTAATTGGAATTTTTTATTATACCTAATTAGAGTAGGAAAGGGCAGGAAGCATACTGTAAGGGTTGGCGATTCTTATTATTTTTATTATTACTGCTTTTTGTTCAGTAGAAGTTTGGGGAATCAAATGATTTATTTGTAGAACCATATATAGGGTGTTCTATTTAAATTTGGTTGTTTAATTAGCTTTTGGAGTTGGGGTGAAATAAAAATACTTTTCGTGTGATTTGAATTTATAGAAGAAGTTGCCTGAGAATTTCCAAATTTATGTTTTTATTTTAGATGAGATACTGTTTTTCATGAAACGAAGGTTTTATTTTTTTAACACATTTTGTCTTTAGTCATTTATTTATTTATTTATTTAAAATTGAGTATATAAAAACTCTTTTGTTAGTAAATTGTAATACCCAGGACAGATAGATTTTCATTATTTAATGTATGATTTTGTTGGAAAATAATGAAAAAGAGATCGCTTAAAATAGTGATTAAAGAACATAACATGGGGACATATTTTCTTGTTTAATGCATTAACTGCCGCAGTGACCACTACATTCAGCTTACAATATTCCTTTGAAGTGTCACAGATTACTAAAGATTGTGTAGCAATGCATTGACATAGTGTATAATGTTAGCAGTTTGTGATGCTTTGCATTTGACCCTGCATCGAAGAGGAAGCACATTACATGCCTTCTTTACTATGCAAATTTAAATATGTTTTATTTAAAAAAGTTCGTTAAACACTCTGCAATATATGCATACCTACTATCATTAAATTTTTTTTTACATGTTATACTCATAAACAGACAATATTTAAATATGTCTTTTTATGAAAATATGTGTTATTTAAGAATTAAAATATTCACAAATAATGAGCAACTTTCTCTGTTGAGTGCTTTCACCGAAGTAATTTTCAGACAAATTCATTTTATTCAACCCTGGTAAGCTGCACTTTGTTTTATATCATTTTGTCCAAAGATACTTTCGTATTTTATTTCACGAACATAAAATGTAATTGGAATATTTTATGAGCACGCATTATTTGTGGGTGCTGCAAATGTATTCTGTGCGACTGCTCACGAGGAAATACTGCTTTATGCAGACAAACGTGAAATACTAATGAAGTTGCGTTACAGACTCGATAACGAGCGAATAACAAGTTGGGGTGGAGATAAGGCGCAATGTAGCACGTTGATTACGTTAAATCATCTTGGAGAGTCAGAGATCGTCAGTCACGAGTTCTTGCCAGCTTTATTGCTGGATAAATCACTGCAGTGAAGCCGAATGTAGATAATGTCCTTAAATTACACCAATTCTAATGCAAACATTTTTCTTTTAACGTGTACCTTTTGATATGATGATTAAACGAAAATTCATTCAGTGCTTGACAAATTTTGGTCTCAAAAATAATATTCCTAATTATCAAAAATGTTAAATACATTATAGAGACACTAGTTCCTCCTATTTAAGTATTTAATAATGCATCATTTGATGAAAATACAATTTCGTAGGTATCAAGTCTCATTTATAGGTACACCATGTTTCATTTTTAATTAGTGAATATAGCTATCGAGGCTTAGAAAAATATTCTCCATTTTCAAAAAAGGAAAAAAAGTGTAGCTATGATCATTCCAGAGCTTTCAATTTTTCAAAAATAATGTTTGAAAAATGAGTACAGAATATATTCACGAATAGTAGGCTTTTCATCTACATGTTTTACACCAGATACAAAGCATCCTAAAATTGCTATTCTGAATAAAACACGAGCTTCGATAAAGAATAAAATGGTGCTCTAGAAACGCGAACCCATCCCCAAAAAGGGGAAATTTTTCCGAAAATGTAGGTCAGCCGCAGAGGATGTTGCAAAAATAAAATCCATGAATATTTTAGGTCTGCAACTGAAAGCCACCTTTTAACTTCCGTTTGCAACGCCACAACGTTGCATCGTGCAAGAGACGCCGCGTGTCACGCGGATTGCACGATCTCTGCGGAAAAAGAGTCGCCTTTATTTCGGGCTGAATGCATCCCGATTGGTCTGTTTTTATTCATTTAGTCAGCGAGGAAGTTAAAATTAGTCGTCGCGACGTTACATCTGGGTGTCAGTGACTTCTGTGCGAATGTTATTCGCTTGCTCCAAAGAAATCAGTTATGCGCCCGTTCCAAATGGAGAATAAAGATTTCCGGTGGTGAATAAATCGAATTCCTTCGCGCCCGTTTATCCGATAAATAAAGTTGGCTGCCTGGGAAATTATGCGATGCGTTGCAACGTAGTTGGGGTTCAGGGATACGCGGAATGGACGAATGAAAACGAGCCTTTAAGTATTGTTAACGAGCCAGAATATTTGTTGGAGTTGTGGGGTGATTTAATGCATAGACTGTTGCATTGGGAATGAGCATGAATGGTTTTTGTGTAGATTTTATTTAGAATTAGTTGAGTGTATTAAAAGGAAAAGTTTTGCGCGGAGGTTGTGAATTGTTTAATATTTATGAATTGTTTAAAAACTGTTTTATCAATTGTTAAAGTTATGAATAGTCTTTAAACTCGGAATTTCTTTTTAAATTAGGATGTGGGTAGTATTATGAAGTTTTTAAAGCTATGGTTTTATGAGTTATTTTAAATTCTAAGTATTTTGTAAATTATGATTTTTTAAAAATTTTGAATTACACACCTACACTTTCTAAGTAAGTTCAGTAATGAATTAATGGTAGGTGTAAATTATTAAACATTAATCACTGAAATATCTTGCATTTAACAGAACACAAGTCGTAGAAGGCTAACGAATATGGTTCACACGATATAAACAGCAATGACTTGATAATTAGGGAAAAATCTAATTACATGCTTGTTAAAATAAAGGCAATAATAATTATGTAACTAAAGATAAACAGTATCTACGATCTTCGTATTCAGCCAGACTGCATTAATTGTATTCTGGAAAACAGGAAATATATACTTCAGTTAAAGGAGGTGCTAATTGCATTCTTGCATTAACAAAAATATCGCATTGAAATAACTGTGGCTGTAAAGTAAAACGACTTCAGCCACATTTTCAAAAAATTTTAGTTTATTCTTAAGTGAAGTCTGCAAAATATTATTTATATTTTTAAAGTTTTCCTTTGAAAAACCAGAATACAATAAAGAGAATACGATTAGATGCTAGAATACAGTTTCTCAACTAACTTATTACATTTTAAAGTGAATGTCTCAATAGTTGACCATGTCACAGTACCTAAACACTAATATTAAGTTTATTCAATTTTATGTTTAATTAAAAATAAAAATTAGTCCCACAAAATAGTACAGTAGAACATCGATTAATCGAACTTTGAATACCCAAAATTTTTCTTATTTAGGGTTAAAAATATTTACTCTAATAATAAGAGTACAGTAGAATATCGATTAAGGTTTGTATAGTGACGTAATAGTAGCTTACTGAAGAAAATAAAGCTACCTGTCAAAAGCATCCTTCAGGATTGAATCTTGTGGTATTTCGGATAATTGAGTCTCTACTATATCCTCAGTTTCAGGGACCTCGTAATTAAAGTATCAGGACATATACTTTTAGATTGCTTACTTATTGAGACATTTAACATCTTAAGCCTTTAGGCATTGCGACATTTACCTTACCTGACATCACAGATGTGATACAAAAGCTACTATATTACTAGTAGATATTCCATAGTATAAACCAAATTAAATAATTAATATAATTTATATACATATAAAATTTAAAAAAAATTCTTTCTGTTCAAATCTTCCTCCCTCCCATTTAGGTCTCAAAGTCAGATCAAGGATATATTCCCATTCTCTGGACAAAAATTTTCCTTGCAGATAAGGATCACCTATCATTAACGAATTACGTATCCAGGATACAAGGAAGTTGCACACACGGTTAGCTTTTAATAGACCACCCCATAGACCATGTCTCTCGTTAAAATTCGTTCGCCCCTTCCCCCCGAGTGAGTAACATTCGACCGTGGCTATTCAGCCTAGATCAGGCCCGTTTCCCGATCGAAGCACGGGCACCATGCTGCGCAATTTATATGTATCCATTTGTAATAGACGTCGTGAAAGTAAGTTGGCACAGGCACCGTTGCGAGAGGAACGCAGGCATCTCACGAACACGTGGCGAAACGAGGTGCGTGTTACGGCCACGTGGCTTGGCATCTGATAAGACGCCGGCCTAACGCGATCGTGCTCGCCACTTAGGCTAAATAACTGACCATTTTATTCTCTGGCCATCCTTAAAAAGTTCCTGTAGATTGGACCGTAAAAAGGCGCCGACACTTGTTAGGGCCCGCTTCCATCCTCAGTTTACGCATTGATCAATTTGGTGATATGTCCCTGGTATATCTGTGGCTGAAAGGTAGGACGACCTGTGTTACATTCTCAGAAAATTTCAGTTGAGACCTTAATTGAAATCTGGAATACAGAATTTATGTTCTTAGAAAGAAGAAAAGGCACTGGAAGAAGTTTTTCATTTAAAAATGAGGGTTCAAAGAGACACAAACTGTTAAAAACTTTACATGCTAATATCTCAGAAACAAAAATATGTTACTTATAACCACAATTATGTACAGGGTGTTTGATAACAGGCGACAGAAACCTTGAGAGATGATTGGACGTGCCAGATTGAGGAAAAAAGTTAAAATGACGAAATCGAGTTTGACGCTTTGTGGAGGCAGTAGAATAAGTTTCAAATCAGACACAGTGGAGTCAGTAAAATAGGTCGTATTTCAAACACAGTAAAGGGAGTAGAATAAGCCCCAAGTTCAACAAGTGGAGTTAGTAGAATAAGTTACAAGTCAGACGCACCGATGCCAGTAGAATAACCCCGAGGTCAGACACATCAAACCCAGTAGAATAAGATCCGAATCAGATACAGTAAGGCCAGTAGAATAACCCCTAGGCCAGACACTTCAAAGCCACTAGTACAAGTCTAGAATCAAAGTAAAATCAGTAGAATAAATCCCAAGTCAGACACAACGTCAGTAGAATGTGTCACAGATCTGACACAGCAGAGTTAGTAGAATAAGTTCAGGGCAGACACATTTCACACGTACTTCAGACCATTTCTCAATAATTAATGTCTTGAAAACGGAGCTTGGAGCGCAGTTTCGTCTTTTTTCATTTTCATTTTATTTTATCATGTAGAATCGCCTCTTAAAATTTCTGACACCTGTCATCGAACACCCTGCACGTGATCAGCTGACGGAGAGTATATTAAATATTTAAAGAGGGATAATGTTTTAGTATAGTGTCTTATTTTGTGGATTAAGTTATGAAAAGGAAAATTATTTTGACGTTGATTGCTAAGTTATTCGAAAAGCCCGGTGCAGAAACCGGTCGGCTCTAATTTTTAGGAGAAATGACCTTTTACATGGATTTTGATGTAGGCATATTAATATTTAGCTGCTTTTTTCTAATATTGTAAGATTAAAAATGAATTGCTCGATTTTTAGAATTTGTATAAAATTTTATAGAGTGATATTAAGTTTAAATAATCCAGTTGTTTAATTTATTCTCAACAAACTTATGAAATCAAATTTACTCCAAGCTAGAATTAATTAATATTTAATTCTCCATAAATAATATTAATTTTAATTACAGTTAACTATTAATATTAGTTTCAATTTAGTTAACTCGTATGTATTGCCATATTCTACTAAAATTTTAAAATCTTATCCAACCATATTTATCTCACATTCCGAATTGTTATTGTTATTATTATACTATGAACTTTTATGCAATTTCATATTTTCGTAAACACTATTAAACAAATGGAACCACAACAAAAATTTTCTTTATTTTTCAAATAGTATAATTTACAATTTACTTTTGGTATTTTGTATATTTTTAATATTACCTGAATTTTGACATGTTTACACGTTTAAAATTTTCACAAACCCATCAGAAACTATAATACAATTATTATTATCAATATTTTACTGTTTTAAATCAGTAGATATTAATTCAATCTTTCTGATTTATTTATTTTCGAATACAGGGTGTTCAAGCTTAAGTGAGTCATCTAAATATCTTCTCTGTTCTTAATGACACAAAAATAAAAAAAAATAAAATAAAAAATACTACACAATTGATTGTTCTTCCATGATATTTCGTCTTCGAAACCATTCACAAAATTATATTTCGATTAGAATTTGTTCCTTCCTATTCCCCTGAAATCGAGCCATTCCGTTCGATTTATCGATTTCGCTGAAAGTAACAGCGTTTTCGTATAAAAGCGAATTAGGGCAGATAATAGAGGGGATATTAGAACGATTCCGAGCCTCGATGCCTCTCGTATCGGCGATCAATTATTTCCGCGAAGTTTATGTGTCTAGACGTTTTTCCTCGGGGGATGGACAGCTGACAGATAAATTGGTGATTCGAGCAAGATGTTAAGCCTCGTTCAGATTTAAGTTACTTGAATTCAAGACAGTTGTATTCATACATCTTGATGTCAACTTTATGTTCACACAAGTGAAGTTACTTGAATTTAAATAGTTCGAATTCGAAAGTAACTTGAATTCAAGTTATCATACAAAAATAATGAAAATAGTTACTGTGCTGGTGTTGGTTACTTGATTATGTATTTTTCAAATAAGACACACCTTTGATAGTTACACTGACGTTGACATGTTTGTCGATTTGCTTGAAATTTGCCCTGCATAGTAAGTTCGTAACAATCCATTGTATTTCAAAGGAAAGAAAAGTTGGAAGGATATCAGTTTCACTTGAAGCTTGAAAGAATATCTCAAGTCAAGTAAAATAACACATTCACATTGGTCAAATTGTCTCAAATCACTTACTTATCACTTACTTCTCTGCTCTGACCGTGCCTCGACGAAATAGAAACTTGAAGCAATCTTTCAAATCAAGTAAACTTGCTTCTTCACTGAGGCAGCAACGAGCAACATTTTGTTTCTGTGTTTCTTGAAAAAGTTGTCCCTTGTTGCTTGTTTCCATTCACAATACAAATAAATTTTTCTCCAGTCCATACATTTAGTAACCCAATTTCGTAGCCACTGGAACGACCACAGTTTATGCGTACACATGTGGACAATTTATGGCAGACAACAAATGCAGCCCACAAACTCCAAAAGTTCCTTGGACTCTGTTGCTCCAGTGCAGATAAAAAGTTTCCATTAATTACAGTCGGTTGGAATTTTTTTGACACATGCAGTAACAAAAGGCGACAAAGTGTTGCTCGTTTTTCCCTCAGTGGAGCTGCACCCTAACACGTTCACATCGGTCAAGTTGCCTCAAATCGCTTGCGCCTGAGTTCAAGTAACTTGACTAATCTGAACAAGGCTTTAGGGAACGAGCGACTCCCTGTTCGAGCCACGGCGTTTTTCTTCGTTAAAAATAATTAAATCTGCGCTTGAAGCTGGCCCCTGCGCCAGGAAGAAAGAAGCCACCGTGAAAACGAGATAGCACGGCAACGCTGTGTGTATTTCGGTAACGAACCTCTCCGCTGGAATTTTCGTCTTTTCCATTCTGACGAATGCACTCTCGCCCTGCTCCACTTTGCTGAGGGAACGTCGAATCGGACGGAGAAAGTATTTATTTAGGGCTTTTCAGGGGTACTGATAACAAGACACTGGGAATTTGTTCGTTAATCATTTATTAGGTTTAATTGTGACAGTGGGAGGTAGTAATTTTAAAATCACAAAATTCAATTGTGAAATCGCAAATTTTTTTTAAATATAATTCCTTGGCAAAAAATAGAATAGTAAATCCAAATTCATCGCATCAGTTGACTTTAGAGAATTTATGAGACATATTTTGAGTAATTTTTAAAAATGGCGAAGCTTATAGTAAAATAATTTCCTATAATATTTTCATCGATGATAGCTTTAAGTTTCTATCTCGTATTGGTTATTTGAAATAAAGTATGTATAAGTTATCTAAAAAACATGATTTTTATTTCGTTCTTTTACAGAAATAAACTAAAAATTTCTATACTTATTTCTGTTTTATCTTATCATTACTGGTTTCAAGGTAAAACCAGTTACGTCTGGTAATATTCAGGTGGATATATGAATTATATTTAGACACAGTATGTATACTTAGAGAGCTATATAAGTGCACTAATCATGTATAAAATTAAATTAGGAATTATTTGCAAGTATGAAAATAATGAATTATCGATGCATATGAATGTTTTTGTGATAGTTTGTACAACCTATATCAAGAATTTATTATAAATTAGCTTAGTAATTTAAAATAGTATTTATTAATAGAAATTTCCTTATTAGATCTTTATTTTTGCTAAATTATCTCGTGTAGAATGTGTAGATACATTTGAATTATAATAATCTCATGAATCATTAATTAAGTTTATTATTTAAGTGAGATGCAATCTAAAGTTAATCTTAGTCCATACAATTTTTGCAGAAGCATATTTATTAAAATTCTCCTCATTAAATTTTCATTATTGCTAAATCATCTCATGTAGAATATGTAGACATATTTGAATTATAATCGTCTCATGAATCATTAATTAAGTCTACTAATTAAGTTAGTCAGATGCTGTTTCTGAGTTTACCTTACTGTACGAAGCCTTGCAATAATTCCTATTAAAATTTCCTTGGCGCAGGTAGAACACAAGCAAGAATGCATCGAGTCATTACATACTGTAATTAATGTTTTCTAATAGTCCAGATTGCACAATAATAACGTTACGACAGATCTCACTGATTACTCAAAAATTACGCAGTGGATGTACAGTTTTTCTCTTGTTTTAATTAACCGATCACATAAACTCGATATTTATGGAACCGCGTCATAGACTGAGCGTAACTTCAAGAGTGAAGTAATTGCAATCGACCGTGCTTGTTTTTATGCAACTAACCTTCACCATGCGTTATCTATTCCATTCACCGTAAAGGCTGCTCACACAACTTTCCTAGCGAATTATCGCATCGTTAGCGTTTTTCTTCGAAGAGTACGCCTTTGTAACCTGGTCTTCCATGCATTCTAAGTGTGAATTTCTCATTCAGAGAGAACAACATAGGCTTTTAAGATTTATAGGTTTCAAATTACATAATCCCAAGTCTTACTGTAACCGCGACTATTTAACAGTACTCGAGACTCTCAATACGATGACAGAGTGACGATGAACGAAGACAGACAGTGCTGTCCAACTATGGAGAAAGGCAGTGGCTAAAGAAAAATGGGGAATTAAATGTTTTACATTTTTGGATAATTTAGAATTATCGTGTCTTCTGAATTATTATTGCATCATTGTAATACTTATAAGAATTATTATTATTTTTTCTTTTTGTCCAAGTTGTTCTCATTATAATTATAAATAATCATTTCCTAAGAATCTTGTCATTTCTTTATTAATTAGTAAATCTGAAACAGCTAACAGTTACCTCAATCTTTCAATTGAACTAATTCTTGCAAGTTCATGTTACGACCCTGCCGCGAAATTTCGCCAGAATGGTATAGTTATTTAGGCACTGGCAACACCGAGCAGAAAAGTGTTACGAGTCGAGGGTAGGAAAAAGAAATAAAGTTCCATAATGTTTCTTTGGCCGAGACGAGCGAGCGTGAAACAAGAAAATGGAAAAAGAGGAAAGTGCCGTCGCGTGTGTATTTTGGTAACGAACGCGGGAAGGGAAAAGCGTTTGGGCCTCGACGGTGGCGTGGCTTCAACAAAGAGGACACGATTTTTGGTGGAAGCTTTCGCTTGTCCTGCGACCATCCACCGAATTTCACTCGCTCGGTTCCCCTCTGCATTTATATTTACACATTCGAGCCGTGGCCCTCTCGCACGTTTTGCCTATATATAACGAATCGTATCCGTTTCCGCCTTCTCATTTGAAATGGTAATGGGACTTTTAAATAGGAGACTTCTTTGGATGCGGGAAACAATGGCCCGAGACGTGTTACGTTCACGATACGTAATATTTACTTTCAACGATTCTAGTCCTTTACATTTGCAGTTCCATCGCTGTGGAGACACTGGTAGGGATTATACAGGGTGTTCCAGAAGCTAACAGACTGTTGGAAGATCCAAGGAACGATTATTTGGAATATTCTGAACAAAAAATGTTACATGCACTATGGGTTGATTCATTTTCGTTGAGTGCTTTCAAGATAGACACAGAGACACAGTGCAACACTGTTCAGCACAGAATGTTCTAACAGAGACACATTGTTACACTGCTCGACGAAAATCTGTTATAGCAAATAATGCATGCTTGCTACCAATAATACAAAATTTTGGTTTGGTAGAATAATGGAAGATCCCAAGCTTTCCTAGAAAAAGATATTATAATACTCCTACTATCCTTTAACTTGAACTATCAGTTTCGTAGGACCTTATTTCACTTTTCTTAAGCCCAATATTAGAAACACTGATTCCTCCTCTTACTCTTCCTCTCCCAGCGAAACTGTTCAGTTCACCAGCGAAACCTATTATCAGAAATTTATTAAAATCCCTTCAAGCCACAGGGAAGTTCCATTTATGGGTATAATTTAGAGTAGCAGTAAGAAGTCGAGGAACACGTGTCTTTTGTGAAATCCTAGCCCATCGTGGACTCCATAGAGCAGGGGCCAGAGCAGGGACGTATAATCAGACAATTATGATCATAATAATAGACTTCGATTCTTAGTAAGTCCGTCGTGTGGAGATATGTGCATTGTCAGAGGCCTATTTACCTACGTGCCTTATGGTAGAGTTTGCGGTCGCCTAGCCGCAAAAACTAATGTGCAATTTCGCGACGTCCAGGTCTCGCTGGCTATTGTAACTCGCTCTCTCGTTCACGTAGACGCACGTGAGAGTAATTTTAACCGGTTCCCCGCGTGTGCTTCCCTGTTTCTTATTAGTTTTCGTGCAGAAACCGGATAATAGATGGCGAGAGAACGATGTTGTGGGTTTCTAAACGTTTCAGGGTATTTTGTCGCTGCAGATTCATCGGGAACTTGATGTACGCTCGTGAGAGATTATATCGTGCAGGGACGTGTTGGGAATCTGATTTTGTTTTGACGGAAATTGAATTAGCAGGTTGCTTGTCATGTATTCGTGTATAGGACACGAGTTTTACAGGGTTATGAATAATAATAACATACAGGATTATGAATTATAGTAATAAAGAAATTACAGCGGCGAGAACAAGGGGTAATATCGTGTAGGGACGTGTTGAGTATCTGCTTCTATTTTGACGAAGATGGAATTAGCAGTTGACTGTCATTTTATTCGTGTATGGGAGACAATTTTTACAGGATTATGACATACACAATTATAAATTATGGTAATAAATACACACAGTGACGAAAATAAGGAGTGTATTACAGAATAAATGTGACAGTGAATATAAAATAATTTTATTTTTAAGTTTGGATCCCTGCCAGTATGATAAAATGTTTTTTTTAGTGAATTTAACGTGGCATTCTACGTGTTAAGAGAAGATGTACTTTGAGCTTATAGCGAGTAGAGAGTAGAATTTTGTAAGATTAGAATTCTGAGTTAAAGGTCGATTAAGTAGATATTGCAGTGGTACAATAGTAAAAATAGATGGTTATCGAAGATAGTCAGCCTGTAAAAATATAAAAGATAGTAAATATGAATAACAAAGGAAAGGTAGTAAATACTTAAGATTGTGTCAATACTTACTGAAAAGTATTACAGATAAAATAGTGTGTCCCTGTATAAAAATACTTTAGAAGAGAACTACATATCATAGAATAAACAAAACATAGTATGTTAACATACGTTTAAATTATATTTTTTTGATGAATTTATATCGAACAAATTTCTTGTAAAATATTTTATCTGTATTTTAAACAAATAACATATTTAGTTCTAGAACTTAGAGTAATAATTATAAAAATGTATCTGTATGTCTGATATTAGAGAGACCAAAATACAAAATCTGAAGTGTCTAAAAAGGATCCACAATTGAAGCAAGTAATTTTCAGTTATATTTTTTAACTTTTTGATTTAATGTCAGTCCTAACTAAACATAATACTTTCAAAAAATATAAAGTACTAATAATTTTGAGTACTTTAATAATTTTTCTGATAATATATGTCCTATTTATTAAAAGTGATGTAACTCTATTGTTTCTAAATTAAAATTACAATCTTTTTTTGACTATATTAAATACGCCTAAATTCGTTCTCTTAAGTTTTTAAAAATAGACTGACACTATTTTCAGAATAAATGGTTCATATTGATAAAAGTAAAAGCTGCATTCGTTCACATTGTCCATAATTTAACAAACACTACATTTACAATGCACGTATTAAAAAAGGAAGACGAAAACAGATACAAAAGATAAAACTTCCATCGTCTTCCATAGAACACAATCAAATAAAAAAAATATTTAGCAGAGACAAAAATTCATACACGGAGTCAACAATCAAACTTTTATCACCTTGCCATTGCTCGCATCACGCGTTCCACGCAAAGATAAGCGAACGCGAGTTCACTCAGCACGAAATGGATCGGGCACTGGCATCGCTTCCCTGAATAAAATATTTCTTCGCAATTTTTACGAATTATAAAATGCATACCACCGATACAGATATTCAAGACGATTAACTTGCAAACGCTCCCTGTTGGATTTAATTTCATTTATGAGAGGCTGTAGATCATACCGATTTGAAAATTAATGGAAATAGGGCAGCCTATATGTTATTCAAATTATCGGGTTTCGTATCGCTGTTAGGAATAATCACATACAAAAAAGGAGGAAAAGAACGCTATGCAGCGTGCATTTAAAAACTGTGAGAGGACTTCTAGGACTCGAAAAGCGAAAATATAGGGATATCCATATAGGGACTTTTTAGATGGTCTCTTGAGTAGCTATCGTCGAGGTCTTACCCTTCAAGAAGGTTAAACAGTGAAGGGGAGGGAAGAAATGAGTGTATCGCTCGGGGCGAGGTGCGTTCACAGGAAACGATCACTATTTTTTCAGTATCGATCTTTTGATCTATATCTTCGATCTACCTGGACATTACCTAGCCCTAGTGGATTTTAGTTGAATATTCCATTACTAAAGGAGTCCTCGATTTCGTTTTGTGTTATAGGAAATTATATAAAAAGGGAGATGGTCGAATGCTGATTGATTGTTTTATTTATTCAATGAAATTGTGGAATCATAATTACTTGAGTGGAATAAAAAGTTGTGTACGTACAAAATGAAACGCAGATTCATACAAAAATATGATACATAGAACATTATGATATACGATACCCCAAGTGAAAAATATTATTCATGATTACAATTTTCAATCACTCAGTATTCAAATAATTAATTTAAATACAGAGGAATAATGTTGATGGAATGGAAGTAGAATATTTATTCATTTTTTTGGAAAAATTATTCCAGTTCTTTATTACCTAATTTAATTGCAAATTAATTCACCTATAATATGAATTAATCTAAGCTTTCCATTCCTTAAAATTAAGATAGCTATAACACGGAAGACGCATTAATTTCCCTAATTTAAAACCATAAATGGCCACTCATAAATATAAACTATTACTTTAACGATTCAAACGCCGTGTTCCCACAGTACTGTCAGACATCACGTGACCATACTCCACACAGGCGCGAGTTTTAAATAGAGAAATTATTTCTCCTCGCCGCGCCGCCTTTTTTTGTAAATTTAGTTTCAAGAAACGAATCTCTCGAACACTGTGTCGCATGCTTAAAATAATAGCACGACGCCGATCCACGTCACGTTTATTACCGCTGCAGTGAAAAATAAAAATAACCGAAAGAGGCACGCGCCAATTATTCCGGTCCATTTGAAACAAAAGCAATTTGGAATCGTTATAAATCGATGGTTTTAATCACGGCGGCGTATACGCGCCTCGCTGTACAAAATTAATTTTATTGTTGCATATCGTGCGGAGCGTGATTACTCTGGCAAGACTTATTACTCCCCGCTTATGTAGGTCTTGGTCTCTTTGTGTGACGTTCTCTTTCGCGCGGATAGGCGAAGCGATACGAGCATGCGAGAAACAGATTAGCAAAGGCAAGCCTGCGTCGCGGTAATTCGGCCGTAATTCGTTAACTGCTCCTGGGAATGGTGTTTCTCATTTATTGCGTGTACGAATTTCGCGCGCAACTGACTGGAACTTCGAACCTATTGTAGGCACGTTCGGAACAGTAGAACAGTTCGTTTGCATCTGCGGTTGTGAAGCAAAACGGCCTGGGTCGCGCGTTTTTCTTTTCGAGATACTGGCGGTTGAAGTTTTCAGCTACAAGACTGTCTTAGGGACTCGTGCCCAAGAAAATATAAATTCTGTGCTCAAGATTAAGCACTCAACTCGAATTTCTTGGAAATGTGACGTAGGTCGTTTTGTTTTACTACCAATCACAGATATACGAACACAAGCCACCAAATATGGTTTTAGAAAGTCTAAGATTCAGACAAAAAAGGTCTAAAAAAATTTTATTTAACGAGAGAAAGGTCTTTTATGTATTTATAGTTATTCGAAAATAACACATTTAAATTTTGTATTTATTTTTTCTTTAATGAATCTTCAGAAATGAAGAAAAATATGTTATTTGTAGGTATTATTATCAAATGTTACAACAAAATTTAAAACTAGAGAAATTGAGAAGATTATTATTTTTTACCTTATACTTTTTGGCAGAAACTATTTTATCAATATCGAGTGTAATTTTTTGCGTTAATGATATTTTTAATACGTATCGCATATTTGCTTAAAAAATAACACAATGTACAAATTGTGAGCACAAAGCAGTTTAATATAAAGCATATTTTTATAAATGTTCTTTTTTGAGTTGTGTCACTTTTGAAGCAAAGGTACGATATGTATATGCAGATTTTAAATACTCGTTAGTTAATTTTGTCCTGTGTAAAGTTTTATTCCATTTTATTATTTTAACAAATTCAGCTTAAAGCTTTGGGTCGCGAGTTGTATTCTAGGGCTTTTGTTTAATAGAGCACAATTTCATTTTTCATTTCACTTTGATGTATGATGTATAGGTACTTTCAAGGTCACTGCTAAAAAAAAGTAGCGCTAGGAAAGCCTGTGTAACTTTTAAAACTATGTCTGTTTAACCCCCATTTTTATGAAGTAATTCAAATTTTTT
This sequence comes from Calliopsis andreniformis, assembly GCF_051401765.1. Classification (NCBI taxonomy): domain Eukaryota; kingdom Metazoa; phylum Arthropoda; class Insecta; order Hymenoptera; family Andrenidae; genus Calliopsis; species Calliopsis andreniformis. The sequence continues at coordinate 9,071,455 of NW_027480432.1, read as the reverse complement.
CAAATAGTTAAAATGAAGTAAAGCGGGAAAAAATCCATCAAACCGCTGAGCTGTAATAAAATAAAAGTAGACGTATTCTATAGCACGGTAGTTTAAACAGTTATCTTCCATTAATCTTTTAAGACCTGAATTATATTGCAGTTACTTTTTACTGATTTTTTATTCTGGGTACTTGAAAACTGTTCAAATAGCACATATACTAATAAAAGTATAAATCCGAATCGCAGAGTGTATTAAGGCCACTTGTTTTGCATGTGCCTTTGCGCACTTTGGTTCTGGAGTCCAGAAATATTTTTTACAGAATAATTTTACGAAATAATTGTTAATTAATAATAGTAAATATTAACCCTTGGACTGCAACCTTTTTTTTACTGACGCCATTTGAAATCTGGGCCCATGTCGCTGCATTTATTTTTTACATTCTTATATAATTAAAAAAATCCAAAATTATTTTTAGATACTCTTCCAGATTTCTAGAATATCATGCAATAGTTTTCGTTGTTATTCAGGGTGATCAGTTTAACTAGAAACCCTCTGAGCGTTGGCAGCATTAATTGTAAATGCTATAGCATTGTAAGTACTGCCAACACCCATTAGAGGGTTTTCACTTAAACTTCTCACCCTGTATGTTATCTTAATTTTTTTTAAAACAAAAAAATTCAGAGACAAAAATAGTCTGGCTTGTAAACGACCTAGTAAGATATCCTGTGGACGCAAATTTCGGAAGTCTTTAAGACGTTACAAATCAGTATGTTTTTAGGACTACTTCAAAGACATTCATAAGACGTCTTAACGCTTTGAGTGCTATGGACGCCTATGTGCGTCCAGCGAAAGCTATCTGTGAGGAGTAAGGACGCATATATACGTACATATACATATATAGGCGCGTGCCATCCACGCGGATTGCTTCCGCCGATAGTATTCAGCACTCAAAAGGTTAAAGAGGTCCAAATTACGTCTATAAGATGTTCAGACATAAAGTAGACGTCTTTAAGACGTTCAAATCACGTCTATGAGACGTTCAGGCATAAAATAGACGTCTTCAAGACGTTCAAATCACGTCTATGAGACGTTCAGAGAAAATAGACATCTTCAAGATGTTCAAACATAAAATGGACGTCTTCAAGACGTGCAAATCACGTCCTTGAGACGTTCAGAGAAAATAGACATCTTCAAGACGTTCAGAGAAAATAGACATCTTCAAGACGTTCAGACATAAAAGAGGCGTCTTCGAGGAATCCAAATCATGTCCATGAGACGTACAAACATAAAATAGACGTTTTCAAGACGTCCAAATCACGTCGATGAGACGTGTTCAGACATAAAATAGACATCTTCAGAACGTTCAAATCACGTATGTGAGACGTTCAGGCATAAAATAGACGTCTTCAGGACGTTCAAATCACGTCTATGAGACGTTCAGACATAAAATAGACGTCTTCAAGACATCAAAATCATGTCTATGAGACGTTCAGACAAAATAGACATCTTCAAGACGTTCAGACATAAAAGAGGCGTCTTCAAGACGTGCAAATCACGTCCTTGAGACGTTCAGAGAAAATAGACATCTTCAAGACGTTCAGACATAAAAGAGGCGTCTTCAAGGCGTCCAAATCACGTCCATGAGACGTATAAACATAAAATAGACGTTTTCAAGACGTCCAAATCACGTCGATGAGACGTTCAGACATAAAATAAACATCTTCAGAACGTCCAAATCACGTATGTGAGACGTTCAGACATAAAATAGACGTTTTCAAGACGTCCAAATCACGTCCATGAGACGTTCAGACATAAAATACACGTCTTCAGGACGTCCAAATCACGTCTATGAGACGTTCAGACATAAAATACACGTCTTCAAAACGTTCAAATCACGTATATAATACATTCAAACATAAAAGAAACATCTCCAAGACGTGCACTGTCCAACGTATCTCTCCGCGAAACACAGGGTGGGTGTATCGTACGGTGGCTTGTCGACGAGTGTCACGGTGCTGTTCTAAAACAGGGCCGCTACGCATGCGCGCCCCCCTAGCATTCCCCACCCGTCCCGAGCGTCTCTTCGCCTCGACTCTCCCATCGTTCCCCCTCCACCAGCTCCGACCACCCCCTCCCCAACCCCGTCTAATCCCCGTGTGCCCTTCGCGCCAGCCGCGTCAGTTGCGTGAGAGCCTTCAGTGGGGGAGGTGCTTCTCGGCGCGAACCGTGCGGCGGCACCCTCTCCTCTCTTCTAATCACTGCCATTAGTAATAATCCACTCGCGAGGACCACCAGTGCTACGCCCGCGGCTGCTCGCGTTCCGAGTGTGTGGGAACACCCGTGACAGAGCCGTGCCCGTTCGCGTCCCGAAACCGTGAAGTGTTCATCGCGAATAAGTGAGGTTAGTTCCGCAGCCCCGTCCCCTGCCCGCACCAGTGCTCCGCGTTCGGACCCAGTGCCTCGTCCCTGGTTCTGTGCGTCGACACGTTACACTGCCATCGACGCCGACGGCCTTGTTCCCCGTTGTGCTGCTGTCGGCGCGCGCGCGCGCGCGCACTACCGTCACCCAGAGATGCATCGTAATACGTTGCGTGCAGGGTCGTGACCCGTCTCGGATTCTGTGCCGCGATCGAAACGGGGAAGTCCTGTGCGAACCTGTGCAGTGTCTGATATCCCCCCTCGACCACCTCCTGCTCCCAGTCTCGAGCTCTCAGCGAACTCGCCAGCGAGGGAGAAGCGTGAAAGCGTCCCGACGCGCGCACCGCGTCTTCCTGGCGCTGATTGAGGTTTAAATTCCGCCGGACCTTGGGCGATTTAAATGGTGAGTGAACCCCGCTGACTGACTCGTTGCGCGCTCGCGCGTGCGCCGAGTCGCGCTCGTCTCTCACGGTTGGCACGCTTGCACGACTCGAACGAACGGGAAGCGTGCGTCTCGTCCCCTCTCCCTCTCTGCCGCTGGATGCGACTCGGTATTGGGGATTCAACGAGGGACCCTGTGCGCGACGGTTTGCGCTTCGAGAGATCGATCGTTTGTCGCGCGGCGTTTAACGGTGCAGCCAGAGATGCCAGAGAGTGATTAGGATCCAAGCGGGTTCGGCCGTTCGAATCCAGCCCGGGCGGCGAAATTTTTCCTCGAGGGGCACGATCGATGACTCGGGGACGCTTTCGTGTACGCCCTCGACGCGTCCTTCGACCCTTAAACGAGCAAGCGCCGTGGGTCTTCGGATGTGGACCGGGGTTCCCTTTAAATCTTGCTTTTTAGGATCTTCGAGTCGGTGGATATGAGGTTTAGAAGTCTGATTCTAGGGGCTCGTGAGGTTAGGTATATTTGGGTCCTTAGACTCCTGGTTGATTTGAATCCTTGACTAGTGGTGTGGTTGATGTGACAGGATTATTGCAATTCCTTTCTGCGGAATGATAAACAGTAGTGCATACAAGATTCACAGCATTTCTGTGTGTTGTTACATATGCCTACGTAATTCACTGATAGTTTATTCAGCAAATATTAACCTGGTAGTCTGTTTGAAAAGTGTGTATCTACTTTGTATCGCTGTGTATGAGTATACTCGGCTTAACAGTTGTAATTTTTTCGTGACTAATGTACTCGTCAGACCAAAAACAATTGCTATTTCTTCGTGACGAATATACTCATTTTAATACCAATAAATTGCCATTATTCATGACGAGTGTACTCGTGAGAACGCAAAAATTACCATTTCTTCGTGACAAGTGTATTCGTCATCCATAGCTGACAGGTTAATCATGAAGTAATAGGTATACATGCTGTTCCACTATGCCAATTAAGGGTCAGCATTTGAGTTTATGGTACACGTGAAGTATACTTGATAAAATTGAAGTTTACAGTAAAAAGATATTCAATTCAACGAACTTTTTTCTTAAGAAATGAGCATATGAGACGTAAGTCTATAGTATGATATTAGGATGTTAAATTTTAAACGTCAGTGTCTTCAGAATGGAAATATAAAGTCCCTCATGTGATTCGACTTTACGACTATAGATATTAGTACATGAGATTCTGAAAGGGAATTAGAATTCGATTTATTTGAGAAATGTTGAAGAATCTTATTCAGGAGTAGAGTTTATAGCCAGAGTAGCCTAAAAAATAATATAAAATAAGTTTAGGAGTGCAGGATAATTATATTCCCCTGCTATATACAATTATTTCAATATATTTGAAATTTCAAGTTTTGCATCTTTCACATGTTCTAAACTTCCAGTCGACATGACAGATTTATCTATAAATTAACCTTTGTAATTTATAAAGTTTTTGAATTTCAAATTATTAACTACAAATATTTGAATCTTTTAAAGTTCATCACTGTTATTAATTCATAGATTCTGTCATCGTTAAAATTTGACACGAGGCCATTTCATAATTCTCACTTTGGCATTATTAAAATCGTACCAAATAGTACTGAATCATTTCTCGATCGCTCATAAATCGTCATCACAAAGAATCGTGTAAGCATCTCGTGTCACCTTGACCCGCATAACTCTTTCTCACGATCGTGGAACCTCTTACCAATAATCCACGATTTCTCATAATGTTACACCTGAGCTTTCCTAATATCAATGAGTTGGAGATAGAATGTATGTAAATAAAAGTAAGGACATAGGTCACGTTAAAGGCAGAGCCAAACGCAGACTGTCTTGCCCCATGAATTTCTCTTGTCTCGCCTTCAGCTAATGGGAAAAGCTCACTTACGTGTCTTGTAATAGTAATTTACCTATTAATTAACGCGTTGATGCCGCGTGGATCGTCTATGATCCACGTTGAATATTCCACTCAGGAGGTTTTCATAATTTTGTATGTTTATAGTGAAAGTGGGAAGTCTATAACCTTTTACCAGCGAATGCGCATTTTCATTGGTGTACATTTGCGCACTTCCATCCGTAAACGTGTACTTTATTGTAATTTACCAAAACCATTTAAACGCTTTGCAATTCTATCATTGTAATTTCGATTGTCCAAGCGATGTTCCATGTTTCATCTCTGTATTCCATGCACCCTATATTCTCCTACACAACACCCAGTGTTAACCACGCACCTAATACAGTTTCTCTTTCAACTATAGTCAATAACCATTAATAAGTTCATAGTAAACAAGTTACATAAATACTAGTAAATGTGGAGCAAAGAACTCTGGCTACATTCACTAATCGCGTTAGTGATACTGTACCGTAGTCAGCAGTTTACTTCTACTGAACCATCTGGTTCCACTGTGACATATGCAACATACAGTAAAGTGACTCACTCGTGGGCCATTTCTGGGGATGCTTCTGGGTTCATTTTTGGAGTTGTTTCTAGGTTCATTTTGAGAACTATTTCTGGGTTTATTTTTGGAGCCATTTTTGGAGCTATTCTTGGTCTCAGTTTTGGAGCTATTCTTGGGCTCATTTTTGAAGCCATTTTGAAGCTATTTCTGAGGCCATTTTGTAGCTAGTTCTGACGCTCTTTTTATGGCTATTTCTGGAGCCATTTCTGAAGACTTTTTTGGAGTATCCATGACCCATTCTTGGCCCCTTCCTGAACTACGCAACCCCAGTAGAAACTCACTAGGGTGTTAATCAATATATTGTATTTCCAATTTGCATTACCTACCTCTGAAGTGAATGTCCCAAGAAAAATCGCAAGTGAAAGACTTAAAGGTAGAACTGGGTCACCCAGTAGAACTAGATTCCCATTCAACCTCTCATCGAACACGAAAAATCATCACAGCGAGCAACTCTCGTGCTTCTGTCACGTGCTCGATGGGTCACATGGGGAGCGTCGTTCTCGATTATTCCAGCGACCTTGACGGGACCTTGATTCCCGTTGAAAGCAAAGTCTTCCCCCCTCCTTGTGTTCCGCGCAGCTCGCTGGCGAACAGAGTAGAGTAGCTCCGTGGAAACAGATTGTTCACGAAATCCGTGAAACGCGATGCGTGCACGTCACGGGAAGCCCAGCAAACCTGTGGAAACACAGTGTTAACCCTTTTAGTGCCAACCCTCTAAGTCTGGGTATAGTGAGAATTGCAAAGCTAATATTTAGCCAGTTTTCATGCCTCAAGAAAAAATTCTGTAAATACTAGAAGTGTTACTTGTGAGTGAAATTTTTCGCACGTGTCGAGGAATTCTTTCAGAGTACACTCGCCACAGAAAGCTGTATTTTTCCCAAACATTAACACAGAAAAGAGATAGAAGGGTTTTAACCCTAGAAGGACAAAGAAGAACCCTCGAATTCGCCATTTAGAAAATGTTTCAAATAAGTTACTTTTCTTTTTCTTTTTCGAAATTTTTCGCACGTGTCGAGGAATTCTTTCAGAGTACACTCGCCACAGAAAGTTGTATTTTTCCCAAACATTAACACGGAAAAAAGATAGAAGGGTTTTAACCCTAGGACAAAGAAGAACCCTCGAATTCGCCATTTAGAAAATGTTTCAAATAAGTTACTTTTCTTATGTACAACATTTTCAAAGAATGATATATAAAAAATTTAATAAAATTAAAGTAAACATTGCATTCATATTTCTGATATTTAAAATTGATATACCCTTAAAATACGTCTAAGTAGGTGAGCTCAGCAAACCCTATTTCAGTTGTGTTAAACCTTTTAGCACCAAAATACCAATCTATTGATATTAGAACGCATTCATGGTTACTATAGAAATCTTCTAACTTCTAACTTTGTTTACTGTTGAATGTTTAGAAAAAGTACAACTTTCTCTTTCACACAAAAATACAACTTTCTATAGTTGGTGTGCGCTAAAAAAATCTGTCGACCCCTGGAAAAAGTTTCCTTTACCCATGACAATATTTCTGACGAGTACAGAATTCTTCCTTAACCTATGAAAATTATGTAAATACTAGTTTAGCAATTATCACTAAATCTGTGGTTAAGGGTTTACCCTTGAAAGTAACCCTTTCAGTTAACCCTGGGACCGTGAACTGTTTTACATTTATATCCAGAATCAGCGGACTCAGGGTTACTTCTGACCCAGCGTTCGCCGTCCAAGGATTAACCCCTTGACCTATAACGTGTCAGACTCGTGCTCTTTTACAACATCCTCGCTGCCGACTACGCGATAACGCCTGATGAGAATGTTTCGCAAGTAACCGATCACGCACCATCGCGTGAGGAGTCTATGCTCGCTTAATGGGAGCTCTGCGGTTGGCAGTTTAGGATAGATACCCATTTCAGATCGGCAGCGAAGGTGATAAAATTACGAGAGAAAATCGTAGGCCAAAGGGTTAATCCTGAAAGTATTATATGTCTTCCAGGGGAAGACATAATAATCCCTTAAAATGCATTGCCCCTGATGATTTCCAGAGGACTCCTCTTGGCACACGAATAGGTACCGATGGATCAGTTTTCAGCAGTTTTAACACTGCGTCTTAGTACCGATAGATCGGTACCTTGGCACTAAGAGGGTTAAGCGTCGTTAATCGGCCGCGGCGCGGAGCTCACTCTGAGTAGGTCAATGCAACAAGTCGCGTAAATGCCAGGCTGCGATGATAATGCGCGCGAAAGGTTGAGGAGTATACCGTTTCGCGGCGACGTCGAGCAGGCGAGTCGTGATCGAAGCAGGTGAAAAACTGGGTCGCGATTGTACGTGCTGCACGCGCGCACATTGTTGCTAAACTGGCGAGTAGTGAATTTGATCGTCTTGTGCGAGTGAAGTGTCCAGTTTTCGGTGAGCAGGGAAGACATTTTAACAGAAATAGTTGATTGTGGGAAAGTTTGGGGGATAGTTACACTATCCAACTATGGAGAAGAGCAGTGTATAGTAAAAATATTTTGCTGGTATTTTGCGCTAAAATGAGGAGCAAGATGTTCAGAATTATCCAAAGATGAAGAAAAATTCTATTTTATATTTTTCTGTAGTTCTACTGACTTTCTTCATAGTTGGGTAGTATAGTGGTCGCTGGAAAGTTTATGTGTAGCTGGTAGCTGGGAAATATAGAGAAAAATTTGGGGAAAATTAATGACTGGCTATAATTAGTCTACAGTTAAAAGTTCGTAATTAAGTCATGGAAAATTTAGGGAAAATCAAATATATTAGTCCTGCAATTGATCCTTGGAAAATTTGAAGGAACTTCAATGGTTGGTCGTTGGAAAATTTGAGGAAATCTTACAGTTGGTTTCTGAAAAATTTTAGGGAAATCTGTATACAATATTTGATTATTGAAATAGTTGAAGAAACATAATTGGTTGTTGAAGAATTTTATAATTAGTTATTGAGAAGCGTGGAGAACCTATAGTTTATACTATATAATACTACAAAGGTTTATACAATATTGCCATCTTTTCCTGCTTATTCTGAGTATTAGCATATTTCAGCCTTGATTATTAAACGATTTAAATACTGCCATCACGTTTCTAATTTATTATTTTAAATATTACCTACATACATATTTATACAGTCTATTTATAGGTGCAATCTTTATCAATTTCAATACACTTATCACACATCTGTGTGTACACTCTCCGATAACTTACTTTACTAAATATATTTAACGCTTTTTTAGATTATATTATTATGTAATGTGTTGCAAAACACGGTAATACAATTTCAGAGGAATATACAAAGCTGATATAAATTTTGTTCTCTCTATTAATTGATATTTTCATAACATTTTGTAAATATTTTCCCTATTAATTGATATTTTTATAACATTTCCATAAAAATAAAAATCCAAAGGTAAAGTGTTGTATAAGTTTAATTTTTAGTATAAATTACTCCCTGGCCTAAAAAATTTATTTCCTTTTGGAAAATAAATTTGAAAGAAAAAACAGCAGAGTATTAAAATTGCCACAAAAAAAGAGTTGTTAAATTCCATAATTCGAATATTCTCACACTGAAAAACATGCTTTTCTTCTGAATCTCTTTCCCAAAACATCTTACACACGAAAATCGTGGAACCTCAAAGCAGAGGAGCCCACTTTGTCGCACAATCGCGTGTATCAAGCGTTTTATCGCTTCCTTATTTGTTACGTGCATCCGCCCCGTCTGTTATCTCCGTCCTTTCGATAAGTCTGATGCAAGGGATAATTCAATCCGCTGGCAAACGTCAGAGGGGCAATGGAACGCCGCGATGAAGTTCAAGGCGGAACGATGCAAACGCGACGCCCTGTCGTCCCTATTCAAATTAGTCGCTTTTACGACTCCCAGCGTCGAGCATTTACGGTTATTACTGCGCCCTTAAAATCGTTTCACGCCCATCGACTCCGACATTGCATAAAATCCCGAGATTAATTTCTGCAAAATTGCAGACTTTTACTGTACGATTAATTCCGCGTTTCCATGAGTTATACTGGGTGGTCTGGGTAGCTGAAATATAGAGTAGAACCTCGATTAATCGGCTTTGCACGAGCCACCTGAAGCAGTCTCTCGATGGCTAATTTTATTATTTAGTGAAAACTGCTATTAATGTTTCGTTGACAACATATTCTTTTTTTATACGCGAGCCGTTTTCAGGCCAAAGTAATTAACTCCACTCTTTGAACTTTTTAAAAGCTTTGTACCAAAACATTGATCCAGGTTTAAATCAATGTAAATAGTTTTGTCTTGTAGAATTAATCGATTTTACTAGTCTTAATTAGTAAACTAGGTTATTTAGGTCCAAGTTTAAGATTTTTACTGCTTGAAGCTTTTAAAAGATCGAAAGATATCTGAGATAAAAATTAAAGTCTCTGCTAGGCTATACTATGATAGATTAAATCAAATATTGAAGAGTTTTTGAATAATACATCAGCTTAGAAAATTTTATTTCAGGTATTCGCTTCGTGTGAAATTGCTTAGACATGGCAATTACACAATGTATTTTTATATCCTATTTTGTAAGGTACTTATATTTGTATTTATTATTCCTGTAGATATATTAAATTGAAAATTAGTTTTGTAATACTTAAATGGCACTAGAGAAGAGGTAGCTTTACAAGTTAATTGATTTGATTAAAATTTATAAGAGGAAACATAAAGTAGGAAATGGTAGTGGATAATCTTCATTATGCAGTCTGCATAGTTGAGTTGATTATGCAATTTTTCGTACTGATATATGCATTCTTAATGGATACTTGTTATTCTTGCTTATGACTATCATTAAGATCTATGTAACATACTCCGTTTTTACCGTGATCATAAATTTTATGGCAGCTGGGAGTGAGAGTCTAGAAACATAATTTCTTAATAATTTTGTCTATTTTTTAATACATGCCATTTAAGGAACTTTTGAGTTGCACAAATTATACAAGTCATTTTGAGTAACTAAAATTATAGAAAAGCGTGAAATACAATTGTTTATTCAAGCTCACAGGTACAGGTATTTTTATCCAGAAATATTTATAATTTATTTTCATTACTTCGAGTCAGAGCTCTTGTAATTACAGTTGCGTGAAAACAGGTAGTTTGAAGCGAACTTTTAATAGAATTAGTAAATTAACTCTTTGCACTCCTATATCGAGTATGACTCGACATTAGTTTTCTCCACAAGTATTCCTATGTCAAGTCACTCGTCATTTTTAAATTGACTTAGAATAATAGAGAATCACTGGGAAGAAAATTTTTAAAAAACTGGAGGTCCAAAGAGTTAGTAAAAGCTGGAGGGAATATTTGAATTTTATAATTATCTCGTAGATACAGTTATAATTGCTAGTCCCTTTAAAAAAGGGAAAGAAAATCCTAATACATAAAGATAGAAAAATTATTTCTTATGTTCCCTCTTATGGAAGTCCTCAAAACACGTTTTCCTCTAAACAAGCCTTTCAATTCTCTTTTACTACCCCAAACTCCTCTGTTATACATTACAAACAACCCCTAAAATATCTTCCACAAAGATCCAATCATCCAATACGTAAATACCCCTTTATACTCCCAGAAGGGAAAGTCATTTGCACGTCTCATTCGAGACAAAAGACGCTGCGTAACCAGTTAGGCAGTCGTGTGTAAAATCGTGGTTACGTAAGGCGCCTTTCCAACAAATATTAAAATCCTCCCAGGAGCCCTTAGTATCCTCAGTCCCTTCGAAAGTGTGACACTATATGCAACGCTTCCCTCAGCGACGTTCCAGCCGCGGTGTCAGTCGAAGTGTTGAAAGAACTGGTGCCTCAGTCGTCTCGTTACACATGCGAACCGATCTTAAGTCTCTCCCTTGTGTTTACGTTGCCCACGTACGGGCATCCCTGGTGTTTAGCGAAAGAGGTGTCGAGTTTCAAAGCGCAGCGAGTCCCTGCGACGCCTACGCTGCGAAATCGTGCGGCGGGTGCACACCACGGACGCTGTTCTGTCGCAGAGATGCATGGGAATCGGCCTTAGAAAGCAGTGACGTAACGCTGGAAATCGAGGGAGCACAAAGTTCTTGGAAAGCTAAACTTTGATTTAAATGTTCGCGCGTTAGCCAACGATTTTCTTGGGAACAGATCTTGGAGAGTTGATATCGCAGGTTAGAGTTTTTAAGTCGAGAGTGTTTGGAGCTGTTTGGATTGGATTTTTGAAAAGTGGAGTGTTTAAGACGGTTATTGGACTTTTTCTAGGCGCCACACCTTTTTGATAATTAACAAGTAACTTGCAAGCTCAGATAGTTGGGTGAAACGATTTTTATGAGCTGACTTTTGGTATTCTTTTTAGCATTTGTTGTAGTTTGGGAAATTTAAGGCCATCCTGTTATGTAGAGATCAGAAATGTTAATAGGTGATTCTACATGACAAAATAGGGGGAAAATGAAGAATGGCGAAACTGTGTTTGGGACTTTGTTTCAGAGTTATTAGTTGTTGCGAAAATATCTAAAATTTGCGTGAAGTGTCTGACTAGGGACTTACTCTACTAACTTTGCTGTGTCTGACTAAGGCACATAGGCAGTAGAATAAGTCTCAAGTCAGACACATTTCACGCGAATTTCATACATTGATACAACGATTAATAGTTTTAAAACGAAACCCAAAATGTATTTTGGTTCTATTTTGACATTTAGAATCATCTCTCAAAGTTTCTGACACCTGTTATTAAACACAGTACATAGAGGCTGAGTCATGCAACTATATCACCTGAATTTTCTTGTAAATTATTTTGTTGTATGAAAAAATGTTTGAAACGAAAATTGTTTAATATTAATAGCATACAATCCAAAGATTGTTTATATCAAATAATTTTTATTTGAGTCAGCTTTTCATATAGCAATTAGTTTTCAAGAAAATTCAAGTGATGTTGCAGTGTATCTATTGGAATGAAGCGCTGAGAATCTCCTATGTTGTAAGATGTTCTGGGAAAATAACTTGAAGGATTTTCGAATAAAAGAAAGTACTACAGTTCACTTGGAAGTCATAATTCACGAGTTAGGAATCTGGACGTCTAGAACATTATTCTTAATGATATTGAGATACTAGAAGTATTGAGGTTTCTTTGACTCTAATGTCGTTTTTGTAAAACAAAAAATTTATGAGACAGGTTTTATAATTATTTGTATTTGGGAAAAGTGTTATTTTTATATATTTTGGTGAAGTGTGATCTGTACAAGTATAAGACGAGAAATTCAGTACAATATTGACTGTGCTTGAACAAATTTTTTAGCAACACTATAAATAAAACACTAAGAAAAATTTCACAAATTTTGACATTATCTTAGAATCAAAATAGTCTACTAAAAATAGAATTTGAATTACAAGAATATTCTGTATTAAAAAGTGGCTCTCACAAATCAGTTTCTTAATTTTCTTCAAGAAACATATTTTACGATTTGCAAAAACTATAAAAACTACAGTGCATCTTTTTTCTCCTTTCATTAAGCGAAAGAAATTCGATATTTTTTTCGTAGCACATTGTTTTCACTTTGCACTCCACCGACTATTAGTTTTACAGGAAAAGATAGTAATATCAGTGTTTAAGCTGTCGAACGTAGCAGGAATACAATCCCTTTTTCTAATCTCGCGGGGCAGTGAGGAAATTGCGGATAATGAAGCGCAAAACGAAAAAAGAAAGGAGTAGGCGAGACAGCGTAGAATTTAAATTCTTAATCTCACGGTCGCTGACCATGGCATTCAGGCAATGCCACAGTGTTGTTGAGCGAGTTGAAGATCAGTGCCCCCTGCTTCCCAGCCCGAGTTCGATGAAAGATCTGACGATCAATGACTCACTTGCGTATTCGTACCAGAAGAGAAAAAGTTCAGAGAAGGAATTCAATTAACGCGACCCATTATACAGGGTGTCTTCTTCAACCATAGACATGACATTTTTTTAATGTGTGTAAAGTAACTTTGAACAAAATTTTAAAGAGCCCACCAGTGTAATATAGTTTTCGACAAATAGAAAATGTATTATAAAAACAAAATCAAAAAATTTAATAAAAAGTAAAGTACGATCTTATTAACTGAAGCTCAATTAGTCACAATTTCTGTTATTCAGATTATGATTATTTAATGTAATAACAATATAGGTTCACTAGAATATTGATTGACATTTACATAATTATTTAACAATAGTTTGCCACAGATAAGAATACTAGGTATTAGAATAGGTGCTTCGAATTTGTATCTTCTGGTATTTCGGATGATCGAGGTTCTACTGTACATATCTAATCACAGAAAATTCAGAGTCTCAGAAATTAGGTGTCTTAGATGGCAGTCATTTTTATTCTGATTCCGAAATCGCATGGAACAGTCCACGTTTTATTTAATAATAAAATCTGATATTTTATTGGATCGCAATTATGCAACTCGGTGAAAGGGACTTTACAAACACGAATGGTAATCTTGATAGATCGGCTGATTAAACGTGCATTCCTGATAGGGTATTCGCAATATATGAACACTCTATGTAAATTCCCTGTAGAATCGCCAGAGCGTATAATCATGCTCTTGTTAATCAGATTACTTCTTTATCACGTTGGGAATACGATTTACCTTGAAATAAGTCAAATCGGTTAAGTTTTTATACGCATGACTCATAAACTAATGCTTTTGGAGAGAAGAACTTGAAAAAATTTAATGATGATAAAATTAGATATGCAAGAACTCTCTATTGTTAATTTTATCTTGTTTTCGTGTGATTAACTGATATTTGATTACTTTCAATTTAATTTTCAATTTAATCAATCAAATTAATTTCATTGTTTATTTCGTTGTAAAATTGTCGATATTCGACAGAATTTTTATTGATTAAAAATTGTTTCATTAGTTACGTGTGTACTTTTGAGAAGGAATAATAGATTTGTGAGTGCTTAATAAAGTTTTCTAATTTATTGTTGAAAATCTGTTTGCTAAGAAGAGGATAGATACACATGTGTGTTAATTTTTTGCTCTGTTTTTTCTAATGGTACGAAGAAGAGATAATTGATAATTTTTAAGAGGCATAGAATACATGAAATTATTATTCTTTAGCTTAACATCAAGTATTTTTTATTATCTCAAGTACTTATTTAGTGGTGTACTTAATTGAAACAGAACCTGCAAATATTTAGGTGAAATAATACATAGGTATTATTTAATTATTAGACTGCGAATTTTTATGCAAATTCACGTTTTTAGAAATACGACTAAAGAAATGGAATTTGAATACAGACCTTGTCCACTCACAAAAAGTAATATTATAACATGTACTTTAAATATTTTATATACTTTCGCAATTGATGTGTATTGTATACTATTTTAGAAACTTAAATTTCTCATAAAGTTAAAAAATCATTCTAGTTAAAAAAGACACATTCATTAAACATCGATCTTTTCAAAACTCCAATTTTAAAACACCTGATGGCCATTGTTATTTCACGATCATAATCTATATCTGCAAAAACTCTAATCTAGAAGATCAAAAATTTATCTTCAGAAACTTGCAAATGGGTCACTTTATCCCACCCAATACACTTAGTCGCAACTTCGCCAAAAATGATGGAGTCTCGAGCTTCGGCAGGGAAACAAGTACCACGAGGAGCAAAAAGCGAGGGAGGAGTATTTGCGCGATGAACGGTGGTCTGTTTCGTCGTTTTGCGTGGCGAACACCCCGCGATATCCCGGGGGAGTAATTTGCACGCGAAACTAGTTTCCTAGCGCGCATATTGGAATACGTGGACGCGCGTAGAGACACCGAGGCGAGTGCATAGGATGTGTGCTGGTACGCACAGTTAGGCACGAGTGAGCGTCTTTCTGTCGGAGAGGAGAGGCCTGGCCTGGGCTGATGATACAGGTACTAGAGACCGAGCGGGTCGTTGAACCTAGGTTCCTCTTGTGTACACTCCGCACCACCGTCTTCCGCCCGTTTTCGTTTCAGTTTCTTATAGCAGGAAGCTCCGTGGAATCTAAATGCGGGGCTGGGACAACAGGCTGAATAGCGTGCCCAAGAAGTGGGAAACTTTAGCCCAAGTGAAACAAGTTCCTTCGTTGATAACAGGGTGTTCTGGGTCTAGAGTACTCATTTCTTAAGATATTCTAGGGAATTCTTTTTTTATAAATTGGTAGTTTTTTTGTTCTGAGTTTCTGTGCGTGCATTGGCTAGTGTTTGAAGAATATGAGGTATTTTTTCTCGAGTGAAAATTATGAAAATTGTGTGAGCTGTGTGTCCTTGTGAAACGTCCCTGTACCTTATTGACTGACTTGATTCCAGCTGTTTTGTTGATCTGGAATAAATCAAGAAAGTAATTTGTAGGTTTTCTTTAAGTATTTGCGAATGCTTGCGCAGAAGCATAGAACAACACAGTCGACTGATTTAAAAAAATGAAGAATTTCTAAAAAAGTTTTAGAGAATGAGAGTCTAGACTAGAGGACCCCTTCAATTATCTCAGGACCCTGGGGGCTTGGGAACTGTGGAGGACTAGGGATTTTCTGGGAACTAAATCTTATAGTACCTACCACTTTTGGGAATTAACGTTAGAACTATCTAAAATGAGTAGGAGGAATATTTTTTGTACACATTTATTCTTTACAAACGTTATTTTCTTGCCAGTTCAAGCTGAACAAATATATAAATGAACAATAATTCCACGAATTATGTGTTTATTTAGAAACTCGTAATTTTAACATTTCGCAAGAACAGACATAGGTATGTCAATGTTGATGTTTATTTTTCATAAACAGAACGTAAAAGAATTGTTGCTAATTTTCTTAAAACTGATTCCAATAATCAGTGTTATCCCTAACTCAGTAATCTTATCAAACTTTCCTCTAATTCAGAGTTTGAAATAAGAAAAATTTTAATTTTAATTTTCAAATTCTGAATTTTTTAAAAATACTTATTTTTCTTTTACTCATTGTAACGGTACAATTAGCCCAGTTTCGTTGAACACCTGTTACACCAAAACTCGAAATGACGTTAAATCACTCCCCAACGCCGTCCTAATCAAATGTTCATAAGTACACGCATGGTTCTCCGCGAGTTAACGATTTCCGGCATGTTCGTGGAATCCTGTTTGAAGTTAGTCACCAACTACAGTTAGTTTCCTGCCCTGCCATCCTGCTTGATCAACGCGGCGCACACCTTGTCTGCTTGGGATACGTCTCCTCTTCGTGCACCTTTTCTTTTTTACCTCCAGGGACCCCTTCTACCTAACGTGTCTAGCCACGGTCTGTAGTCTTCTGAGGGTTTCAAATGAGCGAAAGACGAGAGACAGGTTGATAGAATCGATGCCTTTCGCGAAAGAAATTATTTATGTGGAATACTCTTTTTAATGTAGATTAGAATATTTCTAGAATTTTTATAACGTTCTTTTCTAACAACTTGGGAAATAATTTGAAGTTGAAGGTAGGAAGAGACTAGATGTAGTAAAATTAAGTTAATAGGGAATAGGAATTTAATTTAGTGTGTTAAAGGTTGGGAAAATTATGATATTTCAGATTTTTTCTAAACAATTTTTTTAGAGGGAAGAATGCAATAAAATTCTTGATAAATTGGAAACTTAGAATAATAAAAGATTTTAGAAGCAGAAGGTTTAGGTTTTCAGTGATCTAAAATACCAAGATTTATCAAATTTTGAAAAGACAAACTCAAAATTTCTCTGCTTCAGTACTTCATTAGAAAAGCTGTTATGAATGTACAAAATAAAATTTCTTCAAGACATTATCATAGTCCACATTTTAAAATATTTTGCTATTTTCACAAGACCCCCAAGAACCACAAAACCACGCAACCAAATATCGAATAACTCTTGAAGTACATCCTTGAACTACTTTCCACATTCTCCGAGGGCATCCTCCAGCCCCATGAATAACGAAAGTTACCCAGAACCTACAAAACCAAAAACACAAAAAAGACATCTCTATAGTTCAATACTCTTATCCAAACAATTCTAAATCGTCTCTTCAACTCCCAATTCTCATCAATTCGAGCCTAACTCAAAGGGTTGTTCTCTACCCACCCAGTCCAACCTATAAGCGTGCTACCCACGCTTCACCCCATCCCCTCACAGTCGGCGCACATGTACCCAAAACATCCGATCGATATTCTATTTTTGTCATCGTCGTGAGGGGTGCAGATTGCGCGTCGACAATAGTCGTTCTGTCGATTAGCCACACAGATGGACGTGCCTCGGTGTACCCTGAGCTGATCCAAACCGCATGGACACCTAGTCGCTCGTTTCTTCGCACCTTTGCCCCTGTATCGAAAACATTGGAGCGTTGAATCGGAGGCAGCTCCGATCGATGTAACTGTAACCGCTGGAGAGCAATATTTTGAGGGAGCTTGAATGCTGAGTCGATCCACGGGACGACCCTGAGAGTTCGCTACCTCGTTCGCTACCTCTGGGCCTTTAGATTGTCGCGGGACGTCAGTTGCAATAATACATCAACTTACTTTCCCCTGAGTCACCCCTTATGGTAGCAAGATGTGAGGAATTAGTATCAAGAAATGTAGACGTTATGATGTGATTTATTTTTGACGAACTTGGAAATGATCTTTTTATAGTGCAAGGAGCGGTAGTCTGTTGTGTGTTGTGGTTGCTTGGTAATCACTGCTTGTAGCATCCTCTAATGTCGTTTTAATTATCACTGTATTCTCTTTAACCTGGTTCATTTATCATTACGTTCTTTCCAGCACGTTCCAATTGTGGCACTGAGTGCAAAAGTGGACTAAGAGAGATTTTTTCGGTAATTGAGATAGTGGCATTAATTTATTACAAGGAAACCCTGTGTTTTAGATCGCCTATTGTTTCTAACTTTCCCGAGCAGTCAGATTAGTCTGTTGTTACGCTCAGTGTCTCAATTATGAGTATATGAGAACTGGAATTCAGAAAATTCGAAGGAATATAGGTGTGAAAAGATTTTGAAAATGTGTAGATTAAAAATTTGAGAAGTTTTGACATTAAAATTTTGAGAGCTTGAAAATTTAAAAAGTTGTAAATTTGGTAGCTTGAGATTAGTAATCTGGGGGTTTGAAAATTTAAAGAGTTTCAAATTCGAGGTGTTGAAAAATTGCAGAACTACAAATTTGAGGAATTAAAAATTGGAGAAATTGGAAATTTGAAGACTTGAATACCTGAATAGTACAGAAATTGAAAATTCGAAAATTGCAGCGTTAGAAATTTGCGGGTTTGAAAATTTGAGGGATTGAGCATTTGAAGAGTTGGAAACTTAGAGATATGAAAATTTGAATAGTTAGAAGCACAGAGACTTAAAAATTCAAAAACTCAAAAATTCGAAATGCTAAACATTCAAGTATCTGAAAACTCATAACCTTGAAAACCCAAGGACCTAAAAACCTAAAACCTTAAATTCGATCATGTCGCAAGAACCAGTGCCAAAGTCTTCAAATGAACTGATCCCAGCTCGGTACGCCTCAACACGTCTAACACTTACACCCCCCTGAAAATCCATCCGAACGTCGCAGCGCGTCCTCAGCTCATTCAATTATTCGAAAATCACTCGGGGACGTAACTCGAAGCATACTCTCGCCTAAACACGGTGTTATGACGGTGCACGCGTGTGCGTTGCGCGCGTCGTGATGCTCCCGCTGCTCGCGGGTCCTTTCTTGGCCGCCGAAAACTGGTTCCATATGCTTTCGTGCGCGGGCCCACGGGAGCGGGGGCCCGTCGACGGGACTCTATGCGTCCTGGGAGGGGGAGGGCCGCGGGGCCCGAGGACGACGAATTGGCGGGGGTCGGTGATCGAGCTCAGAGGGCGCGTCGTGGACGGTTTAGGAGTGAGTTTTCGTGTAGGGCTGCTCTCTGTCTCGCTCCCTGGGAGAGAGCTCTCCCCCACCGTCTCCCCGCTCCTGGAGCTGTCCTCCCCCCGCGTCCCCCCTCGCTCTCTCCCTCTTTCCCTGTCCGTCTGTCGCTCTCCTCTCCGTCGCTCTGCCGCCAGAGCGGCCCGCGAGAGTGACCCTGAAAGTTCAACAGCCCTCCCTCGAATGGCGCCCTTAACCGTTCCCCCCTCTCCTCCCACCCTCGCGCGCCCCCTGTCCCTTCCCTTTGTGTTGCGCACTGAAACCTAACTTCGCTTAGGCGGCCGCGGTTGCCGCAGCCACTGACACGCCGTTTCTGTGCTCTCCACGCGGCCCAGCCGACCGACCTCTCTCTTCCCTTCCTTCCTTTTGCAGGCCTCCTCTGTTCCCCTGCTTCGCTTTCTCCGTTTCTCGGGAGCCTCATCGGGGCCCTCTCCCTTTCTCGCTGCGGTCTTCTGGCCCGTAGCCCTGTCTAGATATCTGCGACCTGGCCGCCAGCCGGCGGGCACAGTGCTCCGAGGCTAAGGACCTTCCAGGTCGCGCTGGTAGTCTATGCGGGACCCTTTCGGTTGGCCTTTCTGGAGCGTGGATTTTCGGGAAATTCGGAGGGGTTCCGGGGGTTTCTGTTCTTGGAGCTTTTGGGGGCTTTGATTCGCGGTTGGTGGATGTGATGTCTGGCTGTTTAGTCTTTGTAAGGCTTTTTCTTGGGTTTAGGATGTTTTTGGATCGTTTGGGTTTGGGAGGGTTTTGTATCGAGTTGTGTGCCTGTGGGTTAGGTCTGGCTGTTGAGAATTGTTATTGGAGCTGGTCTGAGGCTGTTTGTGGGTCTCTAGTTTTCTGTTTTGTACTGTCTGTGTGTACATAGCTCTTTCAGGCTTTTTCTGATTCTGGGTTTTTCTAGGCTTCTATGATTTTTTGGGGGTTTTTAGTTTTTTGTTTTAGCTCATTGAGCTGTTGATCTTGTTTTATGGAATTTTCTTTAGTCGACTGTAGCTTTTCCTGGATGTATGGACTTTTCTTTTGGCTATGCTATGACCTTTGCAGGTGTGTAAACGTTAGCTCTAGAGCTATGAGATTTCTCCTAGGCATATGAGCAGTTCACCTAATATTTTTTTTGTGCACTTCTCCCTAGTTTTAGAAAATCCCTAGCTTTCATGTATTTTCTTGTAATTCTGCGAATTTATTCCTAGCTTTTAATTTTTCTGCATCTGCTATTTTGGAGTTTCCTTGTGGTTGGAAGAAGTTTCCTTTAGCTCTGTGGTATTTTTCCATTTCTAAGAAATTTTCGCTTATTTCCAGGAAGCTTTCATTATTTATACAAAGTTAGTGCTACTTTTATGAAGTTTGTAGTATTTCTAGGAACTTCCTTCTATTGTGGGAAGTTTGCCTTAGTTCTAAGAAGTTTTTCCTATTCTGTGAAGTTTCCCTTTGGTTTACAAGTGTTCCCTTAGTTCACTAGATTATTTTCACTAGTTCTAAGAATTTATATCTAGTTCTGAGAATTTTTTTTCTTTTGTGGGTCTTCAAAGTTTTTCAACCAGATTCTTCATCAACTGATTTTCCTAGTGTTGTAAGATTTTCCCCATTTTTCTAAATTTTTATACTAATTTTCCGTGAACATTATTTTATAGTAATTCAGTACGGTTTATTTACAATATAGGTCATATTAATTTAAAAGAAATTCGCAGTGTACGAAAGACAGAACTACTGTTTTCCAATCTTTCATAATTTTATAATTACCTGTTGCATTTCATTTTTCTTCAGTAGATAACTATCCACTGTTCCAGGGAACAGTGTTTCATAAACTACAAGTTTCTCATTCGTTCTATCGTAGAGTGTACATCCTCATCCAAAAGTATTAAAATACTTGCTTGGTCACATGATGCGTATCTGGAAGGTGTTAAAAATCAATTCATAAATGAATTACATTTATTGTTAAGTATTTTGCTTTGTACCACATTAGACTACGCGTTCAATAATTAATCCACTAAATATTTTATCAAGGATATTAAACAGCGTTAATATTATTTTTTTATCTGTATATTCATTTGACACCTGCTTCTATTACTGCTTTTACAATTCAAGACAGCTTGACTACTAATTTTTATATTAATTCATTTTTATATTATGTTCATTCCTCGTCTTTTTACAATCTTTTCGAATTTTCAGAAAATAACTAGATATTTCAGAAAGAAATACAGTGAAGACATACCTCATACCCCATAAGCATTGAATAATTTCAAAAATTTAATTAATCAACTGAAATTAGAAGTTAAAAATTGGAACATTAAGTGTACATATATTCCTAATAAAATTTGCTAAAAGTGAGTAAGAAAATGAACAATTTCTATTGCAAAATGTAAGTTCGCGAAGATAGTAGATGTCCTAGTACTTTCAGACTAGAGTGTACATACGTCCAGTAACTCGAACTTTTCCACCTCATGTTTCTCTCGCGGAGCAGGTGGAAATAAATCGTTCGGCCTCTTTGCAGTATCTTTCGGGATAAGCACACATGCTGCGCGACTTGACGTAACTTCGGAAGTGTAAATTGCAGCGCGGAGGACTTAAGCCCGGATGCGTTGCATAAGTCTCATTCAGGGGCTTAAACCTTGACCGTAAGACCATCATTGTGCAACCCCACTGCGTGCACTTGCTATTGCGACGCTGCACTTTTTCTTCGTTCAATGCGTTTCGCATGCCTTTTGTCTCTTCATTGCGTAAACGTCGGCTCTACGTGTGTATACTTGTCGCTGTTCGATGCCTGTCATCGCGAATAGCCTTTTTCAAGCTTCTTTCGCATCCTGGAACGTCGATTTCTCTTGCACGTGACGTTTAGCAGAATTATACACTGTAATGTGTCATTACGGACTCGGGAACCATTTTTATTCTATTCAGAGTTTTTGTGACACTGGCGGTAATGGTGAAGTTCTTTTTCGATATGAAAGTTAGCCTTCGCTGGAATTATGTGGTGATGTTGAGGAAAATTCTTTTATCGAATAAATGGGGGTTTACTAATATTTTTCACTAGAGCAGAAATTATTTTATACCAATATTAAGAAGAAAGAATAATATAACTTACTAATTGAAATATGTATGGAGTAAGATATGCAAAATAATCAGAAATTTAGATGGAGTAGAATTAAAATAATGGAAAGTTACTTTATAAACGTTTTTTCAGTTTTATCTCTCAAGCAGTACCTATATCTAATAATCATTTTTTAAATATAAATTTTCACAATATTTAGCTGTCTGTAAATTTCCCCCAAATTAAATATCTTCAATATATTCAATACACAAATCCACAAGAGTCTCTAACACATCCTAAGCAATTTTTTAAATATAAATTTTCACAAAATTTAGCTGTCTGTAAATTTCCCACAAAATTAAATATCTTTAATATATTCAGAAAATAAATACACAGGAGTCTCTAACACATCCTAAGCAATTTTTTAAATATAAATTTTCACAAAATTTAGCTGCCTGTAAATTCCCCCAAAATTAAATATCTTCAATATATTCAAAAAACAAATCCACAAGAGTCTCTAACACATCCTAAGCAATTGTTTAAATATAAATTTTCACAAAATTTAGCTGTCTGTAAATTTCCCACAAAATTAAATATTTTTAATATATTCAGAAAATAAATACACAGGAGTCTCTAACACATCCTAAGCAATTTTTTAAATATAAATTTTCACAAAATTTAGCTGTCTGTAAATTTCCCCCAAAATTAAATATCTTCAATATATTCAAAAAACAAATACACAGGAGTCTCTAACACATCCTAAGCAATTTTTTAAATATAAATTTTCACAAAATTTAGCTGCCTGTAAATTCCCCCAAAATTAAATATCTTCAATATATTCAAAAAACAAATACACAGGAGTCTCTAACACATCCTAAGCAATTTTTTAAATATAAATTTTCACAGAAGTTAGCTCTTTTCTACACATTAAAAAAAGAAATTTCATTAAGTGTGATCCAGTATTGTATCCAAAACCACTTTCTCCTCGCAATCCTCTTCTGTTTCTAATTTTACCAAGCAATTCCTACCGAAACGAATCTGCTTGTTTCGTTTTACTGCCTCCGCCTCGGCGAAGGACGAGCAAACGCGTAATGGCTTCCAATAGGGCTTCGAATGGGCTAATCTTCGGAAAGGGTGCACGGCTATCGTTGCAAACGATTGCAACTGTGCGTGCAGCGAAGGTCGCGCTTTCGTGCGGCTCGTTCGCGATCGAACGAGTATCAGGGAGGAAAGGGACTCGTGTTGGTCAATTAAGTAGGTGGTCCCGGAGCTGTCAAATTAACGATAACTTAATAACACACGCTCGACCAGGAGCTGTTATGAATTTGTCAAACTATCAGAGAAATTCCCACTCGCTTACACGGGCCTCGTTAGCCTGGCTGAGGCAGCGACAGCGGCTGGACAGTTGGATTAATCGGCCCTCGGGCATCGAGCGTTCACCTCGACGTTTTTCAGCGGATGTCTGTCATAAAGGGATCCTTGGAGGTTCAGGTGGTTCTTGAAAGAGGAAATCCTGAAGAAACTTGAGAAATTAAAATTAGACTTGAAGTAAGTGGAGGAGTCGATTGAATTTTTGGAGGAAGAATAAAAGCAAGACACTTTTTTTTTTGTTTTATTATTAAACTTGAGAAATCTTTAGGAGTTTATTTAGCTACAAGTTGATAAATGGCCAGAAGATTATGAACCAGTGTATGACATATTAGATTTGTCGTTTGCATTCGTTTAGAAGAGGCAAGATGCAATGACACGCTCTGTTTGGCTTCGCTATAAATATGTTAAGATGCAGTTAAAGTCCTAATTTTAGAAGGGATTTTATTAGTTTTTGCCTGTGAATTATACAGTCTACATTGCCAAATTGTGTGATTTAAGTTCTCACTTTTGTGGCTGCATTTACATTTAGGGTCCTTGATAATACCTATACTATGAAACACTTAATTTTGGGTATAAGTATTTCAATCTTAATGCCCTTTTTTTTTTCTGAAAATATAGATTCTGTATTCTAGATATCAAGACCTTAGCTCGAATTTGTTTAAAAATGTCACATAAGTCGTTTTGCCTTAGAACCACAGATTTGTGTACCTAAAAATATAGATACTAGATATGTAGATACTGTTTAGGTACTGCGGGCCAAGGGCTAAAACTGAGATCACTATTTATACACACTATTTATACAAATTTTTTATTGGCGGAATTAAAACGTACAAAGTGCAACAATGTATAAGATGTACATGTAACTCTTTTTTCAAAGAATATTTCAGAATTGCAAAAATTCCTTTGAACTAACGACCTTCGACCTAGTCAAATAAGAACTCATCCAACTAAGAGTTCATCCAACTAGAAATTTATTCAGACTTCAAAAACATCTCTAAAATTACAAAATTTCCATGGCCCTAAAAATTGCCCCCAAGAATCATTCAGAATCTCAAATTAGCATCGGACACTGAGTCGCCTGAAGGGCAGACTTAGCATAAAAGTGTATTTTAATGGCGAAGAAAGGACTAAGCAAGAGCGTACGAATAACCGTTTAAGTTAATTACCGAAGGGGTTAAACGTTACGACGGTTCTCTGGTGAGCAGAAAGGGATAGTCCGGAAATGAAATTCACGGATACGATTCCTTCGCGCGGCGAAGTAGCCATTGAGCGAGGTCAAGGTGGCAGCTGTTGGCCTCGGCCACTTTTATGCCCGTTCCAAATGGTTTTCGTACGCCAGAGATGCGCACGCTATTGCAGGAAGTCGACACGGGGTAGCAGGAAACCTGTGTTTGCTGTCGACGTTAAATCGCTGTTGTCCGTCGATCGTGGGAAATGCCACGAACTGCGGCGGGCAATAAAAGTATAAAAGGACCAGCCATCTGGAGGAAACTGAGGCAATCGAAGACCTCGCAAGGAAAAAATCCCTAGCCAAATTGCATGGGTTTTTAAAGTAACACATTCTAGTCGTTGGAAATGAGATTCGTGATACAGTGTGAGGCAGAAATCTGTATCACATGAATTTTCTTGTAAGCTATTTGTTATATGATTTTTGTCGTATTTTGTCTCCTAGAGTCACTGTATCAAATTTTTGATACCTGTTGATGAACAGTCTTGGTGTATTTTCTTTTTGATTTTATTATGTGGATTCTTGTAAAAAGAGATAATTTCGTAGGAATCCTTCATATTGCAAAATTCGTTGAAAATACGTGTCCTAATATTTTTAAACGAGAGTGTATGTTTGGTTTATCCTACGTTGATGTGCACTAGCCAGGCCAGGCACAGAGAAGTCAGTAGAATAAGTTTAGTATCAAGAGTATGATGCTTTTTGGTATAGTAGTCCTTTCGATACGAAACAACTTTTGTTTAAAACAGTTTCATATGACAAATAGTTTGCAAGAAAAATCAAGATAATACAGTTGCGTGACTCACCCTGTATAATGGAATTTATCCTATCAAAAATGCAATACATGTATGTATTATGATGAATAGTTTGTTTAAAAAGAGCATCAATCAATTGAATTAGAATTAAAGATGTAATATTTTCCTTTTCTTTTTTGCTTTCCTGAAAGCAAACGAAAATTGACAAGGGTTGTCTTTGTTATGAGCTCTTCAAATTACGTGACAAAGGGATGCAATGAATCTTTCTTTTGAGAAGAATTTTAGAGGACTGATTAATTCCACTTTCTGTAAAATTCATAATTTTATTATTAATAACTGATATTATAGATTTAATTCCACTTTGTTGCTATGATTAATACGAGTTAGCAATAGTACTACCCTGATCATAAGTAAGCCCTGCTATTGTATGGTTGTATCAAATCAGCCACAGCAGCTGTCTATAGTGAAATCAGTTATTAATTAGATGCACGCGTATTCGACTAATTTTCAAATGCATTCTACAAAAAACTATGTATGAGTTTGGGAGAAAATTATTTATTAAATACATAACATTGACATAAAGAGGAATTTTATTTAGTGAAAGTTATCGTATTTGAATAATTAGTCTAAATTAATAATTTAACTTGATTCACTTGAATAATAATTTACTTAATAACTTAAATAATTAAATGATTTTCTTGGTATTATTTAAATAATTTAATTTTGAAGAGTGCCCTGAATAAATTCTATAATTTTGATTTTTAATCCCTACACTTTTTATAACGAATAGGGGTCCATTTATCAAACTGATTTATAGCTGTAATTCAGAAACTAAATTTTTCGAGTTACGTCAGTTTTGAAGTACATGTGTACTTTAATTTCAATCAATCAATCAATATTTGATGAATTCATGCGTGTATTTTTCGAACCTACTCTACGAACTAAACGCTTGAAGGGTTAATAAAGAAACAGTGTGTTCTAATTTTACCACAAAGGTATGCGAACGTAATTTCACACGTGATACACTTTCTCCTCGAGGAGCGTTTGTAAGGTGTTAATACGTATCACGTCGTGTTCTCGGCGCATCTTAATCACAATGATTTCCTATCTCGAATGCCTCACGCGAGTGTGTTTTACCCCGTTTTTGCATTTCGCTCGCAGTAATAAGCAGTCGAGTCCCCTTTTTCCCCTGTAATCTTCCCTCGGCGCTCGCACATTTCCAGGGTTTATCAATGATCGAGTTCGAAATTACGAACGCGTGTAAAATTTTATCTCCCCCTCCTGCGTTTTCTTTCCCTCTCGACTGTGGTATTCCTCTCTCTTTCGATCTCGCGTGCTGCTCTTGATTGAATGCTTCGTTGAATGATCTTCCTGTTTGATTCACCTTCGCGATGTCAGCGTGTAATTTCCAGGTTTGCCGACAACGGTTTTTATTCTTGCCATTTGCATGTGTCAGCGGCTACATTTGTCTACTTTTTTGTGCACGCGTTTGGAGAGGAAACGATGTAGCTTTTTCTTGCTATGAGCTTGTGGTTTGCTGAGGGTGAGCTTATAGGGAGAAGAGTCTCTGAGGTTCAAATTCGTTTGTATATTCTTGTTAAATCATCCTTGGAAATTTGTTTTTGTCGAAGATGCGAGTAAAAGTATTTCTACAGAGTTACAAGAAATGAGAAATGCATACAGAGTGTCTTAGCTAAATGGGAGCATGTAAATAGCTGGTTTATTTATTGTTGAATGAAAACACTTCTTAGGATAAAGTTGCACTGTTTTAAAGAATATATATAACCATGAAAAGAATTACTTGTGAAGAATTATTTGTCATTCTTTTAGGATATTTTAAGATAATCAGTATCTTCTAAAGTGGAATCTTATATTTCCTTTCGATATCTTTGCAGAGCATGAAAAAGTAAATTTAAGGATTTAGAAAATGCTTTCAACTTTTTGCCTGCTAGTCTATGTAAACCAAAGAGAATATTCCATGGTAACAGAGAACCCCTAACAGGGATGATTTTATTCTTAAATATACACATGGATTTCAGATCTCGAATAAAATGAATTAACGTGAAAATATTTTCGGTATGCATATTTAAAAGAAACTACTACTATTGGTAGTAGTAACAAATAAATAATGAAGAGAAAAAGATCTGTTTTCCTATGAATGTTCAGCTTCAGACTACCCAGCGCCGCGGGGGTTAAAAAACTGGAGAACAAGCACGTTGTTTCTCTCATTTTCCGATCCTTCTTCGTTGACCCATTTCTCTTCTCTCGTTTTTCCTGGAGCCCGTGAACGCGCTTCCTGTTTCGTTCTGACTTACAGTGTAAGAATTCTCTGGAATTTTAATATTGGTTTGCTGATTGTTTTAAGTATGGTTAATTGAGCACGATAAACCGCAAATTAGGTAAATTACGAATGTAGAATTTAATTTTATCGATAATTAATGAGGACCCAAGGATTCAGGTATTTCAGGTATCAATAAGCGATTGTACTGATTGTAGAGGCAGGAAAAAAGATTTTATCCCATATTATCGACTCACGAAGACAAGGGAAAGATACCTTTTATGGCAATCAACACATAAATTGGCTATATAAAACTGCTTTTTATTCCATATAAGCTCATTACTCGTAACAAGTAAATGTTGAATTTCTACTCTATAAAGAAAAAAGTCACAATCAATAATTGTGAATCGAACTTCCTTGATTGCAATTATATGTTGGAATATAGTATTCCCCGCTATAAGCTTGCCATTGATTACCAGTGTTTTTCAGCTTCTTTTTTTATTTTCATATAGGTACCGAAAAGATGTTGACTCTTTTCGACACTTCTGTCTTCGATACTGCTAGGTAGCAGATCAAAACGTGTAGACAGATATCAAGAGTAACAATGCAGTATCTGTCTCAGCACTAGGATATTTGTCCCTATTTTTCTTTCTTGAGGTTAAAACGATTTATAAAAAAGTGAACTTTTATATTTGTATAGAGTGTTTGATAACAGGTATTAGAAATTTCAAAGGGTTATTTTACATTTTAATAAATACATTTACTAATTATTTATTAAATTATTTAATAAATACATTTACTAATTATTTATTAATGTAAATATTAATATGAATATATTTATCATTAAGGAGTTTCATCATAAGCCTTTTTACAAAATTCTAAAACAAGATGTTAATCAAGAATAATAAAGTTGCGTTTAAAGATTCGTTTCAGAGTTATTAATTATTGAGGAAACATCTAAAATTCGGGAGAAGTGTGCCTGACTTAGAACATATTCTACTGACTTCGCTGTGTCTGACCTGATTAGTGCACGTTGGAGTAGAATAAGTTCTAAGTCAGACATACACCCTCGTTCAAAAATATTAGGACACGTGTTTCCAATGCTTTTTGCAGTATGAAGAATTATACGAAATTGGCTCTATTTACAAAAATACGTATAATAAAGTCAAAAAGAAATACAGCAGGTCTGTTCGATTATTTGATAGAGTGATTCTAGAAGACAAAATAAGAAAAAATCAGGAACAGTAAAATTGTATTTGAAGCTTTGTAATTGTATTTGATGCATTAATTTATGAAGAAATCTTTTAAATTAAATGTGTCTGACTTGGCATACTCTACAAACTTATTCTATTGATTTTTCTGTTCCTGACCTAATGCCCGATATTAGTAGAATAAGTTTCATCCTAGTTAGACACGTTTCAGGAGTATATCTATTTGTCGAATATACGTAGACAGTTAAACACTAATGTGATAGAAAACAAAATACTCAATATTTAATGACATTCATTAATACTCTTTTAATATTTTTCAGTCATTTGTTGTGATTTAGTGTCCTAATATTTTTGGGCGGGGGTGTACATTCTTCACGCATGCTTCAGGCATTTTCTGAAGAATTAATAACTCTGAAATGTTATTAAAATGAAATTTCGTCATTCTTGATTTTTGCAGAATCGTTCCTTAAAATTTCTGACAACTGTTGTCAAACACCTTATATATAAATGGAAGAATAATTGTTCCTTTATTTAAATGTACC
Organism: Calliopsis andreniformis; assembly: GCF_051401765.1. Taxonomy (NCBI): domain Eukaryota; kingdom Metazoa; phylum Arthropoda; class Insecta; order Hymenoptera; family Andrenidae; genus Calliopsis; species Calliopsis andreniformis. Next base: position 9,041,930 of record NW_027480432.1, on the reverse strand, counting down.
AATTATTCTTTTACTAAAATTCTCAGCAATTTGAGTCGTTTATATTTACCAAAAATTTCTTCACGTTCTAGGCTCCTAAAAATCTACAGAAACTCTGTGTTACTTTTTAGTTTCTCTAAAATATCGTTTACCAGTTTTCCTTCGTAAATGTTACACCGTTTCTTTTAGTGTCTTTTTAGATTCCATTGAAAACTTCAAGAGACTAACAAGTCCTCTCTCAAAATACCCAGACAACTTACGGAAGTATTAAAATCAAAATATCAGTGTTAACACCTTGACTGCCATCTCACCCATACATGGATGCCAATGTTTACCTGATCGTGAATAATACTAAGTTACACAATTCTAAATTACTTATGACTATGGATTACTAAATTACTAAATTACTTATAACTATGAATGACAGCAACATACAGAATTTTACTACTTACTAAAACAAGAAAAACACTTTAAAACAATTACAAAAATGCACCAAGAACAATTCCTTTCAAAACTAGAACCACTGCCAAAAAGATAGAATTTTGAATGAATTCAAAGTACCCAGTCAACACGTCAATAAAACCTCTTTTTTCATTAATAATTTCAATCCCAAGGTACTGAAACATGGACAGAATCCCTAGCGTCTACCAGATCCTCGAGAATCCCCCAAAAATTACACCTCGCGAACCTCCCTCCTCCTCCCCCCAGCAACTCGAACGCCCCTTGTCAGCTGATGATCTCCGCTAACGCGTTATCCGTGTTCCCACACGTATCCGCGATCCACGTACGCAGTTGAAGGCCCCGTCCTTCATACACGAACGCGGACACGTGCCTGTGTATCCACCAACACGCGACTCGAACGGTAGCAATGCAACAGGGGGGCGGAAGGAGGGAGGGAGGCGAAGAGTTTGCGCGGCACGGCGCGGTGGGGGGATGCATTGCCGCATTCTGCGAACGTTACACATGCAAGGCGAGTTGCAGCGTGCGCTCGTCGCAGCGACGCGTAATCAGCGCTTACGTCATCTCGGTGTGTTGTTAGCGAGCGGCGATCGAGCGCGCTCGCGCGCACGTAATCGCGTGTGCCATTGCTCTTCCCTTTTCGCTTTACTTATTCCCTTTTTCCACGATCCACCTTTCTCCTCGTCTCCTCCTCCTCATCCTTGTTGCTCCCGTGCGCCCCCTTCGTTGCATGCGCAGATTTTCTTCGCTCGCGTGCACCGAGCTCTGGCTGCTTTAATTCTCGGGACGATGTTCTGTTTCACGGTGCATCGTCGGGCGAGATTCGTTTGGGGCCATTGCGAGAGGATCTGAAGGGAATTTTTTCGGTGTTGTACTTGCTTCTTGGAAGAGTTTCAGGGTTCTTTTTTCTTTTTTTTTTTTTCTTTCTGTTTATTGGCGGGATGATCAGACGATAATGAGGTGTCTACAGATGCATAAATTGGCTACAGACATGGCACACGGTTTTCAGAAATGATGTAATTTAAGAAACGCGGTTTCTTAATTATAACTGCCATGCAGTTTAGGAGCTAAACTCATTTCTACTCACTTCGGTTTATGGGAAGTAGACTGCAGATTTTATGCAGCTTTATAGTTCTATGAACATGGTTGAAGAAATGGAACCTAAATAGAAATATGCTCCATTTTTTTTTTAAATATTAGTGTGTTCATACCCTACTGTCACGTTACATACTATAGCAAAATAGTATAAGCTGAACACAGTAGTATCACGTCACGTGAACTAATAGAAGTGTGTTCCCACCCTTACTGTCACGTGAACTCACGTTACATACTCTAGCAATTCCATAGTATAAGCCAGGGCTTGTCCCTAATTTTAGACCTATTTTGCTATAATATATATTGGGATTATTTGGTTATGGAGAAATAATTATAACAGTTTTATTCCTTTTTAAGTGAAAACTTTTATTCAAAAAGGAAGGTATATACTCTAAGGTATATACTCTAGCAAATCCATAGTATAATCCAAGGCTTGTCCCTTGTTTTAGACCCATTTTGCTATAATATGTATTGGGATTATTTGGTTATGGAGAAATAATTATAACAGTTTTATTCCTTTTTAAGTGAAAACTTTTATTCAAAAAGAAAGGTATATACTCTAAGGTATATACTCTAGCAAATCCATAGTATAATCCAAGGCTTGTCCCTTGTTTTAGACCTATTTTGCTATAATATGTATTGGGATTATTTGGTTATGGAGAAATAATTATAACAGTTTTATTCCTTTTTAAGTGAAAACTTTTATTCAAAAAGGAAGGTATATACTCTAAGGTATATACTCTAGCAAATCCATAGTATAAGCCAAGGCTTGTCCCTGATTTTAGACCTATTTTGCTATATGTATTGGGATTATTTGGTTATGGAGCAGTTTTATTCCTTTCTAACTGAAAACTTTTATTCAAAAAGGAAGGTATATCCTTACTAACTCTGATGAGTGACTTTGAACGAAAAAGCGACTCACTAATTTTCGTGCTTCTCCCCTACCTTTTACAGGGCAGAAATCATCATTCGATCACAAGACCACAGACCCTTATCACTGTTTATATAAATAAACAATTCTCGCTCCAGAAACCTAAGTTCTAAGAAACCTAAAAGAAACCTAAGTGCTACTTCTCCTAAAGAAATTAATTTTTGTCCTAAACAACTCATTGCTCAACATACTATTTCAACAATACGAAACAAATTCACCATAACATGTAACGTAATTTCACCTGACGCGACAGTAATATGCTCACGCCTGTGCTACCACGTTCACGCATGCACGAGAAGAAAGAAGCAGCGAACAGCGATAAGCCTCGGGCTGCCCAGTGTCACCTCGGCCTTCTGCCGCGGCTGGACTCGAGATAACGCACATTTTTGCTCGCTGCGGTTCGCGACACGCGTGATCCATTCGCTGCACGCTCGCGCGTGTTGCATCTATGCAGCGCGCATACGACCGCCTCGGGACTTCCGCCCGCGACGGAAGTGATACTGTTAATCCTGACGTGTCGTCGCGGCTGCCGTGCAAGAGGCTCGTGTTTCACCCTTCGAAGGTATCTGCCTTCGAGAATGAATTATTTAACAGCCTGCTGATTTTTATTGACGCTTCGGTGATATTTGGAGCGACAGTGGAAAGTGAAACGAGGTCAGAAGCGACGATTTCAGTTTTGATTACGATTCTGCGAAGACTATTATATTTGTAATGAAAGTGTTTATGTACTCTTAAATAGGTGTCTGATTTTATTGAGTGAAAAGGGGTTTACTTTGGGACAAGTGACTCGAAAGTTGTCGATAAAAAGTGGGAATGTGGTAAAATGTTACAGTTGACTCTTGCCACATTTTTTGGTGGTAAAAAATCAGAATATTTATTACACTAAATTGTAATGAAAAATGAAGAAAAATAAAATAATCGTGTTCATACAAAAAAAGACAAATGTAATTTAAAATTTTGTTAAATCTGGGAGATTTTTATCTGATTAGGTAAATTATTCTATTTCGCATTTATAGCAAATGTATGAAATATGACGTTTCGTGCATTTGTTGCATGTCCAATTCTTGCACTTTATGTGCTATATCGATTTTTTATTTTACTGTTTTTTAGGTATCGAGGCATTGATGTTGCAATGCTCTGGAACTTAGGTTATAAATTTTCACTGACCAGATACTTAAAAGTCCTAACTAGCAATCAATATTACATTCAGAAAGGTCAGATTAAAGATTAAAAAGAAAGAAAAAATATTTACTTTTTCAGGGAATGTTTATATCACACTTTTAAAGCACTAAGAGAAAGTTACTTTATGGTGTCGAAATGTTGTTTTATTCAGTATACTTGTTTATTACGTATGTATATTATTGGGACATGGATCTGTGTATTTCAATTGTAATTTCGTACCATATATCGAAAATTTGTGATAAAACCTGCGATAGATTCTGAATTATTTAACACGGCAATCGACGTGATTAATCTTCAACTGATGACGTCACTTTGTACTATAATCACTAGTGATGACCACATGTCAATTTGACTCTAAATGCAAAATACATTGATTTGGAATTTTAATATTGTAAGCATGGTTACGTGGAGTCAACTTGGTGTGACGTTACTAGTTCAAGGTTAACTTTTTATATTTAAAGTAAGTAGATAGAAATATTTTTGTTTCGTGAAGTTATTCGACTTGGCAAATGAGTGGCCCATTTAATATTAATAACAACTTAATGTTTTTGAAGGATAAAATCTTCATAAGTAATTGTAGGGTTAATTTACCCTCTCTAGTAGCTTTAATCTTAGAAATACTAGGGGAAGTTTCCCGATTTCAAACTCAAAACAAATATTCTCAAATTAAATACACTTTAAATTTAATATCCAAAACCCATCAATAAAATAATTTCTTCAGAATAAACTATAAAAATTATGGCTCTCAGAAGCTTTGCTCTACCTACAAAAAATCGAATTTGCAATTCGTATTTAACTAATAAATATTTCTTTGTTTGTGTTTCAGGTAAGTGATTCAACTTCCTCTCAGACATTAATCCTTTTCCTCAGCACTGGTACGTACATCTACGCTTTAGATTTCCCCATGCTAGAATCTACCCTAAAGAATCCACGCACACGGGTCATGCATCACCTTCGATTCACGCCATATCGTTCGACGATTAATTATTTCTCGGACACTTCCGTGTGCGTCCCACTCTGCGCATTATGCAACGCGGAATTATCGCCGACCATAAATAATGCGTGCACGCGTCGCGTAGATTGGGAGCATAGCGAGGATCAGCACTGGGCATTATCGAAGTAGACACTTATATAAATAGAACTGTGCTTTATTCCCTATTTGCTCGGTTAATTTATCTTGGTTAATGGCTCGGCAAAATAAATCAGTTTAGTATCGGTTAGTTTTCGAGAAAGTAAATTGGAATTCCTGGTGTCTAATATCAACTAATATGATCTTAGAAATGATTCTTTTTCTATTCTTTAAGCTTTGAAACTTTCACAAGCCAATGCGCTTGTAACGAGGCAGAACTTTGATTCGTTTACGGCTTCGAGGGCACACCAGGTCAGAACATACTTTGCACTTTAACGAGGGAGCTGCCTGCATGTAATGGTCACAGTTTAATGAGGCTTTAGTAGTTTATAGAATATAGAAAGTCGAACGTACTCCTTTTTACCAGTACATGGACAGCAGTTAACAAGATATTAATTAAGGATGCTTTATGCACTCTACCTTCTTAAAAGATTTGAAGACATTTGAATGAAATATACAGGATGACCCATTCGAAGTTTCGTATGTAGTTTCCTATTAAACTATAGCTCGCTTCAAAAAATGTTTTAAATAGTACACTCTCTTAGAGAAAATTTGTGACCATTAAGATGTCTCCCCCGAAGCAGGGTAAATTTTATTCAAAATATTTCAAAATAATTACGTCTGAAACTTGAAATAGGTCACCCGACAAAACTCGAGAAAATTCCCCAAAAATAGTGATTGCAACGCAGTCACGTTACAGCATCAGTAATTACGAACACTTTAATCGCAACAAGTTTTTTGTTTCAAACCAAACACACATCAAGGATCGTCAGACTCGAATAAGTAAAAAAAGGAGAGGAAGGGAGCGAAGGTTCGTTTCTCTTAAAACAACCCAATCACGTCGTTTCAACGATCTTCAAATTTACATTTCATATGCCCGCCACGGGGGCATGGACGTTCGCGCAGGTGGCAATCTCCTGCTCCTGATTGGCAATTAACGTTTAACGAGTTTAACGGCCGTATACCGAGCCCGTGGTCGCGCCTCTACATTCCGACGATTAAGGACCAGCTGGAACAGGAAACGCTCCGTTTCACTTAAATCCTCTTGAATCGATGTGTCCTTCGTTAACATAGATCGATGTAGCATCTTCTTGTTATAAGCATGGAGTTATCTGTAAATATCATTATTTTCTTCGAATGTTTTACATCTTTTAGTCCCATGCTTGGTAATACAAACAGCGTTTACGAGGCTATATTGAATGAAAATATATGTACACTGATCGATATGGTATCCTTTCGTTATGAGCTTGTAAGTCTAACATTTCTTGGAATCACATGTTACTGTTTTTATTGTGACTGGTAGTACAAACACTATTAATTATATATTATACACTGATCGATATAGTATTCTTTCGTTATGAGCTTGTAACAGTCTAACATTTCTTGGAATCACATGTTACTGTTTTTATTGTGACTTCTGGTAGTACAAACACTATTAATTATATATTATACACTGATCGATATGGTATCCTTTCGTTATAAGCTTGTAGCAGTCTCTAACATTTCTTGGAATCACATCTTCTTACTGTTTTTATTGTCATTTTTGATAATACAAATACTAATCATGAAATTATATTAAGTCACAGTATACATTAATCAATATAGTTTCTTTTCGCTATAAGCTTGCAATAGTCTTTAATATTTCTTGGAATTACATGTTATTTTTTTATTTTACTGTTACTTCTGATAATATAGGTATGATCCTCGAGATTATATCGAATTTGAGTACATGTATATTGATCGACATAACATCTTTTTGGTATAAGCTTGTATATGTTGCTACTATTTCTTAAAATCAGATCTCACTTGTTCTATTCTACTAGCAACACACACACTAATGATTAGCTTCTATGCAGTCACAGTAGACATTGATCAATATAATATCCTTTCACTATAAGCTTGCAGCAACTGGTACTTCTTAGAACTGGTATTTCTTAGAATCACATTTCATTTTTCTTTTCCCATTTCTATTAATACAAACTCTGGTACTTACTTCGTCAGTCACGAGATTATATCGAATTAGAGTATCCACCATACAGTATGGATCATAATAATTATACAGATCTTTCTAAATAATAATCAAAACGTTTAGTATTTATATGTATAGACAAATATTTATAAGTTTGGTTTCAGGAACTAATTATCAAATATTCCTTATCAAATTAAATTTGTTTGAAAGTAGCAAGAAGTCCAAAATTTCAACTTTCTGGTATGCCACTCAAGATTAATCGACTTTAACGTGAAAATTCTTGTCAAATGACAGCCCCATTTCTTTCTTAATTTATTAAGCTGTGAACTCTCTACAGAATTATAAACGATATACATAAAACATGTTAGAATTAGAATTATATTGGATTTATAAGAAAGTTAACAAGTAACACAACAGGTAACAATCAATAAGAATTATACATTTAAAAAACTGTATGCAATGGCAGCCCCCTTCATGATCAACAAATCGACTTTAGTGTGAAAATTCTTGTCACATGATAACCCCATTTCTTTCTTAATTTATTAAGCTGTCAACTCTGTACAAGATTATAAACAATATACATAACAAATGTTAAAATTAGAATTATATTAGAGTTATGAGAAAGTTAACAAGTAACACAACAGGTAACAATCAATAAGAATTACACATTCAAAAAGCTGCATGCAATGGCAGCCCCCTTCATGATCAACAAATCGACTTTAGTGTGAAAACTAAACTCTTGTCAGATGACAGCCTCATTTCTTTCTTAATTTATTAATCTGTCTACAGGCTTACAAACAATATACATAAAGCATATTAGAATCAGAATTGCATTAGTATTACGAGAAAGTTAACGAGTAACATTACAGCTAACAATGACTAAGAATTCCATATTAAAAAGACAAGCGTATGCAATGGCAGTCCCATTCACGATCCACAGATCGCAAAAAGCGCTTCAGCGAAATAAAAATGCGCAGTCCAAGAAGCTCGAGTCGTAAAGAAAATGCAAAGTCCCTCGAATAATTATGACTACCACCCTTTGCCATATCGAGGAAATTTTTACGCCTGGAAATCGATCGCAAACGAGGGGCTGCAGGGCATGCAGGAGTCGGTGGACATCGCGCAGGGTCGACGTTAAAAAATCCCAGCCCGTCGTCTTTATTTATAGCGAGTCCGTGAAAAAATAATTGTCGTTCATCGTGGACGCCCCAGCAATGGGATTACGGCGTCGGGTTATGTGGACGCGTAAAAACAGCGCGCACGTGCTAACGCGAGGCACGTGACATTAAACTCGTTTCGCTCGGGACTATTAATAATACCCCTGCAGTCGTATAACAGAACGTATTATTGCTCGTCGTCTGTCCCGCGTCACGCTCGCCGCGATGTAACAGTTTTTGCATAATTGTCTCTCGCGACCGATAAACTGACAATGGTGCCTGCAGCCGAGGCGGCATCGACAATTTCAGCCTGGCTATTATTGCGACTTGACCTGGTGAGGAGTCGACGCTGATGCATTCGCGCGATCGAGACTGCCGATTGAATTTCGCGTCGAGCGTGGGTGATTTAATTAAGAGAATTGACTCTTTCGTTGATAGTCACGGCTGTGGGTGTTTGGGTGATTGTGGGGATTGTGTGTTGAATTTCTGTGGGAGCTCAGTGGGCAGTAGGTGCACAGTAGTTTTAGATTTTGGAGGAAGGAAGGGTGTGGAGCATTTCTAATTTTTTCTGAGGATTTGGGCGAGATCGTAGTGGTGGTTTGTTGACAATTTCAGCGTTGCTTCAGTAAATAAAAGTAAGGAGACTGTGAGAGAGCTGTGAGTTTGAATTGGTACGACTGATTTAATCAGTATGTTTATTCGCAGGACTTGTTTATGGATTATTCATATGTTTACTTGTGAATACCAGTATTATAGAAATTTCATTTTAATAAAGTTGGTAAGACTGATCTTGTACAAATTGTCCTCGGAAAAGTAGGTTGAAATAAGGAAGTGTTCCCTCTGTGTATATCTTTCTTTCCCGACAGACATCTTGAATGTCATAGAAGAAGCTTAAGGGTTACATCTACACAGAAATCCACAGGACACTTAGAAATTCGAGAATTAAAAAAAAACTATCAGTGAAAATGATAACAAATGTTTTTTCACTAAACTCTTTCCACTAGTGGGTATAATATCATAAATTTTTGTGAAGAAATGTTGTTGACTTAAGGAGATACTGTCGTCCCTAGGGCATGTGTCTTTTTATGAATTTACTGCAGGACATTCCCTAGCACAATATCTCCTTTATTCACCTAATAATGTTTGTTTATGAAAATTTAGGATGATATAGATAACAATAAGAGGTGTATCTTTTACTGGAAAAATATTTGGCATTATTTCTACTTATAGCTTCTTTTAATAAAGTTCTCACACTTGTGAGTTACTTGTAGATCTTTAAGGAGATATGACCACTTAGTAGAGGAGGAATTAATGATGGGTAACATTTGTACTTTATTATACTGGATGTTTAGGTATGGATCATTATTTACCCACATCTAATTATTATTAATTTATTTTTATTTAGAGCCAATAAAGGTAATACCCAATACAAATTTGATTTAATTTATTGCGATTAATAGGCTGCGGTTTTTATGCATTTACACACTTACAGAAACTTCAAGTCTAAGAAAGAACAGAATCTACATACTACGTAAAAATGCATAAAATTCCAAAATTAAAATACATGTTATAATATTGAAAACCTAAACCAAATTTTTAGCTCGTTCGTATTCTTCTAACACCATTTATAAAAATCTGAGTTCAGTCTAGCGATGGATCCCAAAGCTACTCAGTCTTCAAAAACAGAAAAACAATTCAAAAGAAATCATCAATGAAACATTTCCCACTGTTCTCCCAAAGAAAACTACATTCAAATAAATTAAAATTCGCGAAGAACCTTAAAAAAAAATGGCGTATTCAATTCTCAAAAAAATGTCTCTTCCTTTGCGCTTATTTTAAAACTAACTTGATCGTATCGCGAATTCCTCGATTGTATCGCCAGTCATCAAAATACCATGCGTAATTTATGCGCTCACAATTTCCTCGAGCGTGCCCCTATTTTTACATTTTCTTGGCCTCGTGGCATTCTGCTTACGCGCGCGGGCAAACCTTGAGCGTAATGCACCAGCGTGTACGCACGGCCTGTAGTTAAACGCACTTCCGACGGCGCACGCGTACCGCCGGAAGTCGATTTATCGTTGCGTCGGTTCTTCGTTTCCGACCACCTTTCATCGGGCGCACTTGCGGCAACAAGAATCGATACTGCCCTCGCCCCGCTTATTTCGCCACCCTGAAATTACTGTGTTCCCTTTTCGTCGATGCCAGGTTGTCACTGGCAAATATTTAACACTAGATTGCCTAAGCAAGTCATTTTGACTGCTTTTGAATTTCAATTAAGAAAATAATGATTTAAATAATGACACAGCTTCTTATAATTTTGTGACTTTTTCTACAACATATAAATGGGTTAATTAATCATTGTTGTTGCCCCCCCCTGTCCTTCACTTCCGGAATATATATGTGTTATACCTATATTGCCGAAAAGCAGTCATTTTGACTGCTTGGAAAAGACCAGTTCGGCTCTGGATTGGAATAACATGATAACATACAAGTTCATGATAAATTGTCGATTTCGACATATTCTTGATAAGTTGCAGTTGTTCAATAACTAAAGTTATTGTTATTGTTATTGTTATTCGTACTTGTTATTCGAATCTTTATGCCAGGCCTGGCCACTCGCTTTGTTCCCTTTGAACGCGCTGTAACGTCATTCAGATGGGAAGGAGGATCTCTGAGTGTGAAATACATTTTTTTTTATTGTTAATACTTATTAATAACTTGTTATATGACTGTAAGTGATATAAAATATATTAAAAATTACTGTTAAACAAATTTCTTTGCGCATTAGTTATTTTTTCACAATGCAGTCATTTTGACTGCTTTCAGGCAATATAGGTATATACTAAGCTCCCGTCTTTCTAGTGTTAACTATCGCGATTAGAATATTAACACGTTGATTACTGACGTAGGCACAGTTTTCTTAGGGCTTTGTCATTTTATATTTGTTGTGGGATATATTATCGAGGGTATAAGAATGTTTTTATTGTTTTATAGTATATTCTTTGGGTTGATGGAGCAAATGGGACTCTGGAGGAAGTTGTTTCTTATTTTTTGTTATTGTGAGGAAATGCATATCGTGGAGTGGTAGGAGAAGAATTGAAAGATTGATTATTACGCGTGTAATTTTGTGGAATGTCTTTTCTCTTTAGAAATTAGAAAGTTCAGAAGTTCATCATGTATGGTGTATTAATATGATTATATTTCTTTGTGAATGTGGTAATATTTGTCATTTGTCTATTTCGTGTTACGTCACGTAAATATAGATGATACTTTGTTGAAATAGGCAAGAAAATATTTAAATTTAAATTTAAGTATCTACATTAGAACCTCGAAACGTTAAATCGTTTTGAAACATTATTCGAGTGAATTTTGATAAACATTATATTTAGGCTTCTACAGGTTGTTTCATAAAAGTTTTTGTATTGAAGTATAAACGATTTTTGGGTACACCCTATATTATTGATAACTAGTAAACAAAATTTCTCTTGTAGCTCCAAAAGATAGGCCCTGTAAGGGTTGATCTATCATTGAACTGAAGTTCTAGTGTCATAGTTTGTCTCACTGTCTCATCGTCGAGACATCAAGGGATGGAAACCCTGTGTACCTAATAAAAAACACAAATAGAAATAATCGAAAGTTTAATCTACCGATCTCATAAATAAATCCCTAAGTGATTTAAACTCGTAAACTAGTATCGAGACATTAAGCTAGCTCCAAAGAAACACGAGTCCCAAACGAGCTTATATTGAAATCTCGAATCATAGAAAAGACAAATAGAGATAATTGAAATTATAATCTACCTATTTCTTAAATAAACTTATAGCTAGATTCAATTTGTGAATTAATATCCAGACATTAAGATAGCTTCAAAGCAACACGAGCTTATATTGAAACGTCGAATAATGAAAATGACAAATAAAGATGATCGAAGATCTAATCTACCCATTTCATAAATAAGCTTGTAACTAAATTAAATTCGTGAATTAAATTCTCAACGAGCTTATATCGAACCCTAAAATAATAGAAAAGACAAATAGAAATAATCGAAGTTCTAATCTACCTATTACTAACGATCTGTCACATCTTCAAAAAATTTGAATTAATTCCTTAATTGAAACCTAAGAAGACAAGTCAATAAGACAGCTTTAAAGCTGAAAACTTAACACGCTAGTATTTCAAAAATAAAAATATGTATCTTACAACCACAGAAATATACTAATTGATTGAACCTCTTGAGCTAGTATCAAGACATTAACCTATTTCCAAGGAAACACGAGTTCTCTAGCGATCTTCTATCGAGACAACGCTGCCAATCATCTCCCAAGAAGAAACCCTCCCATGTCAACAAATTTTCGCACGAAGGTCCACCCCGAGGCTCCTGTCACCACGCAATTACCTCCCATTCGATCGTCCCCTGTAATCGACGATTTCACGCACGTCCTTGCGAGCGTGCGTCGGGCGAGAACGCTGGTTGCAAGTGTCGTGAGCGTACGAAATCCTGGTGCGTCGTTCGTAGCGCGCGACGCCAGACAATAAATGAGTAATGCTCTGTTTCGATTGAATAACGAGGGGTCGACGAGCATCGTCGGGGCTCGTGCGTAGGGGTTCGAGGGGAGGGACCCACCCTCTTAGCATCTGCAACCCTCTCGCAGGCCTTTGTGCCTTATTGCGCCGCGCGCAGTGGTCGTCGATGATTTTCGGGGAAAAGATACTATCTCCCTCTCGCCTATTTTTTTATTTCTTCTGTTGCTTTTTCGTTTCTTTTATAGTTTGATTTTACGAGCTTGCGCTATGGTGCGTGTCCATTTTAGAGTTTTGTACGATAATAAAGGAAAGTAGAGGGTAAAACGGGGAACTAAAATGTGTTTCTTTGCAACGAATTGGAATACAGAACAAATTTGGAAGCCTGTAGAATTTTAAGTTATGAGATTATTAAAAATGATCAGTAAAAGAGTGTACGTTTTTGGACATGTACATGCATTTGAACTTTTCATTGTCTTTGACTCTAGAACCTGTATGTCAAAAGTGTCCTACGTTTGTCTTAGTTTGTGCACGAGAGGTGACAAAATGTTTCTCGTTTTTGCTTTAGCGTTGACATAGCTTTAGACTACAGAAAAATTATATTTAAAAAACGAAGTTGGTTAGTAATGGGAATCAAATTTCCTAGAAGTGTCGACATACCCTGTTCTGGCCCATTTGTAGGTAGGGTAAAATGAAGTACAGTAGGACTTTGATTATCCAAAGTACCATAAGATTCAAATCTAAACTATCTTTTTGATATATAGCTTTTTCTTCAAGGAATTACTATTATTGCATTGTTTAATTTTACTGTACTCTTATTATTATTACACTCAATATGTGCAAATTCAAATGACTGAAATTTGGGATATTCCAACTCTGATTAATCGAGGTTCTACTGTACTCATTTAAAATGGTGGAAATTGAGGTATGGGCACTCACGAAGTATTTATTTATTTGTTCTATTCTCTTTACAAATCGACAAATTTTAATGAAAATATTTCACTTCCATGTATTTGTCTTTTAAAGTAGGTATTGTGAATAATTCAAGTTACATGGCCACGTACTATAATGCACACGAGTAACAGCTATATCGATCGGACCCCACTATCGATACTCTGCACACAGTTCCTGTTACAACGGTTAGAACGGAGTCGATACACGCTCGCGCCTATAAGGATCGCGTTACAGCTGTCAAAACAAGTGTGCGTGGGTCTGCTAAAGCGTTTCGCTGTACTAAACGCCTACGATTTTCGCGCCATGCTTGAGAACAATAATGGGGCGGTGGTGGAGGTGAGCTCTTGAGAGATTTTCGAGGGAGAAAATAAGATAAGGCTTTTTGTTCTTTGTTATTGCAGGATTTTCTCGCTATACGCTTGGTACTGCATTTAATAAAGTTATCGTCATGAGTTTTTGACTAAATGGAAATTCTGTTAGGACGTTGAAGATGAGGCTCCTTTTTGTGAAATTTTTGAATATCGTGCTTCGTTTTTGAGAAAATTGTTTGGGGTGTTTGAAAGGTACAGGGTAAGAGGAACAGTCTCGATCTGATTACTGATTGTCTCTGTGGTAAGATAGAAGCATTCCCCTTTCCCTGTTTATCCCTCAAACGCTTCAAACTGTGAAATGTCTCAGAACCTGGACACTTAAGATGTCAAATGTCTCAGTAACTGGACAACCTTCTTAGCTATTTTTATACACTTCCAGACACTTGAAATGTACCTCAGTAATTGAATATACTACTTTACGATACTATTTTTGTTCTTCTATTAGATACATTAGAATTCAAGCTCAAAATGAAATAAAATTAGCGTTTGTGTTCAGATACTAGGACATGGTCAGCTACTGAGACACTTACCTCACTTTAATACACTTGCACTCGATTAAAATTCAAAGTCAATTTTCTCGAAAACGAAGCACGATATTCAAAAATTGTATTCCATATTTTCGACATATTTCTTCAGTAGAATCACAGTCATCTTCCCCTTGTACCACCAGTTCAAAGACAACCTACATACAAAGACCAGTTTTAAACTTTCTTTCGTCCACCATTGCGTGTCTCATCCCTCGCACACTTCGCGACTCGAATACGCGTGTACGTTTCAGCATCACAGCTTCCACGGGAAAGTGCACTCGAGGGTGCAGAAAGAATACAGAGCATCATTCCCTTTATTATCTCGTTGAAGCTCCCCGCGTTCGGTGGACCGAATCGCGGCTCCCACTCGAAATGTTTTTAAGTAGCCAGCGGGAGAAGTAATTAGAACGATTCGCGAAGAGAGGCCACAAAGGCGTAATTTCGATGGTAATTGGTACGATTTCGTGCTGCACTCCTCGCGCATCGTGAATCGTGCGTAATTATCATCCCCTCTCCTCTGGCCCCCCGCGAGTTGCCTCGAGGAGGCATGCTCGAGGAAAATTAAGACGGGGCGCGACTCCAAAGCGAATTGAAATAAAATGCTTTGTATCTGGGTAACAAATTAGTCGTGTCTGGCTACTTAATGCCTACCCCCCTTGCTCTCCCTTTTTTAAGGGGGTTATTCGCTTTGGCGTTGAGTATGATTTCCTTGGGCGATTATTGGCAGAGCTTTTACAGTTACCCTAGAAGTTAATTTTTTCTATTTATAGTGGCTAACAGTTTTAACGCCAATCTCTTGAACACAGATTGAGGTACCTAGTGAAAACTGTCAAGCATTAAGAACAACTTTAACCATATTAAATATAACAGAATTTTTAGTTTATTATTAAGTGAAGTTTGTAAGATGTAATTTATATTTTCATGTTTTTAATAGTAGACGTTTGTATAAAAGAAACTGTTTTTTTTTTAAATTATAAGTAGTGTGAATTTGAGGCTCAAAATTTCGAATGTTAAGTTCTCAAGTAAATTATTCTATTCACAGATATAAGAACTACTATATTAATGGACTGTATAGTTTTATACAAAATTAAACTTTTGTAGATACATTTAGAAAAACAAAATTTAAATGAAAACCTACTTTATTCTTTAAATATATTCTTGCCTACATTCCTTTCAGTATTTTATAAGTATAATTTGTATTTCTTTACACATTTAAATTTTCTATAAATGCATAAAAATCTGCAATTAATAGCGATTATTTTTATGTATTTTTAGGATTTATTCATATCGATGTTCTCGTTTTTTTTTCGAATTATGAACTTGATAGTGTTCCTCTTATTTGTGAGGACACTGTTCAATTTAAGTAGGGATATATAATTATAAAGGATGTATAATTAGAAGTCTAGTGTTCAACATTTAATTTGTTCTGTAAGACGAGTGTGATATATTTTTTAAGGATATCGCAGCAAGTAGTCCAAATAAAGGTAGAAAATACATATAAGAGCAGTTATTTTTCAAGCACTTAAAATGACTAAAAGGTTATTTACACAAGGGTTATTTAATTTGAAGGGTGGAATGCTGATGTCGAGTTCTTTTTTCGAGGTAATTACCTGCAGAAGTTTCAATATCATTCTAACTTTAATTTCGTTTAATCGTAATCTTGCATTTTTATTGCACATAGCTTATTATGTCGCGGTCCATTTAACAAGGTAAATAGAGTATATTTTAATTAATCGTCGAGTGGATGTTCACTCTGATTCCCAGGCATTGAAGTCTCCACAAGTGATCTCACGAAATATTGAAATCCAATATTATACTTCCTTCTCAAAATGAAATGACATTTATATGTTTTCTGTGGTTTCAAGTTAAACAGAATTTTTTAATATTTGATAAATATAACATCCAACCTTCTGTACATAGACATTTAATATGTATTTACAGAATTTAAATACAAAAGGACCTTGGTTAACTAAATCATAGGACTAACCTATAATTTCTAAGTTCTCAACTATTCACTGTATTAACGATAAATATACAGCAGGATCATGACTGGAACTTAAATCATAATTTAATAAATATTCAGAAAATCAAAAATTAAAACTACTATTGTAAACTTATTCTACTGAAAAATTTCCTTTTACATATATTTATAATAATTTCATTGGCCTAGAATTATACCAAAAAAATTATATATCAATCTCAAAGGTAATTCCTTGAGTGACAAAAATACCAATTCAATAGAAACCCTGTACTCTAAAAAAGAAACAAATATTTTCACTAACAATCATACACAACGATCACACGATTAATAAAAAAATCAATTCTCTAAAACAAAATGATCTAAACACACCCCAGAAATACTCATCAAAAACCCCTCTTCAGTCATACCACCCTCGTATCACCCTCAAATAAACTACACGTCTTCAGTTTCTACCCCCCGAAAGATAAAAAAGAATCCCCAAAAATCCTGCTTCTTGCAACATCCATGCATATAAACGACCTGGAAGGCGAATTGAAGCCGACAGATAATCTACGCCACGATGATGCAAGGAAGCGCCAGAGAGGGGTAGCTCAGACTCAGGGGCGGAGAAGCAGGGCGTAACGCGCACCCCTGCCAGTGTGCGCTCAGACTACCTCTTGGCTGGCAACCCTTCCTTCCAAAGCTGACAGCCTGAAAAAGAGACGCTGAAGGGGCTGGATACTCGAACTTGGCAGATGCCAAGGGGGTAGCGGCGTAGGATCGAACCCCAACCGATTAGCGACTCCCTTCCTCTGTTTCCTTTCTTTGCACCCTTCCGCACCCTCTTTGTATATAGTATACACGTGCACAGACGGAACATCCGCGCGTCGCTCGAATTCGACGACGTTAAACGACGTTCAGGAAGTGGCCGCATTATTTGTTTAATTGATTTCGAGATATCTTTAATGGGGCTCGCTGGCCGACGTGGGAACCTTGAACTCGATTGTGGCGGGCTCGTTCGACGACGTGGAGGACGCTTAAACCCTTCAGGAGGTTGCAAGGTTTTGTTACTTCTGAGAGGCTGAGACGTTGAGTGGGGAATATTTTTGAATGGGTCTGGAATTGGGTGAACTGGTGTGCTGCATGGATGGAACGAGGGGTCAATGGGGCTGTGGAAGATTGAGATGATGGTAGTGAATGAAATTTTGGACTTCGTGGAGGGATGATTGTGGTGTTTGAATATTGTGCAATGTGTGGACTTAGTGCAATTTTAGTCGAATTTGTGTGATTGACTAATTGTAATCTATTATATTCTAGGGGTTCGTTGTGTGAAGTGTATCTAGGAATATTTTACAAATAGTTGAAGATAGATTTTTCAAATCTGTTGTATTGTCTCGATAGAAGTTCAGCACTTGGAATCAGTTGCATGTATAAGGAATGTAAAAAACTCGTTCCTAAGATAGGGTTACGCCTTAGCAGATTAAATTTGCCTTCCTGAAGACGAGAACAAGGTAAATTAAAAAAATAGTTCCAAGGGAATGTATGTGTCCATCGAAATTGTATCGAAATAACACTGTATTGACTATTTATAAAACAGAAAATTTTACTTTTCAGTCGAAATAAAAAGAGAACATTTAAATTTGAAGTATAGTAAAAGGAGAAGTCTCCAATTTCAATTGAAATGGAAGTTCCCAATTTTTAATGAAACTAAAAAGAAAAATTCCAAGTATTTAACTAAAATGAAAAATTTGACATTTATACTGAAATAAACTAAACAAATTTTAATTAAAGTACTATTGTTAAAGTCATTCAAATTCCACTTAAAATAGAGAAAATCTCGATTTCGAATCAAAATAATCCAAGAAACTTTCACTTGAAGTGGATTAAAAGTTTTTAAATTCGAATTAAAACACAATAGAGAATAAAATTTCATACCTCAGTTAAATTAAAATTCTTGTTTTATTTAAACAGCCATTCGGATAAAATTTCACCTCCATAACACTCAGTTCCACTTCAATGGAAACAGAGCAAGTACCGAGAGATTAAAACTTGTGCTCCTATTTTATTATTATACATAATAGAAGCTTGAATTACAGAAACACTGAATAAACAAAGTCCAGTTAATCGACTACTATAAACAGCGTACCAAAAGTTCGTCACAGAGCACCTAGTGATCTATGCAAGTGGCGATTCTATAGGTGATTCTGTACATCAAAATAGGACAAAAATCAAGAATAATGAAGTCACATACATTTAGGGTTTCATTTCAGAGTCATTAACTGTTATAAAAATATCTAAAATTCGTATGAAATTAATGTGTTCTTGCGACTTATTCTACTATTAGTAGCAATTTTTAACAAGACTCCATCTTGATTGCAAATTATCTCTACTGACTACGTATGCAAAAAAAATTATTCATACCCATCCGAAAAATCTAAGCTGACCTTCATAAACTCAGATAGGTCACGAATGAAAAAAAATAATTTCCATGCACCTTGTAGCTGACTTGCAGCCATATAGATTTCTCTTATTAAACTTTTTTCTAACTTCAACAATTTATGAGATATTTGTTGGTACATTTATGGACAGACACTCATCCACTAATATACTGCACTATGTCAAAATTTGTCCCTGGTACAGCTTTACCAGCTCTGCCCAGTACCTATACTTCGTTCACTGGGAGAACGCAGTTGTCGGTTGACGAGTTTTCGTACCCTTTGCGCAGTTCACGCCTACGCTCATTAGTTATTGGCTCTGTCACTTCCGAGCACATCCTTACCCATGAACCCCTTGTTGGGCCCTTGGAGGTCCTACCATTTCTAAAGAAAGTCATTTCTTCAAGTGTTAGCGCATAAACGGTGTGAAAGAAATTTTGAGCAAGCAAACGATATTCTTTTAGATTTTAGTTTTCTCCGAAAGTATTAATGCGGCTCTGTTAGCAAATAAAAATCTTCTTGAATATCGTCTCTGTCGACCGAAAACGTACTGGTACTAGTTAGTATTCTTACTGCGTTGCAATACCATAAACGACCCTAGATTTCCCGTGTCATAAACTACCTGGTCGCATCGAACATTTTGTAGGAAATCCAGGAAACAGTTCTACCGTTGCTGTTTCTTTATAATCAAATAAGCTGTGGATTCTTATACATTGATATCTCAATAAATATTGTTTCTTAATAGATAGAAATATTTGTTTCATTTGGACACTAGGTATACAGAGTAGAAAGAAGCAAGGCGTGTCCTTTTAGGCTCTTGAATCCTTCACCAATCTCAGTTGAAAAGTCAGTCGGGGCAATGGAAGCCATCTGCGTGAAACGACTGCGTTCTCTCAGTGAACGCAGTATATTTCTAGACACGATCAAGGTGGCTACCCCCATAAAACTCTTGACACCTGTAACAGAACACCCTGTATAATAATACAAACCGTTCAGCCCGCAACTCCAGCGCACAGTAGCAAAGTAGTTCCACTGGCGATAAGTTTCTCCGTGTAATTGATCTGGCGGGCATTCCTCTGCCCATTTAGAGAAAGAAGACCTGGAACGGCTGAGTAACCTTGTCGGGCTCTCCACTTTCAGTGTCAGGCAGATTACACTCGTCGCTCGATAGCCCGCAATTATGCAACCGCTGGACGGCTGTCCCCGCGCTCGCTCGATCATAAAATATTTATCACGGTAGCGTTTTCGATTGCAAACGAGCCCGCGAGTGTCCACTCGAGAATTTCGCCGATCCCCGTCTCTGCCCGCGGTTCTCGCCGACATGGAAACGCTTTTTGCGCTCGCTAGCGCGTAAATACCTTGAGTAGCGCTTTTGTCGAATTACCCGCAATAACCGCGACCCTCGTTGAAAGGTACGCGTGTCAGCCAGTCGAAAGGAGCCTGAAACGAGTGACATTCTTCGGTGGCAGCCCTCGCGGCGGCCTCTCGACTGGGACCTTTCGAGGAAAGGCAAATATTGCGAGCGGGATAATGGTACTCGATGGTCATGTTTACCGATGGTAGGCACTAATACTCGGTAATTGCATTTTACTTTTGCCCGGCTGTACAGCTCGAATGGAGATTGTTTAATGGTGGATCCGGGGCAGTTGGAATATGTATGCGCATTGATGGTATGGGAGGGCAGTTGGACTTTAAGTGGAGGCGATTAGTGGGATTCTGAGAAGCGCAGTTGCTTGGGGATGCGTTTCTTTGAGCGCCGCGTAGGGAAGCGTTTTGAGATGTGTTTTTCTATGGAGGCGCCGAATTTAAGCGACTTTTGGGTTAAAAAGTTAGAGGATTGTTATATGAATTGGTGAGGTACAGAACTGGGTAAGTCCAAACTTAGCACTACTGGCAACAAGGTTTTGATCAGATGGAATGACACGAAGCTAGACTGTATCAAACTCATCTAATATTCCCATGTTTGGTATCACATTACAGCATTTTTAAATAACTGCATATTGTTGGATTGGATCGAAAACTTTTTGCCAATTTTAAATTTTCCAATCTTTTTCACCGTGTCTGCAATATTTAAATCCCCCTTTTTTTTTGGTTCATTTTGAATATCTAGAACTACCTTCCAGTGATCTTCAAATTTCCAAATTTTCTTCCACTAATTTTCAACACTTCTCCTTTCCTCTGACTACTTTATCTCCACATTTCCTTTTAAATTCTCCACCCAGTTTTCCCCTATCCCTCAAACACCGCAATTCTCCATCAACCTTCCACCAACCCTCAAAATTCCTCAACTTCCTTTCTCCACCGTGTCTGCAATATTTAAATCCTCTATTACTATCCATTTTGAAAATCTAAAACCACTTTCTAGTGATCTTCAAATTTCCAAATTTTCTCCTACTAATATTCAAAACCTCTCCTTTCCTCTCACTACTTTATCCCCACATTTCCTTTTAAATTCTCCACCCAATTTTTCCCCTGTCCCTCAAACACCACAATCCTCTGCATCAACCTTCCACCAACCCTCAAAATTCCTCAACTTCCTTTCTCCACCGTGTCTGCAATATTTAAATTCTCTATTATTAGCCATTTTGAAAATCTAAAACCACTTTCTAGTGATCTTCAAATTTCCAAATTTTCTCCTACTAATTTTCAAAACCTCTCCTTTCCTCTCACTACTGTATCCCCACATTTCCTTTTAAATTCTCCACCCAATTTTTCCCCTGTCCCTCAAACACCACAATACTCTCCATCAACCTTCCACTAACCCTCAAAATTCCCTACTTCCTTTCTCCACCGTGTCTGCAATATTTAAATCCTCTATTATTATCCACTTTGAAAATCTAAAACCACTTTCTAGTGATCTTCAAATTTTCAAATATTCTTCTACTAATTTTCAAAACTTCTCCTTTTCTCTGACTACTTTATCCCCACATTTCCTTCTAAATTCTCCACCCAATTTTTCCCCTGTCCCTCAAACACCACAATTCTCCATCAACCTTCCACCAACCCTCAAAATTCCCCAACTTCCTTTCTCCACCGTGTCTGCAATATTTAAATCCTCTATTATTATCCATTTTGAATATCTAAAACCACTTTCTAGTAATCTTCAAATTTCCAAATTTTCTTCTACTAATTCTCAAAACTTCTCCTTTCCTCTCACTACTTTATCCCCACATTTCCTTTTAAATTCTCCACCCAATTTTTTCCCTGTCCCTCAAACACCGCAATTCTCCATCAACCTTCCACCAACCCTCAAAGCCCCCAAGTTCCTTTCTCCGCCAAGCCCCAAAAATTTCCCTCAAAAACTCGCAACCAGAAAAATGGAGCGAGTCAGAAACAAAAGAGAATCGCCAGCAAAGGTTGAATCAGCGTCGACGGAAATCAGTTACAAAAGAATTATTCGAGCTGCGTTTACCATTCTACGCGCGCGCGAGTACAATGCTCCTGGAAACATGTGCGTTTATCGAACGGTGGCCGTTCCACGCCAGGTTATTTTTGTGTGTGCCGACGGCATTCAGTTCGATCGGAATTGTTATCGGCCCTTTCCCTCCGCGCGATGCACGACGAGTCCCCGCCGCGCGGCTGGCTTTCACGGAAATTTTTCGTTTTCGTCGCTGAACGCCACCGTGTTCCCTCTCTGGTTACAGTTCCTCGCGACGAGGGACGATGTCGGCTGATTTGCAGAGCCCGCGGATACCCAACGGGAGCGCTGGAATGCTCTCGAACGGGAATTTTCTTTTTAAAAAAAAAAAAATCCTTTGTCGTAAGGATTTATTTCGGAGCGCCTCTCGTCTTTGTAGCTTTTCTTTGGGAGAGGCTCGCTTTATTTTTGCGCGCAGCACTTTCGAAGCTGGGTCGAGGCGATCGGGGAACCTGAGGGAAGAGAGTTTGATGCGTTCTTTGTGCTGGGGATTTTTTTCTGGGTTTTGTTCGAGGATTGCAGTTGCGAGGCGAGGAGCGATGAATTTCTTGTTGGGACGAGGATTTTGAGTATTGCGGAGAATCGTGGAAATGTTCTTCTTGTAGGGTCGATGGAAGTGGGATTTTGTTTTAATGGCTGTTTGAGTAAAATGAGAATTTTTACATGACTGAAGTAGATGTGAAGTTCTTTTATTGTGTTTTAATTCAAGTTTGAAAATCTGTGAGCTGAATGAAGTGAAATTTTTTTGGATTTGAGATTTTCTAATGTTTCACTTGTAGGTCCTATGGAAGTGGAATTTTGTTTTAATGGTTGTTTGAGTAAAATGAGAATTTTTAATTGACTGAAGTAGGTGTGAAATCCTTTATTGTGTTTTAATTCAAGTTTGAAATCTGTGATCAGAGTAAAATGAAATTTTCTCAGATTTGAAATTCTCTGTTTTTCTACTTTAAATGGAATGTGGAAGACATTATCACATTTTAAATGGAATTTAATTTATTTTAATGGGAACTCGTAATTCTATTATTGTTTAATTAATGTTTGGAATTCTGTTTGTAATTCTATTGTAACTTTTTATCACTGTTTAATTAATGTTTAGAATTGTGGAACTATTCTGCTGTAACTTTTTCTGGTTTTCTTTTTTCTTCTTTTTGGTGGGATTGTAATTTTATTGTTTTAAATATTCTAATTTTATTAATATTCTTTCTTGTTTTTGGCGGGTTTTAATCTTCTCTGATTTTAATTTTTGAGGATTCCTTACAATTTTAAAATAGAAACGAGGAGATGGGAAGTTTTGAGATGAGATTGTATGGTGTTTATTGTTTCTTTTCTGTTTGATGATTTGATAGTAAGAGGTGGAAAGTAATAAATACCTATAACTCAGAATGAATATTTGAACAACTATCATTTGTTGGTAAAATATTGTTCTACATATTTTCTATGTACCTTTCCAAAGATTTTTAATTAAAAATAATATATCTATTACATGTAAAACGATACATACATATATTGCAGAATTAACACTTAGCACATTTGTATTGCTATGTATATACATTTAACTAATAAATGTTTCTTTTTGTCTGTTTCAGGTAAGTGATCTAACTCATTGTAAAAGTACCTGTTCAAGCTATTATATATGTATGCATACCTGAAAAGAGTAAGTAAGCAAGGCTTTTGTTTGAATTGTCTTTTTGAATTGTTTTTAATTGTTTTTTGTTTAAACAGGATCTATCACATTCAATCTTTATATAAATTGTTTCACATAACACTATTTCTCTCCCACAATACAAGAAGTAAATTATGTAAAATAAGTGGGGCACGATTTTCACAGGACCTATAATCACAGAGTTACTTGGTCAATGTTAAATGAGGAAAAATATGAAAGAATTATTTCGAAACGTAAAAAAGATAGCAATAGGTATATAACGAAAAAATGCTGTACCCCTGAAAGCTCTCATAAACTTACGAACCCCATACCAAACACTTTAAACATCACTAATTAAGAAATGCACTCATGTAGAATTACCTTCATCCAGATAATTGCATTTATTTAAAAATACATTAGTTTCACTTATGTAATTCCACTTATTTAGAAATGCATCGAATTCGTCTCGAATTGCAGTTACTTGAATACAAAAGTGTTTAATTAAAAGAAGTGTTCAACTTAGTAGCATAATTAATCACAAATGTCTTAATATTGCATTTTGTGCACTGAAGACATCTAGAAATTGCATTTATTTAAAACTACATTGCCATAAAATAGCCTCTGTTTAGAAATTCATTTATCCAGACTTACATTCAATTAAAAACGCTTTCTTCTAGAACTGCATTTATTTAAAACTGCATTGCCATAAAATCGCCTCTGTTTAGAAATGCATTTACAAGACTTGCATTCAGTTAAAAAAGCACCCTCCTAGACCTGCATTTATTTAAAACTGCATTGCCATAAAATAGCCTCTGTTTAGAAATGCATTTACAATACTTGCATTCAATTGAAAAAGCACCTTCCTAGACCTGCATTTATTTAAAACAGTATTGCCATAAAATTGCCTCTGTTTAGAAATGCATTTATCTAGACTTGCATTCAATTGAACCTGCATTCTCCTAGAATTGCACTTATTTAAAAACACAGCTCTTTCGATCTACCCTTATTTAGCTAAACATTCCCAAAAGTCCATGCCATTCAAATCTCTAAAAAAAATCAACCCCAGAGGCCTCCTCTCAGAAGTTTCCCTCTCGAGATACAAGTAGAAGCCTCCATCCCGCGAATCTGTGCCAGCCTGTAGTCGATCAATAAAAGAAACCCATGCTTAGGTTCCTCGCCAGGATACACTCTCGCTCGACTCTCTCACGACGCGTCTCTCGCCTCATAATTAACGGCAGGCAAGACCGCAACATAGACTATGTGCTCGCTGCAAAAATAACCCTCTCGTCGCAATCGGCTCATCAGCTCGCAGTTGCACCACGCGAGACACGTCGCGCGGCTAACAGTGACCCTCGCTGCCTGCAGCACCAGCTTCAGAAGAAGCACTCGCAGCTTCTGTCCAGAGGCCTCTGATTCACCTGCATGCAAATACAGTAAAATCTCGATTAACCAAACGCTGTTTACACTTTCTGTTATTCAAGGATTCTATTATTTGAGCTATTAACTCTTTGGGGTTAGGTGGGTTAAACATTGTCCCAACTTTTGCTCAGCTTTTTATGCATGTTCAATATTTAATATTTTATTTAAAGTTTTTCATGCAGTTAGCAGTGCAATGAACCAACAATAAATACGTAAATAACTGAAAATAAATATTTATACATATCAAAAGGCAGTAGCAAATTGTTGTCACTGTTGTGATTAAGGTGCAACTTGGGTTCTTATTTATTTATTTTGGGTTCTTATTTCTCAAAGAGTTAATGATGAGAGTACAGTAGGATTGAGAGTGAAACTGGGTCCAAAATTCGATAACAGTGTAGGGAATGATATATTTAGAAAAGTTTGAAGCTCTTGCTCATACAACAAATAGTTTAATTGTATATTTGTATCTATACAAGGTACCCACGATGAAGCATACCATCAAACTGTCTCTGTTTTTAATGAAACGAAAATCGTGCATATCATAATTTGAATAGTTTCAAGATTCCTAAACAAAATCTTTTGCGTAAGATCATTTCTGTTAGTTTTTCAAAATCTCGTGTTATTAAAAACAGAAGAGGTACTTAGCTGACTTGCTTCAGCTTGGACACCCTGTATATTGTAATTGTGTACAGTACTGTACCTGCACATTTCTTAAACAATTGAATGAAACACTCCGTCATGGATGCAACAAATGTTCAATGCAATAAGGAAATATTATTTGCATCAGTGTTCACATGTTACTTCACGTCCAAGCATCGAGTCTTTTACCTTACGTTGCACATTTCGCAAGGAGGAAACGCCTCTGACAGTTACACAATCAAGATTCAGCCTAGCGTCTAGGAGCTGGCTGGCCTCGAGGGGTCAGAGAGGTGAGGGGGGAGTATTTCCCTCCAAAGTCAATTCGCTATTCCATTCAGATCACACTCCACCCTCCTCGCCTCTTCCCGTGCCTCCTCGTGGCTTCTTTGCATCGCGACGCGCCCCGCGCCGCTCGCAGACCTCGAATGCAACGGTACACGCTGGCCACGAGATGCATAGGCGATGATAGCATGCACCCAGTGCTACCCAGTGCTCGACGTCTCGATTGGGATACAGCAATGGCGCGAAGTTAGGTCCTGATTGGCTCTGAAAGCACGGACGCGTGGCGAGGCGGAATTTGTGTAAGGTTGATGACCAGGACCTCGCGAGGGCCTTCAAATTCGCCACCCTTGGGAAATGTATTTCACTCGAATATGCATTTCAAATGCGTTTTAACCCTCGGACACCAGACTGTTTTACATTTATGTGCAGAGTGGCCTCGGGGTCACTTCTGACCCAGCGTTCGCCGTCTGAGGGTCCAGCAGAGCCAGAATATATTGGGGTGTAATAAATATTTTTGTTTTAGTTTTAATCTCCTCAGCAAACTGCTATTACTTCACTATTTAAGGGGAGATTCTTATAGCAACGCTAGAAGTAGGTATGGTTCTTCGTGAATTTTTTGAGAGAGAACTGAAACCTCTACTGTATTAGACTTTTAGGGATATAAAAAGAGACTCTTAAGCTGTAGGAAAAATATTTTTTAATCTACTTGTTGCTTCTTACTAAATGGCGACCAAGTCTTGCAATTTATCCTCAATGACGTATTATTCATGTCTCATGAGAAGTCTCCTGGACAGCATTGCCTCTAATGCTCTCCAAAGGACTTCTCATGAAACACGAATAGCACCAATAATTGGCATATAGTGTAGCATTTATGACAGGCATCAGAAAATTAAAAAAAATTATCTTAAAGCTAGATAATTCACGCTGGGATTAGACCTATTTCAAACTAAACATATTATTTAAATTACATTACTTAAAATACTATATTTCCAAAACCTCTTAAAACGCCCAGGTCTGAACAAAACAAGGGGGGTCTTGTTTTGGGAGAGTTTTGCGAAGTGGAGTATTTTCTTGGTAGTAACTCGTTGCTGTGGTAGTTGTTCGGTTGGAAGGGCTAACTTTGGGACTTTTGTTTGATGCAAGTGAACACTGCAGATTTTTATGGTATTTTAGGGATAATTTAAATCTGTGAAACAGAACAGATTGTATATAATATGCAGAGATATGTGTACATACATGTTTTAAACGTAAAATACATAGTCTGTCTTCTAATTATAATATAGACTTTTATACATTTAGGCTAGGTTTCAAGATGGAAAAACATATGGGAGGATTTATACAATATACGAAATTCTATAAAATATTGAAAGTTAAATATACACTTTATAGTACCTGGAGACTGAAACAAAGTTCTAGTTAGATTGCTCTTCTCTAATTAAATTTTTAAAACTAGGAATTTTAGTTTTTGGTCTACTCATAATATGTAGCATTTATGACAGACGTCAGAAATCAATTCAAAAATTTTCTTAAAACTAGGATTACGCTGGGATTAGACCTATTTCAAACTAAACATATTATTTAAATTACATTACTTAAAATACTATATTTCCAAAACCTCTCAAAACGCCCAGGTCTGAACAAAAAAAAAGCCTAAAAGAAACGTAATAATAATTTTACACACGCTTGAATCTTCTTCAAATACACATACATCCACTGTTTACAACCTACTTATTAACCAGGTCCATTCACCCCCCGCTTCTCCATGGACAGTCTCCAGAGGTCCCATAAACTACCCCCCTCTCTCTCGCCATTTTCTCAAGACCCGAAACCGACTGTTCGATCGATCGTCGCGCGGAAAATGGTGGTCATAAAATTCTCGGCGTCCCGTGGCACACAAAGGTAGGGCTTCATTGTCACGTACGCATGACAGAGCGCATATGGTAGCAAGACAATGTGCCGTCGGAGGCTTATTGCGCGAGTATCAGATGGCATCGGGGCCACAGGAACGTGTTCACCGCGCGCCAGCCGATGTTCCTCGCTCTTCGGCGCGGTTTACACGCGCGAAATTACAATCTGACGCGACGAACGACGCGACGGCTTGCTTAACCCTGCGTTTCTCTTGGAAACCTTGCATGAAACAGTGATATAACCACCGACGTATTGTTATGAATAGTCTGAGGATGTATACGCATTTATGGGGAATTTCAGAATGCAAAAAGGTACAGAATTTATGCGATACGAGGAAAGGTGCAATGCACGTGGAGGATGAAATACATCTTTAATTAGTTTCTACTTGTCTAGCTGTATTTGTGAATGTAGGAATTTGCATAAACATCTACAGTCTAGTTGTGGATATTAAACCAATAATGAACTTTTAGTATAATATTCAGAAATCAGAAATGTAGATGTTGGGAATAATTTCATATTTGGGGAGTGTAATTTTAAAAGTAGCTATATTCGCTTGAGATAATAAGATAAGTTTAAAATTTCTGATAATTTCAATTTTCAGTATACAGGGTGTCCTAGATTTAACGTGCCAAATGTCAGTTCATTCTGTCAGTCGAGATAAGAAATAAATGTTATGTGAGCATAGGTTTTTTAACGCTTTATTGAAAAGTTATATATAAAAAAAGGAAATTTAAAACGTGTTGAACGCGCGTCCTACCGTTTTTCATACCTAAATATGCATGGTGAGATATATTTTACCCTCATTTTTTAAGGGAAATGGTTATTTATGGGAAAGAGTAAATACAACAAAAATGAGAATAGAATTCAAACCATAATTTAAACCTAATTACATATCTGTTACACTCTCTGAATTTTTTTTGGTATCTTTTTCTTGTTATCGAGACTTCCAACATTTTTCCTAAGTGGAACATTGACCCACTCATTTGCCAAATTGATTGACTCTACAAAACAAAAACATTTACATTTATGTTAACTACAATAACTCTTCACCCTCAACCAAGTTCTTTGAAACTAAAATTTAAAAAAGAAATGAATAGAAAAGGAGTTGATTGCTTTAACCTGAGAACAACTCATATGTATGTCCCACTAACCAGGAAAAAGTTAAATAAAAGTGATCGGGGTTGGAAGAGAGTACGTGACACACCTTTGGTAGTTTTCACCAGTTCAGTGGAAATGCCCTCAACTGGATGTATGCAAATGGACGATCGCGGATAATCTGTTGATATTAATGCGCGTAAATGTTTGCACTGGGCGCAGCGTTTGGTGGGGTGGTTTCCATCAGAAACGAGGAGGTTACCTCTCCTGGAATCGGGTTTTCTGCGCTGTCTGTTACGGTTCACGAACGTTCACTTTTTTATTGGTTTAGTTAATTAGCTGGGAGGATAGGTTTGTCGTTAATGAAGCGCTTGTTCTTTTGCCAAGTGGGGGGGAGGCGATGTAAATTGTGAGTCCAGCGAACGTGTTGAGGTACAGTTGTTTTTGATTTTGTTATTCATCAGGCTGGAAACTCGGAAGCTTGTTCGTGTCAGGAGGTTCGTTT
Organism: Calliopsis andreniformis; assembly: GCF_051401765.1. Lineage (NCBI taxonomy): Eukaryota > Metazoa > Arthropoda > Insecta > Hymenoptera > Andrenidae > Calliopsis > Calliopsis andreniformis. The sequence continues at coordinate 9,012,353 of NW_027480432.1, read as the reverse complement.
TGTAGAAACTTTTCTTTACTGTAGTTTGGTGCAGTGGGTTGGAATCGTTTTAAATTGCATAGCACTGGTTTCGTGAGAATAAATTGAGGATTGAAATGTACTGGTTTCTTTGGGATCGTAGTGCTTCGAAATCAAATTGGATCCATGCAAACGATTGTTAAAAATATATGGCAAGTTATGGCAGTAGGCTATCGAAGTTAGCCAACTTAGTGTTTGCTAATTTAATATTTGCAACTTTCTAGGAATCTTGAATTCTGGGCCAGAGAAGAGTTTACAAAGTTTAAAACGATCTTGTTCTTTTTTTTCTGTGAAATAATTAATGTACTTATTTTTTGTCAGGAAGTAATTAAATCAGTGAGATCAGAAGCAATATAATTCTATTTTTTAAAAATTAAGTTATGCATTGAATTATACTGTTCGTGTTTAAGTCAAATGAGTGCAAAAACAGCACAGTTACGTAATAGTGTTTTATACTACCTCCAACTTCACCGATTTAATTACATTTTAATGATTGTGAACAAATGAGTTACTTGCCTAAAGTTTGAACTGATTTCAAATCTTCCAATAGCATTGACTCTCTAAGATTAATTTTTACAAAATGGTTATTTACTCTCAGCCTTCACATTAGAAACTGTACCTCTTGAAATCTTAATACTTGCAAAAACACGTCTGCATAAATCTTTCAAAAATTGTAAATTAGTTTCTAGTAATCAAAATATACTAAAACTGGCTATTAAAATAAGAGAGTACTCGTGAATTTAAATTCAAAAATGCTTCAACAGTTATCTTACCAGTTGTGTCTTGCCATTTCAGTTTCATCTTACACAAAAATCGAGGTCTTAAGCTATTAATAATTAAATTTCATGAAGAGCCAAAGAACGTTTCCCTTTCTTAATACTTACATAAATTTATCCTTTATAAAAATGAAAACAATATGGAAAGTAATTATTTAGAATTTATAGTTTCGAATCAGCTTCCCACTTAGGATCAAGTTTCGAGTAAACAACACAGGTCATTGAATTAACCCCTTGACGTACAATTTTCTTTCCTAATATTATCACCTTTGCTGCCGATCTGAAACGTGTAACTACCTCAAACTGCCAACAAAAAAGTTTCTATTAAACGAACATAGACGTCTCACGCGATAGAGCGTGATCGGTTACTTGCGAAAAATCCTCATCACGCGTTACCGCGTAATCGGCAGCGAAGATATTATAAAAAGTGCACGAGCCAGACTCGTCAAAGTACGGCAAGGGGTTAATGACAATAGATTTCATACTAATTGTCATTTACTACCCAACTAATAAAATTTTGCATGGATTGCATTTTGACGTAAAGCTAGTCTAAACAATTCCTCCAAGCTTTCCTCTATTTATATATTATTTATTTATTATTTAACTATAACACCAGCTATTTCAAGACTTCTCCACTGGCCACAAATATTCCCACTATTATAAGCCCTCAACTCCGCAAATTAAACGTCACATTTCCCAGAATTTCCAATACGTACCACGGTCCCCAAATTACCAAAACACGTTACATCAGTCGCTCCCAGAATTATCGACACCTGTCCCAGAGAGACATGCTTGCATATTAATACCCCCAGATTTAGCAGGGTACCTGGATTCCAAAGCGTTCATTAAACTTGCAGATTCCTATTTTCTCCGTCTTCCTCTCGGCTGGAAGGGTTGACGTTCCGCGGGAGCATTTTTTCCCGTATCCGTGGCCACGATCGAGCGAACATCCTCCCTCGTTTAGCTGCTAGGCCTATCCAGGCCTCAGCCTCTTCGCATCCCTTAACGCGCCATTTCTTAAAGCGGATGGGACATTCCGAGTATTGACCCGTTTACCCTCCAACAGCCCAGACATTAGAGTCCCTATGGACGTCGACAATCACTCATTTGTTCTACGATAATTGGTCCAGGGAACTCATACTGTGCTTAGTTTGTGGTGGATACGATGGAATTGTCGGTAGAGCTGTTCGTGAGGAGGAATAAAAATGTGAGAAATCTGAGACTGTTTTCTGATGAAAAGGAAAGGTTCCTTTCCTTTGCCTGAGAAAAGTATCTTAGGCAATAGTAGAGTCAATTTACAGTCGAATAAATTTAATCCTGTATTTTCTAAACAATATTTACAATATTATTATTATTACCAAAAGATTGATTCAATTCTAATAAGAGCAGTCATTTCGTGTTTGATTCTTGACTAGTTCTTCACTGACAATGCTTCTCCAGTTAATCATACCCTAAACAGCTTCGACTGCTTCTGCTCTTCATCAATCATGATTACTAATTGCTCAGTAGGTGAAATCATTGATTTCATGTTAGTCGTAAAATATGACTCGTAATATCTAATCATTAATCAGGTCACATTTCGCTCGACTCTCTTCTCAACCCTTCCTCCTTCCCATGTCCCATCATTATCACGATGCTTAGATCGATCGATGCATCGACCAATTCATCGATCAGGCAGCCTAGATCGATGGCCCTTTCATACCCATTTACCTTCGTCAGGCACCCCACATTTGCTCTCAGTCATCTCGACAGCGATGCAAATCCCTCTCCCGATTTGATTTTCAAATCGTGCAAGTCACCTGTAATCTTCCCGACGCTTCCACCCACGACGATCAGACACGTGACCCGGGCCAAGGGGCAAAGGTCAAGCGGACATCCTCGGCGATGGACGCCGAAAGGGGTAGCTAGAGGCTTTGCAAGGCAAATCCAAGGGCTTGGGCCCATCATCTTCGGCTCTGGCCACGGTTTCGCGCTCACACTCTGCACGAAAATCGATGACTCCCCCTCCTGACTGTCACAGCTTCCACATCATCAGCAGTCTGTGCCTCTCGCCCCTTGTCTGTGCCGCCTCTGCCACTCGCCACCCTCTCCTGAAGCTAAGTTGGGCTAGGTTAGGCTGCGCGTTAACGTTTAGCGAGGACTTGGGCTAATACAGATCTCTATTTAATTGCTGTCGACGCCTGTGCTTGGCTAAGTGATCGATTGGCTGTAGCTGCGAATGCTTAGGCAAACTCAGGTTTTTATGAATGTATAGGCACCATTAAGCTATGTCTTCATTGAAGTTACAGTGAGGAATATTTTGTCTCTCATTGCTGTTTCTGAGAAATATTAATTTATACAGAGTGGACAGTGTGTAACTGACTGGCTTATATTGATATTGTAGATAAAATAAAAAATAAGAGCCTTTTTTAACACTAATCTTTTATTAATATTTAACAGTTATGTTAGGGTCCAAATATTAGGTACATGTATTTTCATTTTGAAAAAGTTTGTATATTTTTGTGTATTATGTGCATTGTATTATTTTCTGCTATTTTAAGGAGTTATTTCAATATAGCAAACTGTAGGTATTTCGTTTTTATTATAGTGAGAATAGGTAAAAATATTCTAATTTTAAGAGGTAGAACGTTTACCTACTTTTTAGTAATTCAATTTGTCACAGTCAACAAAAGTTGTTGAAGGGATAGAATATTCGATTGAATATTCTACTTAATTAATAATTACTTGTCTCAAATATGTGATAAAAAATAACTTTAGTTTCACGTTGCTCCCCTTCAAAATTTTCTACGTACCATACAACTATTCTTCAATTTCTACAAAAATTAAATTTTCGTAAATGGGTAGTTACTTTTTAAATGAAAATAAATATTTTGAAAGATTATATCAACCCTTTTACTCTCCAAGAATTGTATAATTTTTGTCATTAATAGAAAGTAAATATTTTTCTTCCAGAAGTTACACATTCATAAAATCTATAAATTGTTAGAATTCAAATTTCATTACTTTTTTCTTGTTGTCAATAAATGAATAATTTTATTCACTCGTTAAAAGCTATAGCCTGTTTCATTCTTATGGCATGGCACTCGTGAGATTTGTATTCAGATCACTCGAACGAAAAGAAACTGAATATTATTCGAGTGATAGGTTCATACTTCTAAATATTCTTGCTCCAAGTTTTTCAAAGATCCAAGAATAGAATTTCATCACTATTCCCAGCAGTGCTCAGCCTCTTTCTCGTCGCACCTTTCATGCCCGTTCCCCTTTTTCTGTTTTCTCCATCTAGAATCTTTTCTACTTCTCACTCCCCCTATTACCACCCTACCCTCTTCCCTCGCCCTATTATTCTCCTCCCTTCGCGGAGCGTTAGACCACCAGCTCGTTTCTTTCTTCATCCCTCTCTCCTTTACTCTCCTCGAAACATCTCTCTTCTTCTTGAGCTCGATCTAGTCCCTCATTTCTATTTACGGTCCCGTGGACTGTATCCAGCAGGAGCAAGAAGAGCGATTATCGCTTGCGATTACTGTACCTTCGGTTCAGAGCTTTTTCCCTTTAAATCTTCTTCCTGTAGATGGTGAAGAATTTTTGGGAACTTTTGTTGCTGTAAATTTTGACAATTTTTTGAGCCATTGGAGAGAAAAAGAAACAATGATTCAGTGCAAAAGAAGTTTTGTGAGATTTAGAAAAAGCAATGTTTTCACTGTAAATGAAGAAGTATTCAAAATTAATAGAAAGATCTAAAGAAACTTGCGAAATCTTCAGATTCACAATAATTTGTCCTCAGGTGTAAGATGTATTTTAAAATTAATTGTAAATAATTCAAATTTAGAAATTTTTAGGGGGTTCAGAAGAATTTTTGCTAGATTTGAGAATAGTAATCGTTTGGCTGTAGATAAAAAAATGTTTAAAATTGATAGAAAAACTTAAAGAAATCTCCAGATTCCCAACTTGCCCTCAGATGTAATTTTTGTAGTTCTAGAATTAATTGCAAATTAAATTTAGAAATTTCCAGGAGATTTTATATTCCCTTGAATTGCTTAATTTCATATTATCATCTTTTAATTTACTGAAGTTCTAATTAAAAATTTTGAAGCACCCTGTACGCATAAAATTCATACTCAACAATTTCTAAATCTATACTTGCAAATGAAATACATGAAACAATTATAATATCAATCTACCTGAACTCTAATTGATTATCCTTTCATCAGTGTTTGCAATATCCTCTATAAAAATAGATTTCCACTTCTTAATTTACACATGCTTTGACGTTCATTGATGATAACGATCGCTCGTCGCCTGCAGCAATTTGAATTCCACGTGAGAAGAATCTGGGTTAAATAGACGCAGAAATGTGAAGCAGGTGAGCGAGATTCATAGACGAACACTTATTCTGAATCGAATCGATGAAATTCTTGTGGGAAAGTAGGGGCACCATTATCGTAAGAAAATTTATTTACATTTATAGGCAGTGTTTGCACTTATTTCTTACCATTTTTGTATCACGTTTAACTAGTTATGAAACTAAAGAAAATTAGGTATATTATTTATTCTCTATGGGCTTGTTGACAACGAACTAAGACAAGGACCTTCTTTCTCTAGATAAGAAAGAAGGTTTTTCTGTAGATGAGGTTCTTTCTGTAGATAATTTACAAAAACTGAAGGGAACAAAAAGCTTGTTTGATCTAGTTAGCTATTTAAAAAAGCATGGTACATGATTTTACTCGACTACACAGCTTTGGACAGCTTTCCTCTTCCTGCTAGTAATCGTGCTAGTAATCGTGCTAGCACTCGTCCAAAGCAGCATGATTTCGGCAACGTTTCCCTAATTGCCGTGTCGAGGGCAGAGGAGCGGCGGAAAAGTTGGCTATCGTTTGCATCCCTTCACTTTTATCCGCGCTTCGATCGACGCAACCATCGCCACAGCGGGTTAACGAGGTCATCGCTAAGTCGAGGATCAAAGCGGGCACGGCCAGCGAGATCTATCATCGCGCGGATCTCTGACGAGCTCTTGTGCAGCTTTTTCCTCGGTTCGCGATTCCTTTGTTGCCGAACTGTGCTCTTCCACCGTCGTTCTCCTTCCTCGTCGCGGACGCGAGCCTAAAGCGTGTGATGAATTGGACTGCTGCCGCGTAAGGATGCTGTTTCGCTTTAAGGATAAATTAATGACTGCTCGACCGGTTCCTCGTTATGGGTTTCAGAAAACGTGGACAGATTTTAGGGGGTCTTGTTTTGGGAGAGTTTTGTCAAGTGGAGTGTCTTCTTGGTAGTACACTCGTTGCTGTGGTAGTTTGGTTGGAAGGGCTAACTTTGGGACTTTTGTTTGATGCAAGTGGACACTGAAGATTTGTACGGGATTTTAGGGATAATTTAAATCTGTGAAACAGAACAGATTGTGTATAATATGCAGAGATATGTGTACATACATGTTTTAAACGTAAAATACATAGTCTTCTAATTATACTATAGACTTTTATACATTTAGGTTAGGTTTCAAGATGGAAAAACATATGGGAGGATTTATACAATATACGAAATTTTATAAAATATTGAAAGTTAAATATACATTTTATGGTACCTGGAGACTGAAACAAAGTCCTAGTTAGATTGCTCTTCTCTAATTAAATTTTTGAAAATAGGAATTTTAGTTTTGAGTCTACTCATAATATTTGAAGCTCAAATCGATTTCTAATTTCGTTCTGTTATTGCAGTAGTATTTATGAAAATCTGAATTTGCATAAATTCCTACAGTCTACATATGAGTGATTAAAAAATAAGGAGCGTACAAAATGTTGCAGATGATTTGTGAATTAGTGGTTTATTTACCGTCAGTTTGATTTTGTTTTATCAGCAGTAGTCTGCTATGACTTGTACAGACTTGAGCAAAAATTCATAAAATATCGAAATTTAAATTCTTGACTTATAATTTTTAATAAGGTAGGTTCCATTTCTAGTAACGAATAATTTTCCCTATGAAAATTCAATCAAACCACTAAATATGATTTTAAGAGGATAAGTGAGACACAGAATTTAGATTCCCCATAGTACTTTTTCTTCTAAACTAAAATAAGAAAAAAATGAACACAGTTGTCATAAACATTCTCAATCTACTTCTAACAAAAGACCCCTAAATTTTCCACCCCCATTTAATACACCACTCATTCGTCTCATATACCCCACATTTTTATCTCAAAGCCCCACTCGTATCGTCTAACAAGAAACAAATTCACAAGGGCCGATGAGGCGCCCTTTGACCACATTTAATTCGAGATGGAAATCGGCTTTGCAAATATTCATGAAAACTCGCGGCGGAGAGGACGGATCCTTGGCTCGATCCACCGTCGAGGGGATTAAATTCAATCCAATCAGAAGATATCCTTTATGCCTTTGAAATCCAATCGGTGTCGCGGAGGGTGCGGGGTCTGGCGACGCGTAGTAGCGTATTTCGCACGGCACTTTGAATTCAGCTGGGATTCAATTTCTGCCCCCTCGCCACGGTGGACAGGAGCAGAGGGACATTAGCGGGATCTGGCATTCTTTTGTCTCTCGCGGCGAGTCGTAGATTCGACGGGATAGGAAGGGTCCCAGGGGCAGAGACCCAATTTAATTCGGGTGAATCCTCGGGCCCACGCTGTACCCCCTCTCTCGGTCGTTCCTTTACCTCTTTCGCCTTTTTCAGCTTGATGTACTAGGTGGGATGGAGAGACTCGAGAGTGAATTCGGAGATAGGAAATTGCAAACGTGTGAAAAGTTTATACACTTTTATATTATTAAATAATTTATATTATTTATGTATAGTGACGAATTTGTATAGGTTAACATGACCGATTTTGTGGGTTCGACTAAAGGCTGATTACAAACGATTAATCCTTGCTTTTCTAGAAAAATTTTTACACGATTTTAACTTTTCTAAAAATTCTGTTATGCTTGTAATTGGCCTTTGTTTAGACTGACGAAATTATCAGTCGTGTGAGCTTAAGTTTTAGAGGGACAAGGAATCTATAGTGGAACACTTTGAGTAATCGAGGCTTGGTCATATTTGATTGAAAATAAAATAGAAAATAATCTTTTGAGATAATGAATTAGTTCAAATACTTCATTACTTTTATTTTACAAATATCAGAAGAGTGATTTTATTTTGGTTTTATAAATGAAATTATTTATTTCAGTTAATTCGCTGAAATGAGGTAACAAATAATTTGACACGAGAAGTGCTTAGCCTAAATTGAATATTAAATATAGAATCGAGGAACTTTTACAGTCTAACTAAATAAAATAATACCTATATTAGTGTACTGATCATTTTTCAAATTTTGTTAAAAAGACTTTTATTAATCTGTTAATTTATTCGCCTGACCACATAGAGAAACAAGGGAGTCTAGTTAGTCTAAACAAAACCATTATTTGTTCAGAACAGGCTTGATTATAAGTACAAGATACAAGGAACTGTTTGAACAACCCTCGTAGCTCGAAGTCTGGACCTGAAAGGATTCACCATACATTGTGCTGTCTCGATACAAGTTCCACGAACCCCCAAGTTTTCTTGTAACTATTCTATCAATTCTTGTCTTCGACTTCAGGAACGCAAGTTCAAGCTGCTAAAGCATAAACTTATCTCAGAAATATGCTTCTTACATTTCCTCTGCGTATACCTGCTTACAAAGGATGAACTTGTATCGAGACACTACTATAATTCTCATTTTCCTTCGCACAGTGCTTTCGTACAGAAAAATTACGTTATCGTTGCAGAGTTACCTAAAAGGAAAACCTAGTTCATAGAGAGAAACCTAAAAGAAAAACCTAGTTCATAATAAAAGCTGCATGATAAAACATCTAGCTCGATCATCGAATCTGTCCCCAAACTATCGTCCCTCATATTATGTTACACCCTGTATAAAATATTCTGGGGTCGACGAGCAAAAGCGCGCTCAGGCTCGCCACGTATATGCATCCTTGGACACATAAAACGCGCCCACGTACAACAAAGAGGGGACATAGGTGGCCTCCTAATTTTTTTATCGGCCCTTCACCATCAACCGACTATGAGGTCTCTGCCCGTACAGGTATACACCGAGAGCTATTAGAGCTTTCTAATATGTCCTTTTTTTACGTTGCGGCCAGGACCCTCCTCCGCCTCTTCCTCCTCCTCTTCCCTCTCTTCTCTTTCCCTCTCGGCTCTTTCTCGGTCGCGAATACGTTCCGCTCGTGCTTCAGTGATTAAATGGTACTGGGACGCGTTGCAGTTTTCTGGATGCCTCGCGCGAGTTATGGGATCGTTAGCGCGGAATTTGTTTTTATTTTTCCAGGACGTTGACGAGAACCGCTCCGATTCGAATTCGTTTTTCTGCTCGAGTTGCGCTCTTCTTCTAGTATTCCAACCTGTTTCGTGCTTCATTTTCCCTGCCTGGGTAATTTGCTCGCGTGATTATTCTAGAGAGTTGAAAGTGGAGCGTGTTTAAGCTTTTGAGGAAGCAATTTTTTTCAGGGTTAAATGGAATAAATACATTTTAGTTTGTTAGTGGTTTTCTTCAGGGTCAGTCGAGATATATTTAGGCAAGTAAAGAGATAACGAGTAGGAATTTTCTAGAGAATTTTCTAAGGAATACTTGCTTTTAAGAGTTTTTATTGTATGTATATTCTGTGATTAAGTATGAATTTAAGAAAATTTAAAGGTACATATATACATACAGAAGCCAAAAGTTTACGAACACTTGCTAATTCTGATTAAGGTTATGTCTAGGGAAAATATTTTTAGTTTGAAGTCAGTAATCTCAAAAATACTTCAATTAGCTATTCATTGTTATTTAAATTTTGTGTTTTTAGTAAGGTAATCTTCATTTTCCTTAATTTGAGAGATGATTCTAAACTTTTGGTATGTATGGGCTAAGTCTCCTCCAAGGGGTTAGAGTTGTATATTTAGTTTAGGTATTGTTAAATGTGTCTAAATTGTTTGCTGCAAATTTTTTTTAGAATTGGAGTACATAGGTAAATACTTTAATCTTATTCTTTATTTTTATGAAACGAGGAAATATGTCTTCTCAAAGCTCAAATAGAGATACTCAATGACCTAAATTCTCTAAATAAATGAATCTATAAGAAAATCTCAATCTTCACATTCCCAAGAGACCTAGCTCTCAAAGCATTTTCTATAAAACAGCGCTATCCTGAAGGGTTACAGAAGCTTTTTCAGAAACTCAAAAGCATAAAGTCAAGTCTGCACCGAGAGGTCACTCTCCCACACCAAACCATCGTAAACTAAAGCGCCCAGACCATGTCCGATAAGATCCATCTGACACGGAGCACAAAGAACACGATCTCTAACGCTAAGCACGCGAGGAAATTAAGGCAGGGTGTCCTCTGGGAGGCCAGCGAGTCTACGAGCAAAAAGGTGCATTCATAGTCCTTCCTGTATTCCGCCCGCGCAGAGTAACCAGGAGGCACAGAAAACAGACGACCAGTGGATTTTCTTCTCGAGAGATTCGTCGTGCACACGCGTCAGACACGTATTTTCCATCGGCCTGCTCTCGACAATGGTCGCCTTCCAGAAGCGCCTTTCAGAGTGGAACCGGCCCGCCATTTACCATAGGATTTTAGAAAGGTTCCTTTTACAAAGTGGAGCTCTAGTTAAGTTTTTGTTGGCTTCCACCGTCGCCTCCACCCACCCATCGCCGTCTCCCTGCTACCTCAACCCCTCTCGCCCCCTTTCATCTCGTCTCTTCCTGCTGCAAGGCCTTTCTGCTCGCGTTCCATTCGCCTCTGCCGATCAGGATCCATCTAACCGATTTCGAGGATCGCCTTATGGCTGGCTCGCGTGAGACCATCGACTCGCCTTTTATGCCTCGCCCTGCGAGGGGGAGCAGCGAAGGAGACGAGGAGACTCACCTGAGCTTGTCGCAGTGGCGATTGGGGAAAGGTGGGGATGGTGGGAACGGGTTTTCTGAGGTTTTCGAAAATGTGGATTCTGATTTTGTTTTTTTTAACTTACTGAATTGGTGCATAAATTCGTGTCACGTCATTTCTCTCTTTTTTCATTTGGAATTGTTGATATTCAGCTAAATGTGTCCTTATTATCACAGATTTGTTATACTTGAGGGCATAGAAGATTGCATAGGCGCAATAAGGGTGTAAGGTTATCTCAAGCCTCTTTTGCGGATATCTCCTTCATACATTCTTCATTTAACATAACATTCCTTCATCCCAGTATTTTTAAAGTTGAAGAAAAATAGAATATTAGGAAGTATAGCTTGGCAATCATCATGATATAAATATGGACTTTATATTTTCGTAACCATGTTTTTGCATGCATCTCCTTCTTGCAGATAACGCCTCAATTATAAGCAGCAACAAGAAGCAATAACTATTTTATAACATTAAAAAAAAAAAGGAGAGAGAGAGAGAGAGAGAGAGAGAGAGAGAGAGAGAGAGAGAGAGATTTTACGTTTGAAAAAGGGGAAAGTGTCATGACATGAATTTATGAATTAGCCAAATATTTTGAATTTTTTAAATAAGATACAATGCAAAATTTAGGATAAATGAGTTTATGAATGAATTGCTTTTGGAAAGTGTTCGAAAGATATTTAGAATGTATAGTGTGACAAGGATTAAGAAAAAAGAAAAGACATTTCACGAAAGTAGTCCATGTCCCATATCGTGCTTCTATTTCATCAAGACGAGTACATCCTCCTCGAGTATGGATAAATATCACAGAAATGTTGACACGGCGATCGCTTGGGAACTGGCCCATAAATTCTATATGAAACGAGCCGCAGACGCGACAAGATTATCTCTTCTCCGTGCTTCCTCCGCGGTGCTCGTCCTAAAGTAAATACGTGAATAGATTCGGAAAGAAAAAAGATCAAAGCGAGGGGGTGATCCAGGTTGAATCGAATTTCTCCCTAAACGAGGATTCTCCGCGAAAACGAGCAGCTTCAAAGGAAAATGGAAAATTGCGTGCAGTTGGGGACAGCCTGGAATGTTGAAGATTTCGTTTGCGGGGAAAGAACTTGGGTCTCTGCTGTAATAGGAGGAATTCTTGGCGAGAACCTTGGCAAAATAGGGTGATCCTATCTTTTTAATTCTTTAGATACACCTTTTGGAAAAATTACTTGTAATAGAACAATCAGTCACATTTTTATTAAGAATGAATTCATTTATAATTACAAAAAGAAATAGGAAGTACTTAGGTGTGAACTTTAACTTTGTTTACTTAGGTTCTTATCATCATGCTAACTATAATGTTTTATTGCTCCCAATATATTTTTGATTTTTTATCGGTACCTCGGAGATACATAAATCAATCAAACCTAAAATTATTAGGACTCGGTTTAAAAATTAATGGTACTTGCACATAAGAAAATACAGAGTTCCCAAAAGAATCAGTTTTTACATATTAGCTCACGCAGTATATTGGAAAAAAATAACACATAATAATATGCAAACTATTGGAAGTTCAATATCCTTCTTAATACTTCACAGATAAAAAAGAACTTTTACTTAGGCTCACTCCTTCTCAGTTTCAATTTCTTCAATAATTGTGTTTACCAAGATAAGAATTTGCATAAACATTCTACTCATAGTATTTTTCTTTATTCAATACTTCAGTCCACACAGCAACCACTCAACAGTATTTTATGAAAACAGAAGCTCTGCAAAGAACAATACCGTCCCCCACTCTGAAAGGCAGTCACCCCAGCCAAAACCCTTTCCCATATCGATTCTCAGCCCCAGAGAGGCAGAAACAGAGGGAACACCAATCAAAAGTTGAACCGAGGTAGCCGCGGCTTAAACGGATCCTCAAGCACCAGGAAGACGCGTTTTGTAAGGGAACACCGCGGTATCATCCTCCAGCTGGTAAACAGCTGCCCACATCCTGTCTCACGTACGCAACGTGGTTCTCGTGTCCTCTTTCTTCCTGTCCCTCTCGGAACAGCCGATCACTGACTCCTTTCTTCTTTGTCTGGCCTCTTCGTCTCTCTGTCCTTTTCAGACCTTTCTCGATCCTTTTCGTCTGTCTCGGTTTCCCTTCGATCTTTTCGTCTCTGTTGGTTCCAATTTGATCCTTATCGCCTGTCCTGGTCCTTCTTTGAACTTCTGACTCTCTTAGTCCTTCTTTGACTCTCTTCGTCTTTCTTGGACCTAATTCGATCCTTTTCGTTCACCTTTGTCACTCTTCAACTTTTTTCGTCTTTCTTGGTCTCTTTTCGTCTTTCTTAGTCCCTCTACGACTCTTTGTGTCTCTCTTGGTCTTGGATCCTCTTCGTCTTACTTGATCCTTCTTTGACCCTCTTCGTTTCTCTTAGTCCTTCTTTGGTCTTCTTTGATCCTTTACATATCTCGTAGTCTTCTTTCGACTCTTCCTCTCTTGGTCCTTTTTTTGTCCCTCCTCGTCTTTTTTGGCCCTCCTTTGACCCTCTTTATCTCTCTTAGTCTTCTTTCGACTTTTCCTCTCTTGGACCTTCTTTGACCCTCTTTGATCCTTTGCATCTCTTTTAGTCTTCTTTCGATCTTGGTCCTTTCTTGACCCTTTTCATCTCTTTTAGTCCTTCTTTGACCCTTTTCGTGTCTCTTGGTCGCCCTTTGACCTTCTTCATCTCATTTAGTCCTTCCCTGGCCCTCTTCGTCTCTCTGACTCCTTCTTTGAACCTCTTCGTCACTCTTGGTCATTCTTTGATCCTCTTCGTCTCTGTTGGTTCTCCTGAGATCCTCTTCGTCTCTCTTGGCTCTTCTTTGACCCTTTTTAACTGTCTGCGTCCCTCTTCGACTCTTTTCGTCCCTCTTCGACTCTCCTCGTCCCTCTTCGTCCACACTCGTGTCCAACTGAGGTGGAGCAAGGGGCCCCAAACAGCGGTACCAAAATGGAGGACAGGTGCATCGCGGATGCGCAGAACGTTGAGCGGCCGGCACGCGACTCCTGGGCCCTCTGCCCATTAAAAATCATGTGGGGATTCGCCACGTATTACGCACATGCTTTCACGCGTGTACGTGTCGTATTTATGAGGCCTGAGCCACGACGCTCAACGTCCCGAAATGGTTATCCAATTATGATAAAGAAAATGAAATGTCGACAAATTAGGTTACTTAATTCTTGGTGTCATTCAATTTCTACATCCTTGAGGATCCATATTTAGAATGTTTTTTTTTCTTTACAACAGATGTTTAAATAGAGCAATCCTTACGCAGAAGTCTGTAATCTCTTAATTCCATTACTGATGCGATTTTTTTTATAAATGAATTGCTGTTGAGTACTCTGTTCTTGGAATCAAATTTTCAGTGGATTAAATATTACGTATACATTTTCAAAGTAAATAATGAAATAAATTATTGAAGACGTGCAGTGTCAGACAAAAGAAAATTTTAAATTACAATTTGTATTCATATCTTTTACGTGACATCTGTCCTGGGATATCCCTTGATCTTCCACAACGCATACATATTCAGTATTCCCTTTTTTATTATTATTTTTATGGTATTTCATGTCATTTATTTGTTACACTTTCTTTCATTCATCACTGTCAATATTACATATATAATACAGAATATATTTACCAAATCTTCATCTCTTTTTAGTTAAATAGTCTCTCAGCTCTTGCATCAAATATTTCAAATTTCAAAGAAAGATAGTCAAGAAAACCTTCCCATCTTTAACAGACTATGTACTTTGTCCTCAATTATTTATACAATTTTAAAGTACAGTATAATTTTTGCCTACCAAACAGCCGCTTCGAAACACAGTGAAACATGTGCTTGGCTTTGGCACGTGCATATATCAATTATGCGTGCAAGCAGGTAGCTGTATGCGTGCAAGTGCACACCGCGCCGAATGCATTTATCGTCGAGATCCAAGGCGATAGATTAGCGCGCTGCGCTAAACTGTTTAAACGCTAACCGGCCAGATAGTATCGCGACCACGAGAACCAGCTACCCCCGTTAATTAGCCCTTGCGAGTCGCGATTCGACCCGATTCCCTTTGGCTACCGTCTTTGGGGTGACTGTCGCGCTGTCTTGATGTTCGCTGGTTGATAATGTGAGAGATTGGTTAGATCTAAGGAAGCACGCTGCTATTTATAATTAGGGATTCTAATTGAGCTGTTTATTACTCGAAACATCAATCAAATGTTTTGGCAGTAAATTGTAGAAGATTTAAAATGTCAAGTTTAAGCACTTTGTGAGAGGCTCCATTCTTCAGTCTTGTGTTTGAAATAAGAATAGACTAAATGTTCTGCTGTTGGTCAGAAAAGTATGAGATTACCCTAGTTAAATAATACTGTAATAGAAATAAAAAATAATAGTCTTTTTTGTATGTACTCATTCATATGACAATATGATAATATTAATTAATAAAAAAATAATAGTCTTTAGTGGCAATATAGGTATATTTAAAAACAACATTTGATAGTCTTGTTCAAGTATCTAGTAAAAATTTGTGAAAGAAGATATACAATTTTAAATCATTTTCCTTTTTATTAGTATAAAATTTTATATAATATTTACTTCATAGTTAATGTGACAGACTCGTAATATTGTAGATAATAATTCAAAATTTTAGCATTTTTATATACCATCGTTTGACCTCTATTCAAATCCCACCTACCAATGAAATATTTCAAATTGATTTTATAGTTGTGAAATGTAGTGCAGTTTTCACGATTTTCGTTTTTTCTAACAATTTTCTTAATTTGATTCCATCTCCATCTTTCCTCCTCAATTTCTTAATTTGGAGGAAAGATATGAAACAGTTACTGTTAATGTCTACCTTGGCGATTTCTGGGCCTCGCATTAAAACCTCATTAGCTGCATTCGTAATAACGTGCTGATAATAAACAAGTTTCACATACAAGCTTTTTAGGGGGAATGTGTCAGGGGATGGGTGAAGGTGGTGTCAGGAGATTCTGCAGGTGATTCGAAGTGGAAATTGTTAGCATGAATCGTGATAGCAGGGTGTGTTTTAAGGGTTTGTGGTGGGTTAGATATGCTCTTTAATGTATACAGGGTGTGGTGGTAATTATCTGACAAATGGATGATTTAATCGAATATAAAGTGGGTCGATAGATTACAGGTTCTTTAGTAGAAGCATGTTGGCGTTCGAATCTGGCTTTAGTAGAAGCGAGTAGTACTATTGAAAAACAAAAGTATTTTCAATATTAATACATGAAAACAAAAATATTCTCAATATTAATACATGAAAATAAAAATATTCTCAGTATTAATACATGAAAACAAAAATATTCTCAATATTAATACACAAAAACAAAAATATTCTCAATATTAATATATGAAAACAAAAATATTCTCAATATTAATCGTTTGAGTGCCACTAGTCATTATTATTTCCCAATCGATAATTGCCACGCGACGCGATAGCGCGTGTCATATTCTGTTATACTCTATTTTACATTACTAAATTTATTATATTATTATAGTCATGATTGTTTATAAGAAAAAAACAAGTACGTCTACAAACTGTAATATTGCTCCAATTTTGTTTTAAATTATCTAAAATTGAATGGTAACAGTAAGTCACGTTTCGACAAAAATCAGGCGTGTTGTGATCGTCGAATTCGAAACCCAGATAGCTGGCACTGTTCGAGCAACAGAGAAGAAGCGCAAAATCGATCCTTGGCACTCAAACGGTTAATACATGAAAACAAAAATATTCTCAATATTAATATATGAAAACAAAAATATTCTCAGTATTAATACACGAAAACAAAAATATTCTCAATATTAATACATGAAAACAAAAATATTCTCAATATTAATACATGAAAACAAAAATATTCTCAATATTAATACATGACACAAAAATATTCTCAATATTAATACATGAAAACAAAAATATCCTCAATATTAATACATGAAAACAAAAATATTCTCAGTATTAATACACAAAAACAAAAATATTCTCAATATTAATACACAAAAAAAAAAATATTCTCAGTATTAAAATCTCAATCAATATCGTGAAGCATCATGGTAGCAACCTTAACCCCGACTCTCGAGCGCAAAGGCCGCGCACAGTAGTGTTACAGAGTAAGAAACGGAAATTAATGCGCGATAAGGCGAGGATAAATTACGAGACGGCTCTCTGTAAGGCTAGAAAAGACATTCCCTTATCTTGCATCGGTCCAAGATGTATCTCCGATGTTATCGGCCGCCGCTGAAACCCCTTATCTGAGCGGTCGTGACAACGAGCCGACCGATTGCATACCGCGTGAAATACGATCGACCCTGAACGCGACGTGGTAAATTGCGACCTGACAATTCCTCCCAGGGAATCGTATTGGACGCGCTCGTACATAGTCGGGATTAAAAGGTGTTCACTTCCACCTGTCCGTCCATTATCGTGCCAGGGACGATCGAGAAAACAATCCCCCGAGCGATTAATAATTTATACCGACAAAGTGTCGCGCGTCTCGATCGCGAGACCAACGCTGGCGTGCATTAATATTTAACGGCCGTTTAACGAAACGCTTTTCGCACATTAAACGCGATTAAGTCCCCAACCGAGCGCTGTATTAAGTTGGTTGACATACTGTTCGACGTAATTATTGCCCTCGGTCTGTGTGGTCGATTCTGAACGATTACGAGCGATTACCAGCGAGTGGTTTTTGGATTTGCATTTTTCTGGGGAGAGAGATACAGGGTGGCCGAGTTTCAGCGATAAATGGGAATTATTCGTCAACTATTTAGTGAATAGGAAAATGGTTCGAAGAAGGAATGAATGGTTTCAAGGGGGGATGTAAGGTTTTTTTATTTTTTTTTATTTTTATTAAGCTATAAAACCTCTACTGGGATTATTAGCAGCATGCACATTACTGTGCTTGCTAACATTACAAGAATAGCTTAGAACCTAGAGTTGACAAGTTACTGATACATTTTTAAATTGTTTTCTAAAGGTGCAAGCAATGAAACTTTAGAAATTTGTGAATAACAAGTAAATTTTCTGTAGGTGATAGTGTGTAGGTCATACGATTATTAATTTTGATTTTTTTTTAAATGAGACATGTAATTTTTAATGCAATCATCGATTCAGCTTGTTATTTCCCATAAAAAGAGTATTAACCTACTCGTGTCGAAGGATTAATAGAGTAGGAGAATTTGAAGCATTAGATGATATTGACCAAAGTTGACCTCCAGTTGACCTACTCGCGTCCACCTACAGAAAAACTAATTACGCCATCTTATATTTCTATTGAAATCATTAATTTCTTTTCTGAACCATTTTTCTATTCGGTGAATAGATCAAGAGTAATTTGCATTGATGCATTATGAAATTTTAGGGAAAACATTCTCAGACGTTTGTCATGTTCTTCCACATCCTTAAGAAAAGTATGACAGTTGTTTTATATCTTTCAGTCATGAAATTCCAAGGATAAAGATAAAAATCGTTTATGATTATGGTACTTCAAGGGAATGTAACCTTCACTCAGAGAATTTATTTTAAAATGTATGAAAATGTAATGCTAAAAAACGTTTAAGATATATAAAATTTCAGTATAATGTATGTGTGTGTATTATCAGAAATATGTAATGTGTAAAGCATCGCAGTTGAGTCAGTGATATTTATTAGACATTTTACAGCTTTTAGTATAAAATATTTTTATTGAAATCTTCTTTGTTGAAATCTTCTTTGTTGAAAACTTCTTCATCAAACAAATTGTTCGGTGTCAAAGAGTTACATAGCATTTTTTTATAAACAAAAATTTCAGCAATTTTTAGCATACATAGCATAAATTTTAGCATACTTGAAAAATATTGTAATAAATTTCTGCTATTTCCCACTTTTTTTACAAATATATTTGAAATTTATTAGATGTCAGTCTCTTAAATATTCTTCTCAAATATTCTTCTTACTAAAGAACTCTGTGGATAACAATACCCATAGTTAATGTTCAATTGTCGAAATTGTACATAACACACTAAAATTACAAATAAAACTCCTGAAACTAGTTTAATAACTGGTACAAATACTTTGAATTCTCAGTAGCATAGCAAAAATGTCCAATCTCTAAATTCCTCACAGCTTAATCTGAAACTTTCTAGATGTCTGTTGTTATACTAGCACCTAATTTATTACACACTACATAAATATTTATTTTATAAATAGAATCTGTATGTTTAATATAATTACAAGAAATTTCAACGACTTCTACTATGCTACTAAATGCACATTCTTAACCCCCCAACTTAATTAAAAGAAACAATCTCAGCATCCTCCTGAAACGCCCAAGTATCCAAAGCTAAACAAAAAAGCAGCTCACAAAGTAGCTCAAAATCTCGAGCATCCCAGCAACGAGCCAGCACACCCCGCGACCCCTAAATTCCTCTCGAATTTAACTGGCTATCACCGTAGCACGATACACACGAGGGCACGTTCGACGCGTTCAGGAGACTCGCCCGAAAATAGCTCCACTTAGCCAAGTTAACAGGACCTTTTTCCCTGAGTCGTCAGCGGGGCGACTGAGAGGCGAGCTTGACGCCAGTTCGCTTTAACCGGTTTGGGAAAAGGAGGATCGGATAAAAGTTAAGCGAGGTAAAGAACAGAAGCGAGGGCCGACGGACACCTTGTCCAACAAGATTTAGTTGAACTGCAGTCCGTGGTGCACCTGCGTGGCGCGTGCTACGGAGATGCATCTGTCGCGCTTGCATGCAGCCACGTGCGCGCGAACGCTCGCGGATATGCGATACCGCGCATAGACAGAAAACGAACAGCGTTTCGGGCTCGAGGGCTGGAGGCGCAGTTGCTCGGTTCAATTTGCCTGGGTCCTTCTTGATCGATTCACTCTTGAACTTGTAGTACGTTCTCGTTGTGAGCTCGATTGATACGTTCACTGTGGTTTGGAATTATTTGGCGCTGAGGGATCTGGCTTTTAGCTTTGGTAGAACGAACATTAATTATTAATACTATGATGTGTTCTTCTATTGTTTTCGTTATAAGCTCGCTGATTTGTTTGTTATATTGTTTCGTAGTGTATAGAGAAAATGAGTTACTATCGAATAGGTACATGAACGAGTTTAAAAAGCTTCTCGTTATAAAGTCACTGTTTCTTTCATTACGTCTTGGAATGATGTATTTAAGATTAACAATTCTTGTTTTCACTTTCGATAAAACGAAAATGGGTTAGCAGTATATGGCATGGATTGAGAAATAGAGTCATTTAAACTCGACAAATCTTGCTTTCAATTTTATTAAATCAGAAAAGAGTTATCAATGTCCTGCCGTGGATTGAGAAATTGTTTCGTTATAAGCTCGCTGCTTTAATCGTTATAGCCTTGAATTATTACGAGTAAACGAATTTATTTGTATTTCGTTTAGGAGGAGAGTGATTAATCCAATTTCTTAAATTCCTGGACAAAATAAATAAATGATAAATAGATTTTCTATATTTTAAATATGGAAAGATTTATTATATCATTCTAAGTATATAAAGGTATATTATACGCTCTCGATAAAATAGGAAAAGCATAGTAAAAAAGCATAGTAATGATCGACGAAAGTCGAATGTGCATTCAAAGTAATTGTCTCTCCAGTAATATCCATTAGATTAGGTGGGTGCAGTTATCCCTTTTTATCAGAGAAGATAAACCTCGAAATAAAACGTGTTACGTGTACTCGTTTCCCTTATCGAATCTGCCTAGAAGCCTATCTATAGTGGCGTCCACTTTTTCAAATATAATAACACTCTGGATTGGACATTTCCCTTCTGTTCTATGTTATATAGTTTAGAAAGCGAGTATGGAATATGTGTATTGAAGTATTATTAAATATTTAGTAGGAAAGAAAGTATCGTAATTTAGTAGATTAAAGGTTTTACTGGTGAAACATAAAAAGATTTATATTATATGGAACACTGGTACGTCGGTGCTCTGATGCAAGTTAACTGCATGTTAATGAATGTTTAGATTCGTGTGAGCTTCAGGGGAAAACACCATGATACGAATATTTGAAGATAAAAGTGCAATTAAATGTAATGACCGATGCCATTATTTGAACATTCTTTTCAATTTTAAGTTTTTGTAGTCCACAAAGAATGGGCTTCTCATAATGTTCCTTTTAATTTATATTGAAGTACATACAAATAAATTTTGTAGTTGTATTTAATTGCGTTATTCGATCTTTCTATTTAGAACTACATAAAAAGACATATAGATGTGAAATTTTACTCTTAATATTAACGACAGCTTGCAGCAAGATATTCTCGCAATTTTTGTATGCTTCCAGAAAAGTGATTTTTTTTCATTGAACAGCTGAAATACAAATTTAGGAATTGCAATTACTCATAATTTCTTTATTTGATTATTTTAAAGTCACGAATCGCTGCTTAAAAATATTGTTTCAAAGTGTTATATTATGACGTCTGTCTATCTCATATATTAGAGATATGAAAAGACTAGTTCGAGTCCAGCAATTTTTCACACCTCTGCGCCCAGAGTCACAAACCAGAGTAACCACTCTAATCGCCTAGCTGTTATGCAGTCATTAGCCCATAACGATCTTTTTATCGTTCATGAAAAAAGCAGATTAATCGACAATACATCCGCTACAGAGTGCCTTATAATTTCTTCGTACAAATAACTTCCGTGAATTTAAAACTGTCAGTACCTACTCCAGTGTCTTCAGAATATACGTTTATTAATCAAATCTTTTTAAAATTCGTCTGAACTTCATGCTACTTAAAAAGTTCATTAGTTAACAGTGTCATCATTCCATTTCGCGTAGACAATTGTGCCCATAATTATGAAAGTGGTCTAAGTCAAAATTTAAAAAAAATGAATTTATCAGTTATTTCACACCACATTATTTTAAACTAAATTTATTCAATGTAATTTTTACGATATCGTAAAAAATGAACCATTAGATAGTGGTTGTTATTTTAACATTATATGGAATTCATTTAGTGTTAATTATGAAAGTGGTCTAAGTCAAAAATTTAAAGAAATTATATAAACATAACTTGAAAATGGCGCGTGGTCATTTAAAAAATGTTTAAATCGCGTAGAATATAATGAAAGAAAATCTAATTTTGATAATTTCTGGAATCTAAAGGATTTTGAAACCCAGAATCTATATCTGTGTACTACAGTTCATCAACGATTAATAAAACAAAGGCGGCCCAGAACTTTTGAAAGACCTATGAGAAAATGCAGCTACAAGTATTTTTTGTCAAGAAATAATAAGTCAGAAGTGTTGGTTTGCAGGAACATCAATGGATGAGATTCTTGAAAAATGAACCTTATAAAATGTTCTATAACATTTCTTTAGATGATTCTAAATTCCACGTTTTGGATCTTTCACCTAAAAGAGGAAGATCCAAAATATACGGAAATATTAAGCTACTTCCTTTATACACCACCACTAGACCAGTATCGGAAGAAAAACATAAAGATATTATGTGTTTACTACCATACATTCTTCCAGTTTTTCAAGAACATTTGAAAAATCTTAAAACCTCGAAAGGATAAATATGCATTACTTTTTTAGAATCATTAATAAATGTGCATGAATTATTTCATTAAAGTTATTGTTTCAAATAAAACCCATGGTTCTTTATTGCTTTAAGTCATTTATAAGACATTCAGTTCATTTTGAAAATGGTCTAACTCAATTTAAACGTTAAAAACAACATTTTCGTACGAGATTCACACAAAATTTCATATTCATAATAAATTTCTATCAATCAAGACTATTAAGATTCTAAATAAAAAGGTCGCATAATGTAAAAATATATTTTAATTTATGCAAATGCAATTCATTAAATATCTCGAAACAAGAAATATATGACTTAGACCACTTTCATAATTATGGGCACAATTGACTGCTTGCGAACACATGCAAATAAGTGCAAGGATTGCCAACTAGCCCTGTAACAACTAGCCCCACTCTCTCAGCCTGAGAGCAGTCCAAGTGACTGCTCGTGAACACATGCAAATAATGGCAAGGATTTTCAGCTTGCCTCTGTAACTCGCCTCTCTCAACCCAGAACCATGTTCACGAATGACAGGCAAACGCTTCAGTGGACCAACATTTTCACCAGTATCCCCCGTTCTCGAATCGTCACCTTCGAGACACCCTGTAGATCACTTAGAACCTCGTTCCTAGGAACGACAGTGGAAGTTGGCGTCGGTGGTAGTAGGAGTACCGTTGCTTGCGTTGCATCGCGCGGCGAAAGACCGAGGCAATTTCCAGCTGCACAACAATGCAGTGTTACGGCGTGTTGCGAAAGCACGCCGGACCGAGGCTGTCCCCGTCTCTCGTCTGTCGCAATTTACGATCTAGTCCGGTGGTCTTAGACGTGCCTTGCGATCGGAATCGCCGACACTCTGCATAGCTCGCGTCTGTTCGCCGACGTGGCCGACGTCGTCGATAAACAGCCGCGACCTGGGAGAAAATTTAGCTTCCTGGGAGAAAATTTAGCTTCCTGGGAGCACAGAAAACATATTGAAAAACCGATAAGCTGGATATGGGTTAGCTAAGCTACTCTTAACCATTTCGCGGCGAACAGCGCCTTTTGGCGCTCAGCTATAGATGCTCTCTCCGAGCGAACAACGCCTTTTGGCGCCATTCGCTTTTATCAGTAGCTGCCCAATAATGTCCATTCAGTCGTTTGTTTTCGATACGCTAGCAGTACACGCTTCTTGTGCAGAGATTTTTTTACATAATCAAATACAATTATCCATAAATTTTGCCCCGTTCATGGATACATGGACGACGAATATGAGCTGCGATAGTGTGGATCCAGCTGCTTGGAGCGTAATACGTTTCTGAGCGCTCCGCTGCGAAAGGGTTAATAAGAGGGCGCTTCGAGCGTGTAATAGTTCTGTAACTGGCGAATTTTTTCTGGCTTGTCCCAGAAGATGATACTAAAAGAAAGTGACATAGTAGGTCTATAATTCGTTGGGTGTTATGGGAAAAAGGATTATGTAAGGGTTTTGGTTGTGTTGGAGGAAGTTAGTAGAATAAGTGTAGTACACGACCAGGTAGGTGGTCGTCGAGCGAGCGTGCAGGGCTGTTAGCTATTTGGCTCTTGAATTTGAGGAGGCAAGGGTTTGGGCCATGAAGTGGCTGCAGCTGTGTGTAGTTGTGTCTATGTGTTTTGGGGAAATTCGTTTTAGGGATCTGGAAGGTCTCAGTCTGGTTTTGATGATGTGCTCTTTGCTGGGGAGACAACGTCTGCGGGCTGGAGTGGGCATTCACTTTCTAACTTCTAATGAGAGAATTGTTTTGACAGTTTTATAGGTTAGTCGTAACGCAAGGGCAAGTTTTTGGTGATTTTATATCGACAAAGATTTCATTGAAATCCGTCTTGTATGTATGTGTAAAGAATCTTTAGTGTTAGTTAAATAGTGTGTAATATTTATTACTCTTCGCGTATATACCATATGAGTATCAAGTCAGACCCAGCGAAGTCAGTGGAATACGTTTGAAATCAGCACAGCAAATTTAGGACAATAAGTCACAAGTCAGACGCAGAGGAATCAGTAGAATAAGTCCCAAATTAGACACAGGAAATTCGGTGTAAGTCGCATGTCAGACACAGCACATTTAATAGAATAAGTTCTGAGTCAAATTCAGTAGAATAAGTCAACAGCCATGCACATCAGACTCAAACGCAGAGAAATCAGTAGAATATGGTTCAAGTCAGACATAGCACAGTCAGTAAAATAAGTCCACGACAGACACAGCACATGTAGTAGAATAAGTCCTAACCCAGACACAGAGAAATCAGTAGAATATGTCTCAAGTCAGACATAGCACAGTAAGTAAAATAAGTCCACGTCAGACACAGCACATTTAGTAGAATAAGTCCTAACCCAGACACAGAGATATCAGTAAAATAAATATCAAGTCAGACATCAAATTCAGTAGAATAAGTCAAAAACTAGGCACATCAGAATCAAACAGAGAAATCAGTAGAATATGCCTCAAGTCAGACATAGCACAGTCAGTAAAATAAGTCCACGACAGACACAGCACATGTAGTAGAATAAGTCTTAAACCAGACACAGAGATATCAGTAGAATAAATATCAAGTCAGACATCAAATTCAGTAGAATAAGTCAACATCCAGGCATATCAGAATGAAACACAAAAAAATCAGTAGAATATGCCTCAAGTCAGTAACATAAGTCCCAAGTGAGACACAATGAAAGCAGTACAATAGGTCCCAAGGCAAACGCAGCACAGCCAGTAGAACAAGTCAGACATTTCTTGCAAATTTCAGGTGTTTTCACAACAACGAATAACTTTAAAACGAAGCTTTAAATCCAGTTTTGTCATTCTTGATTTTTATCCTATTTTCAGGTGTAGAATCACTCCTTGAAATTTCTGATATCTGTTATCGAACACCCTGTATTTGAAAAACATAAACTTGCATTAGTTTGACTCTCAGGTACAACAGCGTGTAGGAATGGCAATGAGTCACAAGTGAATGTTACGTGATGACATGATGAGTAACTGTAATCTATTTTATCAGATCTTCAGAGAATTGTTTAGAAATTTCTTGAGTAGTTATTTTAACATGTATTATTATTTTTGTTCAATTTTTTTTATGAGTGGAACTTGATGAGTAATGTTCAAGAAAATACATCTGGATTAGGCTTGTTGAGAAATTGATGATAGTGATTTGTACTACTAATCAAAATTCAAGACCATTTTGTGAATTAAGAAAAATAAAAACTCTACTGAAACCACAATTCTAAGTACAATTAAATAACCATATAGCACGAGTCACGTATTTAAAAAAAGTGAGTTTAGTACTCAAGTGAAATCTGGAAACTCAGTGAAATTTTCAGTAAAATCTAAAAATTTATAAAACCTTTCACTCTCTTGGATTCCTTATAATTATAATCGTTTTCATCTCATTTCAATTATTATTATCAAATTTACATCGTGGTTCGACGCAGCAAATAAAATTTCAAGCTGCCACGTTTGGAACGATATCATTTCACACACATGAAAGCGACGTTCATTTGGATGTTAACATTGTGTAAAACTGCAACGCTACACCGCGAGAGGGGAAACAATGGAGAGGGTGTTCGATTTCGTTTGTAATCGAAGCACCATCAGATTTCATCGTAGCGCAAATAGTTGACGATAAAATCGCAGAAAATTAATAGGTGTCGATGGTTTTTTAAGTACACCGACATTTAAACCTTTTCAAAGTTTTATGAAAGATGAAGTATACTGCAGAAAAGAATATTCAGTAAAAAAATCTTTTGCAGCTAATTTTCTTTGTCAGTGGAAACAACCTTTTGCAATTCAATGTCGAGTGTTACTCCACATAACATTCCATTGAAGTCCAACGTTGAATGTGACTCGACATATGTACCTGCTGGTACATTTATACAGCGTAAAAAATCACGAAAGATTAGTTGAAGTTACTAGAGCGAAAATGAATTGAAAAAAATTCAAACAAAATAATTAAGACCAGGCTATAGAAATTGGGGAAAATAAATTGAACTGCAAAAGCTTAAACACTGAAAGAAAAAGTAATAGAAAATATGTTTTCGAATATGCACTTTCCCCAGATATGTACAAAAACAATAAAATATCCACAAACCTATGTCCAGATGCATCATAATTGCACCTGGCTCTTTTTCCAAGCCTCAAAGAATTAATTTTTCGTCCAGATACACATGTTGAACAAAAAAGAAACTCGCATAAATTCTACGTCAAGAATTGATAACTAAACATCATCGTTTTTTTAAAATGCATAGGGGACACTTCAAAATGCATGTTTCGCGTATGTGTTGTAGCATTAAAATGCATCTTACGTACTCTTAAGAGGCTCGTTAATGAAGATCACCTTCATTTTTCAGCCACTTGTCCCAGCTCGCTGTCCCATTTGTATCGTTTAATTTAATTGAATTTATCAGGCAGGATCGATCAGTTTTCGCTATATGACACAGCGCATACATATCGATGACACCGTGAACGCTCGCGCAAGAAGCGCCTGCATCGGCCTAACTGCATCTGCACCTGCATCAACTCCAGCTGCACCGGCACTCGTCGATGTCTCTCTCCTTGCTTTTCTTCCCCTCGATACTTTCAAAATGCAACAACGGTTGCGACACTCGACCTTCCTCACGGGCTCTTCACTTTCCAGAAACATTCCTTCTTTCTTTTGTCCTTTGCCTCGCTTTGTTTTTAATATTTGGTCTTATGAACATAGATTCATTGTTTCAAATGAAAGAGAGGATATTAAGAAAGATTGTATTTAGGCATTTTGTAAATAAATTTAAGGGAAACAGTTTTTTAGTTACCAAAAATGGTGTTTATTATTGAAATTATTAAGACCTACTGGTCCTTTTTTTTGCAGAGAAACAAAATTTCCTTTGCTTTTTATTATCTACATTAGTTAACTTTTTTCTATGTTAAAGAAAGTAGTAAGTTATGACGATAATGGATCTATGACTATAGTTCAATTCAATAAGCTGAGCTAATGAATAGAAAATATTTATCCTGACTTATGTTTTTATAGAAATTGATTCTGGTTTTCGTATTTTAAGATTTGAAGTGGTTTCAGTAGTAACAGCTGATTATTAGGGTCTAATTTCTAAGAATTTATTCACATAGAGATTTTGTTGCTTGAATAGCTTCCATGCACCAAGTAGAATTCAGAGTCTAAGTAAGTTAAATAGAATTTGAATACTTACAGTATGACACTACATGTGTACTTAATCCATCCCCTGAGTAAGGGATGAATATTCATTCCCTTGCATCTACTGTAGTCTGAATAATTTTACATTACTATTTATCTATTTGTTCAGGTAGATCCATTGTTCTTCTTTTTAAACCACAGAACAGGTTAGTTTCAGCTTGAAATTACTTACAAACCCCTATTAAAATTACACTGCATAGGAAAGTATTTATTGTATTTGAAGTTAGTACTTTTAATAATAATCTCAGTATTCTTTATTTGACAATGTAAAGGTAAAGGAACCTTTGATTTCTTAATATGAAAAATGATTCCAAACTTTTGACCACTATTTCTGAGGCACCCTGTATCACTATTATTACTTTCAGACTTTATTTGAAGTATACAGTCTTTAAAGAATCCATATAATTATTTACTATTACTCGAATTAAGTGATTAATAAAAAAAAACTTTGATTCCTCAGTACAGAAAGTGATTCCAAACTTCTGGCCACTATTTCTGAGACACCCTGTACCGCTATCATTAATTTCAGACTTTTGTTTGACGTATACAGTCTTTAAAGAATCCATATAATTATTTACTATTACTTGAATCATATATTTAATAAAAAAACTTTGATTCCTCAGTACAGAAAGTGATTTCACACTTCTGGCCACTATATCTGAGACACCCTGTACCCCTATCATTACTTCCAGACTGTTGTTCGAAGCACACAATAGTGGTATAAAATTTGAATATATCCTTTTATGCAGTACTATTGCAACATTCTTAGTCTCTATACCGAAGCATACTCCCATGAAGCATGTTAGTGTTCCTATTTCCCTGCTCCGCGTAATAGACTACAAAGAAAGACTCTCGTCAGTCGAGTTTCATTGTCTTCGATCCAAGTTCCTATCGCTTCCTGTACACGACCGAGCCTGGTCACGCGATCGCGAATGTCCCGCCGGTTTTAAGTCCCCAGTCAGGAATTTCTTCTCATACGCCCTGGAAACTGAACAAAGAATTCACGGTTCAGTGTTCCCTCGTTATAGACTCGTTCATCGACGAGTTCATAGGGAATATCGACGACCTCTCAGTGCCTCTGTCCCTTATTTTATTAATGGCCTTGGCATGGTACTTTCACATATTTTAATAGTCCTTTATAAGTATTCTGTTCTTTATGAGTAAGACGCTTATAAAGTATAGTAATCTTTCTGATTCTCATTAATATGTACAGGGTGTCCAAGTAAAAATGACCATCTTGATTATTTTTTAAACTGTAAGAGTAATTGAAATTTTTTTTAAATAAACGTTGTTTGATATTAAAGGGGTTCATCGTGTGGACATGTCCACTTCTTTGTAGGTTAAGTCGCTGAAGACATGTTTTTCTATTGCTCCTATGGTTTGAAAGATAATTAAGGTGATCGTTTTTATTAGGACACCATGTATATATACATAGGTTTAAGTAGTTCCTTCGTATGTTTTCAAAACTGTGAATAACATATGAAAGAAATACAAGAAATGAACCCTTTGAAAGCTAAATTAATTAATTCTATTCTTCATCAGAATTTCAATTTTATCAATAAAGCACTTCATCAATGGTTTTCAAATTAAATTTTCAAAAATAGAAATATTTAATTGCATCATTATGTCTACTATCTTGAAATAATAAAATTATCTAAAGCTACTAAATATCAGGCTTTAACACTTAAACTATTTATTATAGAAGTAAGACATTCTAATTTAAAAAACAAATTTCTCATAAAATCTTATACTGTTTCGCTTTTATTGACTCATGTGAATCAAAATAATCTAGAATAAAATTTTATTCAAAAACGAAGTTGCCAAACTATCACAATAAATAACGAACAGCTCATATTTCATACAAAATACATTATTTATCACATCCTTAATTTTCTCTAGACACTTCATATTATAACTAAGTAATTACTAAAGTAATTCATTAAGAAACTAATCAATTTAGTATTCCAGTCGCCACAAACAGTGAAAATAACTGCAAGCTTATATCGAGTAATACCGTGTGTCATGTCCCCCGTTATTCGAGCGATCAACGTCTCTGGCGGGTTCAGTGTCTGCAACGGAACACGATGCAGAAACGCAGAGATGCAGTCGCGGCGCAGCGTGACGAGTGCGTGGGAGTTGCAACGTGGGGAGCGCGACGAGATCGCGATGTGGGTCACTAGGAAATTGTTAGTCGTCTGTCGTTCTGACAGCCTTCCTGTGAGCGCGCGATGTGGGCGCCATTGTCTGATCCCACGGCAGGATGTGTAAGACTCGCGTGCTAAGAAGGGTGCCAAACCTTCGCGCGTGCACTGTCGTTGGAGATTTTGAAAATCCTTCCCTTCTTGAACATCCCTGCCTTCTGTCACAAATAGCAGAGCAGAGGTCGCTCGTGATGGTTTCGAAGCGATTTGAAGTCTTTCGAGACTGTGATTCGAATCAAGATGTTGAAAGTTTTTAGGGACAACTCAGACTATTCGAACTCCCTTTAATACTTTATTCTACATGTTCCATATTTCTTCGTAGATATGTCGATAGCGTGTTCTACGAGTAAAAGTAAGGCTAAAGTGACGTGTAACAAACGGTCCATAAATGAAGCTTTTTTATTGGTAGAGAGATTGTTAAGGAGTTGTAAGAAAAATCTTCCACAAAGAGAAAAATAAACGAGAAAGAAATCAGTAATTCTTCCTCGTTATTAACGAATCCCTAGCAAGCCCCACCTGAAACTACCACAATAAAGCCGAAAACTAATTAACAAGACCTTTAATAACTCCTTCAGCGCAGCCCTTTTTATCCAGATTTGATTACTCCGGTGCAGTAATGAATGTAAATTACTGCGTGCAGTAATCATTTCACACCGAATGGCAAGAGCGAGACTCTAATCAAGCCGTGTATCCCTTTCAGCTGAAAAGCAAAGCCATTTCGTCGGTCGTTTGTTTGCATAGGAAGAAAAGCGATTTGTTACATTTCACTTTCCGCGTGCCAGCACGTGCACGGTTTCAATGGGGATAAAAACAGTTGCATAACGACGGACAGAGAGCAACGAGCATATGAGTCCGCGTGGGTTCGTTCTACCTCGCGAGAGAGCACTCCGACTGATGAACATTTATTATCTCTTTTTCCAGAGCGCGTCGCGTGACCGCTTTTATATCCGCCGCGCTGCTGTCCACGCTGTCCGCGATGCAGCGCGATCGAAAATCCCTGTTTTTCCTTGGAAAACCTTCGATGATAAATTCTGCCGCGGACAGGTATCATAAAGGAGAAATTTCATCCGTAGGGACGGTTATTGTTATTTTATTCGACTTGCTTTATGGACCTTTTTTGCGATCTTCTTTCTTGCTTGGGTTGTAGAATGTGGATGAGATGGGAATAAATTGAGGAGCTGGTGACGCAGTTTTTTCTGGAAATAAAGGATTGTGGTGTTCGAATTTTAAGGCTTTAACCCCTTGACCTACGATTTTCTTTCGTAATTTTATCGCCTTCACTGCCGATCTAAAACAGGTATCTATCCTAAACTGCCAACCGCAGAGCACCCATTAAGCCAACATAGACTCCTCACGCGATAATGCGTGATCGGTTACATGCAAAAAATCCTCATCACGCGTTATCGCGTAATCGGCAGCGAAGATACAGTACAAAGTGCACGAGTCTGACTCGTTATAGGTCAAGGGGTTAGGTGGTTTCAGTATAAACAGATGATTATTTGGGTCTAATTTTCCAGAGTTTGTTCAGATCGAGTTTTTGTTGGTTGAACAGATTCTGCCAAGTAGAGTTCAAATTCTGAGTAAGGTAAATAGAATTTGTGTATTTAATACAAGTGTAATACAAGTGAATTTTATTCACCCCTTCGATGAGAAATCAATATACACCCCCTGCATCTACTGAAATCACAATAATTTTATGTTCTATTTCTTATTTGCTTCTTCATGTAGAACCATCGTCTTTCTCTTTACACTACAGAACAAGTTAGTATCAGTTTGAAATTTTCTTTTCTGCTCAAATTGTAGAATGTAGATGACAGACAATAATGGCGATTACATTATTCATTAAAAAATATACCTAACTCTTTTTTACAACCCTATCTCTGTACTTCATTTCAAATACACCATTACTTATGAAAAAACCTGATAATCAGCGAATATTTATGCATTTACAGAAAGTTTAAACGTGTAAAAAGCTACAACCTACTTCCCATTAACTGAAACATAAAATACCAAAATCGAAATATGCATCACGATATTTAAACAAATATGTATTTATTCTTACTTTCATCTACAAAAATTTGATTCTGCATAAAAATCCACGGTCAATCGATAATACTGATCCCACGGCAGTTAAAAGTAGAGAATCCCAAACTCGAGAACGTCTGCGTACGATATCGCGTTGACGCAGAGATAAATAAAGCACACAAACAGAGAAAAGTACGTCTGGATCA
The DNA here is from genome assembly GCF_051401765.1 of Calliopsis andreniformis. Lineage (NCBI taxonomy): Eukaryota > Metazoa > Arthropoda > Insecta > Hymenoptera > Andrenidae > Calliopsis > Calliopsis andreniformis. The sequence goes on along the minus strand of NW_027480432.1, from coordinate 8,980,470 downwards.
GCGGAAGTGCGATATCAGACGGCGTTATCAGCGGCGCGTCGAAGATGTCACGATAACCCAATTATCGTGGAGGAAGTCGATCCGCGAGTCCCAGCGCTCGGCCTCGGCGCAATTATCGCGGCCAAAAATATCATCTCACGGAAGTGTTATCGACGTTACCAGCGGCCTATTCCTGCTCCACCGAGGGGCAAATAAATCCCAGTCTCTTTTAACCGGTTCGCCAGTTTCTCCGCGGTGTGTGCGTGGGCGGGTGATCCTGCACGAGGCCCCTGTATCGTTAAAGACCACGAGAGCTGCTGTTCTAACGAGCCTCGACGAGCACGGTACCAATTGCTGACAGGGCAAGAGGCAGGTAAACGCGATGTTCTGAGAATCTTTAACAGATTTGACACGGACATTCTGCGTGACATCAACGCCTGGCCCATTGATATTGTTACTATTCTGATGGCAATGATGGTACTAAGAATAGTGTTCAGTGTTTGATAGTTATTTTGGGTTGATGGCTGTTTCTAGTGAGCTGTTTTGGGTGATAGGTCGTAGGTCATGAAAGTAGCCCATGGAGAAGTATTTATGTACAGAATTGTTTTGGAATGGTAGCTATTTTTAGTATTGAGGAAGTTGTTTTGGATAATTGAATGCTGGATCTGGGAGCTAGATTAAGTCAGGTCTATCTTTTAGTATTAGGTTTTCTGCAGCTTCTTACTGCTATCTGTTCATTTTATTAGAATAATAGGAATCTATTTAAGCTATGTTATTAGTAAAGGAGATTTAATAGCAAGTATAAAGTACTTTAAATACTAAGTCAAGAAATGAGTGATTACATCTGTTCTTTTTTATTCTTCTAAAAAATGAAAGAAAAAGAACTTGGATCAAGTTGGATTTCAGGTGCAGAGTGAGTGAAATTATGACAAAAGGCTAGTGCACGTGGTAGAGTACTAACTTATAATTCTTATGTAGATAGTGTCAGCTGTTAAATTTACCAAACTTCCACACTTTTAAAAAATAATTCTAATTTTCTGTTTGACAAACTCATAAAAAAATTGCAATTTATTATTATCTCTCTTGAAACGCAGTTTTATAATAATCCTTTATAGCATTATTAATCACAACGCGTGCCATATCATGGGTCACAGTACTCTCATCTAAACCAACTGATACTTTCCCCGTAGAGAGAATGATATTGTGCAACACTTCATGATTGTCATTAATCAATTCATAATTATCTTGTGCGGTGCATTTACATTATAGGTCACCCATCGCTCACAGAACGAGATTTCAGTAGATAAGTTTTCATTTCCTTTGTTAAATGCCAAACTTCACTGTTAGAGATAATCCTAAAGGGTAATATCCTTTTGTTTGAATGTCAGTTTTATGCTTCCTCAGTTTATAGTTCTTCGATTTCAAATATTGTCATTATAAATCAAGCATATTATTTAAAGTACTTAGGGATCTGTTTGTATTTATTACACAACGTACTTTACTATTTTTTGTAAATTTATTCTCAAGAATACTTAACCATTTTTACATTTTAATCCAGGGTCCAATATAGGAGATCAAATGTATATCCTAGGAAACGAGTTACTTTGACTGTTTTTTAATCATTTTTGACTTGACAGCTTGACAACTTTTTATATTATCTTATATCTCTCTATATCTTTTTATATTATTTATATTATTAATTATATTATCCTCCCCTATCCCCAATTTTCCCTTACTTATTATATTTCTGTTTTCAAGAAGGGTAGTTGTAATAGAACACTTCCCCTCATTGACACCTCAGTGACACCAATTCTATCAGAATTCCTTTCACTAAACTGGGGTACAACTCAAAGGAATTTGAGCCAGCGTTTTATGCAACACAAAATAGCGTACAACTAAAAAACTGAACATTTCTGGACACACATTTACATGAAGCTTTTTCATTGTTTATGTATGTAGAACATACCCTCCAAAAATATCCCACATGTTTGCAAACACTGTATATTCAAAGTTCCATTCTGAATATTCAGTGTCCATAGTTTAACATTATTTTACAATTCTATCATACTTGTCGTGTTCGAAGTCAATTAGAGATCATGATTCAGGCATATTTAAATATATCTTTGCATCTGCTACCAGATGCAATAGAAAAACATCCACTTTTTACACACAACAAAATATACACGACTTAAATATATTTCTTCCATAGTATTCCTCTTTTGAAACCATTCAACCTATATCATAAACAATTTCCATTGCTTAGGTACGTAGAACCTATCCTCCAAAAATATCCCACATGTTTGCAAACACTGTATATTCAAAGTTCCATTCTGAATATTCAGTGTCCATAGTTCAACATTATTTTACAATTCTATCATACTTGTCGTGTTCGAAGTCAATTAGAGATCATGATTCAGGCATATTTAAATATATCTTTGCATCTGCTACCAGATGCAATAGAAAAACATCCACTTTTCACACACAACAAAATATACACGACTTAAATATATTTCTTCCATAGTATTCCTCTTTTGAAATCATTCAACCTATATCATAAACAATTTCCATTTATTAGGTACGTAGAACTGATCCTCCAAGAATGTCCCACGTGTCTGGAAGCACCCCATAGATATCCAACGACCCCTCACATCGCGGTTCACCGAACGATTCGCAAAAAGACTTCCTCAGATCTTTTCATCGTGTCCTTAATTTCCCCCCGCGACTTCGTGACACGAATGCCAGTCTTGAGCGTTGATGCAACAGCCGATTGCGCGAGCGAAAGTTAAAAGCTTGATTCAGCGATACGCCTCCGAGTGGGAGCACCGCGGAAACGTAGAAAACAGCGATTTTCAGGAAGAATGGAAAGCGAGTTTCTCCGTTCCGCGCTCGGCGAGCCGCGCGATCGTCACGTGGGTGTTGAAACGTATCTCACCACGGTATAAGGACATATGTGCCACCTTGGCGGAGTAGAATGGCGCCATTATTGCGTAAGAACGGCCAAGGTACCAGCAGCTAACAACGACATGTAATATGTAACGCTGCGAAGGTCCATTTGTTATATCCTAAGTGACGGTGTAAGTCGATTCGCGAGATCACACTATGTGACTTTGGTGGACGTCGAAATTCAACGATTTTTACACATTGTGTGCCAGTATTCTTTCGGGCAAAATTTAACCCCTTGACCTATAACGAGTTAGGCTCGTGCACTTTGTACTGTGTCTTCGCTGCCGATTACGCGATAACGCGTGATGACGATTTTTTACAGGTAACCGATCACGCATTATCGCGTGAGGAGCCTATGTTGGCTTAATGGGTGCTCTGCGGTTGGCAGTTTAGGATAGGTACCCGTTTCAGATCGGCAGTGAAGGTGATAAAATTACGAAAGAAACTCGTAGGTCAAGGGGTTAAGAAGAAGTCGATGAGAGTAAAAAAAGAAGAGGTTTCATTGATACCTGTGTATAGGGTGTAGAAAAATGAATGGTCGTGGCTTTCAGGGGTAAATTTTACACCCCTGAAAACTGTTGAAAAAAAGAGTTACTGGAAGACTTCCTCTACAACTTTTTCTAAATTCACATGGAACAGTTACAGCCCGACCCAGTTACTAGAATCACCCTGTATACCATTGCCCTTTCGCAAGGTGGTTGCACACTGTTCGACAGAAAAAAAGTAGCATTATCCAGGCTTGTAACATCGATCGAACACGAAATACAGGACAGCTAATAGTGTCCGTTTCAGTATCAGGCATCGCAGTCGGCGCAGCAATAAACTCGCGACAGCCAGAGAGCGCAGAAGAAATAAAATAGCTCGCGTGCGATGTTGACACGTTCGTTATTTTCGCGTTTTTGTCGGGGACGAGGATATAGAGGCGATAGTCAGTAATTTCTGCGCGGCGTACGCTCGCTGGTCAGGACGCGCGTTTCGAAGAGAACCGAGGCACGCAGCCCTACGTGCGTCGGCCATCGAGATAAGGAAAACTGTAACGAGGAAGTTATTAAAAAAGTCCCTGCTTGCGTTTCAGCCGCGGAAAGAGGATTTTACGACGTTTCAAGGCAGTTTCAGAGTTCCAGCGGCATTCTTCCGCGCGTGTGCCGCGAGGGGGAGCGAGTTAATCGTGAGGGCGAGTTCAGGGGGTGCTGGGACGCTTCAAAGGGTGGGGATACGCGAAGGGTGCGCGAGTATATAACTAAATAAAGAGTCTGTGAATATTTGTGTTATGGTTATGAGAAGCTTTGTTTAAGACACAAGTGTGTTGTAATTAGACTGGGTTTTTAAGATTTTGAAGTTTACACCGATAAGTTAATCAGAGGCAGTTACAGAAATATATGGATTTTCAGAAGAAAGTTAAAAATTGTTTTTCTACGAGTTTGTTTAAATATTTCTTTCTGATGTATAGGCTGTGGATTTTTATGCAACTTCATATTTTTATAAACACAGTTCAAGAAATGGAAGCGAATTAAAAATTTGCTTCATCTTTCAAATTCTATAATTTATACTCTTCGTATTTTTATATTTTTTAATATTATATGAATCCTGTGATTTTTTCGCCTTAAAAATTTCAGTGAATGCATAAACGGTCACAGTGTAATTAAAATATAAAATCTTCATAAAAAGTCTTGTAAATTAGAAATTATGATTTCAAGTAAAGAATGTCTGACTTTTCTTATTATTAGAAGTATTTGAGAAATTTATTTGTATTTGTCTCTTTCTACTTCAATAGTTTTTAATAATAGTTATTACTGAAATTTGTTTAATGAATTCCTAGACTATTAATAAATCCTTACTGTAAAATTTTTGAATATATTCTTACTATTATTAAACAATGAAAACGTGCATCTAAATGTGGTCAATTAATTTTAGTGTAACATTGTTACATTTTTTTTAGTATGTTGATGTATTTATCACATTTAGTGGAAATTTTGTGTATATTTTTGTTTGCCTTCATAAATTTCAATTGGTCAAGTTGATGTATTAACTTTGAAATGATAGTGGAGTATCTGGAATCACCTTCGACCCTTCCTAATCTAATGCAACTTTAATGTACTGTGGTATTCGTTACACTTTTCTGAATTTTAGTTTAAGAATTAAAATATATCTAGAAGAAATAGGAGAGATATTTTCTTTTAATACAGATATTTCATAATATTTTAAATGACTGAATAATGCAAACGAGCAACCTTAAACAAACATCGAGGCAGAATTATTTTTAAAAAAGACCTTGTTATCACTAGGCTTTATTTGATTCATGAAAGTAAAAATTAATACGTATATATTTTTAGTAAAGTTAGTAGAAACCAAACCAAAAATTACAGAACAAAGAAGTTCGTATAATTTTTCATAAAGAAAATGTTTCAAAGCAAATATTTGTCTTTAGAAAGAATATTACATTTTCTATTCTTTTCGTTCTATTAATTTCACATTTGAGTAAGTTTTCAAAGATCACTATTATTATATAAAAAAGGAGAATATCAGTAAAAGAGTACGTATAGTGATCACTTATTGTTAAGAAAAATATTTCAATGCATTCTCAATGTGCTTTACAAATAAACAAAACCTCAAATAAATTTATTTAATCAAATTGTATTCATATTGTGCCTACATTCATTTATTTTATTAAAATTAGAACTACCATGATTAATCTGTGTTTAATTTTAACAATGTGCTCCAATTGTGAATGTCTGAAAAGTTATGTGATTTACAGAAATAACGTTTATTCATGTGTTTCTTTGGTATTATTCAGCACTAGCTGCGAAAAAGTAAAGTTTGTAAAGGATAGAATGTGTATAAGTTTGGTAGTTCTAGTATTAATCAAACAAATCAGTCATGGCACCTTGATAAAGTGCTATATATTTATTTATTTTTTTATAAGTTTCTTCATTCCTGTTTCAATTGTCTTTCATCTAAAAACCGAAAATGCAGTATGGTTCAAATCTGAAACTTCACTAAATCTCCAAAGATTTAAATTCAAGCAATATTTCAAGGGTCACGTGTCTTGAAACGCCCTCTAAATTAACACTTCACGAAGCGAGAAAGGGGTGTCTCCGTCTCAGGTGGTCAGCCGCTTGAGCTGTCGACAAAACGGCCATTAATAGGTCATACTCTTGCTAATTAATTTATGAAGTGTTAAAGTGGCCTCCTGCGCCAAGGGCGCATTAAAATGCACCCTTCGAGGCGACTGCATCGCGACGCGGAGAACGGTAGTCGTGGATGCACTCGTGCACGCGGCCCTCGGCCTCTTTCGTGCGACGCACGCACAGTGGAACAGGAAACTCGAAGCGCTACCCTGTAAAATAACGAGGAGATCCTCGCGATCTCTCCCTGCGATACCAAAAACTGGCCTCATCATGGCTTTAATGTCTTCATTTGAATTCCTCTTCAGAAATTGATTCGACGTTGGATGCATCTCTTTTTTACCACGCAAGTCCAGGCCTTCTTTGTTCTATTTTTTGTGGGGGGATTAAGTATTTATAGTTGCATTGGCATATAGAACGAGTTATTAGAGATCTAGCGGTTGATGCTGTAGATTAGAGCTGGCTGACTGCTGGCTCGCGAGACACATGTGGCTATTTCCCCCTCTTACTTGCTCCTTAACTCATCCCCACTATTCAACATCAGGCACCACTCACACTTACGCCATCGCTCGTGGAGTAGGAGTAGTGGGGAGAAGGACTGGTGGTGGGAGCACGTGCCTCGTGGTCGAAAGAAGTTAGCCAGCCCTGCTCTAGATGATGTATAGAGTGGTTTATGAGACACTTTACTGATTATAAATAATGTAAGTTACACAAGGTATTGGACAAAAGGTGTCAAAAATATAAAAGGATAATTCTGTGTACATTCATCACAAAAAAATTGCAACTTTTTATGCCATGACAAGTGTATTTGTCATGAGTAAATAGCAATTTTTCACGTTTACACGAGTATACTCGTCCTGTGCAGAGTAAGTACACACAGAGTAAGTACACACTTTTCAAATAGGATTACACAGTTAACAGACTCATCGACAAAAACTGGTCATGAAAAACAGTGATTGATATCTCAGTAGTTAACCATAAGAACATTAATCTTCCTACACTATATAAAATAGTAGTTTCAAAAGCTACAATATTATTATGTAACTAAATCTTGTAAGTTCCAATTAAAATCCCTTCTTCTCCCGCTCCCCCAGAACACTGAACAGAAGCCATAAATTATGAATCTCGTTCCCTCTTTCTAAATAAAACGTTCAGAAGCAGAGTGTAATCGACGACTCGTCTTAAATGCCACGTGATCGCAAACAGATAAAGTGTCGGGACGATTAGTTAGTCTGCCGTTACACTTGTTACCGCGATTCACAGTTGATCGTCTCTCGTACATTTTACATTTTTCAAGCGAGGAGATGATAAACATCAACTCGCCACTCGTCAGACTGGTACTGCAAGCTGTCTCGTGCTGAATCGATGTGTACTACCTATAAATACGGCCCAAGTCAATGGCAGCGGCAACAAACAAGCGACATCAGCCGACAGAATCGGTATCGGATTTCGTTTCTGTTTCGTCATGGCTCTGAATCTCAGCTTGAGATAGGTCAGTCGCAGATCGTGTGCTACTTCGACGATGCCTGTTCTATTCTTCCAACGACGACGAATTTCTGAATGATCTTGTCTTATCTGGTACCTCGGAGGAGACTGTGAATGAAATGCTATGATACAGTGATGTATTATTAGGAGGATGCATTACGTAAACTGTAGTTGTGATTGTAGTAGTAGATTGTGGGATTTATTCACTTTAGTTATTTATTTTTTACTCTTTTGGTTTCCTCAATATAGAGTATCATCATTTATTTGGAGTTTGAATAAGAATTGAATATGAATTATCATTTATTTGAACTTTGGACAAAACTAGAATACAAATTGTCACTTATTTGCAGACTGAATAAGAGTAATAATAATTTATTTTTTACTCTTTTGGTTTCCTCAATATAGAGTATCATAATTTATTTGGAGTTTGAATAAGAATTGAATATGAATTATCATTTATTTGAACTTTGGACAAAACTAGAATACAAATTGTCACTTATTTGCGGGCTGAGTAAGAGTGGAATATAAATTATTATTTACTTGAAGATTTGAATAATAATAAAATTGAAATTGTCTCTATTTGAAATTTGAAGAAAAATGTAATATAAATTATACTTGAAATGAAATAATTTCACCAAAAAAAAATATTGTTATATTTTTAACTTTTAACCTTTGAAGTTAGCTGTTGTTTCAAGTTTCAATTCTGCAAATATCCAATTTTTTGTATTCAAATTTTTAAATACTCAACAGTTAAGTATATTTTAAAACGTACTCAAACATTTCAAGCTTCAAAGTACAGAATAGTGTAGTATTTAACTCTCTTTAATGAAACTGTGTTTAACATTTAAATACCTAAATTTTGAAACATTCAAGCAATGGAAATTTTCTAATGTTAGAAACTCAAATATCTATTAACATTCTCAAATATTTTAACTATCAAACATCCAGTTTCACGAATCATCTGTTTGGATAGTAAAATTCAAAACTGAAGAAAAATCAGAATTAATCACTCGAACTACCGAGAGTCAATATTCTCACATTCTGCTCAGCGATTCACCTCAAGCGAGCGTATTTCGCAAGAGCCTCGTCGGAGTCACTGACATTTCTCGTTCTCCCATACGGCAGCGACGGACGCGCGTAACAGTGACTCATTCGCGAAGACAACGAACCCCGAAAGGAAACGCGAGTGAATGAAGCGATGAATGGTCTCCTCTCCTGAATGAATTTACTACTGTCTTTACGCCAAGGCGATCTCTCCCCCTCCTTTTTCGTCCTCTCCTCTCTGCTCTCATATATTTTTTTACCATCTTCGCGCCGTTCTACTTCTCATTGTGCTCGGTCGTGGCAGAGTGCTTCAATTAATTTGTCGTCGGCCTCGGCACGGAATTAACGTTCTCGTTACTCCCACCCCCTTTCCACCAACGAAACAATGGAACGTTTCTGCTGTATCGTTCGCGAGGAATAAAAAGGCGGCCATGGTTTCTGTTCCTCTGCTTCGTTCCGCTGATGGAGGTCCCTTGGGCGCCCTTCGCGATAAGCCTGCTCGCGAATTTTTTGGCCAGAGTGTGATATAACTGTGGCCTGGGCTTTGAAACTACTGGGAGTGAATATTTTTTAATTTGGGAATTTTGCTCTGCGAAGGGGGGATTTTTGTGAGCCTCAGGTTCTCGTTTTGGTTGAGGGATGTATTCTGTGGGATATAGGAGGCACAAGAATCTGTGTACTGGTTTGAGAATTTGAGGTATTGTTGAAATCACTGAAATGGATTCTGTAGAAAATCGAAATTGTTAAAATAATTTTGAAGACTAAGAATTTTTGAATATTTAGATAGTTGAAATATTTGAGAATATCAGTAACTGTATTTAAAAATTTCAATCCTTTGCATGTTTCAAAATTTAAGTATTTAAAAATTGAATAATTTTTAATTACAAAAAGGTTGAATACCACAGCTTCCTATTATTACTCTCACAAACCTTTCCCAAATATTTCATTCCTCGGTTAATCCTCTAACTAGCACATTCTAGAAACCAAGTAGACTGCTAATAAATAGATCACGTTGTAGAAGGAGTTCCCAGGCATATCGCGGCGACAGAAAAGAAACGTGCAACATCGAGAACACGTTCAGCGTATTAGTGCTTTCTGGTGGAAATCGTGTCGGCATAAATCAGAGGACGGCTGCGTGCATAATTCTCAACGCGGAAACTGGTTGCGCAATGGACCTGGCCTCGAGAGATGACCGTCTGTTCGTGTGATTTCCATTTATCGCGGAAGACCTGGAAAAGCCAAGGCGTGTGCATTTAGCGCCAGCTCCGAATCGGTTGCGTGCGAAGTTTGACCATGAAAGTGGCAATTATTAATTCCCTTGGCCGACCGAGACCAGCCAACTTCGGCTGGAAATACTCGCATAGGCGTGCCAACACCAGTTCTGCTCCGTGGAACAGTCTAACCTGAGTTGATTAATCTAAACTTTTTTAATCAGTTGCCCACCGATGACCCTGACAAAGTTTATGCACTGAAGCTGCGGCGAAATCGTGGCATTCAGGGAATTGGCTGAAAGTAGAGACTTTTATCTACTGGGAAAGATTTCGGTTGAGCAGCTGGTAGTTTTGTGGTTGTAAGGTAAAACGACCTACGTCATATTTTTAAACAATTGGAGTTGAGACCTGTATTGACATCTAGTATATAGAATTTATGGTTTTGGAAAGAAGAAAAGGCATTAAAAGAATTTCTCATTTTCAATGAGAGTTCAAGAAGACACAAGTCTATGAGACATTTCTGACATCTGTCGTCAAACACTACATATTTTGTCAAAAACCTTTAATTTTGGCATAAAAACAGACACACGTCAGTATCCATAGTTCTAGTATTAATTTCTTGCAGAAATTTCAGTAACATCGCAAATGAGGGAAACATAAATCTCAATTAATGCCAGTTGAGGGAATGTACTTTCGTGTCCCAGAAGTCTCCTGGGAAGCATTGCCCCTAATGCTTTCCAAGAGACTTCTCGTGATGCACAAATGATAAGTCAGAGTATTAGTGGTTACTTTAATAACCCGATTGACCCCAAAGGACATTGTATGAGGATGGCTCACGTCCACCAATCGATTGAACGAAATGCCTGGCGGGCAATACGCACCGTTTCCAGGCACAGTTAACGCCGAGCGTCATTTTATCTCGGCTTTTGGAGCTTCTGGACAGGAGCCAGCGTTGAATCAACGTACACGGATCGGGCGAATCGGTGGCTTTGAAGTTCGCTCGTCAGTCTCGGGCGTAACGTCGTCGTATGCATATTGAATGCACCGAGCACGGCACACTTTTGAACAGGTTGCACCACATTTTTCACCGAGTTGTCGCAAAAACCGATAGCGTAACAGGTTGCGGTTTAATGTTCTATGGACTCGTTCTATGAATCAGTCTGTTTCGTGGAACGAAATTTATTCGATTTCGTCACAGCCAATTACATCTGCTGGCCAAGTGTTTGAAATTATTTTCGAAATTGAGAAAAACGAAGAGTAGGGGGAGTATTTTGTTTAAGGGAGGTTCTGGTCTAGAAACCTTCAGAAATTAATCTTTTAGATTCTTTACTTGTTTGATGTTTGAGGAATATGCAGTTAAAAGGAAATTTTTTAATTCTGAAAATTATCAGTTAGAGGCTTTTTTAAGTGACAGCTACACACTATCAGAAGCTCCAGTTTAAGGGCCAATGTATCTGAGCGATATCTTGACGCACTATGTCATTGTAATCATGTCTGCCTTCGTTATTTGTAATTGAGAAGACAAAGGAAAACATATGTTTTTCTGCAAACGTCATTTTTCGAATTGATGGGACAAATATCTTTCGGTTTAGAAATATATTCGATGTTTTGGAGTCTAGATTAACAGGATGACAGGATGACTAGGATGACAGACATCCCATTGTTCAATGAGAATTTCTGTACCTCAGAGCCAGACTAACCCACATCCATTTTTCTCGGAATTAATTCTTTTTACAGGATTACTTTCTCTTCATTTTATTGGAATAACAGGAATTTATTCAACGTGCATTTAAACGATTAGGTGTAGTTTATAAGAGTCTCTGATAAAGATGACTGAAAACAAGAACATCACTGACCCACTAAGATATGATACAAATTAAAGTTATGCCAAGTTTGATAATAATCTTTGAGCTAACCTCAGGCTATCTTTCGTCTTTCATCCTATCAACTTTGACTATTTTGAAAGATGGTCCCCTGTCCAAATATGAAAACAAGCTAATACAAAGAAACATACATGTATCTCTTATTTCTCGGTCCTCTATAACATATCCCAGAACCAGAGTAATCGTAGGCAGACACCTAAAAACTCTTCCTCGTAAGACTCTGTTGGAAGCTCAGAAGTTGTCAGTGGATCTGATTGGCTCTACAGAAAACACATACAGATTTAACGCTTAACATACATTTAATACCTAGCAGGAGCTAATTCATACTCCATGGCAAATAGCAGTGATCCAAAACAGACTAAAGCCTCGATCTTCCGAGTGAACGAACAGCGTAACGTTCTCTAACTTGAGCCTCTGGGCCTAACTCCAGCCCCTTAAATACCCACATTTTGTACATTAAAAGTAGTGAGAACACAGGCGTTACCTAATCTCTTGGTTACAAATCCCCGAAAACTGTTACATAAAACAGACACACGCGAGGGGTCCTCATCAATGCGCCCAGTGCATTCCAGCTCTCAAGGGTTAAAAAAGGTCACACGGGCAAAGCATAACATATATTTAATATCTAGCAGGAGCTAACTCATACTCCATGACAAATAGCAGTGATTCAAAAGACTAAAGCCTCGATCTTACAACGAGTGAACGAACAGCGTAACATTCTCATACTACTCAAGAACTAAGCCTCTAGGCCTAACTCCAGCCCCTTAAATACCCACATTTTGTATATTAAAAGTACTGAGGACACAGGCGTTACCTAACCTCTTGGTTACAATTCCCCGAAAACTGTTACATAAAACAGACACGCGCGAGGGGTCCTCATCAACGCGCCCAGTGCATTCCAGCTTTCAAGAAGGGTTAAAAAGGTCACATGGGCAAAGCATAACATATATTTAATATCTAGCAGTAGCTAATTCATACTCCATAGCACATAGCAGTGATTCAAAAAAGACTAAAGCCTCGATCTTCCGAGTGAACGAACAGCATAACATTCTCATACTACTCAAGAACTAAGCCTCTAGGCCTAACTCCAGTCCCTTAAATACCCACATTTTGTATATTAAAAGTACTGAGGACACAGGCGTTACCTAACCTCTTGGTTACAATTCCCCGAAAATTGTTACATAAAACAGACACACGCGAGGGGTCCTCATCAACGCGCCCAGTGCATTCCAGCTTTCAAGAAGGGTTAAAAAGGTCACATGGGCAAAGCATAACATATATTTAATATCTAGCAGTAGCTAATTCATACTCCATGACAAATAGCAGTGATTCAAAAGACTAAAGCCTCGATCTTACAACGAGTGAACGAACAGCGTAACATTCTCATACTACTCAAGAACTAAGCCTCTAGGCCTAACTCCAGCCCCTTAAATACCCACATTTTGTATATTAAAAGTACTGAGGACACAGGCGTTACCTAACCTCTTGGTTACAATTCCCCGAAAACTGTTACATAAAACAGACACACGCGAGGGGTCTTCATCAATGCGCCCAGTGCATTCCAGCTCTTAAGGGTTAAAAAAGGTCACATGGGCAAAGCGTACGTAACAGTGGCATCACCTTCTCGAGCCGTTGACAGCGTCGAAATCCCAAGCTCGTCGCGTCGAAAGGTCCTCGCTCGGGTCTGGATCACGGGGCCGATCGATAAAAATAGCGCTCGCCGAGGATTCACGGCTATGGGAACAGGTTTACGCGTTCTCGTTGCGCCGAAAACACGGGAGGCGTAATCGCGTGCGCGGTGGCTGCGAGCGCGTGCGTGCACGCCAGCCAGGAGGATGGACAGGAAGCGGTCGGTGCTCCCTGCCGGTCACGCGACCGGGAACTGGCCGACGAAAACTATAGGGGCCAGCGAAGCTAACAATAACGATTGTGCAGTCGTCAGTGACACGCTGTATTGTAGACGCGGCCTGCGCTCGAATGGGACACGCTCGAGGACGCGATCGCGAAACTGGTTCGACCCGAAGCGGAAGAAAGCCGGAAATAGACGCTTCCTGGAGCCGAAACGGTGTTTAGGAGCAGCTACAGGGCGTTTCAGGAATGTCGGGGCTGGGTCGTTTCAGGCGAAATCGGGCTCTTGTAACGTCTTAGATTTTGGTCAAATTTGGATACGTGTAGTCTTCAGCGATCTTCAGTATCTTCAAGGGTTTTTCAAAAGTTTTGAAATTACAGGTTTTACAGCTGATTCACGTGGAGGGCTTTTCTTCAAAGATTCGTATCTCCTGAATTACTAGAGCTTGTGTGATTATAGCAAAGATATTAAAGTAGCGAGTAAAAATTATTTTAGTTAAAAACATTGGTTTTCGGTATTTTTCTGGTAACTGTTTTAAACAAGTGGGTTTTCTGTAGTGGGTACGAATTTAATAATCTGATAAAATGAGAATATAGCTCCATTTGTCTTCTATATGAACATCTTTTCAGAAATACAGACATTTTAAAATTAAGTCTATGCGAATTGTATTTCAGACTTCATTTTATGTGAAGACCACAGGAGAACTCTAAATTTTAGAGGAAAGCGATAAAAAGATCCCCTGCAAAACTAGTCAGCTCCAAGTATTAGCAGAAGCGACTATTTGTGTAAATTCTAGTGTATTTTAGTATGTAGAATTTTTTTTGCAAATATTGTACAATTTTTAAAACTGGAGCAGACCAATTTTTGCACCGAGTCGAAGAACAAGAGAGGTCGAAAACCAGTTTCAAATTATCTCGAAATTACATCTTTTACTTTAGACTACTACTCGAAACTACTTCTTTGTGTTACTCTCATGAAAGGAGGTTCTAAAGATTAGCTTAATATTTTTCTCGTTCGTATTCCACCTTTTTGATCTAAATTCTATAACGTTTTGAAAACTGAAAAAATTTGAATGTTCATAAAATTAGAGAGTGCACTAGTTTTCTTAAGTCATAGACTTTCCCTCTGGGTCTTTTTTATTTAATAAACTTGTCTATACAGTATTTATTATTATAACATGTGCTTGAATCTACAAAACAATATATTAGCAAGAGCTCATAATAAAAACAGTTCCTGTCAAATTTCACGATTTTTTAAATAACAATGTTCACAGCAAAAATTAAAAGTGCTACAATAATTTTTTTCTCTCCTAGAAAAAAGAAAAAAATTAACAAGAGTCATTTTTGTTATGAGCTCTTCAATTAGTTCCACAATCAAACCAGAAAAAAAAACAATGAAGAATCTATTTAATTCTACATAACACCTATTTTATTGCAACTGGGGACATAGACATAATAAAATAAACTGTTTAATCAATTTCATGCAAAATGAAGTCGATAAGTGCATCTTTTCCCACGCTTCGGCAAAATAAAAAGCGAGCTCTTTCACAACGAAGGAAACTTTCGGTTGCTAGTGTCGACGTTCTCGTGATTGTGAAATATCGACGAGCAATCCGAACAATGCGTGCTAAATATTTATCGGCGATTGTCTGCGGGGACACGTTTCTTCGGGGTCGACGAACGACCGTCAAGCCTTCGAACGCTGACGAGACGATTGTCAGTCCTTGCACGACACGTCACGTGAAAAAGAACCGTTTCGAATCGCTGTGGTTTCACGGAGTTCGTATAATTCCGTCCAGTAGACGTATTTTCTATCTGATATAAAGACAGTTAGTAACTTCTTGAAGCACAGAATTTTAGGAAATAAAATGAGCATCAAGTCGTTAAACTTATGTCAGTAATTAAACATCTTAGCATTAAGGAGAAATCATTGGTTCTTGGAACCTAATTTATAAAAAAATTATTATAAGCGTGCAAAAATAATAGATACTGCTATTTGTCCAAATGTCCAAAAATAATTCTACTAGTTGTCCAAGTGCTCAAAAATAATGCTAGTACTTGTGCAAATGTCCAAAAATAATGTGATTACTTGTCCAAGTGTCTAAAAATAATGCCACTAGTTGTCTAAATATCCAAAAATACTGCCATTAATTATCCAAATGTCCAACAATAATGCCACCAATCGCCAAATATACAAAAATACTACCACCACTTGTCCAAATGTCTAAAAATAATGCCACTAGTTGTCCAAATATCCAAAAATACTACCATTAATTATCCAAATGTCCAACAATAATGCCACCAATCGACAAATATACGAAAATACTACCACCACTTGTCCAAATGTCTAAAAATAATGCTACTGATTGTCCAAGTGACCAAAAATAATGTGATTACTTGTCCAAGTGTCCAAAAATAATGCCACTAGTTGTCTAAATATCCAAAAATACTACCATTAATTATCCAAATGTCCAACAATAATGCCACTAATCGACAAATATGCAAAAATACTACCACTACTTGTCCAAATGTCTAAAAATAATGCCACTAGTTGTCTAAATATCCAAAAATACTGCCATTAATTATCCAAATGTCTAACAATAATGCCACCAATCGCCAAATATACAAAAATACTATCACCACTTGTCCAAATGTCTAAAACTAATGCCACTACTTGTCCAAATGCCCAAAAAGAATGTCATTACTTGTCCAAGTGCCCAAAACTAATACCACTAGTTGTCCAAATATCCAAAAATACTACCATTAATTATCCAAATGTCCAACAATAATGCCACCAATCGACAAATATACAAAAATACTACGACCACTTGTCCAAATGTCTAAAAATAATGCTACTGATTGTCCAAGTGACCAAAAATAATGTCATTACTTGTCCAAGTGTCCAAAAATAATGGCACTAGTTGTCCAAATATCTAAAAATAATACCACTACTTCTTATCAAACTTCACACTTTCCATCTACTTCGAGCATACATCTAAAAAAATGGTAATTTTGTTTGTTTCAGGGCCGTAAAAGCGTTCCAGCAGGTGCTATGGGTGGAACCAGGATTTCCACGGGCCTGCGAGGTTCACCTACGGCTCGGCTTGATGCTGAAGGTCCACGCTGACTTCGACGCCGCTCTGAAGCACCTGACACTCGCTCTGATCGATGCCACGACACCTGCTTCCTTCTCCAAGCTCGAAAGTGAGTCTCGACTTTCTTGCCGCATCGCCTACGCGCGATCATTCGTATAAAAATCATTCCTCGACAGCTGTCGACCGTGTATACTCTGCTTTTTACACCGAAATCTTACGCCGATACCACATGTCGTGGCTTGTTCTACTTTTCTCCACGATCGCTCGTGCCTGTTAACGTTCCCTCGCAGTATAAAGGTCAGCTGTACGCGAGGCACAGAACACAACTGAATCTGTGGTACAGTTAGAGTACAGAGAGGTTCTGTGTGAAAAATTGTGTTGGGAATGTGGTTGAATTTTTTTTGATTGGAGTCCTCGTTTTCGTGATAGAGGAGTTTCCCGATATAAACTCTTTTGATGAAGATTTGAGGTTTCAGAATTAGAGTTTGAAACTTCTTCAAATATTCAAATACTCCAGTATCCAAAATCCAAACATTTAGATTTTCCAATAATAATAAAATCTTCAAACAGCTATTTAAATTTAGCAGTAAAGAATTTTTCAAAAATTCTTTTTCCCTTCTACTTTGAGTATCTTAAGAAAAGATAACTGCATGGATTGGTTTCTAATCCCTGTGGAAAAAAGAAACAAAATTTTTAAGCTATTTTGAAGTACATGCTAAATAGATCTTCAAGTTTAAAATTGTATGGGGTCGTTGACGACCCCAGGCGTCATTCTAGGGTTGAATACTGAAATCTTCGACTATTCAAATTTGACAAAATCTCTGAATTACTCTTAATTCCAAGGGAACCTTACCTCAACTATAACTTCCTCCAAAATTTATCCTTTAATATCAAAAATACCTCTAAATCTCCTTTAAATCAGAAAAGATACCACGCTGTTGAATAAAAATTTGAAGTTTTTGTCTTCTGACAGTTTTCCAGTAGGTGTGCGGTATTGCTCATAAATAATAAATAAAACTCATAAATTACAAATTACAGTGGACTGGACCGAGTGATGTAATTTTGAACAAATTGGAACGAAGGGTGTTCTGCTGAAATATTCGCGTCAGTGGGGAAACTTTCACTTTGTACTCTCGCTTTTCACGGATGCCTTGTTAAAGCCGACGAGCTTTAGTCTGACTTAAAAATTAGAGACACCACCCTTCACCATCCCCTGGAATATCGGGTTATAGGGAACCATCTTCGCTGAAGCTTTGATGTCTACAGACTATAGTTATTTTGTAGGGTGTTTTAGGGTGATTTTAACTTCGGCCCTAGCCTTCAAAGACGTTTCCTCTTACAGAAAAATAATCCTGAGAAAGGACAAGACCTTCACGCTCGATGAAAATTGTACATCTACTCCACTGATGAATTTTATGTCTTCCAGTTTCTGTTTTCTTGTTTTTGACTCAGATACTTATTAAATATTTAAAAATCTTTTTTAGAGAATAATATTTTGTTATGTTTCCTCTGGAAAATTTCGTTATTTGAATACTTAGATCTATGATAAATTAGTATGTGCTTTTAACTGCATAAAAAGAAAACAATATTAACGCGTTCATAGTTCTATGATTAGTACATGGATCAAGGACATTTGAACGATTAGCTTTTTGTTCAGTTTTAGATAAAAAATATGATTCTTGTTAGCGATGACATCTTGTCTTCGTTTTTTGTTATATTTTTTATCATTTCTATAGAACTTGTGATATATGTATGACAAAAAATGTCGTTATTTTTTATTATGAGCGTGTTCCAACTTGCGACAAATGAGTTTGTAACAAGAATCGTGAATTCTACGAAAAAAAATCTTTCATTAAATCTCGGCTACTGTTATCGATATTTTCGGTATTAATATAACGAATTTGTTAGATTTAAATTAAAACGTACTATCATCAAATATTCATAAAATTGTAATGAATAAATCATAAAATTATAATTAATAGAATTACAATTAGTAAGTATTAATTGTTATGTAAAAATGAGACTTGACATATGAGCCAGTTATTCTGAAAGTGGGGCATCTCCATTTTCTTCATTAATGAGATATTTAATGTTCCACGATTCACATGATTCAATAAAAGTCCAAACAATATGAAGACCACAGGGGAAGAAGTTGACGTATCCATCTTTGTGGATTTTCTGTTTCTTCTTTATGCCATCTACGAATATAAAAAGAGTGCTGCTATATATTCGAGTTAAAAAGATGGAAATCTTGATTAATTCTAAGATATGACCATTTCAGTATTGTGTATTCAGGGAAGTAATTTAATAAGTCTAAGAAAAGGTTTCGATAATAGATTAAGAAATATTACGAAAAAATTGCTTATTAATCATGAAATTAATCATGAAAACTAATGGTTCAAAAAAACTAAAGCAATAACTGGTGCAATGATAGTCAAATTTTTTTATGTCTTTAACAAAAGGATAGAAACACAATTGTAATCTAAACACTAAATAAAAACAGTTTGTTAAATGTGTAATTAGTTTAGAATATTTCATACTATAAAATTGCTTTCCTGTAAAATTTATAAAATATGGGGTATCAGAATTAACCCTTCTGACCTTCAATTTGATTATAGAAATGTGTCTTGCCTTGCTTGTTCTTTCCCTATGGTATTTATATGGAATTAAATTTTAATAAAAAATTAGATTACCTCATTTTGATAAAAAATGGTTCCTTTATTACAATATTTGTGAAGAAGTATTTTGAAAAATTTTGAAAAAGTACTTAGAAACAATGCAAAAAAGAATCACAATTTTTATCGAGGCCAAAAAAATTAAAATCTATCGCACAGAATCTATGAGACTTCCTGTCATTAATTAAAAATGAATTTAAATGAGGTACCAAAGCAGTTATGGAACTTTCTAATATTAACTTCAAAGTATTCTTTGAAAGAAAAAAAGATATAAATTCCAACAGAATTTATCTTAAAAAAGAAAATTAAATTATTTAAAAAATAACAGTATTTTAAAGTCCTCTAAAAACTAGCTTTATTTTAAGGTTATTTAAAAAATAACTATTTTGCGTTAAGTTTCGGTAAAGCTTTATTTTTATCCCTAATTTGAATATTTGAATTCTAATTTAATAACCGAAGTCTCTGTACACATTATATCGAGGCAGTGCATCGTTGAACGCTCACGTTCACCCTTTCCCTCGCTCAGAGCGCGTGTAACGCGCGATAGTAGTTATCGTTGTTATACGCGACGTAACACTTGCTGTATCACGTCAGGGAAAGGGGGTCAAGTTCGAGGGAAGAAAGTGAGCAAAAGATCCGTGGCCGAGATGTTGTCGGGAGGTTGCGCGCAGGTATGTAATAGGCACTTTCCACGCGGCGGAAGTATCGATTTCATCCTGCCCCGCTAAATAATGTATTAAAAGCGCGCACGCGAAAACTCGAGGGGAATTATTTAACCCGCTTCGTTCCGGGATATTTTCACCTCGGATCGATGCCTCCTGCAGCTTTAACCCTCGTTCTTGAATGCTAGAACAGCCGATGAATTTTCGAGGAGACTATGATTTTTCAAACTGAGAAGGCCATTTTTTTTATTGAGGGGTAGTTCTGGTCTAAGAAGCTACGAAAAGAATCGTTTTTAGGAATTTTTCTGTAACAAACTAGACAGCCTATGGTTTTCGGTATTTCATTGTGCATCGTTTGAGCGTGTAAAAAATTGTATATCTTTTTATTTTATGTAAGTATTAAGAGCGTTCGTATTGTGTTACATAATAGCCCTCGAGAGATCTCTTTGAATATTAGAGCAAGAATATATTCAGATTGATTCTTAAATTGAATGAAATTTCTGAGACAGTGAGCCTACGAAAGTGAACAAAAATTTTATTGTTTTATTTCTTGATACCTGAAAGTTCGACGTTGTTTTTTAATCAATTTGTTGAGAATTCTGTGTCTGTTAAAACCTAGTAAATTTGGAGAAACTCAAAATATTACAGGTTCACTCTCTACAAAAAAGTATATTTTTTAATTTGAAAGAAGATTCATTTAAATTGATCGGTTCATTTTTGAGATATTTGTCCTATCAATTGGTGCTTGAAGAAGAACTTGGCAAAAGTTGAATCACTGATAGCAGACAGCTGCCATCTAAAAGCCACTAACTTTGGTAATTTTTAGAATTTTGAAATTTTCTTTTAACTGCATATTCTTCAAGCACCAAAGAATTAAAAAATAAAAAATTCAGTTTTTGAGAGATCTAAACCAGAGCCTCCCCTTAATCAATTCTTGACTGGAGAAAATTTGGTCAAGGAGATACGACATGGAGGTATAGAGTATTCTATCTCAGAGGGTTGAAGATAACAGAAAAATTTATTCTATCACGTCTTCAGCGTATTATGAAAAAATAGTATTGCTAAAAATGAGTTTTCTCAAATATCCCTCTCCCCACGCACAAATATAAAAAAATACTGAATTCTAATAATACAATATTTATTCAGTGTCAGGAAAATATAGCAACCCCATATTCAATTCTTTTTATATTTGATCATTTGGTATTATTTCACTTGGGGTCCATTCAGTACCATTTCTCGAGGTGACCAATATGCCCCTATTACTTTTAATTAATCGTCATCTTAATGAGCAATACTGAAAACAGTTGCTATAGGTTCACTGAGTTTATAACGAAAACCCTTTGCAAACATAAAATACAACTATTTTATTTCCAAAAAGTTTTAACAATTGAAAAAAGTTAATATTAAATGACAAGAATAGCAAAAATGCTTCTCAATAAAAGTTCTATTGACGATAAAATTGAATTACCATTTACTCAGAGAATAAAGAATAAGAAATAAAAAATAGAAAGTCGTATATTAAGGGGTAAGTAAATGAAAGTACGTAAATAAAATGAAAGAATGGTGCATGTTCAAATGCAACGCGAGTTGGAAATGAGCTTGGAGCTTTAATTAATAACTGGAATCTCCGTTGCTCTTCCCCAGTCGGGATTTCATGGCTGTAGTTTTATCCACGTCACTTAGGATTACCAAGAAGCATGAATGAGTCACATGGGTACTCACGCGGAAGACGAACTCACTCTGCTGTACTGTTTCACGTGTTAATTAAGCGCGTGTGAATTAAAATACATTTGGAACCCTAATGTCACTACTAACAATTAAACAATAGAAGTTTTGAAGAAAATCTTTAAAAAATCATTCCTTTCTTAGTAACAATTGTTCATAGTACAGAAAAGTATTTTTTGAAATTTTTTCCATTCTTTATTACACCTAGTTAGTCTACACTAATATTTTTTACAAACGCAGAATATATTTGTATACGGAAATTCTAATTTATTTCTGTTTTATTGTTTCAATTTGCATTTAATTTCTTTGAAATAATAACTGCTTGAAAAATTGTATAAAAACACACACAATCATAAATAACATCACAGAAGTATTTCTGTGTCATCAAATCGTATTCGAAGATCAGAAATACTAAGGGTTATCAGAAAATCCACTTCGACTTATTTATTGAAACAAATTTCGGAAGAAAAAACGCTTCTATTATTTATCAATTCCTTCGAACTCAGATAATGAAGCAATTCGAAGAAACATGACTTTTCCAAAGCAAGAAGTACTTAAGGAAATCTAAGAAAAATTTTCGCTGAGGGTAATTTAGTATGTCGATGTATTCAGAATCTTTTATTCAAACAGTACTCTTTTATTCAAATAACTCGCTTATCTGAACAATTTTGAAACAATTTATTGTTCATTGCAATTGACTTTGAGTAATCTTGAATAACCTTCAATTCCAGTCACCACATTCATCCTAAGACGTTCTGCCTTTAAAAAAATGAAGTTGACCTTGATATCTCCTGTCTACTGCCACCTATGAAAAAAACTATTAACATTAAATTATGTCTCCCTTGAATCCAAACAAGTTTGGTCTAACGCATTTTTTTCTGCCATTAAGAGCAAGCGAATTATTCAAGGTGGCCTGTTTTAGGTGACTCACCCTGTATATTTTCCGCAAGAAGTCTCAAGGAAAGTACAATAACTACAAAATTATAAGTAGATATTTTTTAAATTACTTTTCTTATATACGACTCTCTTTTTATCTTCTATAGGCAAGAATTTTGTTTTAGTGGATACTCGAACACTTTGCATTGCAATAATTACAACACCGCTATAGCTCTGACCTTCTGCATAAGTTTCCTCTCGGCTTACCAACGAGATGACAATCGTTCGAAGGCAAGTCATGGCTAGAACGAACGTGGCATTAGTAATCGAGTTAAAATTCACTGTCGTTCAAAGAACCACGAGCCGCGCCAATGGGAGCACGTAAATCGTCCCCCTCGAACATTCAATTCGTATAATTGACAATTCGTGTGCGAGGAGTCACTCAATATACAGCACATTTACTGAGAAAAGTTGAAAAATTGTACGTGGTTATTTAAGAATTTTGCTATAGAAGTGTATCAAAAACAGCTTGTGTTAGATTTTCAAAAAATTCAAGTTAGGACATTAATTAAAATCTAATATATAAAATTCATATTTGCAGGAAGGAGAAAGAGTACTAACAGATTTTTTAAGTTCTTAAAATAAGGGTGCAAGAAAATACAAGGCTATAAGAAAGTATTGAAGTTGAAGCCTTGAAACTTAGGTCAATTTGCTTTATATTTACAAATATGGGCATATATACACATAATTACTTTCTGTGCTGACAATGAGATACACTAAAAATGTGACTTGCATAATAAATCTTCATATTTATAATAAAGTAGTAGAAAAATAGAAAACAAGTCTCAATTGTCAAATCCAGGAGTTTTGCAATATGTTATTTGAAAGATAATATTAAAATTTAAACTTGCACTTCTTCAATTTTTCTTTTGGTATACATAGCACGTTGACAATAGGTGACAATCTTTACATCTCTAAATGGTATTAATAAACTATAGTGGCAACTAATTAGAAGAAGAAGCACACTGTGGAATAAATACAAACATAAATTAAAAACAATTTTTTCTTCAAAGTAGAGTCACTGCTAAAGTGACAGAATTTTTATCGAATTTTATTGAATTTTTTTATTGAATTGAATTGACAGTAATCAGTCAGTGTGTTAATGTGTAACAAATCAACAGTATTTTTTCTGTTGGCTATCTATATACTATAATATCATACAATTTATTTTTATTGTATAATAAATATAGTTGTAGTTATTAATTATTCAAAGTATCGAGCTTAGAAATCAAACTTAGAGGGATGCTCCAGTATTATAACAGTAGGATTCATGAACAGTAGTTTTTAATTGACTATTGTGTTTCGTAATGTTTGTCAGTAAATATAGTTTAACTTTGTTATTTCGTTACAGGGTATTCCTTGTTATCTCCCCATCACTCTAAATCATATTAATTTCATGGCCTTTTCGCTCCTGAATTATTCAACAGATTGATTCATCCAGCATGCAAAATGATTTCCTTTCCTCCATCTCATCGAACCAGAATCACTTCCCCTTGCTATGACCCATTGCACTTGTGAAATATCTCGCGCCTCTGAGATTCGTGGATCAGTTTCGTATTAGCTTTTGACCTAGTCGGAAGTTGCCAGGATGTGATACTGTGAAAGTGAGATCGTAAGAGACAGATTAGGAATGTTACTAATCAATTCTTTAGTGATTAGTTATGTGATGTGAGTCGCTCATTTGTCCAATCGATTAACTCCAATAACACAAAAATATGAATATTTATTTTAAATATGTAAAAGTGCTGTAGTGGGTAGTGAAATTGCAACATTAACTAAAAGTACTATTTGTTGAATATACAAGTAATTATAATTATTATAAAAGTTCAAGTGAAAGATTACAATTATTATAAAATTTCAAGTAAAAAAGGAAATTAGATCCTAAATCACAAATAACATAAACAGTTAAATAAAAAGCATTGATATGTATAGTGCAATTTCAGTGGCCACTACTGTAAGCATTAATTAACTGTTTTAGCACTAAAATTTAAAAACTTCAAAAAGTAGAGTTAATCACCTTGACCTGTAAAAGGTTCATACATAAATTTCAGATGTTTGTGCAAATTTCTGGCTTGATAAACACAACTCAAAGAACTTATTGTTAATTAAAAATTTGTTGCACCCACTAAATAATATAAGGTATATTTTATATTTTATATTTCTTAAATTCTGCACTTTTTGCATATTAAAATGTCTCATAATTGTATAAAATTCCACAATTTAATAATGTAATTTGAATTAAGAAATAATTGAATCTGGAAAAATTTGTTTCACCCAAATATTGAAGGGTGCTCCAAATTTGTTATCAATAGGGTAGAGAATTACTCGAATATGATCAATAAAATTATTAATATAGTCTGTGCACTGAATCGAGAGAGTAAATGACAGTTCGACGTCCACGTGGTCGAAGACTATGGCTGCAGCTATGACCTACAATGTGAAATCGACAACTAACAGTGGATTCGCAGTTCTGTAACTGTAAAAATCTACTCTCTCGACTTACAATCAGTGGAGAAACTATAGTAACATAAAATATTATAAAGGGGTTAAAATATTGTAAGGGGTGGTAGGGAAGCTCAAATGGAACAAAAAATGTCCTATGTCATGACGTCCGATCTGCCTCCATTTTACAATAATAATGCATTACAGTTAACATATATATCTATATTCTAAACTAACAACCATAAAATTCTATACTTTTGCAGATATATTGAGTGGTAGAAATAGGGTAAAAAAGTCTTAATACATTTTATAGTATCTCTTACAGTTCAATTTTTATAAAGCTTTGAAAATGTGAGATCCATTTCCTACAAACATCTCGAATTTTCAAAGTTTATATAAGTTAAACCATAAGGGGTACAACAAAATGTATTAAGACTTCTTTGCTCTGTTTCTGCCACTCAATGTATCTGCAAAATTACAGAATTTTCTTATTCTTAGTTTAGAATACAGGTATATATGTTAACTTTAATGAATTATTGCATAATGGAGGCAGATATATCATAGGACATTCTCTGTTCCATTTGAGCTCCCTTACCACCCCTTAGAATATTTCAACATGCGCTCGTTACACCCTGTATTGTAGTATTAATATCATTGAGCATTATTGTACTAATTGAAATACCTTTACCAATTTTCCATTAGCACAGGAAATTTCCGCTACCCTAACGAAACTAGATCCCCCACCACCAAGATCCTTCAATCTTGAAGTGTCACACTTATAAAATATGGCGAGCAGGAGAGATTCAGAGGTCAGTTTCGTGTTTACCACTGATACGATCGGAGGTCTCTGAGAAGTGTACTAAAAAAGTGATTACTGTTAATTATCTCCTGAGATTTGCATACAAGTATGTTCATACTTTTAAGCATTTATTATTAGTGGGCCAGTGTTATTTATTTTAATATTTTTTCAAATTTGTTTGCTTATTATTTTATTCCTTTGAAAATTCAAGTTTACTAGGAAGTGTGTGATTATTTGCTACTTTCAAATAAAAGAAAAAAATTGTTGCTCGATGAGTGAAAAATGAATGAATTTTACTATTAATGATATTTAAATTTGATAAGAATCATTAATAGTAAAATTCCTCATTTTTTGAATTCTTTTGTCAGTGCTAAAAGTTATATGGTATTTTAACCTTGTCAGTAATTATTGCAAATAATCATATAAAATTGGTATGAAATCTGTTAATATACCATTCAGGATATTAAAGCTCAAAATAGTTAGGATGTGTGGCTAATGATATACAAGTAAGACTAGTTCTAATAACTTCAATTAAACTTCACTTTCAATTATTAAAACTCATAATGGTTACGATGTGTGGTTAATGATATACAAGTAAGACTAATTCTAATAACTTCAACTTTACTACAGTATAATTTCTCGTAATTTCATGCTCCATTGGTCCTGCAATAGTCAGTGGTATAATCAATAGCATGGATGACAGTACTGCTTGCTTACTCTTGCTAAATATTTAGTTTCAACATATACAGATTTTACGTAAATGTCAGAACAGTTCACAAAATCTTTTTTAACTTATTAAATAATTACTGGAAATATTTCTCAATTAATAATGTATTAAAATATCTTTATACCTACTTTTTTAAAAAAAAATATGAAGACGACTTTAATTTTCTTTTTATATATAATAATTATGCCTTTTTCGTAAATTGTTTTAACATACTTCAAACATAATTAATTAATAACATAAAGTATTTATATACAAGTCTCATTGTTGTAGATTTCAGATTTAACCCTTGTCTCTTTCAAAGAAATTTGTTAACATTGAGCAACCATTACTGCAAAATACCCAACATGTGTCAATCGACCCCTTATGCAACTAGATACAATACCTGCGAGACATTGAGAAATTTGTTCCAAAAGGACACAGTTCACAGTTGAAAGCTACAACAGTGAGAATGAGAACCCTGAAAACTTTAACTCTGTTATCATAGAGAAGCTGTTCAATTGTTATTTATAATAAAGAATGAAAAAGTTCCAAATGGAACTAGTACTGATAGAAATTAGGGAGGCGTTATTAGATTTATTCTTATATTTAAATAAAAGAAATTTTCCAGTCGAAGATTCTTCTAATAATTAGGATTCATTGATGAAAATAACACTTAATGTAATTCATGCTATAACTGTAGAATTAATATAATTAATTTTTGCATTTTACACACAAGTTTATTAAAATATGAAATTTCCTTTTTGTTTCAGTAAAATTCCATATAGCCCATTTGTACGAAGTTCAAGGCAAGTATCGCCTAGCGAAGGAACACTACGAGGCGTTGCTCAAAGAAAAAACCCTACCGTCTCATTTGAAGGCCGATATTTGTCGTCAGTTAGGTGAGTTGAAATAATATTTCTTCAGTCTAATTCTAAACTTAAAAAAGGTGAAAAATATATTTGGGAAAATATTCTACGAGCTAATGCACAAATCGTCTCGAAGACTTCAAATTGTTTAGAAGGACCTAGGATTCAAATTATAGATTAATTTCACAGCTCACTTTTTTATTCTTATTCGTTTTTGTTATGACTCTTATTCTCCTTTTGAGACCACCATATTTAATTTTACAATTACAAATTTATTCACTTACCAGTGACAAAAGGCTCTAAGATTTAAATTATAAATTAATTTCATAGTTTAACTTTTTTTATTCTTTTTTGTTTTTGTGTGTGATTTTCATTCTTCTTTTGAGATTCCCCACACTTAGTTTTACAGTTTCAAATTTATTCACTTACCAGTGACAAAAGGCTCTAAGATTTAAATTATAAATTAATTTCATAGTTTAACTTTTTTTATTCTTTTTTGTTTTTGTGTGTGATTTTCATTCTTCTTTTGAGATTCCTCACACTTAGTTTTACAGTTTCAAATTTATTCCTCTGCCAGTGACATTTTCTAGAAAACACGTACTGTCGCCACAGGGGGAATTTTTACGACTCTTGCGACAGTAAAGCAATATATAGCATCCAAGTTACGTAAAATTGCTTCTGACTAATGATTAAAAAGTTGTATTCAAACTTTGCAAATCGATTATCATGGGTGAAGATATTTCTACTATTTATTGCGTATAATTACATGAAACGACTATTCTTAAATTATATCTTAAATTGTTCTTAAATTAAGAGCTAAAGAACTGTAGCTTCACTGGATTAAGTTTTTATTCAGTAAGCAGTCCAAGTGACGAAAACTTTGAAAAATGCAGTTTGTTACATATGAATAGCTATGCTTAAAAAAATAATTTTAGACTATCAAAATAAAAATATTTTAATTCCCGAAATTTCACTTCCCATTTAAAATACTAATTTATTGTTAAATTGTAGAATAACGATTACTTAAAATAGGATTTAAAATATTTTCCGTACTTTTACTTACCATTGCATGATAGAAATACGAGTTAAGAGTCAGTTAGTGTTATAAGTAGACCGCAGATATCTATGCAAATTGATATTTTTATAAGTGGGATTACATAAATGCAGGCTAAAAATAAATTTTAAAGATTTTTTTGGTACTAGATTCTAATGTTAATTTATTTTAAATACGTTATGTATATATGTTTTATATACTATAAAGAATATTGTAGTGTACAGGATGTTAATCCTTTTCACCTTATAAGTACAATTTATAACACAAACGTAAAAAATTTTATTTTATGCTTTAGATCATCAAAATGAAACTACTTTAATTGCTGAAATTTCACTTTCCATTTAAAATTCCATTTTACTTGAACTCTAGTCTAACGATTACGTAAAATATCATTTAAAATATTTTTTTATAAACTTAATCCAGAAGTGTACCCAGATACCACGCGATATCTTGAAGACGTCTGTTTTGTGTCCATTTTATGTTCGAACATCTTACGACAGAACTGGTATGTCTTAAAAATATTCAAGAGAGTACATCTGAAAGACTTCTGAAATTTACGCCCACAAGACGTCTTAAAGACATTACACAGACGTCTAAAAGATGTCTATTTTTTGTGTGGGCGTTTTGTAGACTTAATTTGAGCGTTTTTAATACATTCTAAAGACATACTAATTTGTAACTTGGGACTCTTTAAAGATGTCTTTTGGACATTTTTAAAACTTTATTGGATCTTTTGAAGATGTTTTCAAACTCTCTCTGTATTACATGGGTATACATCCAGTATCTAAAAATGTGTCTATAGTTCATGTTCTCTAACAAAATTATTTAATTTTTTAGAAAACAGAAAAGAGATGTTATACGTATGTCTCTTTTCTGTTTTCTAAAAAGTCTGTGTAACTTTGTTACATAACATGTAGCGTAGACCCACCTTAACAACCGTCGATTGAACCAAATCCCTCTTCAACAATTTACCCCAGCCATCAGCCAGCTCGTCGCGCAAATTAAACAACCCCCAAAACGCACGTTGTCCACCGCGCGGCATGGTTTATGAAAAATTCCTCAGTTCTGGGGCGTGCCAGGTCGCATCGCTGGCTTCGCCCGTAATTGAACAATCGCGAGCTTAATCAGAGACGCCGCAGAGCTTTTATTTTCCCAGCGATAACGTCCCGAGTTGGAGGCACCTTGGTTTAATTAAACCCACCGCCTCCGCGCCCCTCGAACTCGTCGAATCGCGATTCCTCCGTGAGCGACTGTCCCTCTCCCTTTCGTGGGCCACGGTCGCGAGCTTTTTCGACTCCTCGAATTCGGCTTAAGGTCCAACCCCTCCTGAGCCTACGGGCCAAGTAGCAGACACGTGTATTGATTTACTCTGGCTGGTGTTGGTTGGGGATGAGATCGAGGGGAGCGTGGAAGAGGGGAAAGAAGGAACGAGAGAACTTGCGTGTTGGAGCGAGAGAGGAGAGCTGCCTGGTGGGGGTGAGATTCGATAAGGCGACGTGATTGTGGCAACTTGTCTGCTATCTCTTTCCTCTTGCCTCGTTACTCTCTTTCTCGTGCCCTCCTCGAGTATCGCTTCTTTTTGCCTGCCTTGTAGGATGATCTTTTTTATCCTGGATCACGCCACCCTCTGTGTTTATTGCCTTGGAAGGGAGCGATGCTTTGGGAGATTGGGATGGACGTCTTTTGGGGGTGGGAATTTGGTTTTGGTGATGAGCTTTGGTTTATGAGGGGAGGAAAGCTGGGTTTTAATCAGTTTTGAAGTTGGGGAATGGCAAGTGCTTTTTAGATGATCCAGAATTCTTATTTCTCTGAGAATTCTGTTTCTACTAAAAACATTCTAGTTCCTTCCGAAAAAATTGTTTCCCCTAGAAAAAGAATTAAAGTTTCCCTTCAAAATATTCTAATTACCTTTAGCAATAGTTCTAACCTTCTAAACCATCCAAAAAATTCTACTCCCCAGAAATATAATTCTACTATACTTCTAAATCTGAAACTTCTACCTGCTCTACAAAAATCCTACCCCAGCAATAGAAGATTAACATTTCACCTAAGTAAAGAGGTTTCCCCAAGTAATTAACAACCGATTTTAGTGAAGTTTTCGGAGAATATAGTTTTCTAAAAAATATATCACCCGTACTTTTCTTTTATCAGCAGCCTTCTGTATCTATAGGGTGAAAACAGCCCTTAAAATTGAATATGTAAAACATATTTCTCTGTATACCTTAAAAACTATTCGGTCCAGAAAAAAAACATTGTACATAAAAATTATACATTTTCGT
The DNA here is from genome assembly GCF_051401765.1 of Calliopsis andreniformis. Lineage (NCBI taxonomy): Eukaryota > Metazoa > Arthropoda > Insecta > Hymenoptera > Andrenidae > Calliopsis > Calliopsis andreniformis. The sequence goes on along the minus strand of NW_027480432.1, from coordinate 8,949,713 downwards.
GGCAAATTTAACTACATAAACGCTTTTCCAAGATATCAGTTTGTTTAAAAAAATTTGTTCATAATAAAACTTAGGACCTTTTATTAATTTCTCATGTAAAATACAGATACCTTTATTTATATAAATCATAAACTAGTGTGAAAAATGTGGCTACTATAAGTTTTAATTACCTCCTCTTTCGTTAATAAAATACTCGTAAATATCTTGATAGTAGGGTTGTTACTACTATAAAATAAAATCCAAAAAATATTCGTCTGCTCATAAACGTGTAGTTCGTGTATTTGACTCGTGATTCATGGGTTGGTAGGGGTATCAACCTTGAACGAAGTTGCATCTGCTGCAACTATAACACAGAATGCACCGCCACAGCCTCCGCTTGTGTACGTGTGCCAAGCTGACCGTAATCTTTCGTCGCTGCGTTATTAACTCGCCATGGGTCGGAATTAAAACGGTAATTAAGCCGCCGAAGACCACCAGTCCGAGTTATGGAATCATAATTGAAGGCTCGTTACTATCTCGCCGATTAACGCTGCATGCGTTCGTCGCGATCGGCGTGCCGCCTTTTCAGGTGAACGTTTGTCCTTTTGGGTTGAGGGAATTAAATATAAGAGCTCGTTTCCTGGTCTTTAACGTCGCTCCGTAATGACTCGGGGTAATTTATTTTCGTATAATATCAGGTTTGCTCATAAATAATGCAAATATGCTGCTTTTTCGACAAAAAAATTGAAGTATTAGTTCAATGCATAAATCCTAGGTAATAAAAGTATTTATTTTGTCTAACATTTATTTTTCTTGTCTCATAAATAATACATTTTTCTTTCCTCTTTAAATCGGAGTATTAGCTCACAGCGCGAGTTCTTTCACCTATTAGGTAATAGAAACTTAATGGCCATTTCTGATGTTTTTATTTGATCGACAAATATATGCAAATTGTACATTTCATTTCATTCTGCAGCCTCGTTTCGTATTTCTCACGTTTAATTAATACTTCCTGCAAAAAGTTACTGATTCTTAGAGTATTTATGAAGACATTAATAACTTGGTGGTGAGTTGCCTCATTAGGATATATTTAAGAGCTTTTATAATGGCCAAATGTATGATAATCTGTTGAAAATATGTCTGAAGGAATATTACTAGTGCCTTGCAATTTCTTTTTTATTGCTTGGAACAAATCGTTCAATCTTTTATTCTTCATACAATTTTTCAGACTATTGAATATATGTATAGTTTTGAATTAACTATTGCCTTGAAATATTTCACAAGACACAACCCCTAAATTTCTTAAGATGGAGTTCTCTCTCCAGAGATATACAGTTTGTTTCGTTCCCTAGATATATTTAGATATACTTCAAAGCATATTATCACCCCCAATAAAACATATAAAATCATTAGATACAAATTACACGAGTAAAGCTATTGCAATAACAAAACCAAAGAAAATGGCCCCGAAAAAACATTTAAACTGTTTTCAATACTCAAAACCATATCACAAAAATTTGTATGACAATGACATGTCAATATGTCTATGCCTATCAAATTTTCCACTCACGAGAACCAGGTTTCCATTACCTGCACAAAGACTCTCGAGTAAAAAAGTGCAGTTTACCAAATAAAGGTAAAATTTTCCAACTACAAATTTTTCTTGTTTGCTCGATGTGCTCTTAAACATGACAAATAGATGTACGAGGATTAAACTAACGCTAAATTCAAATCGTTTAATCCACTGGTTTGTGAAAAATCGTCAGAAAGCAAACTAGGGTTCCATTATCACCTTTTTCTCTTCGTACTATCGATGTAATAACACGCAGGTAGTGCTACCTCTGTGACACGGCAGGTAGGGCCGAAAGATTATAGGGGTCAAGCAGCCCGTCGCGCTGACCCACTTTGCGCGTTGCAAAAACCCTCGACGAACGAGGGTTCTGCCGCACGAATGCTGCAGAAAAGGGCTGAATAGAAGCACCTTCAAGGAAAATGACGAGAATCGTTCGTTGCGTCGTTACTCTGCTCGCGGAGGGAAAAAAAAGAGATGTAGTCTACAGATACGAGAGGTTCGATTATTTTGCAGCGACTAGCGTCGAGTAGGAGCCATGTAACTACGTATGGTCCATTTCTGCACTTGTTTTCTTCTTGTGAGAATTTTTTAGATAACGTAGTTCTGTATTTTGTATTATTTAAAAAGTACTATCATATGAAAAGCACAAGGGAAAAACTTGATAAGTCCATTTTCGTCGATTTTCTGTTTTTCATGTCGTCTGATAGCTAGAAGGGTGTGCATTTGGAGTTGAAAAGAGGAAAATCTTGATAAGTTACAAGATGCAACCATTTTTATGATGAGTTTACAGCAAAATAACTCCACGAGTCCATGTAAAACAGGAGAATAATTTAACAAGTCAACGAGAAACTCAGAGTTATTAAATAAGGTAAAAGACCTAGTAACCGACCATGTCACGGTATCTGGACACTAATCCCTAATTTTATTTAATTTCAAGCTTAAATTCTAATGTGTCTAATAAAGAACAAGAAAAAAAGTAAAAAATATCATCATAAAATAGTGTATTCAGTTACTGGAATGCAATTCAAGTATCGAGACATGCATATTAGTTTCTAACAATTTTATTGAAGAGTGTTGGCTGCGCTTATTGCATGATTCGTTTTTGTTATTTCCTAGTGTCTTGTTTGAAATTTTTAAATTACTCGACTGTAAAATATAAAACATGTGACTTATCAAGTTCCCCTGAGGTCTTCATACGTGTAATTAGCAAAGTAAAATTTAGAAGGATACGTAACTCTGTAAAGTTTTGGGCTTTTGTAAAGCTTTTGGATTACTGAAAGTATTTAAACTGAGGATTAATGTATTCTCTTGGTAATGGCTATATGAGAAGAATTTTTTATAATCTTTCCAGACTTGCCTATTTCCAAATTCTATTTGCAATATGTTAAGCTTATACAAAGTGTTTCAGAAGTACATGTGGATACTTTAGAAACTGAATCCAGATACTACAATAAGCAAAAAATGTTATATAAACATATGTCTTACTACTTGATTTATGAATGATTGAAGAAAATGTTCGAAATGTCTTCCGCGTGTCTCAACACACACTGCTGCACACCTTACAATAAGCATCGAGTTTCACATTAACGCGAAAATATCAGGTGTTCTTAGAGTAGTCTCGAATCCATTTTGTATCTTTCATTGCAGTTCATGCACATTATTCACTTGCATTGAGTACTCAGTAAATATTTAAATTGTCCCAAAGGTAAAAATTTAATGGGTAACAGACAGTTTTAAACATTTTCTTTAATTCTCCATAACTCGAAAGAAAATGTGTCTAGGACATATATTCATATGACATTTTCTATTTGTTTTAAGATGCAGATTCAGCTCTCAAAATATTGACATGCATTTCTGAATCACCTTATATTTGTATTACGATTTGCTAGCAAAATTCTAGTTCCTCCCATGATTTTAGTTTCCCCTAGATATTCTATTTGTCCCCTTAGATGATTCTATTTGTCCCCTTAGATGATTCTACTTGTCCTCTTAGATAATTCTACTTGTCCTCTTAGATAATTCTACTTATCCTCTTAGATAATTCTACTTGTCCTCTTAGATAATTCTACTTGTCCTCTTAGATAATTCTACTTGTCCCCTTGGATAATTCTACTTGTCCTCTTAGATAATTCTACTTGTCCCCTTAGATAATTCTACTTGTCCCCTTAGATAATTCTACTTGTCCCCTTAGATAATTCTACTCGTCATCTTAGATAATTCTACTCGTCCTAAATATTCTACTTTTCCCCAAGAACTCTAGTTTCTCTAAAACTTCCTCAAACAAAACTTGTATCTCCTGTACCATACTCCACCACTAGAAGATTAACCTGTTTCAACATTCTCGAACTGTCAACAAAATATTCCCTGCCTTCATATGTGACGACCCATCGTCGAATCCCTGTCTCTAAAATCAACCAATAGCCCACCAAACACCACCTCCCCATTACGTCTATAAATGTTTCCTATCAAAGTCTTTCGAATTCAGCGCCACGGTAATCTTATCAGGCTCGAATTTCAATCGTGCTCAGCAACATTCGCAGAAATGCGGACAAAAAATCGGGCGATCGTAAAACGGTATCTCCGAGGTCCAAGAGGTCGAGAACGATCGACGAGAAATCGGCACGAGTGTATCTCAACCGGGATGAAATTTCATTGCGATTTCGCGGAAATTACGCGAGTCTCCATGTCAATATCGTCTAAATGACTCGAATGTCTTCCGCGATTCGACCACCCTTTCTCGATTTCGCGAAGCCACTCTTCGGGTCGATCGGCCAAAAAAGTACCCGGAAGAACTTGGGACTCGAAATTCCTCGGATCTTTCGCGCTTTCTCTCCACTGTCGGCAACCTCGCCGATAACTCACGAGGGAATTCGTTGTTAGGGAACTCGGCTTGGGTTTCGAGATCATTTGACAATCTCGATGGAATCGGCCCGCAGTGGAGTGTCCTCGGGGAATGAGATGAGAGTTGTGGTTCGCGAGAGTGCAGGAATATTTTGATGATTGCACATTTTATTTTGGTCTTTTAGTATCCACTGTCGAAAACGTGTGCTGTTTGGAAGTTTCTTTTTCTTGGAAAGAAAGAAGGAAAGTTTGAAAGAAGTAGATTTGCTTCCTTCATGAATTTTCATGCTTCCAAGTGTTTTCTGAATTTTCTAAATATTCAAACATTACTTGGAAATTAATATTGAGAATTAGTATTGATTGAAAAAGATTAATATTGAGAGACTCAAATTTTTCAAGCTTTTCATGTTAATATTGTTAATTATTTAAATACTTGAACATTTAAATATTTTGTTAAGGTAGTTGACCCAGTAATGGATCACTTAGCGAGAAATGTTGATTCTTTTAATGAGAAAGTACGTTTAAACTGTAGAAAAAGGTAGGGCCTTTTTTTAATAATCAATTTACATAGTTTAAATTTATGATATTTACTAACAAAAAAGAACTTAATTGCTATATTTAGAGTATCGAGTCAACTTCGCCTCAATACTCAATCAGATCCCAATACTCGATCACTTCAATAAATAATGATTTTAAAGTACGTTATTTATTTATTCATTGCATGATATAATGAGATATCTAAATTTCTTGTGTGATCAATTTGAGAAAATTCAAGTAACGCTATCTCATTATTTATTGAAGTGATTGACTCCTAGGTATTGATCTACTGGGTCAACTACCTTACCACAGTGCATTGAAAATTTCAAATTTTAAAACATAACATTCCCAAACTTTGAAATATTAATATCGTCGAAAATTCAATTGCCTTTCAGATGTTCAAATATCCCAGTACTTAAATCCCGACTGGTTTAATTTTAATGTATCCAATTACAGAATTTATTTACGATTCCCGAGTTGTCTCAGCCATCAACTGCCCAATAATTGGAACTACTCTGCAATAAAGTCGACTACAGAAGCAATCACAACACAATCGATAATTATCATATCTCGTAACTCTGATCTCTCCGGCTACCTCATTTGATTCTCATTCAGAAAACGTATTCACGAAATTCGACAAACGTTGCTCCCGTGATCGCCCCCTCGATTAGCCCCAGCACTAAAACCTCTCATTCGTGTTCCGACCTCGCGGTCCGAACCTCCCCCGGGTTTCCCCATTCAAAGCAGCGAAAAAGGTGCGTAACTGTTCAGGAACCACGGCGCAGGCACCGTATGGCCACTTCCTGCGGGTCCCAAACGGTACAGGGGCTTCTCTTTACAACCTGTTTACTGCTCGCGTGCTGGCATTGGGACCGGTTCGACAGTCCTCTTCTTTTCTTCCATTTTTTCCGCTGCTCCTTCATTTACCTCGCGAGTCATATCTGTCGCTTGCTCGCAAGTTCGCGCTATCTTCTGCGCACAGCCTGGAGGCAAGGTGTAGCTGGACTACACTTGCTATGCATCACGGAAGCATAGTGGCCTGGGTGAGGCCACGCATGTGTAAGACTATGTGGAGCATCGGAATTGCGTGCTGAAGACGAGATAGAGGGATGGAGATATATGGAAAGTATAGCTCCATCTCTTTTATGTTCCCTGAAGTGTCACGCGCATGCGTCAGAGAAGTGAGACAGAGAGATATACAGGGTGTTTCGTAATATGTGGAACCTACTTCAGGAGTTGATTGTATGCTTAAAAATAATGAAACGAAGTCATATAAACGCGTGTTCTATGTGTCTTCGTTTATAAGATATAACGAGTTTTATGTTGTAATTATCTTTATAGAAGATGCTCAAAATGATCACCTTGCATTTGAAGATAAGCCTGGACTCATCTTGGCATCGATCTGATTATTCTCTCTATCATTCCTACTGTTTTTCGAATAGTTAGAAAGTATAAAGAATAGTAGAAAGTTGGAAGCCTTGCTCTATTCTGTTTCATAGTATTTCAGCATTTTCAGTCGATGTTGCATATACAATAGATCTTATGTCCCCAAAAGTGAAAATCTAATGGATCCAAATATTCAGTACTAGGTTCTCCATACCTAGAACAGTTTAAAAGGATATGTTCCATACTGAAATTGGAGAGTTGCAAGTATCACAAATAGGAGGCTCGGTTTTGGAAACTAAATGAGTTAATTTTGAATACCCTATTCCAAATCTGTTAATTACTACTTGTCGAGACATTGAAATTGAAAAACAACGAACGAGCTTTAATGTTGCCTCTAATACTTGTAATAACGTGAAAGGTCCTCGGATTCTCGCTCGAGGGACTATCGCCATAAAGGACAAGCTGGCCCATCTCCCCGAACGCGTGCGATTTTATTGTCGTCGCCGAGATTATTATGTCTGGTATAATTACGTTGTAAACAGCTAGTCCTTCGAGCGTTGGGCTGAGCTTTATTTGCCCCCTCGCGTTTACCTCCTGGTCTGCCTTTTTCGATGGTGATAGGACCCAAGGAACCGTTACCGTGAGAAATGAATTGGTGGACTCGATCGAATCTTTTACGATCCTTTTCTTTGCTTTTGCTTGGAATTAGTGGAACGTCGAAAGAAAAATTGGGAAGTTAAATTGGTGTTGAATTGTATAGCCGTGCTCGAAGGAGATTGTAGCTTTTATTGCTATTATTTTAACGGGACAGAACCTAATATACATGTATAAATAAAAAGAATTGTGAAAATGCACTGCTAAAGGTCTAGATTTGTAGTTGTAATTAGGTGCGCCTAAATTGAGATTTTTCTGTACTTGTAGAAGCTAGAAAAAGTGAGTATTCGAAAATTTAAAAATTTGAGACTTTAAACACCTGAGGCAGTTAAACGTTTGTGAATTTAAGAAACATAGAAATGCGAAAAATGAAAGACTTAAACATTTTGAAATTTTACAATTTAGAAATTTGAAAATTAAGAAATTTCTATCTTTAAAAATTTGAGAAAGTTGAAAGTTTGTGAATTAATAAATATAGAATTGCTAAAAATTAGATGCGTGAAGATTTAAAAATTTTGAAATCTATAAATGAAGAAACTTGGACCTTTAAAAATTTGATATTTAAAAAAGTTAAAATTTGTAAATTTAAGAATTGTATAAAAATGCAACGAATTAGATGCTGGAAGGTTTAGAGATTTTAAAATTCAGAAATCTAAAAATTGAGAAATTTAGATGTAGTGTCTAAATAGTGTCTAAAAAATTTGAAAGAAATAAATTCCACATATTTTAGTTTAGAATCTTGAAAATGTTGAAATTTTGAAATATACAAATATCGATATCTACAAAAAGATAAAATTCGAAAATGAACAAATCTAGAAAATTAAAAAATTGGAAAATATGAAAAATGAGAGAATTAGTAATTTGTGAACTTGAAAACAAAAGTTTAAAAATTTGCAATATACGAAATAGAGATTTTGAAATAAAAAATTTCATTGAAAATATTCAAATAAACAGAGTACCATAAGTTTCGAGCCCCTGCAGACACGTTAAACACTCGACACAGAATTTTCGCGCGATTATGTGCATACAAATCGCAGCGGTGACAATTAGAACACAGCAGACGCTTTGATCACGCTAGACTGTTTACAAACCAGTCGACTTAATTCGGTTTAGTAATCACCCGTACATTTAGCATCACGCTCTACGATTATGCAATAACTCTCGTTGCAAAACTCGCATTTTCCCACGGCACGTATTTAATTTAGAGAGTGCAGCGCGGGGCAGCGGAGTCGCGTAAATTACAGCGATTAAAATTGCGGCGGCCGCTCGGAAATAGGCTCGCTGTATTGCTAAATAGTTAAATAAAGAACTGCTAGCGATTAGAATTAAAAATCCTGCATCACGTTGCAGTAGAATGAAGATAAAGTGTAATCTCCAAGTTAAAAAGGTGGAAATATGAATTAACGAGCTGGAAAATTGAATAATTAAAGGATGCGTAATTTTTACGATACCACCTTTGTCATGATGAATCACATTTACCATATTTCCAATAATGAGATACTGTAGAGGTGTTTCGTCGATTTTTTTGGTCGAGTTAAATTCGATTTTATGCGTGGTGCAAGTTCTACGAAAGTATTCTTTATCATTAGTTATTTCAATATTTATGGACATTCAAATATTGAACTTTCCAAATATATAAATTTTCAAATAAGTATTCAACCTAAAATGTTCAAACAGTCCAATTTTCATATGTTCAAGTTTTCAAAATATTCAGGTATTGAAATTGTCGTATATTAAAAATTTTGAATATTCAAATTATCCTTCTACCTGCTGCACAATGAGTCAAGAATCACCACGATGTACCGACAAATTAACGTTCCCCCCAAACAATCTCATTATCACAAAAATCATGACACAATCAATACAGCTTTCCTATTCACGCTCTCATACATAAACTGTCGGCTCTATTCTCACGAGGAAAGCAGGTCTATGCACAGCAGATAAGAACAGGAAAATAAAGGGTGTACCGTTACAGCCAACAGCTGCCTTTACACACCATGCAACCACCTAGAGCCACCAGCCAGAGACTTTGAACTCTGAAATAGCGAAACATTTGACCCCGTGATGTCGAAGAATATTAACTTAAGAAATTTTTAATTTTCCATATAGTGTCTTTGATCTCCAAAGCTTTTTTGGATACTGTTCTGATCGAAACCTCGAAGACGTTGCGCTATTTTCAAAGGCAGCCTGCAGCAGCCGTTTCTACGCCTATGTTTATAGAGGGTTGTAATTCGAGACAGCCCCGAAGGGAGAGTGGGGTAAAAGTGGCCACCCTAGGCTATACCTGCGAAAATCTATTCAGTTCGGTACTCGTCTAGCGTCGAGGCGACACGTCCTCGATTCGCAGCGTTCCTCCGCGTTGGTACCTTCTTAGGCCCCGTTTCGATTTGCGCGCGAGCACTCCATAAGGCCCTGCCCTGGCGTCACGTGCACCCTTACTTCCTGATTCTGATTCGTGAAGTGATTGTGGAATAGAGGAAACGTGCTGATTTTCCTGGGATTGTCTTGCGATTTTCTTTGCTGATTTTCGTGAGATTTTCTTGTGTTGGTTTTCCTGGGATTTTCTTGTGCTTATTCTCGTGAGATACTTTTTGTGATGATTTTCCTGGGAATTCCCTGTGCTCGTTTCCTGAGATTTACTTGTGATAATTTAATGGATTTTCTTGTGCCGATTTTCTGGGAATTTTCTTTTCTTTTGCTGTTTTTCCTGGGAATTTTTTGTGCTGGTTTTTCTGAGATTTTCCTGAAACGTTTTGGTGACTTGTGAAAATGTCGACAAAATAGCGGAGGTAGATATCAGCAAACTAGTTCTGAAGATTTGAAATTGTGAGTATTTAAAAATTACAAAGTTAAGCTGTTAATCACTCCAGAAAATTAAAAGCTTCATTATGTAAGGATTTACTTACAAGCTTTTAATTTGGATGTTTAGAAGGTTTGAAATCTTAATATTTAGAAATTCTCTAATTCAAAAATATAAAAAATAGATATTTTAGACATTTGAAAATGTTACAAGCTAAAAACTTGTAAAGTTTAGTAACTTGAGTATTTACATACACGTTTTTTAATTCAGGAGCGTGAAGACTGGATGATTTAAAAATTTAGAAATTCTGGGATTTAAAAATTTTGAAATAGTGAAAGTTTAAAAATTAAGAAACTTCGAATATAATTATCTTTTAATTTAGATCTGTGAAAAATGGAAAATTAGGTAATTCAAACATTTGATCACATAAAGCGATAAAGTTGGTGACACGTGTTCCTCCATTTATGAACGGAAGTGTAGTTCTCGAGCAAATAGTTCATTCATGGATTTAGTGGGACTGTGAGCTAAGTAGGCGCGTAGATTTTGGTAATTTTTGTAGTACTAAAATCATAGAACCATTGTATTCTTACATGCATTTGTTTGCAAATGATAAAAAGAGTAATTTTTTAAGAAGGTAAAAATTTGATAATTACTTGTTCCTCGTTATTCCTAAATTAATTTTTTAATATACAAAACAAAAATATTTATATTAAATTTGAATATAAAAATTTAAGCATCAGTCAAGTGTTTTAGCAGTCAAATTTTAATACGTTCAAAAAGCAAAATTAATCACGTTGGTCTGTGACCTACATTATAAAACCTCGAATGTAATAAAACATCTGCACATAGTTTGACATTACAAAATTCCAATAAACCGTTTCTAAACCTTAGAACGGTAATATTTTCTACTATAACTGTTCCCTCGAACATTTATGCGCAATAATCTACTCCACGATAACTGTCTCCTGGAAGTTCCAGGATAGAACATTTATGCGCAATTATCTACTCCTGCAGATTGAAATACCTTCACCCAAGTTACCCTCAAAGCCACAAATGCTAAAATAATTCAAACACGATCGTCTGTTTCGTCTAACACCAACGAAAGTCTATTCAGACCTATTCTCAGCATCCTCTTAAATTACCATTTACATTATTTACCTTGTCGATTGCAGGATGGATGTACCACGTAGTTGACTGTACCGTCCTGGGCATAACGAGACAGCAGAAGCAAGCAATCGCCATTCACTGTCTGCAAAAGTCCATCGAGGCGGAACCGAAGAGCGGGCAGAGCCTCTACCTGCTAGGACGTTGCCTCGCCGCCTCTGGGAAGGTTCATGATGCGTTCATCGCCTACAGGTAACATGTGCCTAGCATTAAACATCGCTAATCTGAAAATTATTGTGCTGATGCATCAAACGGGACGCCTAAGCCTCTTAGGCTAATCCCTCAGATCAGCTAATTCCGATGTCCATCGATTTCTTTTAATCCCCCTTGAGCTAAGAACGTCCCCTGCTTCCTGCACTGGCCGCTTCGTATGACACTAACTGTCTGTCGTTTTCAGAAACTCCGTGGAAAAGTCAGAAGGCAACGCTGACACGTGGTGCAGCATAGGGGTCCTGTACCAGCAGCAGAACCAGCCTATGGACGCACTGCAAGCTTATATATGCGCGGTACAGTTAGACAAATCACACTCTGCTGCGTGGACTAATCTGGGGATCCTGTACGAAAGTGTTAGTCAGCCGAAAGACGCTTTAGCTTGTTACGTCAACGCATCCAGGTAAAGTAACCGCGATAGGGACTAGGTCGCGAGTGTAATTGTATGTTTGAGGTTTTGAGAGAAGCACTCGAGCAACGAGTGAGGTAGCTATGCACAGATTTGCCTTGCAAAGATGTAGAGCCTTGTATCATACTTTTAAATATCCATTTAGTCAAATAATCAATCCTGTGTCTGAGAGCCAAACTGACCCAAGCCCTTTTTGTTATTTTTCAGGCGAGCTGAAAAACAAGTGTGATCACAGAAAGCTTCATTTTTAAAGTACTGTAAATAGATTCCCATTATTCTCATAAAATAAAGAAAAAGTAGTTGATGACATAGAAAACTTAAGTTTAAAAGAAAGGGACTTAGGTTGATCTGGCTGTCGGGTACAGAAATATCTCAGATTGTTTAGGGTTTTATCTGAAGCCTGGAATGAAGTAAAAGCTGACAATATTACTTGTAGAGTTAGTCTGTTAATGACAAAGTTACTAGTTCATAAATCAGAAAAGGTATTCAGCAAGTAAAAATTAAGATCAACCACAAAAATGTTTATTACTTACTTAAAATATACATATTGCAAGTTTTAGTTGGACCACTGTGTGCCAAAATTTGTTCTGTCTATAGACATTAATCTATTCAGCAATTCTAGCTACTATTTCCTAAATTTCTAATGGGTAGTAAGTTTGAAAACACTGGCGAATCTGTGCACACCCGCCTTATTTCTAAACATGAACGTTCTATGGGAACCTCCTCTAACTAGTGCACCATTTCTTGTACTTTTGTATACCGAAATTGTACACATTTTGCGATAAAAAAGAAATAAACTCTGAGTCGAAGTCAATTACCGCTATTGACCTCCCTCCATCCAGTGCATAACGTTATTGCGTTTCCTTCAGTGCGTGAAAACATTCGATCTCACGTAGAATCGATGGCCACTGTGTTAGCTATATACCCTCTATTGACTCTGCCTCCTGTGTATTTTTCTGTTGATGTAGTAAAAGGCCCCACATTGATGGGCGCCGTACACAGCTTTAATGTGTAACGAGAGAGACTTGTAAGTCGAGGGACGGGTCAGCGTTCGAATGAAATCGAAAGCCTGCCCGTCCACGGTGTTCACGACGTCGTGTAATGAAACACCGATCTTTCCTCTCTGTAGGGGTAATAATAACACACCGAATTGCACGGGCTCATTGGCGGGCCTGGGTGGCGCTAAGTCTGGCGGTAACACCCCGATGAACCCATCGCTACAACAGAGGATCAACTTCCTGCAGAGTCACCTGAGCCAAGCACCGATGCCTTCCGTCGCCACCAAGTAAGTCGAAGATGCCATGCCATTGTCTGTGTCTGAGGCAGATTTTCTGACACAGATCAATTTTTTCAGAGAGATCAGATATTCTGATATGTGAAGGGACATGTGAATGCCAGTGGTTTGGCATTTGTAAAATTAAGGAGTATTTACAGTGATGTGGAGAAATAATGTATTACTAGGGGCAATAGATTACTAGACAATAGATTCAATAGAGTAGAAGATGATTGTCCCATCTGAAAGACTCGATACTAAACAATAATAAGACAATAATGCAAGAATAATGATGATTTATGAATTAAGGGAGGACACCACCCTAAGGCGTCAAAAAATAAGCAACGTTGTTAGAAAGTTTTTCATAGGTAACTAGTAAATAAAGAATTTAGTCTTTGGGATAATATAAATAATAAAACAATTTTCATGTAGTATTTGCACATTAAAAATTATAAGAAAAGATTATGAAGAGAAAACGGAAGAAAAGAAGAGAAAAGATCTTTCTTTAAATATTCTACCTTTATCCACTAATATTGAATCTACACAAGGAGAAACTTTTCCTCTATATTGATGCTATATTAATGGAAACAATTAGAATATTTATAGAAGGATTTCTTCAGCTTGTATGATATTCACTATATGAAAATTGTTCTTATAATTATTATGTTCTATTTATTTAGAAAAATTAAATTTAGAGTGTACCTTCTGTTATTTTCTTATTATTCAGCACTTAGAATTTTAAATAGAAACATCGTTATTAATGTATAAAACTCTGTGCGCAAAGAAATTTGAGATTCAGTCTATAACCTATTGACCTTAGAAATCAGGAAAAGTATGTCTTCCAAAAACTGCAATGAAAAATTTCACTTCCTAGAAAAATTGCTCTACCTTCATGTTAATGCATTGCGCACAGTGTCCTCTTGTTCTTCAAGAATATCACTGTGCTAAACCGTTATCATAAAGGTTTCAATTCACTTAGGAAATGATAGTCAAAAGCACACCCCGAGAATGTGTGTCAGCCTCGTTAACGCGCAGCGTTTCTGTTTTCGTCAAGGAGGCGGCAATTGCCGTCTATAGAAGAGGCTTGGAATTTGCCCATCAGCGCTGAGATGTCCAGCAGGCAGCAACAACAGCAACAGCCACCCACAGGTCCTGGCTATAAATATGGCACTACTCCCTCTGGACCCCCACCCCCTTACCCTCAAGGGCAAGGGCAGAATCTTAATACGAAAAGATTCAAAGTGAGTCTTCAGTTCGTATATATAGATCAAACGATTTTAGATCTGAGTTGGGTCAAGATAATTTTGGGTTACATACCTATTTACAAGAAGACAAAAAGAATACGGAATTAGAACCAAATAGTGTATTAAACATTAAACTAGGCCTGTACCAATTTTTCTTCTAACTAACAAGATAATATTTTTCAGCCGGGGGAGGAACCAGTCTCTCCAGGTTCACAGCAAAGGCCTCCACCATTCTACCTTTCATCTCAGCAGCTGCAGATGCTGCAATTCCTCCAACAAAATCATGGAAGCCTGACGCCCCAACAGCAAGGACTCCTCGCTCAACTGCAACATCAGTACAGATCCATGCAACAGCACCAACAACAACTTCGACTGCAGCAGCAGCAGGCTGCACAAAGAGGTTTGAGGCCAGGCCAACCTGGCTATCCCACCGGCTACAACCACGCGCAGCTAGGACAGCCTGGTGTCATAAAAAACTATGGAATACCTCAGCAACCGCTGCAGCAAGGTGGAACAGTCGCGCTGCAAACAGGATTCTCAGATTCTAATGTTGGTTACAACACAGCGGCGACTGGGAACAGTCAGACACCAGGAATGCCTTACAAGTCCGCCTCCGATCCAAATTATCCTCAGAGACAACTGACACCAGGTCAGTACAATCAATACCAGCCCAATCAGTACGCCGCCCAAGGTTACACTCAGATTTCATCGACGACAAGCAACTATACAGAAGGTGCCGCAGGGAATAAGGACTTAGGAGTCACGGATCAAGAACTGCAGGCTCTACTGTCGCAAAAGGATATTGCGACATCCTTGGCGGAAGACCTTTTAAAGCACTTCGGTTCCGAAGACTTGGACGTGAAAGAGGAAGCGCCGAACATCATGAACAACGGCACTCTAAGCTCGGGCCCGTTTTCACCTTCGAATTTGGAGGAGAGCGCCGAGAAGATCAAAGAGGTGAAACTCGAGAAGGTGGAAAACACCACTCAGCCGTCGTCCACGTCGAAACTCGAAACATATGAGAAGAGCAACGTCAAGACGCCGACTCCGACAGAGACGGTGAAATGCGAAGCAACGTCCAGTACAAATAAAATAGAACCGATAACTAGAGTTGAGCCGGTACTCAAGTTGGAAAGCCTGTGCGAGTCGCAGCCCGAGCAGGAGCTTAGCATAGAAATGGACGCTAAGAGCATCGTCGAGGCTTGCAAAGGTCAGGGATTGAAGGGTGTGCCGAACTGTTCTATTTTAAGCGATCGTTCACCTCCACCCGCGCCGCCAGAACCTCCAAGTCAGAGGCTAACCAAGGAACAACTGTTACCACCGACTCCTAGCGTTTACTTAGAGAATAAGAAGGATGCGTTCAGTCCACAGCTGCAAGAGTTCTGTTTGAAACACCCGATAGCTGTGATCCGTGGCCTGGCTGCCGCTTTGAAGCTGGACCTGGGACTCTTCTCGACGAAGACCCTAGTGGAAGCTAACCCTGACCACGGCATCGAGGTGAGGACACAGATGCAGCAGACCAGCGACGAAAACTGGGATCCTGTCATGGGCAGGAAAGTTTGGGGCTGCATCAGCCACAGAAGCCACACGACGATCGCCAAGTACGCACAGTATCAGGCATCGAGTTTCCAAGAGAGCTTGAAAGAGGAAAGGGAGAAGGCTCAAGGTATTCACACCTCGAACTTGTCTGACTCGGATTCCAAGGACAGCACTGGTGCTGTTCGAAGGAAGAAAAATGCTTTCGGATTGGCAGGGCGACCGGGCTCGAAGATGCTGCGATTTGGGACCAATGTAGATTTATCAGATGAGAGGAAGTGGAAGCCGCAGCTGCAGGAGCTGATGAAACTACCAGCGTTCGCCAGAGTTGTATCTGCTGGAAATATGCTCAGCCATGTGGGACATGTTATTTTGGGAATGAATACTGTTCAGCTATACATGAAGGTACATTTTTTTATATTGAATTTGAGTACACTGAACTGGTTAATTGAGACTACTAATTCGTTTAAAAAATAGTTTGAGCTGTAAATTATCCTGTTGTAAAAAATGTGTATATATTAGCTTCTTTTGTCGGTTAATAATTAAACTAGTTATTTAGTTGTGAAAAAATCACCTTAACAAGTATTCTGTCCATTACCACAGGTACCTGGTAGCAGAACACCTGGCCACCAGGAGAACAACAATTTCTGTTCCATTAATATCAACATCGGGCCTGGAGATTGCGAATGGTTTGCTGTACCTGATGCATACTGGGGCGTCATTTGCGCTTTATGTGAGCGGAATAATATCAACTACCTTCACGGTAGCTGGTGGCCTTCATTAGAAGATTTATATGAGGAAAATATCCCTGTATACAGGTTTCTACAAAGACCAGGTGATCTCGTCTGGGTTAATGCGGGTAAGTTGATTGTATAAAAAAAGAAGAAATAGCTTCAGAGTCTAGTTTTCTTGCAAGCATTTATAAGAAATTGTACATATTATAAATTCTACAAAATGGATAAGAGTCACATTCACTTTAAGATAGAAGTGTATAATCTTTTGTATACTTTCAAATAATTATTTTATTTCATTTATACTTCAATGTACAGCGTTATCTCAATGCAATCTCGATGAAAGTGTCACGCTTTCTTAAAGCTACTCTATCCTATTTTGGGAGAAGACAAATTTAAGCGAATAGTGTGTACATTAATCTCACAAATGAATTTCTTACACCCTCTAAACTTATATCAAACCAACGCTATAGAAATGAATTAACAAAGCTGTAAAGTATTTCAAACAAATGGAATTTCTTCCCTCAGGCTGCGTGCATTGGGTCCAAGCGGTTGGCTGGTGTAACAACATCGCATGGAATGTGGGTCCCTTGACAGCTCGTCAATACCAATTAGCAATCGAACGTTACGAGTGGAATAAGTTACAGTCGTTTAAGTCCATTGTACCGATGGTACACTTATCATGGAATTTAGCTCGAAATATCAAAGTGTCGGATCCCAGATTGTTCGAACTAATTAAAAATTGTCTCCTAAGGACAATGAGACAGTGCTGCTTAATATTAGAATTTGTGAAAAGTAAGGGTGTTGAAGTTCGGTTTCATGGACGGGGAAAGAACGAAGCGTCACATTATTGTGGGCAGTGCGAGGTGAGATAACACGCTTTTGTACATTACTAATTCTTTTAAAATAGTCGAACATAAAAAAAATTCCATTTAATTTGAGAGCACTCTAAAAATATCTCACTTGTTTTTTATGGTAGCAAAAAATGGTTTAGTTAAAAATTAAGTAATTTCTTACATAAAATAGAATTAAATATTAGATTCAATTTATGATATACGTCTTACCAAGAATAAAACTAAGTTTCGGTATTTAATTTTGTTTCAGATCGAAGTGTTTAATATCCTGTTCATCAGGGAACAAGAGAAACGGCACGTAGTACACTGCATGGATTGCGCGCGTAAGCAATCTCCATCTTTAGAAGGGTTCGTTTGTCTAGAAGAGTATAAAATGCGCGATTTAATGGACGTTTACGACGGATTTACTTTGCACACGTCCTTAACTACTCCCTCATCGGCCCAGTCTAGCCAATCTTCCTGAGGCTATATGCAACACAGATATTTGGACTTTTTAGGCACTTTGCAGTGACTCAGCTGTTCAATATCTGTGTTTAAATAGGAACTTTATGGGAAGCGTTATTCGGGTACCTGAGAGCTATCGTGGAAACGGGAAAGCAAAGAGGATCACTTTAGAAGATTGGACGCACAATATTTGGTACAGCCCTGCAAGAAATCGGAAGTTAAACGTCCTGACAATTAGTTAACATTATTTGTACAAAGGCGGTTCGTTTGATTACGCATGGATAAGTTTGAAAGACTCTTCTAGCTCTCGGGTATGTGAAATGGAAGCTAAGAGGAAACGAAAAAAAAGACTGCGTTTTACTTGTAAATTACACGATACCACGCGTAATCCTTCATTTGGCATCGCCGTGCGAAAGCTTTGCGATAAGATACGCTGGACACTAGCCGCGTTTCTTATCAATCTCTCGTGTCATAGCAAGAGACTAAGCATTTAAGTATTTTCGTCGCGGACGTAGACAATTTTTCTTCGTTGCTCTTCTTTCTTTTTTTGATGGTGTGTTTTGACAAGTTTTGTTGAATCGCGATCCACGAGAGGAAGGAAAAGAAAGAACTTCACTGCCAATTACAAATATGTTAAAAGATTACACTTAATAGTCCAAAGTGTGATGAAGAATATGCTGTCGTTAACTATTGTTACGGATTAGAGTACGATTGTAAAATATTGCGAAGCTGCTCAAACTTACTCTTGTACATTTTTGTATACAAGCGGGATCGAGACTATTATTGATTTTTATGAAATCCATGGAAGATATTTAGCTCGGTTTTTGAATATTCTACTGCCATCATGATCAATTCTAAAAGTAACAATGACAACGTGCTTTTATATCAAGCTTTGAAGAGCAGAGTATTGGTATTGGACCGAGACCTTTTGGAAATCATTAACAATCTACCAAAAACAGGAGAAGGTGTAAGCAGTAGAATGACATTCGCAGCAAATATCTTGCTTCAGATAAATCAATCATTGTGTCATTGCGGCTCTAAAATATTTGTACAGTAAAAACTATAATTTGTATAATAATTACTACGAAGGGGAAGCTGTGATCATAACAAGCGCGTTTTTAATTAAATGAATTTACACACTTCTGAAAATATTAGCTGTGATTCTAGAAAATTAATTTTTTCAATATAAAATTTTTATTTATTTCTTAAATTAAATAATGGCACAGAATTCTTTCGTAGAATTTTTTGCTTCAGGAAACGTATTCATTTAATCACTGTAGCATTTAAAAAAGAATCTTCAATGAAAATGAATTACAATTAGCAGTTAATATTTTCAGATTTGTTTTCCATCGTCTTTAGTATTATAAAGTGATTATAATAAAAAAAATTAAAAAAAACGCTTGTCTTGATCGCTACCCTTTAAAATAAAACGACTTCCGTGTTTAGAACGAAGAATCAGCATGCAAACCGGCGTTTCTCAATTTCAATTTTACACAAAATTTAAATCAGAACACGAAAGACGTGTTCAGCACTCACTTATCAAAGTGAGAAATTAAGGATCATGTTTGAGATTATTTTTTATTTTTTTCAATCACGAATATGAGAAAATTGTTTATCAATTACGAACAAATATGTTCCAATCAATTTGAATCATGTATATTCATTTATTTAAATCAATTTCAAATTTATCCCAGAGAGTAGAACGAAAGGAAAAAATCATGTAAGCTAAATATTTTTATTTAAGACATTATTTAATTTAATTCGCTTATCAAATATTAGATCCAGATCTGAAGGCGGTACACGAAAGGAAAATTGAGAAACGCTAATGCATATTAGCTATGCAAACTAATTCGGTGTTTCTGCTTACAAAATTATATATTTATATATAGGAAATCAAGAATAATTTAAATAATCGAAATATTCTACATTCTCAGTAATTTTATCCCATTCACAAGTTTCAAAGTCGTTACTTAAAAATTAGAGATGACTGGGAAATAATAGAAAATTACGGTAGATACATAGTTTAAAGGCGCCGATTTAATTTGCATACCTAATAATCGTCTCAACAGCGAGTGATCGTACCTTAAGGGCAAAAATAAAACAGAAAACATCGTACCTTCAATTCAGTCTCTCGTCAATTCACATTGGCGTTTAGTAACGCCAAATGTACGTGCCAGAAGAAAAAGAAAAGAAACTCTTACCCTACCACAAGTGTATAAAGCTAATATACCATTCTTGTTCCGCCGAAAAGATGTATTTTCGCAGACGCGTGAGAGAGAGGGAGAGAAAGGGAGAACATGAGGAAACAAAAAAAGAGAGATAGGATAATCCATACCATCGGAAAAACGATGTATTTTTGAAAAAAAGAAAGAAAGAAAAAAGAAAAAACGCTAGAGATGCTAGTTCTGCCGAGTTAGTTAATAACAAACGACAACCGCATTTCTCCTTTTTATACACGCGACCAATTTCGACGTTGCGTCACTCAATTGCAATACATATGTTACATATATATATATATATATTTCTACATAATATACAGCAATGGCCGTGTATGTAAATGCCGGTTTCTGGACGTGTTTAGTAAAGCTCGCTGTCTACGATCATTAGACGATACCTCATGAAGCCTGAATGCTCGTGAAACCAAGAGTATTTTAATCCCATTTCACAGTCAAATGATCTCACTGCATATTGATACGGTATTGGCAGCGACGGTAACAAAGGGTGAACTCTGCCAATATTTTCGAACTGACTCGACAACTTTGACTAACAATTAATAAATATATAAATATATAAATATTTATATAAATATATTTAAATATTTATATATTTAAATATATATATATATATATATTTAATGTAAAGGATAAGATTAGGTAACACGTGATATAAAGCGGAACAGACGGCTCAAGAGCTTCGATATTTAATACAAACAAACTGAGAATTGTCCCTCTTGTACCACTTTGCCTGGTTTGCTGTGACCTACAGTCGTTGAGCCACGTTAATTCGAATTCAGTATTGGAATAGAGATTTTCTGGATCACTAGAGATGTTACATAATACATAAATTGTTTTGCTAATTTTATAGAATATATCTGTAGACCATATGATGATATCTTATAGAATATTTTATACCAATATGCAATTCTTTTAGAAACACTTAAACCTCAAAGATTTCAAGTTGGTTGCGCATTGGAGTAGAATATTCTACAGAATGTTATTGTATAAATTGTAGATATATCTTGTAAAATTTGATTAAAATCTAAGAGGCTCACATCGAAAGATCTCCTTGTTAGCATAGTAACAAGAACCCCCTTAAATTCTAGTAATTAATTTAAACTCTACTATTTTGTATATTTTCAAGCAACACGTAACTTCATTTTTTATTGTTTTTTGCATTTGCATAGCATAATTTACTGAAATTAAAAAAAATCAAGTGGTTCGCAGTCATGGTAACTTATGTTTGTTTGTGATTACTTTGATTTACTAAGAAGTTTTCAGGTTCTTCGAATTGTAGAAAGTTTCATTTATGGATAAACTGGACACTTGCATAATACGATTAAAGAAACCATTGAAAATCGTATTGTTGTCATAAATTTTATACAAGACTACAAGGAAATAGATAGTACTACTTTAATAGCATACTTTATTCCTCCTGAGGACGAAAAGAGTCATGTGTATCTTTCATATACCATTCCTTTCATACATACCTTTCATATATCAGGTCATACATGCCTTTTTTCATTCTCAAGAAGAGTAGAACACGCTACCATAGTAGAACCATCTTGTTTGCTGTTATTCTGGTATATGTGTCTTGTTCACAAATGGAAAGATCATGATTTAGCAACAAGTAATTTTACAAAAATGTAACAAAATAATTTGTAATTGATCATTGGTACAAGCGTAAACTCAAGGTTTGATATTTATAAACCTTAAAAGAAGTAAATATTTGTAAAAATGAATAGTCAACAGTGTATAATTCGAAGAAATCATTTTTTTTTTAAATGAATTTTCTATTTTAACTTATGCAAATAGCATATATCGCAAAAGTATGCTACAATTGTGCAGGATGATCTGGAAATCTAGTATACAATTTTGAATCATTGGCAGTATTATTGTTAATAAAACTTTAGCTGAAATTTATCAATTGTGATTAATTTGAAGAAAAATCATTGTTTCGAAACACCACAAAGAAGAAGAATAAACCATTATTTCTTTGGAAAGAAAGTATAAATGAATTTTTGTAATTAAAACGATGTACTAGATTCTTCTAACAACCTGCAAAAGCCTTGTGTTTTAAGTTAGGCAAAATATAACGTAAACGAACGCTAGGGATATAAAGGATGTTATCCAGAATAATAGACCAGTTAATGTAAACTTTTGGGTACCATTTGTCTGTTTAATTTCGCCCTTATTGGTCTTCAAAAAGTTTACATTCTCTAGTTGATTTCACTTTTTACTTTATGAAGCTTTCATAAACGATGAACCATGAAATTCAGCGAAATAAAAAGAAGAATCAGAGAACTAGAGGGAACTGAATCAGTAGATATATTAACTTATCGTTTAATGAAATGTAAGTAAATGTAAATAATCGACTTCTCTTTTTCTTAAGTCAAAGATCAAGCAACAGGAGAATTGTACAGTAACTACATCTTGTAATAATCACACAACCGTTTATCCTACACGTGTAATAGATCTGTAAAAGTCTTGTATTTTGATACCAACGATCCGAAGAACGATGTCGCATTGATTTTGTAAAGCTATGCAATGTACTATTGCGCAAGTAACACTAGGCAATTACCACGAAGCGAGTTCGAGGCTTTTCCACATTTCTACGTAAACTCTTCTCGAATCCCCCAAAAGGATGAACAGAATCAGAAAAATTAAAGAACATGCATAAACATATTTTCGCAAAACGATGTACGAAGGAGTTTACGTTCTATACTTATCGAATGGCCGAAGTTAACAGACATGAACAAGAAAAAAAAAAGATTTATTTTTTCTGAGCAACTGAATATAAAGAAAAGAATATTTTCGAATTCGTCTGGAACGTGTGAAGCGTAATGTAGAACAAACCATAGTGAAAAAAAAATGAAGAGACAAAAATGGAGAATGATAAAAGTCGATGTAGCTTAAAAAGGAAGAAAACTTGTAACACTGTAATTTAAATGTGAGAACGTTCACTGCCAAATTGTGATAAACAGATCCCACCTTTAACCGGAGCGTTTTCTTAACTTCTGATCGCATTGACCAATTATTTCCTCCTAAAAATAGTTACCGTGAGTTCTGCACATTCGATGTAATAATAGTCATCTATATTTTTCCTTAATGTTTAAGATATACATATATATATATTATAGCGTCGAAGTGAATAGCGTTGACCAATGCAGCTAGAATCGAAGGAAACTGCTCCCCTGTTTTAAGCGTGTAGCGTCTTAATGATTAAAGAAGAAGATGAAAAAACAAAGGATCGTATTGATATTTTTCAACGGGCACGTTTTACCGTTTAAAAGTAACACCTGGACCGCCTATAGCGTTCTTCTAATATATTATATGTTTACGTGTACAGTGCCTTTATATCTTAAATGAATGAAAAAGAAAAATGAAGAAAGGAACAGAAGTTTTAAAGAGAAACCTTTACTTTCGAGAAATCAATGTGTCCCATTACTTTTATTCACAGCAAGTCGAATCAGCATTGCCAGAAATAAATACGAAAAGTTTTTGAAATGATTCAACATTGATATCTCGAAAGACGAAGGTGCGCGGTCCTTTCCACGTGTCGCAACATTCTTCAAACGATTAGGTTCAGATTGTAATAATTACGCTAATTATATTAATGTAATTAGATTATTATTGAAGTATGTTGTGAAAGTGTACAGTTGAATTGGGTGATCTCTTTAAGCGGGAGATCATGCTGTAGCTAGCCTTATTATTATCATTATTACAACTATTATTATCATGGATTATTATTACGGTTAATTAAAATATATTGTGTTTACCATAATAATGTAATATACAGTTACACAGAGCTCGACTGTGCTGTACATTATGATTATCAACATGAACACCGCTGCCCTGCAATTATTATTAAATTGACTTTTCCCAAAAACATTGCTGCTCTATAATTTTTACCTGTTGAAATAGAGCTAACGATTGAAATGATTTTGTTCCCAATTACATGAAGATGCTACTAAGAAATGAAATATTCTTCGTTTCACTTGTAACTTTATGTAATTCAGCCAAGTAAAAGTATAATACAGTTTTGGATGATTTTACACTTATCAGACTTACATCCACGTTTGCTTGATATGTAAAACTAAGTTCAGTTTATCAGAGAACAAAAGTACAGCAGATGCAGAGAAAATTCAGTATGCATAAGAATTCATTGATACACAAAATCAGTAATCACAACAGAGTCCTTAAACATTGTATAAAATGTTAAAACTACTATTCAGATGTACACTCGTTTTTACAGTAACTTATTTATGGACAAATCTGTTTCTGAATTATTCTTAGATTACACTGGAATTGTAGCCCTTTGGGAGATTGCATGGCGAGTTATTCTTCTGATTTTAAAAGCAAACCATTACAAACACTTTATTAGTGTAAGTTTGTGGAATTATATCAATTTGGATCACCCAAAGGGTTACAAGCGAATACAAGTGAGCAGAAAATACTTATAACATAATTACAAATACTAAACAAAGTCAATTTACATATCTCTAAAATTAAACATCATTCGAATATAATTAACACATTAACCAGTTGCTCGACAAAGGAAGTTTCTTATGGTTAACGTGTTAAGTATAAGTGTCTATCATTCTTTGAATCTTACTACAGAGTGAGATACTTAAAACAGACCATACAAGTAACTTTCTTATTCTTTCTCATTTCTGGAGGATCTTATCCGTAACCTCTTCTCTGGAGAAGATCCCACAAATCTCCGAAAATAAGGTAATTATTTGTATAGTATATTTTGAGTCTGGTGGCATGTACATCAGCTACTACATTTATCAAGGATGGACCATTTACGTAGCTAGGCACCGAAAAATCGACAAGAGAAACTGACCCGCCAACGGCTGAACCACCGCAGAAAGCACCGGTTCCCATTAGGTCACCGAAGTCAAGATGCGTTGGACAAGGTGAGTACTTAAATGGATAGCCATTTAGGAACTCCCTTGTGCTGTTGGCGAATCGTTGGTGATTCAGGTCCACCTAAAATTATTAATCTGATAGTGATTAGTAATTAATGCCAATTGACACCAAGATATTACACAAACTAAAAAGAAACTAACCCGAATACGATACTTATGTTCTTCTAAGTGCCCGCATTTGCTTACGACGCGCCTGAACGACGCCATAAACGACGGCTGCAAGACTTCGGCACCTGGTCGTGTGCTTGATTGTGCCTTCCTGTTGCATGCTGCCTTTGCCTAGTACAAAGTAAGTCTCCATCGTTCCTTTTCCTTTGACTTCGATGAGTCCTCTTTTTTGGGTCTGGTATCCTCTTGACTCCAAGAACTATAATGATTCAATTTATAATTTGTCTTTGCGTTAAAATAGTCCTATTACTTAGAATATTTTAGTTACCCTAGCTATATCTTGCGGCACTTGTATTTTTCCCATGACGCCTGTGGAGTCCATACGAGAGGCCAAGTTTACCGTGTTACCCCAAATATCGAACACAGGCTTTCGAGCTCCAATGACACCACCTACTAGTGGACCACAGCTGATGCCTACTCTTAAGTCAAAGTTGTTGAAGGAGTGGATATTCACATCCTCGAGGCGAAGACGCATGGCTACTGCATAGTCTACTAATCTACATAAGTGCTCCATGTCGTCTTTGTTCTTATCCTAGAAAAAAATTTTAGTAAGATTTATCGTTATTGCCAAGTTGCAATAGGTACACCTAGAGTTCAAAGATATGAATAGGTACTTTAGTTTCAGTATCAACTTTCTTCAAAATAATATTAAGTAATCAAAAAAGTTCTGTTGCTTTTGAAGGATTTAAAAGTTGCTTATATTATAATAAACACTCTGAGCTTTATAAAAATGAAATTTGTAAACCGTCTTCCTATTGTAAAAGGGGAATTCGTTGCAAATTATGAAATCACATTATTTTAGAGCAACAGAACTTTCTTGTGTAAAAGAAAGCTTAGCAAGGAGATAGTGAATTATTTCAATTTACATTTTGACATGGATTGAGACCAGAAGCTGCCATATAAGTTGCTCCAACAGTTTTTATCTTCTCAATACAGTGGAATCGATTCTCATCAAGAAGCTCATCGAAATCAGCTAAAGAAAAAATATTGCAATATAATTATCACAATACTGTGTTCAATTGTTCAATTGAAATATCAGCAAAATAGAATATTGTACAAAGGATTCAAAACACTTACCTATAATCTCATTTAACAATCGTATACATTCCATTCCTTTGTTAACGTCTTCTGAATAAAATTCTGTGAAGTTTGGTACACTAGCGAACATTACGCCAACTTTATCACGTGATTGAGAATACAATTCCTGTAAAAATATGTTAATTCGAAGATACAGCACTTACTAAGTGTAATGCAACAAAAGGAACATTTACCTCAGGCGCTCTATCCTGCGTCAAAAAATGGTGAGCCACATGATCAGGCAGAATGTTCTTCAGAAGCTGCATATTATTATGTCGCGACTCAATCATGTCGCTCAGTTCTCGCTCAGCCTGCTGCTTCCACAAGAAGTCCAACCTGGACGTAACTTCTACCAATCTACCGTGATATGTGACCATCACAAGAAACACGCATAAAAACGTGAGCATTTGCGCCGAAAGAGGTATCGAGATTCTGAAAGAAACAATACATAATCGCCATTGACGCAATACTTTGAACTATTTGAGATACAAAGGATAAACTTGAAACTGGACTCACGAATCCTTCTTCTCTCCAGGAACTGTGAAGAAATCTTTACAGACCACGAGGATCAGCACAGCATAAACCGACACGATGATAGTAGCCAAAGCTGTCTTCACTAGGTAATACAACTTCAGAGCCGAGGCCAACGCAATGAGACACAGGATCCATGTGAACACGATGTACTCCGAGCGCACACAAGTCATTTCTAAAACGACTTCATCGTAATCCTTGGAGAACAGAGCTTCGACTCGGGGCTCCTGTTCAGGCATCGACAGTATCTTCCTCAAGATAACGTCTTGATCCCTATAATCATGAACAAACTTTTTGTAATATCCTTCAAGGCTTCGAACAAAAGGCTACAGCATTGCTCGTGTCTACAAAACCTGAAGACTTCTTTTCTCCTTCGGCCTTTCGGCAGGCCCTTGCCATTGCTCCTCGTTAGTTCCGTCTCTATGCTATTGGAGCTTTGCGACGTCTGGTTCTTCTCATTGGAAACGTTTCTCCGTTCTTCAGGTGTCTCATCTCGTAGAGCTGTTTCTAGAAAAGTCAGTATCAACTGATCCAGACCGACTGTTGTCGCCACCAGGGGTTCTGGTCGCAACGTTTGGGTCATC
Source organism: Calliopsis andreniformis (assembly GCF_051401765.1). NCBI lineage: Eukaryota > Metazoa > Arthropoda > Insecta > Hymenoptera > Andrenidae > Calliopsis > Calliopsis andreniformis. The sequence continues at coordinate 8,922,568 of NW_027480432.1, read as the reverse complement.
AACTGCTGTTGCTCGAGCACTAGAGCATCGGGGTACCGTCGAATCGACGCAGGACACGCTAAGACACCGACAATGGACGTCACAGCCATGAGACTGATCACGCTGCAGATGAAAATCGTTCGGTGTTGCTTATTGTGGACTAGCATCGAAGAAGCGTGTTGCAAATATGTTGGCAAGGTTTTGAACTCCTCGGCCATGACTAGGACGGATGATGCTACCAAGATGAGCGTTGTTAGTAGCAGTGAAAGGAGAAGAATTGTGCAGCTGTGAAGTAAAAATTGATGATGCAGGGTGAGATTTAAATGACAAAGTACTAAGCTATCGTTGAGACACAGGCAAGAAGAAAGATAGTTTAGAGATTTGGGATAGTTGGGAAATATAACAAGCTTACTCTGGTAGAATGACAGCCTGACAAATTGCGATGAATATCCAGACAACATAGCAACAGATCATGTTGGATTTAAACATATCCTCGCGTAGCTGACCAAACTGCAACACATCATTTTCTGTGGCGATTACATCAGTTAATTTTGGAATAATTCTAACTGGAGTTACTTGACTATGAAATGTGAAAAACCCTCTGTAATATTCTGGAGTAATTTCAGAATTTAAAATTGCGGTAAATATGCAGTTTAGCGGCTTTTCCCAATTGTGGCTATTTCACTGCATTTTTTTAAAATTCTTTATCTTATCACCAAAACGAGTTTTTTAAACATGAAGGAAAACAATAAGGATATTCTGCAAAGACAGAAGTCATCGGAAATAAAGATTGCTGAGCATAATTCCATATTAATGGAAGCTAATGAATGAATCATAATACAAACATTTGTAAAAATGATTTAAAACGACGATACGCAAGATAATGTGGACACAAGTTATGCAATAACCTCCCTACTCACTAGATCTCAATCTAGCAATAGAAATTCTGGAATAGATTTTCCTTTATTAGGAAAAGAATAGCAGATATCGACCTGACCTTCGATTCTAGACTCTCATCGTTATAACGCAAAGTCCAAGCATTTATGTTCGCCGATCTCATCCTCTTGTTGCTCGCAGTTTCAAGGCCCGCAGCCTTAGCGGAAGCAGCAGCGGCAGCTTTGTTTTTGTTCCCAGAACCATTCTCCTCTTCAAGATACTCCGACTCCAGATTACTGACCGACGTTGCCGTATTCAACTGTACAAACATCATTAATTTCCTGAAGATATCCTTTGATCTGAAATATTGGCGACTGCAAGCTACCCACATTCTCGAATGGAATTTCCGGTGTCCAGTCCACGCCGATATCGTCGTCTGTGGAGGAATTCGGAGCGCTGCTGTTCGCAGCCAGTGGATTGTTCATCTTGAAGCTCTTTTTACCTTTGTTGGCGTCGTCCTCGGACCATATCTTAGGTCGCGAAGAATACCTTCGTCTGGATTTCATTGGTTCCACTTGTTTTATCAGATACGTCACTACGTTCCTCTCTTTTAAATAATTGTCCCTTTCGATTCCATTTCCTGGTTCCACGTCGTACACATCGTTTAGACAGTTTAAGGTGTCCTCAGAGATGTGCACTCTCCTAAAACATGAGTAATATAGTTAAGAATTATTGTAAATTTTTGAAGTACTGTAACTTCGTGAAAAGAAGTTATATTCTAACTTTCTTGAAATCATTTTAAAGGATAAATTCTCTACTTCCATGTTTCTAAGATGAATTTTCACGAAAACAAGTTTTTAAAAGAAACTACAGCCATTTAAATTTTTATAGCTTTTTACTAAAAAACTATCTTCATTTTCTTATCTGCTTTTTAGTGCAGAAATATCTTCGTGGAAATTCAACTTATTAGAGATGTGAAAATAGAGGATTAGCCCTTTAAAATAACTCCAGAGAATTTAGTATATGACTTCTTTTCACAAAGTTACAGTAATTAAAAAAATAACAATGTTTCAGCCTAATATTTGATCAATTTTGTAACTCATAAAAAGATCTATATAATTCTGTCGTCAACAAACTAATGTTCCTAGTTAAAATTTATTTACCCAGGGATGCCTCCACTCTCAAGATGATTAGCCAGTGTAACATCATAGGACCATACATCAAATTGCCATTTTCGAAGTCCCAAAACACCACACAGCACTGAACCACTGTGGATCCCTATTCTCATGTTCAGATCAACCTGGACATCGTTTCTATTCGTTAAAATTCATTCCAAGGCTGCAATATGCTTAATGAAAAAAGTAACGTCACCTTCGTCGTGTATCGCACATCCCTGATTGCTTTAATCATATGTAAGCCCATTTCCACGCAGCAATGGGCATGATCGCTTCTTGCAGTTGGTAACCCAGAAACACAATAATAACAATCTCCAAGTAATTTTATACGCAGACAGTGATTCTCGGCTGATAACTTGTCGAAACGAGCAAATAAATCGTTTAAGACTTTGACGAGCTCCTGGGCACTGCAGTGGCTGGCCAAAGCTACGATAAGGAAAAAAATTATACATTTGATAAAGAGAAAAGATATATTATTTAATACTAATGTTCCTTAAGAACATTTGGTTTTGAGAATTGTAGTCAGTAGGATACAGTAATTGAATTATTCATCGAAGAAGACTATCAATTATTTATTATCTTGTTCAAAATAAGACACCCTATAGTGAGTACATACCGGTGAAGCCTTTGATGTCAGCGAAGAGTATGCTAACGTTCTCGTATCGATGGATATATATTCTGTGAAATTGATTGGGTGTAAAGGAGATCGTCCCACCTCGAGCAGTTTCACGGGCGATATCACGGATCATTTCTTTGGCCACGAAGTCTGGTAAAACTGTAAGGAACATCCACTTCACAGATATCTTGAAGATCCTAACAAATCATGTTTATGCTTCTTACTGTTTGCACCATTTCGTAAATGATGTCCAGTGAAATAGAGCTCTCCATTATTAGAATAAAATACTTGTAGAAGAATTTATTCAAGTAAATTTTATCTTTATGCGCCATTTTAAAATGTCAGAAGCTCGTCGAATAACTCGATGTAATATTCTAATTCTCTACGAAAATATCTAATACTAATTCAGTTGAAGAGTTTCTTCCTTGATTTAGAGCAAGTTGAAGTATATTTATGTCTTATATCGAGTGTACAATATTTTTGGATATTTGTTATAATGGGAAGCATTTTCAACGATAGAAATGATTATGTGTGAAAGAAGAAATAATGGGCCCTCCTCTATCAAGTACTTAACAATTGCAACATTTTCGAATATTTAAAGACATCTTCAGAAATTAACTTATCGAGAGACTCCCTATTATGGTTCAGATGTGAGACTCTACTGTAATTGAGTCGGTGAGTTGCAGAACAGAACAAATCCAAAATTAGCCATTTACATATAATCTCAAAACTATATGTAAAATACATAGAATTAGACATTGACATCAAATATCTCAAAATATGGTTTTTGGACCTCTACTGTTCTTCAACTCCGATTCAATTCAGTTAAAGAGTATCTTCCTCCATTCATTGCATTCTGTTTCACATATTTTCCCTAAACGAATGATCGTCTAGAAATCGATAACACGTAAAAGCAAAGTACTGCTGGGCTATCGGTAAAACATATCTGACGCAATCGAGTGAAAGTGTCTAGTGACCCTTTTTGTCACTCGGTTGAGCAAATTATACGCGCTGACGAACCCCGTGCTTGCGGCGCAACTCCCTGCGTCTTTATACACTACGTTCGACATATGTATAAATATATTTTATACTTGTCGAGCTTATCTACGTAATTACAAGCCCTCTTTTACGTACAGAACATGCAATGGCATTATGAACAATCCCAGAATAATAGACTTGATTCCAAAGCACGTGCTTCAGCAAGATTAACGATTGAAGGACTCGGCGGAAAAACAGCTCGCTTCCAATTTTTACCAAAAACAACTATTTATGTGAATTTTTATGTATTTTAGTACTAAGTTTTTTTGTTAATATTGCAAAATTTAAAAAACTGGAGCAAATGGTTTTTCACTGAGCCCCTCAATTAAGAGTACAAAAGTGACTGATTCTTCACTTCTAGTTCAGTAGCAGTCTCGCAAGAGAGCCTGACCTTGCTCTAACAGCAATTTTTCTTCCAGATTGCGCTCTGTATTTATCACTGGACTTGATATAAAGAAAGATCTGAAAAGAGGAAATGTACACCACGGCAGTAAAGAACTACTGAAACATGTCTCACCAGAAAGAAGCAACTTCTCCTGTCGGTTATTCTCGTTCTGCGTTCGTTGCCGAGTCTCCATGGACCTGTGCGTCTCCAAAAAGGCTTGCCTCTGTCCTCTGTCTGTCAAATACTTAGTGTACATACCAGCTAGATTCATTGCAAGATAAAGAAGGACGTTGGTCGTTAGCATTCGAACAACACACGTGATGTTGTTCAGCTGCAATAGCAAAACGTCGCGTATTTTAACAGGGAAAGAAAAATGCTGAGGACACATGGCGGGGCATCGTTAAAAAGTCGACGCGAAGGTTATTGTCAAGAATAAGGAGCATCGTCATAGACCAAGGATCCTTACATATGTTGGATCTCGTAATAAAGTTATTCCCGCCATCACCATATGAGTTAAAGCTGTCCCATAGCCGGCTAGGACACACCATCTCAGAGGTAGTGGCAGCATGGCGTAAGGCGCATACACGACGAATAAAATGTACCACATGAGACGTTGCTGGCTGGTGAAGTCTAAACCAGCTCCTATGAAGCCTGCAATCGACAGCAAACAGTCATTTAAAAGATGGTTTTCAATACTTGCTGATTTTAAGACTTTGCATGCTCGCAGACAAGGCTATTATATTCTTGAGAGCTAGGTAGAAGTCTCTTCCAAGCGTTTTCTTTCTAGTCAATTTTAATAATTTTGGGCAGAAACCAGATCCAAATATTTTCTTAAACGAATTTAGTTAAAAAACGCTTGAAAGCACAGTGGGACCTCGATTAATAGAGTCCTAATTACCTATGATGTTTGGTATCTAGGTTTTTAATTATTCACTGTATTAATGATGAGAGGACAGTGGGACCTTGGCTGAAACTCGAACCCTGGTTTAATAATAAATTAGCCATTAAAAGAGCGTTCCAATATTGAATATAACGTTTAATTAATCGAGATCCTCCTGAATTTCTAATCCAAGCAACCTGAAGAATTCTTATCAATTTTATTCTGCAGCTAAGAATCTGATATAGTATCAAACATACCGATGTTTGGATGGATTCCTCTCTTCTGAAAGTATAGTTTCTGTTCTGATTAAATAGTGTTAGTGGATTACCAATCGATAGCAACCCATGGCTGGGTATAAGTCCGCTTTCTCAACGGTTCGCTGAACATTCAAGCAATTCGCTGGACCGCCAACGCGCGAACCAGTGGAGCAAAACTCTATTCGGTAAACGGAGATACGATCCCCCCCAACAACATGTATACAAGCTCCATATTATAACATTACACCTACAGCACTATGATTCTAATCCTTTATCCAAGTGTCTTATTTATTGAAGTTTCTGCCACTTTGACAGGATATAAACTTATGATAGTTGAACCTCCTATGTATGTATAATCCAGGATATTATTTTTCATCGATTGAAGACAAAGAAGAACACAAAGGTTGATAAAAGGTGATGGCTGATGGATACCCCTTGACAAGAATTAGGTGACTGATCAGTTATTTCATGGTTACCTTGCGAGTTAATCAGTAACCAGGTGAATATGGAAGCCCAGTACAAGTAATTGTTGGAGAAACACCGCCACCAGCCGAGAATGCAAACCACTAGATTCGCCGCCATGCAACAGGACACCCAAGACAAGGACTCGATCAGACCGCCGCTGTTTTCATCCCTCTCCCACAGCCATATCGACAGGAGGACAATCTGTGGTGTGCATCGTATTGTGTGAAAGAAAATTGAGTAACAAGGATTTATTACATGGTGACACCGAAATGGGTGGTCCCATTTTGATAGAATATTCTATTCTTCATAAAAATGAGAATATAGAGACCTAGAGGACCCACCTATTTTGGAGTCACTCTATATAAACGGAGAATTCAGTGCAAGAACCGATCAGCTCTATTTTTTGGCGAAAATTAACATTTCATGTAGCTGTAATTCACTTACAATTAGCTGGACAGTTTTTACTATAAAATATCCAATAATGGAGCTGACCAGTTCTTGCACCGAGCCCATCAAATGAATGTACAAGGCAACGATGGCCGAACCGTGGCTGGCGAGCTGAATATGGCTTTTCTAGATATCTTATCTGGCTCCTAGGTGTTAGAAATCCTCCTAGGAAAAAACCACCTTCTCTTTCTCGGCCTGCAGCCGCGTAGAAAAGTGACTTCAAAAATATTCAATGCAGGGGTTTAAGAGTAAAAGCATTGCCCTTTAAAATGAGCCCAGACTCACTGTTGTAACATTTTTTTTCACTAAGTTACAGCAGCGCAAACATCGGCAATTTTTTCGATCTCTAGATCATTGTGTTATTCTAATGTCAGAGTCACACTTTCATTCAAAATTCAGTAACTCGGCGAAAAAAATCATACATCAATTTTTAAGGCTTCGATAGAAAGGAAAGACTTTAAACTTGAAATCCACTGTAAATCTAGTTCCCCAAAAAAATGTATCAAGTTCGACATGCAGCTGAGTAGAAAAACATTTTCAAAAAAACTCAAAGCAGGGATATAAAAGTAAAAGCTTTGCTCTTTAAAATGAGCTCACTCAGGCTCACTGAGTATTTCTGATAGTCAGAATATGTCTTCTATCACTCCAGGGTTTGGCCACCAATGGTACAAAGTGTTTCAGTGTTTCTAAAATATTTACACATATATTTCCAAATTTCAAACAGGAACTAGTCATGATCGCCACTTGTTCTAAAAGCTACTGAAATATCCATTCATGAAATGAAACCGAAGCTACCTTTAGGCTAAGGTCTACGATATTGAGCATTATCAGCGATTTCTGACGCTGGCGGTTCGAGTAATGAAGATAGGACGTCTCCAGTTGTTTGCTGTGGAAGCTGTTCGAAAGCGACGGACAAAATATTCCCTTGTAGAGGACTCCTTTCTTGAAAACATCTGAAAATATCCAGTCGTATTTTTAGCTGAAGGCTGTGCGTACACATGTAAGGAATAAATTAATAACACGTGCCAATGGCAATGTGTTAATTAACCCGTTTGATGAACGTATCTGACATGGAATGATTAATAGCAGAACTTGATATTGAAGACAATCATTCTGACATAGTAATTTTAAGCTTGGAAAAACGACATTTCTGTATACAAAACTATCAACAAATCTCACCAAGAGCAGAGTTAAGAAAAAACAGTTTAAATTTCTAATTTACATTGAAATAGACATTATAGTTGTATAATATATCAGTGACAGGAAACATTCAGGATTTCTTTGAAGTAACCAATTCAAATTTTGCATATCTTCAGAAGATTGTGGACTGATATAGTACCTCGCTGAGTTTGAGCTTCAGCGTCAACAGGCTGCTCAGCGAGCACCACGTCGCCATCAGGAGACACATCTCCATCCTCGATCGACTCGGTTGTTTCTTTGGTATCTGGAACTTCCGGATCGTTGTTCGACTTCCGCTCCTCCCAAGCCGCCAATCCTTCCCTGCCCAGCCTCTCGGAAGTCAGTTTCTTCACAGCCTTGATCCATAATTGTTTCCTCGGGGAAATACTCAACCTAGCGATATTAAAAGATTGGAGAATAAAACTGTTTCCAATAGGAGAGACACACTTTTCAAAATCAACAAAGAAACATTTAAAACATTTTACACACATATTTCAAAAGTTGCAAAACCCAAAAAACGCGGTTCTTTAATTACTACTACGAATCAGTTTAATAAATATAACAGTATTCCTTATAGAAATTTTGAACTAACTGAACTTTAAAATCGTAGAATTTATTTAGAATATCTATTAAAAATATTTAACTTCAATTTTGCACTAAAACGAGACACAAAATGTTTTACTACATTTTGTTTTACTAAAAATGTAATTACTACTTTTTTCTATAGTTGAGCAGAATTTTTCTTGGCTATTCTTCAGACGAATGATTTAAACACAAAAATAATCGTTGATAAATAAAACAACTTTCCATGTCAATATTATTTATTCAGTAAATAATTTTCTTCTAATCTCATAAACAGTTTTCTTCTTCTCCTGAAAAACGTAGTTTCTTGAGTTCTGTCTCTTCTGAAATACATGTGCGATTTAAGAATGCGATACATGAATGAGTGCGTGTTAACATTGAGCTGATCGTGTAGAGTGTCTGTAACATTGCTTAAAATAATTCAGGGAGAACTAGTTTCTTCCGAAATTCAGTCATTATGGATCTCTAATTGCATAAGGCTTGGAATTAATCTGAGTACTGTAGTTAAAGCACAACTGTACAAAAACGCTTGATGCGAGTATTCACTTGTTATTCAGTCATCTCAGATTACAAGATATTCAATATAGAACTTCCACCTACCCCTGTTATTTGTTGACAGACAGGTAGCCATCTTTAGAGGTATAATATTCAATCAATATAGTAGTATAATAATAAAACGATCCCAATATCGTAATGTCTTTATTCTTAGCTAATTATAACTACAAAAATTTCAGAGATTCTCAGCCGCCCGAAGATGACACGTATCCTTGAGAAGACATAACTTCAGAGATAATTTTAGCAAAACGAAATAAAAATACTGAGTGGAAAATATTAAAAAAAAAAGAAGATTGTATAACTGTATCCCAGATTTTATTGTTTTCTACTGATAAATTTGACCCTGTTAAGGACCCTACTTACGAAGTTGCACCCTATATTAAAAAATGTTTTTTGAGGAGGGAACCCTATGATTATTTTGAGCAGTGTATCAACAAAGTAGTTATAGAACATTTCGTCAACAACAAAGACGATATTTAAAACACACAATAGAATAAATATCAATGGCAATTAACATCGAAAGGTTTTCCCAGGAATTACAATTTTCTGGGTGCAATGCTAATGATAATTTTAATTATTGTTACGGTAAAGTGCAATGTTTACAGTCATTAATGCAAACGTTTGTAGTGATTTTTCTCAAAAAATGCACATCAATCATTGCACTACGTTTCCAGGTATTTCTTCCCTGATTAAATTGTACATAAACAATATCATATAATATGCCTCGAGCATACTCTGTTGCACGCAACAAATAACACCTATAATGCATATTCCTGAGCGTCTCACGGTCGAGGAAATAGTATTTGCGCAAGATACATAATGGAGACGATACATCATAATTAGTGCACACACATATTTTTATATGCGAGCCGCTATCGATCAGAATACAGTTTTTACACGCATGTATCCATCATCGCGTGCATCGCTCGAGCCAAAGCTGAGCGAACTTTGAAATCAAATTGAAGAATAACGATTTATCGAAGCAATTTTGCCATTTTATTCGTAGTATTAGCCGAACAAAAGTTACAAACGAACACTGTGCGTGTGCAAGTACAATGCAAGTGTGCAACCATCAAGAAACGCATAGAAACATCTCTTCGATAACAGTTGGACGTACGTCAAACTTACCGAACAGTGTTATTGTGTTAATGATGTGTATCGCATTAAACAAAAAAATAAATGAGAATCTTATAGATTTTTATAAAACAGACCTGAACAAAATATGTATCCATTTTTTGTTAAGTAAAAAGCAGACGCTTTTCTTCAATTATAATATACTTCCATGAATTGAAATTCAGTATATGGAAAATACAATCTACTATCTAGAAGAATCTATCAATGAGAATAATACGATTGTAAAGAAAATAGTGAACAGAATAGAACACACTTAAATTAGAAATACAATCATGAAACGCAAGTATGATATTTATAATGATAAGTTCATGAAATTTCTAATTATAAAAATTGAATCGAGGTCAGTGGTGTTTTATTAAAATTTATTCTGAATAGTATTGATATTTCATATTTTACCCAGGTCTACTTTCAAGTAAAACCAAAAAGGAAACAGAAGAAAGGGAGATCAATCCAGTGTGGATCACTTACTCATTGATGCCCGCGACATCACTGTCCAGCATCATGCTCCAGGTCTGTTCTGTAATCATTATCCCCCGGATGATCCGCGATACCGAACAACCGCTCACGTTGTGATTGTCAGCTGTGCGATTGCCTTAGTATCCGGCATTTTCACACACCTTAAATCAGAACTCGTTGAGGAAGGGAAGCCAATTTCTTCGCGCGGCCAGCCTCGTCCAATGTCAGACCACTCGATGGCGAACACGATTTTAACGAAATTACGCGCGTGCCACTTATATCGTTAGTTTATATTTGCGCGCGTCGATTTTTCAGGCTGATAGTAACGCGAAGAATATTAGAACAGGGACTCGAGACCGTATTTCTTAAGCGGTGAAGAGGACTTCCGGCGGAGGAACCGCGAACGAAGGCCTCCCGATGCGAAATAATAATCCTTAATATCGATCGTTAATAATTTTCAAGAATTTCTGCCAAGTCCTCTGATAATTTTTGGTTTCCAGGAGTTCCGAGAATTTTGCAAAATTTGATCACACTTTCAATCACAACGATGTTGCAAAACGAATTACTTCGCTCCTTGACTCATGGTGTCTTGGAACGAGTCGATTCTCATCACCGATTAGTAGGTATATTTATGGCGTGCACTGTACAAGAGCTTTTTCATGGTATTGACGTGTACGACGTATAGGATGTAACATTTTGTATAACGTCCTGTGTATTCTGTTTCGAGGCGATGATATTTTTGGATGTTCTTTATGGTGGAAAGTATTTTCTAAGCTAGAGATGATCATGTGTGAAAGAAGAAATAATGGGCTCTCGTCTGCTGAGATAGTTAATAGTCGTAGCACCCCAAACTAGAAGATATTTTTGAATATATTTGATAATACCTAGAAACTGTCGAAACATGAAATTACTTTCAACAGTAGAGGCTAATTTATGTAAAAGAAGAAATTATAATGTCTTGTCTATTAAGATATCTAAGAATTTCAACAGAAGAATTTCTGTGAACATTAAAGTGTTCATCAAATTGTATCGAATCGAAGACACTTCCATATACTTCTAATTTCTATTAGCATTTATAAATTACAGAAGCTTAAAGGTATCTTCAAGAATATAAACTCTCCTACGTGAAAGAAGAAATGGAATCTTTCTCACCGAAATAATGTTATGAGGATATAATAGCGCTTTCTCCATTAACATACCTAAAAATGTATTATACAAGAAAAAATTCATCAAAGTATATTGAATTGAAAATCCTTTCTACTAGTATTTACAAACTATAGAAACTCTAAAATATCTTCAAGAAACTCTTCTACGTAGAAGAAGAAATGAAATCTTTATCTTCGAGATTGTACTATGAAGAAATAGCGTCTTCTCTATTACTGTGTCTATCAATTTCAACACTTGAATTGAAAATGCTTTCATACATCTCTACTGGCATCTATAAATTACAAAAACTTAAAAGAATCTTCAAAAACAGAAACTCTACTGCATAAAAGAAGAAATGGGATCTTTTTTGCTGAAATCATGCTATGAAGAAATAATAGTGTTTTCTCTATTAACATATTTAAAAATTTCAATATTTCATATGTACATCAAAATGTTCTACAATCTCTACCAAATCAAAGACAATTTTATATATTTCTATCAGCATTTATACATTACAAAAACTCAGAAGTATTCTCAAGACCAGAAAGTTTCTTACATAAAAGAAGAAATAGGATCTCTTTTACCAAAATTTTGCTATAAAAAATAATAGTATCTACATAATAATGTATCTACATTAAAACATTCATCAAATCGTCAAATCCAAGGTACTTTCTACTAGGTTTTACGAACTACAGAGACTCAAAATCCCCGTCATGAACAGAAACTCTCATGAAAGAAGAAATGAAATCTTTTTTACCGAAATCTATGCACTAGAACTTCAAAAACTCCCAGGAATCCACGCAACGAAGTCTCCCAAACTCAACAACAAGACAAAGCAGTTAAAAAGCTTCAAACTCCAGTATTCGAAACGATTTACATCTCATCAATAGTTGTTAGTTTCTACACGCATGACGCCCACAGTATTAGATCTTTTCCACTACTTCAACGCGTAAAATTTTCCTCCATACATTTCCCCCTATTCTTCTCATTCGAACTGTCTCAAGCTATTCTCTCAACCTTCTGGAATATCCTCGACCACTTGTGGGACCAACGAAACTAGGGTACGGGCCATGGGCCAGCACGGAAGAAACCAAGGAAGCGGAACGCGCGCGTTCGCGACAACCGACGAGGCTCGCGTTACTAGCGATAACGCGTTCGTACTGAATGATAAAAAACACGGGATAATTAGCATGTGTCGGGCAAAAAGTCAGCGCAGCTTTTTCTCTGCCTTACCTGTCCACTTCCGTCTACGGTCGGCGAGCACGAGCGAGCGATACCGCGCGATTTGCTCGTCCCAGCGTCGAGACCGTCCGCGGCGAACGGAAACGCGAAGAGATCGCGAGCTGGCATCCGCCGACGCGCGAAAATCAGCTGTACCGAGCCTAGCTGGCCGATCTTCGAACGAGTGAGCATAAACGCGTGCTTGTTGTCGCCGCGCCTCGCTCTCCCTTGACGTCAGATACACCTTGCTCCATCCCCTCTTGGATGCAACGAAAAAGAAGGGATGATCGAAGCACACCGGACGTGAACCCTCTGTGTGCTCCATGCTGACACTCTCGCTTTTTTTACCATTTGCTTCTACTCTGGTCTTGGTCTCCTGAGCTGGGATGTGATCAGGGTGTACTGGATCTAGGTTGTAGTGGAACAGTTCTGATAGTTTTTTGGTGAGACGGAAGGAGTTCTGGAAGCTTTTTTTTAAATGTTATAATTGGGCTGACGATGTTTATGTAAACTCCTATTTCTATACGTACGATTAGAGAAATGGAAGTTGTTTCATTCTTTAAGTATTGTGGAGTGTTTTTTCGATCATTTTTTTCAATTACTGCAAGTATTCAAACTTATCTTTCTGTAGTTTCTATATTTTTCTGTATTATATAGATTCTGTATTTTCTTGCACATTGAAATTCCCCGTAAGTTCACATTTTCATTAAATCGAATTTGAATGTAGATCTTGTCAATCCTCAAAGAAATGTTATAATATACATTTTAGACTTTAAATATTGTGTATATTTTCGCAAATTATATTCGCAGTATTCTGTACTATTTTGCAACCTTAAATTTCTCATAAATGCATAAACATCTACAGTCCAGTTATAAAAGAAAATTATTAACTAATTTATATACTTTATATACGAAGGAGAATCAAAAACTGAAAACAATTTTTAAATTAATTAAGGACAGTACATCAAAAATTGATAAAATTCGCCTGACACTCTGCAACTCGAATAACACCATTGTCAGCGTGAAGCTCATAGCAGGGGTCAGTTTAGGAGAGGAAGTGGGATTTATTCTTAAATTAAGTGGCTACCATGCTACCACTGCTTTCTTGAAACAGTTATAATTAACAAATGAAGGTTCAAACCTAATATTCTTAATCTTCGTCCTATTTTGATGTGTAGAATCCTCCCTTAAATTTTCCTCAATTGGCAAGAATTCGCGCCAAAATCTCGTCCACTGTAACCAGAACATAAACTTAAAAAATCCTTATTAGAAAATTTACATATCGTTATAAATTAAATATATACACAGATATACAATTCCTAAACGTTTAATGAAAAAGAATATTAAAATAATGGATTAGTTGAATCACGAAGAATATAAGAATCTATACACATTGTATACACATATATTCTCGAAATTGTTTGATTACATATATTAAAGCATAGTGTAACAAAGTGAGTCATATACTTGGCATGGAACTGTTTACAGAATTGCTGATATGTAAAACTTGTAAGTATATCTACAGAAAAAAGTGATTGATTCCTTCATTATGTGTCATAGCAATTTACATGTGCATACATACATATTCACAAAACTGAATTTTCCTTGTCTACCAATACTACCTCAACGAATAATTCTGAAACTAACTATTATTCATTAAGGTTGCTGAAATCAGCTTTGAATTTCTAGATCAGTAAAATAAACGAATGTAAAATACGAAAAACCATAGAGTGTAATATAGCTCATTAAATTATAATGATACAATATGTCTAGACAAATTTTTTAAGCTATTTAGAAAAATCGAATGTTAAAGACAGGAATGAATAAACTGCGTGACAATTATTAATCATTCTTACTTTTTGAAATTCCCGCCATAATGATCAAATGGAAATTATAAACTAACCATAAAATTAACAATATATAACTCAGCTATAAATAATTAGCGAATTACAAGTTATTTCACTTAAATCGATTACTCTTGCAAGGACTTCTTTATGAATGACTTTTAGTTGTTTTTTTCTTTTATTAATATAAATGCTTTAAATCATACCTGATCCATAAGTTTCAACGCTACATTTCGAATTCCTAGACTAGATAAATTTCATTCATTTTAATTTTCTTCTTGATCATTATATAGGGTGACACTTTTTCGCGATATATAAATGCACTTTCTGCTTGACGAGGTTATCACACAAATTAAGAGTCATAGTTTTTAATATTTCTAGGTTATCTATATTAAAAAGAAAGCGTTACCAAAGTGGAACAACTTTTTTATCGCAAAAAATGATTCGATTCGTTACTCTATCTCAAAATTTCAAATAGAAAACATCTTTAGAGAAACTGTAAAAGTTTCTTTAATTCGTCGGCAGATTACGCCACAAATAAAAGCGATTTCAGCGCCATCATCGGAGAAATGGTAAAGTAAGAAGAGCGCCTGTTCAGATGACACTATTCATCGACGCGGACTTTGTCATTTCGTGAAAACTATTTTTTAACTCTCACTTTTTTCAGTATATTATTTTCTACGCGCAATGTTGACATTGTAAGACATAAGCTCAATTAACGGTACATATATATACTTTAAATGTACAATCAAACATCTACATTCTATTCATTCGATCAATCAAAAACGAAAAATTTTTCCCCATTTAAATAAATATCTTCATGTCGACGAAGGTATATTTATTACTTACTATTATTTTTTTCATTTGTTCTATTTATTACTAACAACTATTATGTTCGCGATTACTAATTATTTTTACATCTTTATCTTATTTTCTGCGTCACTACTACTTTATTTTCAAATAACAACATTTTTTAAAATCGAGATGCAATATAATCTAATTTGACTTGAATTTCGAATAAAAATACAGTACATTCGCCAGCGTTAATAAATTTCAGTCCTAGTTTCATTATATAATCAATATCTGAAAGTAAATTGCATGTATGTATGTACACACATATATTAGTTCTATTCAACCCTTTTTTTGAATGGAACCTCCCCAAATATTTAGTGCATTCTTGTTCTACGTACGTATGGTTTGCTTTGCGTTTACTTTTCGTACACACATAACGATTTCATAAATAAAAATGCACAAGCAGAGCGTGTCTAATAGATTCTACAACAATGCATGTTACTTTTGTTTAGACATTTATTTATAAACGAGGTGACATGACATGCGCCATGGAAAATAGGACATAGCGATGGCTTGAAGAAGAAAAAAGCATCACGGGTACAACTATTCCTCCGGTTGTTCCGATGCTCGGTGCATTTTGTTATGATACTCTTCGCATGCCCGAACGTCGATCTCCGTTTTTCCAATTTCACGTTGCCAATTGCTCGAGATACGTGCTACAAATTCTACGCACTCAAATGTGTCTGAAATTGCAATTCAAATGTCACCAAAGCAACAGAGAACCCGTTCTCGATTCAAGGTAATATTTCGTTTTACGTCACGAACACATATATACAAGGTTATTTTTCCCAAAATTTTGTTTCATTCTTAATGCATGGTGTTCCAGGTTTTAGCAGGCAAACTTTGTCAATATGTCCTATGAGTATAAATAAGAGAAAAGAATATTATATAAACATAGACAGTTTAAAGTTTTATTAAAATACTGTGATAATGTTATAAAATACAAAAAGAACAGTAACAGTCCTGCAGTTACTTTGATGTAATGTACGAATAGGTCAGCAATATTCATGTTTAGTCTATTCAAGCGAGCTGTGATTATTTGAGGTAGACAAACATATCAAATGTAATTTCTGCAAGGGGTAGTAAGTTGTTGAACTTTATATAGAAATGCTACAGTTATTTATGAATCAAGAGTATACATATATGTATTTCATTTATAGCTTTTGTAATAAGAATATACTGACAAAGTTTTGCTGCTAACATCCTGGAACATCCTATATAGACATTGTATTTATAATGATAGTTGTTATAGATAATATGATTATTATCAGACACTGCTATGATTCAATACAATGAAGAATAGTAAAAGTAACATTCATTACAAAAAATACAAAAAGCTTGTATAAAGTATCTTATACTAGCTGTAATTATGAGATACAGTAGTCTTTGCTTACATGGTCAAGCCCATATAAGTCATCTATCTAAGCAGCATAGTGTTTGCTAAGGATTCTAGTGAGCAACTAAGAAACCTTAAACACTGTTGAAGTACTAATACTAAGCATAAGATATTACAATGTTAGATTTTTGGGCTATGGAAACAAACATATTCAGGCATTATTTTATGAAACCAGTTCTGAAACTAGTAATGGCCATATAACTAGGCAAAAATGTCACTATCTAAGCGAGCACTACTGTACATATTTACAGAAGTGATAGAGAGACTTATATAAAACCTGAAATGTTCTATTACAAAATGTCTGAGCTACTTTTTTTTTGCAGTGACAATACTTTAAAACTGACATACATATACACTAGTATATTAAAGAGCAATAATAGAAAAGAGATGTTTAATATATTTTGCTATATTTTCTGCATATAGACATATATCAAACTTATACAATCTAAGATATTTGTATAAAGAAATGAAAAATTTTGTCTGTTCACTAAAGTGACAAATGCACTATTTAAGAAAATCAGGATTTTGTAAAAAAAAAGGAACCATATTACAATTTATCTTTCCTCTTTTTCTTTATATTTTAATTATACCTAATGAATAACTGAGTCAAATTGTTAAATTATAGCTTCAAGGAGATAGTTTTTTGTATTTAATAATGTATTTATATGTAGGTGATAACTCCATTTCGATCACTGGTTCTCTGTGGTGAAAGCAGACAAGAAATGGAGGATTGGCTGAATTCGTTAAGAGCAGTGACAGAGAATCATCTTCAAACAGATTCAGAAATTACAGAAATGCTCAGTGGTAATCATCACTGGTATGCAACAAGTCATGCAAGACCAACATACTGTAATGTTTGCAGACATGCTCTTTATGGTAAATTCATTTTTACATGTACAAGCTTTATTACATTCAATTAATTCATGTCTTTAGTAAAACATAACTTTTTATTTTTTTACTGCTTAAGTAATTGCTTTTTGACAATATTTATTATTACAATACAAACAATAATTATTTAATTAGTATTTTAACAGTTTGTTATATTTCTATTTTAATATTATCATCTACAATTAAATATTATTATTGTAGGTGTTACTTCTCATGGTTTGAGCTGCGAAATATGTAAATATAAAGTTCATAAAGGATGTAGTATGAAAGCAATAAATAATTGCAAATGGACCACATTAGCATCTATGCGCGGGGACATTATTGAGGACCAAGATGGGGTATGTGTGACAAGTTTATTAAAATTGTTTATCAAAACGTATTTTCAGTTTTAAAGGTTGCAATATTTATACTTAACATAATTTTAACATGATTTTTATTGCTAGTATCTATTGAAATTAACACTAAAGAATATGTTACATACATAAATATACAAAACAGCTTTAATACATTGTAACTAATATATTATTTGTTTAGAACATTATTATGCCACATCAATGGATGGAAGGCAACTTACCAGTATCCTCAAAATGTTTAGTGTGTGACAAAACTTGTGGCTCTGTGCTCAGGTACAGAATTATATTGTATAAATTATGATATTCCTTACTGTTGAAAGGTTTTAAGCATTTCCTTCGGTCATTTATTTAGGCTTCAAGATTGGAGATGTTTGTGGTGCAGAACCACAGTACACACTGCATGTAGACCTGCCATAAGTGTTAAATGTCCATTAGGACCAGCAAAATTGAGTGTAGTTCCTCCTACAGCACTACATAGTATAGGTAATTTTAATTGCAATACACAATATATAGTGATTTTGAAAAGATACGAATATTCCTCTGTCATTGCTTTAAATAGAACCATAGCTACGTAAAATTAATTTAAAATTGTATATATATTAATAGGTAGTGATGAAGCTTGGGAAGCCAGTAGACCCACTGGGTGTAGTCCACTTTTAGTATTTGTAAATAGTAAATCTGGTGACAATCAAGGTGTTAAATTTCTTAGAAGATTTAAACAATTATTAAATCCGGCACAAGTATTTGACCTTATAAAAGGAGGACCAGGACCTGGGTAAAATTTATTTTGAAATTTATAAAAAGTTGAAAATTCTCATAATGCAATTTATTAATTAGCAATTTCTTACAAACAGGTTGAGATTATTCCGTCATTTTGACCCATTCCGGATTTTGGTGTGCAGTGGAGATGGATCAGTTGGTTGGGTTCTTTCCGAGATTGATCGCTTAGGAATGCATGTAAGTAAAAATTGAGAAATGCAGTGATTTTTGTTGTAAATATTAACTAATTGCATGGTATTAAACTTTTATTATGTAATGTACATATATAGATTTACCTTAAATATAATCATGCTGTGCACAGTATCTAATATGCCCTACAAATATATATTATTATTACATCTCATTCATATGCACACACATAATTAAAGTGCAATAAGACAAAAATGGAACCTACTTTTCTATTATTTGCATGTCTGCACTTTATTGTTATTGTTTAGAATATCATAATATATGCCACAATATCTTTATAAAGTTAATTCTCTTAGTCCTTCTGTAGAAATTCAATTATTTTTATGTAAAATTCAAGTGACACTTTCCTTGTTTTACATAATTTGTTCTTCACGTTTAATAGCATGAGCATATTAAATACATGACCATTGTAGAAGACGAAAAATATTCAGTAGTCATTTTTAATAATAAATTTCAATTTTTGCATGTATTAACAAAAATACACCTGATTTAATTTTACATAAATGACTGATAAATTAAGAACAAATTAGAGTTCGTATAAAATGTTAATAATTTATACTTTTTTATGATAAAAATGCGTATTGTTATTAAGTAAAACTTATCTACATTATCTATATAAAAAAATAAATATGCATCAGTTTTTTTAATGTACTGTATGTAAGACAAAACATTATACTGAAATGAAATAGGATTATTTAAATTGTTCTTAACTAAATATTTCGACTCATTCGTGAATTTATTTTCTTGTATTAGTTCTGTTTTACATTAGTTTTATGCATGTGTTTAATATAAAATCAAATTGACCATTCATTTATTTAGAGAACACAAATTTATAAATTCCACGGAAGGTCTAAGTGAATGATTATGAAAAGCTTTAATATTTTAAACAGCATGGCGTGTCTCTTTTATAATTTTATTTCAGATGATACTGGTGTTTGTTCGTTAGGATTCTTTATAATGCGTGAAGCTTCATTAACTTTATTTGTAGATGGTAAGTCTAAATTAAGCACGCATTTTATAAAAATTTTTTAATGTAAATATTCGTTGTTTTATACATATTTATAAATATCCTTAATCGTTCTAATATTTAATGATATTTTTTATTTTTCAAATATTATTAATGATTGTATTAATTATATTATATTCAGCACATTTAATAGATGTAGTGATATGCATTGCAAGATTGAAATTACAGTCATAGACTGTTAGTGTTACATAAACAATACATCTATTGCAAACATGTACACTTTATAGATAACATTAAAAAAAATAATTTTTCTATAGTATTAAAATTTGTGTCCAATAGATATTCCAATAAAACAATTCATTTAATTAATTAAATTCATAATGTTTTATAATATTTATACTCATGTTACAAAAAAAAAAGATGTAAATGCCTGACTATTGTTTTGCTTATTTGCAATGCGTGTTATATAACAAACACAAATTCATATATTCCTCAAAGTTTATGTAACTTATTTATAATATTTTGCCCTAATGAAGTTTTTATTTAAGTTTTAAAATAATCAAATATTACCTGAACTTTGGGATTCTAATTAATAGCACTTTTTAATGTATGTATTTTTGTGAAACCTTAAACAAAATTATTTATTACTTGAAAATTTAAAATAGAAGCAGTGCCAAGTTGGAGTTCTGCCTTTGGGAACAGGGAATGATCTAGCACGTGTATTAGGTTGGGGATCTTCTTGTGACGATGATGCCCACTTACCCCAGTTGTTAGAGAAATACGAGAAGGCAGGCACAAAAATGCTCGATCGATGGAGTATTATGACTTTTGAACGTAGCATATCTTTGCCATGTCATAAAACCGCTTTAAGCAGATCTGACACATCTTTAAAGTCGAGCATTGTCCATCAATATGAGAACAATGTTATCACTCACATAACAAACATTTTACAGTCAGATCAGGACAATGTAGTTTTACCTAGTATTAAGTAAGTATTCTGCAAAAAATATAATGGTATTCAAATGTGTTAGACAAATAGTAATTAAAAATAAATTCATAGAATAGTCATCTATAGTAAAGTATTTAGAATTCTACGTGACCATTTTCAAATATAAAGATTTCCAAAAATGTAGTATAATAAATTAAAGAATAAGAAATGCTTTGACAAAACTTTGTTTCCTTACAGAATTTTGTGTAACACAATAAAAGATTTTGCAGCATATATACTGGAAAATATAAACTCAGAGGACCAACAAATGGAAGACAAATGTAATGTGCTTCAGCAAAAACTTGACTTGTTGTTACAAACGTTATGCAAGGAAGAGGGTTACTTAACTGAATGCGTAGAAAATGTAGATAATACTGCTTTAAATAATACTGAGATTTCTGTCTCGCCTGACAACGTTGAGAAAGGTGTCTTAGAAAAGCCAGAAAAAGATATAACAAATTTACAGAGGGTTCAAAGAAGAAGACGTTTCATGGAAAAAGAGATTGTAATGTCAAGGTACATTATACAACTTTTTATGTTATGATAACATACATTATGTTATGATCATAAATAACAAAAATATTACCAACATTTTTAATTGAATTATAGAGCAAATAGTTTAAAAAGAATTATAAGACACCTTGTGGAGTATTCACAATTAACTATGGATGATCAAAACAATCCAGATATAAAACATACTGTTAAAGTAGAAACTATGCCTATGTCACCAGACGATATTACAGTATTAAGTTCTGTATCGAGTAAGTTTATGATAATAGTTTCCTTTGTTTTTCTTAAACAAAATAGTTTATAATTAAATATATACCCTAGGTAAAAAAGAAGAAATGGATATTCCTGGTTTAAAAATGGACCACATTGAAAATTTATCTGTAGAACCATTAATAGAATCTGTAAAAAGTACAGAAGATTCAACATGTACTATTAGTCCCACTCCTAATGTCGCATCTTTAAGTCCAATATTTGATCTTAGAAGAGATTCTCAATCTGAAGAATTGTTAACGTTACCTGCACCTGATGGTTTCGCTGACAGTAGACGAAATAGCGAAAACTTACCACAAGGGTAAGAATAAACATTTTAGTACAGTATTATTAATTTTGTATCAGTAACTTCGGTAATTTCTAATGCTGTTTCATTATCAGAATCAAAATTTGTTTAGTTTTGCATACATAATATTAGAAACTTTTCCTTCGTACTATTTTAATAGAAATTTCAATTTAAGAGAAACGTATTAAGTAATCTCGTAAGTAATGCTGCTTCCTGTTTTATATTTTAATTTGCAAAATTAAACTATAATTATAATATACCTTACAATAAGTAGAAAATGGTGAAACGAAAATATAAATATACAATTACTTGTTTTAGTTCTTTGGATTTACAAACGCTTGAAACCCACTCTACAGAATATAATCAGCAAGAAATTGAAATTGATGCATCTAATGAACAACAGCACGTAACTGAATCTAATAATATAGAAGCATCTTTGGAGTTTCAAAAAAGCATTTCAAGGACTAACTTCGATACAAGTTCGCCTTCAGACGACGCAACTATCCAAGATACTATTGTTTCTCCAGATACAGATTCTGTTCAATCGCGACACGTATTTCCAGAGCAAGAGGAACAATATGAAAATAGAATAAAAATGGATACTAATAAAGGTAGTTGCAGTAACAGCATTGTTAGTACTGATAGTATGATCTCTGATACTTTGGACTTTAAAAGCTATGTGATACGAAATAGCGACAGTGAAATTGGTAAATATATTTCATTTTTGTTTTACTGTAATTTACATAGAAGTATATTTCGACCTATTTATTTTAGCCTGTATAGGTAGCGATATATTCGATTCTACGAAAAGATCTGACAGTTCCGAAATTGGGCATATTGATTCCCCTGATAATTCAGATATGTTTACCAGCGAAGTGCAAAATTCAGAAAGCTTAATTGACGATTTAAGTTCTCTTGGGCAAGATTTAATTAGTACAATGATTGGAGAAAGATATGATTCTGTGAGAGAATGCTTAGAATCTGAGAATATGGAGAAACCACAAAAATATTGTAGTTTAGCTCAATTTGTAGAAGGCAATGATATTGCTAGACGATCATTTAAAAAACAAACAAAAAATTCTGCTGTTATAGATAAAGAGGTAATTATTCTTCTAAATAACAGTTCAGTATTTAAAAAATATTCTACATAATTTTAGTTTCAAGCGTGTTTGAGGTGACTAAAATTTTGTACTATCTTTGAACAGAATAAAACCAAGTACAAAATATCTGGTCAGACCCTAACTGAGGTCAAATCTAAAGATTCTCAAGACGCCAAAGCATCTGATTTATTGAGTCCCGTATGTTGCTTCACCGTTTCTTCAGAAACTACTCCAACAAACGAGAAACCTAATAATTTTCCGCCTACGATAAGTGTTATAATCAATCCTCCGAGTCCATCAATGTCAATCGAAAGTCAACATGATTCAGATGCAAGATATAAAATGAGCCCTTACTTGGGACGACGTAATGGTGAAAGTATGGAAAAATGTAAGTAAAGTATTCATATATTACAATTATAGTTCTCAGCTATTTAACTCAATTTAATTCTACTAATTTTTATAAATAACTAGTAAGTGTAGAGCTGCCAGAATCAGGCTTTTCTCCGCAAGCAACTCGTCGAATTAGTAGTGGGAGCTTATTAAAAGCGTCAGAAATAGTTTCTTTAGCTGCTACAGCAGCAAAACTTGGTGGCTCTAATGCAAGTTTACGCCACGAAAGAGTAAAGTCTGTTGACAAAACCGAGGATGTTAAAAAACTTCCAATTATCAACCCCTTAGTTCAGTTGCCTATGTGGCCAAGTAAGTACATGATTTTTAATTCAATTCAATTTTTTTTTCTAATTATAAATATACCTTTTACTTTAAGTTAATTTTAACTTCTGTGTATAGATGTTTACTTTTACTGTATTTTTAAAACGAAAATAATTCTATAATAAATATTGATATAACATTAATGTTTCTATAGATGTTAGCGGTGGAACAGGGTTAATTAGTCAAGCATTACTTGCAAACGCAGATGCACTCTGTGCCGCAGTATCACCATTAATGGATCCCGATGAAACTTTAATGTACGTTTAATGCATTTATACTGACTTTAATTATTCAAATTCAATTATTAAAATATTGTTATTACCATATTATTATAATAACAATATCAAATTATTTTCAAGATTACTCTCTTACTAACTTTGTGATACATTACAGGGAAGGCTACTTTGAACGTTGCGTTATGAATAATTATTTCGGGATTGGCATAGACGCAAAAATTAGTCTTGATTTTCATCACAAAAGGGAAGAACACCCTGAAAAATGTCGATCACGTGCAAAAAATTATATGTGGTACGGTGTATTAGGATCCAAACAATGGTTACAGAAAACATATAAAAATCTTGAGCAAAGAGTACAACTAGAATGTGATGGCCAACGGATACCGTTACCTTCTCTACAAGGGATTGTTGTATTAAACATTCCAAGGTATAAATACAGAAATAAGACATACATTTATATAAATTCTGAAAATTAAAAAAAATTATATTTTTCGTAGTTTTATGGGTGGCACTAATTTTTGGGGCGGTACGAAAGAAGGAGACTTGTTTTTAGCACCCTCGTTTGACGATCGTATATTAGAGGTCGTAGCTGTATTTGGATCTGTCCAAATGGCTGCATCTCGACTTATTAATTTACAGCATCATAGAATTGCACAATGTCAAA
Organism: Calliopsis andreniformis; assembly: GCF_051401765.1. Lineage (NCBI taxonomy): Eukaryota > Metazoa > Arthropoda > Insecta > Hymenoptera > Andrenidae > Calliopsis > Calliopsis andreniformis. The sequence goes on along the minus strand of NW_027480432.1, from coordinate 8,898,143 downwards.
CGGTTCAAATTAACATATTGGGTGACGAAGGGGTCCCTATACAAGTTGATGGCGAAGCTTGGATTCAACCACCTGGTATTATACGTATTATACACAAAAATCGTATGCAAATGTTATATAGGAATAGGGTAAATAAAATAATTTAGTATTATGTTAATTATATATATATAATAATATCGATAATATGTATGTATTTATAATTAATATTTGTTAAAATATAGGCTCTTGAGACATCATTAAAGACGTGGGAAGAAAAACAGCGCAATATGCTTAACGCAATATCTCAATCAACGTCTACGATAAGCAATGTACAACTACAATCAAACGTTAAATCTAATGTACAAGCATGCAGTAAACCAGCAGACTTAAACGAAGAGGAAAAGTATATTCTAGTGGGGTTCATTGAAGTGGTTACGGCTTTGGTCAAATGGGTCGAATTACTTATTCTTTCGCATCCAAGTATAGAGCCAGATTTATATCAAGTCACAGCAAAAACAGTTCAAGTGCTTGAACAAATACATCCGAATGAGAAAATTTTTCAAGGAGTTAGTATTCACAATATGTTATAATCGTACTTCTAATAATTATTAAATATCAGTAGCTAGTATATGTCATATTTATCATAAATCAATTTATTAACTATATTCTATATTAGTTATCTGTTAATTTTTATAAATTCCTTATTAATTATTTTAATCAACAGACTAATTTGCGACCAGTCGTAACAGAATTAGTATCATGCGCGAGACAACTTTATGAAGATTCATGCGAAGTGCTTCGAGATAAAGCACAAAGTTTGGTGAGCATCTTATATTTTATTCATTCACTTTAATATTTCGTTTTCGATTAATAATCAAATTTATGTAACACAGAAATTACAAGAAGAGTTAGAGAATAAATTATCTTTCTCTTTGGCCAACATGGAACAAGAATTGAAAAAGTGCGTATTTGACGAAGGTGGCACAGGATTAGTATATTTACAAAACTCACCAACGGATGAACAGGTATAATCCTTAGTGAAAATATATTGTTTACCTGTATTTGAAAATTCTGTGGAATTTTTATGAATGAGAGTTATTTCGTCTGTACAGGGAGATAAAAAGAATCGGCATAGAGGTTTATTTTGGTTAAAATTCAGGCGTTCAGGAGGTAATTCTGGAGTACATCCTGCTCGGGATCAAGTTACTAAATGGGGTGTTCAAGAAGTATGCGCCTGGTTAAAGAATCTAGAATTGGGCGAATACACAGATCAGTTCGTTTCTCATGATATACGAGGTAGGGAATTGTTGTCACTAGCCCGTAGAGATCTCAAAGAACTTGGTATCACTAAAGTAGGGCACGTTAAACGAATCTTACAAGCTATCAAGGATCTAAACAATTAGGTATACGATACTTATTAAACATTTAAACACTTTTTTAGTATAAGGCACATACAATCAATGAGTAGTGTGCTAACAGTTAATGTTTATTTAAAAAGATTTTATGTTAATACTTTCGAAGATAGTACTTGCTGTTCTTAAGAGTATTACTTAGGTATTTACAGATTATTTGAAAAGTAACTAAAGATTCGAATATTTATACTGGAAAGTATAAATTTCATGTAATAACATAAAATTACAATACAGATGCTGCAATAAAAAACAGGACACACAGTGTGACACAACAATGTTATAGAAAACTTATTTTCTACGATGCTATATATGGAAAAATAATGATATCCGTGCCAAACTATTGAGCTAACATTGCATTCAATTAATACTGACTCAGACATCAGAGAATCGCAAGTAAAACAGAAGGAAACTCATTTATTTTCTTTTATTGTTAAATTACAACATGATAAAACCGTGCCTAACAAAATATATATTTGACGTAATTTGCATCATAGAACATTACAAGTTATAACAGACGCAATATTGATGATGCATTTAATAAAGTTTAAATAAAAAAAGTCTTATTAAGTTATATTTAAAGTAATATTTATTGCTTTATGCATCGTACAAATGTTAAAGACTTCAAAAATCATGTGTTGTAATTTGTCTGGAGATTTAGGTATATTGTGTCATAATTCATCATTTTTTACATTTTATAAATATTATAGTTAAAAATTTCAGAATTCCGTGTTAAGTTTAAGCAAAGCAGTATTAATATATTTCAAAGTTATATTTTAAGTCTAAATATGCAATATTTACTGTCAATTATATGATTTATAGAAATGTATTCTGTATACAATTTCTATTAATTTATATTAATTTAAATTTCGTACTAAAAGTTAAACGTGTGTATGTATATATACATATAAAAGATGATTTTACTGCTCGCATTATACAGTATTTCTAAGTATTTCTTTTTCACTTTTATTTTAATGAAAACTAATGATTATCAAAATAATGTTCATAATGTTCATAAATGAATTTTATCTAAGAGTGATTTAAATTATTTTAAGAGTATCTTGTGCATCTATAATCTATACATACTTTAAATAATTAATATATTCTATTATACTACATTATAAAGAGTATATATACATACACATACGCATATGCTCATGTCCAAAGGAATTTTAAACATATAAGTGATACGTCAAGTACACATAATTCTCTTTTCATACTTGTTTGCTTAAGTCTTTTGTCATATTTCAATTTCTCAAAAAATTTTTTAATATAACATAACACGATGAAATGAAAGTGAAATTTAAATTCTACTGAAATAAACAGTGGTGATGATACTACTAATAATACTAAAGTAAAAAACATAGATAAAAATATCCGCCAAAGGCAATAAAAGTATCACGTACAAATTTAATGAAAGAGGGAGAAAACATTTTTTAAATGTATTGTAATTGCAATGCTATAATATTGAAATGGCTTCCTTTTAAAAAGAAGCATTCGATATAAGATGTGATTGAATATTAATCGAGTAATATTTATCATAATATTTATCGAATTACGCGTATATTTGGTTTGTACTTATTTTGGATAATTAAGTTTACAAAATTCATAAAAATGCGATTATCATTAACTATTTCTTTAATTACTATTTATTAAGTTTCTGAATGTTTGTGAAAAGGGAAGATAATTATCATTTTTCAAAGACTTTTCTGTGTATACTGTTTGCAAGGGAATAATTTAATAGACTTTTTATATAAATTAGTGTACTTGAAATTATAATCCTGATCCATGTAAATTCTATTGTGTCTATAGAAACATGCCTCAGACTAAAGTTCTATTCTCTAAGTAAGAAAAGGGAAAAAAGAAGTGTTTTTAAGTTGAAATTTTCAGAGATTTTAAAGTATTCTTTATTTATTAATATTCTTATTTAAAATTAAAAATATATATTAAGTATATTAAAAATAATAAACACATGGATTTAGGTAATAATTTCAAGTGCATCACTTCTTGTGTTACCCACCTTCTATCATATTTTCTCTCACTCTGTATGGGAGTGAAACGTGAGGCTATATTAGTCAAAGGTTTTCCTGATTACAGGTTTAGTTAGTGTGAAATACTCATCGACTGATGATTTGTCTGCATAGTATGGGTGTATGCACAATGTATCCAGTTATACATGGGAGTGTATGTCCTGTATCCTTTGTTATGTGTGGAAGCCTGTCCATATTTGTTGTACGTGTGTATGATATTATTTATAAATTTATTACATATTCTATTATGATACTGCACCCTCATATTATATTATGTAACATATTACTATTAATTTCAAGAGTTTTTTGCTGCCATTTGTTACAAAGTATTAAGGAACTATAGAATGTTTATTTACTATATAAATATTCTCAGTGATCTCAATTTTAGTACTTATATTTTATAAGTATCTTCTTTTTATAATATGTTTATTACTATTCTCTGTACTGTGTACAAATTTATTCAACATTGAACAGGTTTACATTTATGTGATGATTGCCAATTGTATTTTACATTTCTTTATTATTTATATAATGATGGTATTGCAATAATGTATTGTCAAATACTCAGTTATGGTTTCCTAATCAAATTGCATTCTTATACATCATGTAATATGATCATTTAGATGTATAATACAACATATATTTTTACAAAATTCTCATTTTTTGTAGACAAAAATATTATTGAAGCTGATATGAGTTACCAGACACTGAACAGTTTGTATGTTTGATTATCTAAAAGTAATGCAAAAGTATTTTAAATTTTATTCGTCTACAAACAGAAAATTGAAAACATTAATAGAAAAATCAAAAAGTGAAAATGATAATTAATATCATCTAAATGATTTTTAATTCCTTCTAGTCTTATACAATAGCACGTGTCCTTAAATGAATACTAAAGAATAAGATTGTAAGATATATATTGATTGTTCTACATTGTAGGTCTTCTTCCTATAAACAGTAAGTTTTCAATTAGCAATATATAACATCAATGAGTACTGTAGAGTATCACTGTATGCAGGATGCGTATCCTAGGTTTAATGACCAAAGTTTGAGAACATCTCGAGCCAGACAAAATAAAATGAAAAAATTAGAAATGTAAAATTATTTGTGATTACCAAACTACATTATTTGATAATTAAAATATAATAAATAATTCTAAGTTTTTAATGTAAAGGAAATCTTTTGCAAGTACGAAGTTGCAGGTTTTATTTAAATTTCTGTTTTCTTATTTTAACTACCTTGAAACGTGTTCGTTAAAACCTAGGATACCTTGTCTAAAAGAGAGGCAAAATATTAAAAGATTCTAACTCTCCTTTAATGAGAGGAGGAAGAAAAATATTGCATGGGATGATTCAATAATCGGACAAGTAAAGAGAGAACAGTTAAACTGTATCTCAATATTGTAACCAATTTTTTTAGAATGTAAAACTTTAAGATAGCAATGTTGCAAATGTAATCTTGAAATTTTTCAAACCTATACAATTTGATGTAACGTTTTATTCAATACACCTTGTCTTTTTAAATGTTACTGGATGCTCAATCTATACCACAAGAATTAATTGACTCTCGTATATATAAATTTACATTCCAATGTATAAATCTGCAAGGACAAAAGTGCCTATCTTAGATTTTCCAACTCCAGATATGTGGACAGTATTTACTTACCAGGCATATGTATTATAGCATTATTAACTCCAAAATTCTACTACACATTTCACATAATACATATAATATTATAAACGCCAGTAAATCACAAAAATAATTTGCATGTGATACTTGTTTCGAACATATAATAATAATTATATGTTGTATTCTGGTAATAACATTATAACAGTATTATAATGTAATATAATGACATTATAACAGTATTATAATGTTATAATTATGTAATGTTACATACTCTGTTGTAATTTCATATTTGTATTTCTAATATCTTACAAAATGTTTAGTAAAAATAAATAATATAATCGTTATATTGTATACCTTAATGGTAAACAATTATTTGAAGAAATATATAACTAAATATACTTTAAAAATTCTGTTATCTTTACATTCTATTAAGTCGAAAAACAATTTAAAGCAATGCAAAATTTGTTATTTATCATTGAAATCCCTAACATTTCTTGTATTTTATTAATATATATATTCAACTGAAACTGAATTTCAGTTTCAGTGAACAATACAAATGAAACTTTTTTAATTTTTATTTGATAAATGTACAGAGTGTAATCCATTCCATTTTTAACTAGCTAGTAAAGATGATACTAACATTCTATTATTTTTTAATCATTTTTCTATTGTCGACTATAAAAACATCATAGTAAATGCTTTTTCTAATTTTTCTTTTGACCAAAAATATAAGCCTTGTGTGTCTTAGCGTTTTCAAACATATTTAATTACAGAAATGTGAATAACTATAACAGCTTTTTGTTTTTAACTTAATTTTACTCAAATATAATACTTCATTTGCAATTTAATTTAAAAAATGGGATCAGAGAGGTTTAACCTGTGTTAGTCGTAAACTTAAGGTTACAGGCTTCTCGTATCAAAACGAGAAAAACCAATCATCATCTCCCATTTCTCCATAGAAAGGATCATACAAATACTCTCAAATTTACGTTTTTAAACCTTTAAAGTAGTCTTTTTACTTTTGAGATTTGTGTCAAGATTTAAGCCATCTAACGGATTTCAACGAAACTGTATCCCTTCTTCCGATCAAATCGTATCTACAGGGTGTAACAGAGTGTTTTAAGTTTTAGTAGCTAAATTTTTTTAGCAGATTCTACAGATATAAATAAAGAGAAAATTTTACATAAACACAAATCATATAAAACTTTATTGAAAAATTAAGACAAAATTACGAAATATGAAAAGAACAATAATGGGTTTACGGTTATTTTGATGTAATATACCTACGATGAATGATCAACAATGTTTACATTTAGACTATGCAAGCTGTGTTTACTGTTTAAAGTCGTCAGAGGTATTGAATGAATATTGAACGTAATTTTTGTCAGTGTTATGAGTAAGTTGTTGGACTTCATATTGAAATGTCACAATTAAATACGAAGCGATAGAATACAGATATGCTGCTAAAAACTGGAACACCCTGTATATTAACGTGTATGTATTTTTTGTATCTTTTAAATTTTCCAAATATCTCACCTTTTTTATCACTTTTAATTAAGTTTCACGTTTTACTTATTCTTAGTTTCAAAGTTTCAGTAGTAGCGGAATTAATCTAGATTTATTCGTTTTGATATTGAGATACTGTATATTATACATATTATACTATTGTTATATTTATAAATAACTGATGATGATATTAATATTATAATAATTTTAATTGTAATTGCGTAACAAACTTTATTCATAAACTTGCAAAACTTGTTTATGTTATGTTTATACAACAAATTTAAAATTTAAATATTCCCTAACTAGAAACAGTTTACTCAAAAAATATTATTTTAACACTTATTGTTAAGTTAAACATTAAATGACAAAATACATTTTAATTAGAATGTTAGACTATTATATATCCTGCTTAAGGTAAGAATTTCTTCTTTTTTGCATATTAAAATTTCTAAAATGAATATTCTTAATTAAAGTCTTAGTATAATGGGTATACTATTCTTGAAAAAACAAATATTCTGTATTAAGAACTACAGTAGAGCATAACAAAGTGTTTAAATTATACTCATACAATAAAAATGATACATTAGAAGCTATGAAACACTTGCATAATCTATAAAACGTTGACTTACAAATTTAATTGTTACACTGTTTATTATTGTCCAATGTTGTTTCAATATAAATTTATCATATAAAAAGTATTGTATATGTTTTGACCTTATCATAAATTTATATGACTAAAGTAATTATGATGATCTTGGATTAAAATTGTGTAAATTATGTTGTTTTCTATAAAATATTACCTACAAGAAATACACATTGGTTTAACATTTAAACAAATCTGGCATTATAATTCCGTTCTGATATTATATAAAACTGAAATGTTTACTTATAGCTGTGTATTTCTTTAATTATAACATCTCTTAAATTATTATGTGTATACATGTTTCAATAGACTTAAATGTATACTAATATTGATAATTTTGTTGTATATCTGTATATGGGTGTGTATATTTTATTTAGCAAACATATAATCACGCTTATATTTATACAAAAAGTTTTAGAATAATAAATGTTCCTCAGTTTAGCAGTATTGGAAACAATAATTTGTACTATTTTATCTGATCTGCTACTTAAAAAAGCAGACCTCCACCTAATAATTATAACTAGGACGATTCTCTATAAATTGACTAGATATCCAAATGTAATACATCATTTTATAATTAAAACTGTATATTCGAATTCACGTTTTTATAACATAAATAAAGTAAACGCTACTGTCTTGAAATTCAAAATAATTTGTTTAATGAATATAGTAAATGCATTAAACTTAATATTTAAATTTGATGTCAATTATAAACGCAGAAGTATATTTGATCACAGAATAGATTCTAAGCAATGGAGCGGTTTATCCTTAATAATGTAGTGTCTTTTCCTAAAATTTCCATCATCTCACCTACAGGTGGACCTTCCTAAAAATATAATTCATATTAAATACCGACTGTCAATTGTTAAAGTTTGTATAATATTCAATTTACCTTTAATCCGCTAAGTATACCACGTAAAACTTTCATTAATGTTGGAAACGGAATCTCGTGCTCTTTTGCCAATTCATGAAGATAACTATTAAGCCATGTCTTGTTGAAATTTTGAATATCAACTTCAATTAACTTCGTACTTAATATCTTGAGGGCATCTGTAATGAAATAATTTATGTAACATAAACAAAATTTAATAATTGTAAATTTTACCTGAACATCCTGATTTCGTAACGTCTAAAGGTGAAGCTGGTATAATCCACAAAAAGGACAAATCTGGAGACACCAAATCACTTAATTTATGAATTCTACTTTGTCCCCACTTCAACACTGCAATTATATGATGCTTATCTAGTTGTAAACTCCCATCAACTTGTCTAAAACAATATTTAAAATAACATATAAACATTCTAAATGATAAAAAAATAAATATTTGTATAAATAAGTGCATACCTATCTGGAAATGCTTCAGTAACTAATTTTCTAACTCGTTCAACTAAAAATTTGACATTTTTTTCATTTGCTAGTAACTTTGAAATTTCTAATTGATTGAAGTCTAATAATCTTTGAGGTAAGAGTCTATTAGAATTCGGTTTTATTTTCGAAATATCAAACTGAAACAATAGAAATACAATATAGTATGAGACAAATATGTACATCTAACACAGTTAATATAAATTATTAATTTGCGATAAAATTTCAATATTCGGAAACTAATTACTTGTTTAATTAATTCTTCATAACTATCAATATAGTGAAAACCTCTGTTATCAAAACCACCACCAGCATGTATAACATAATTTAAAACAGCTAATGGAAAAATCCCTTCTTTCCTAAACACTTCAATTTGTATATCATTTTGCCTTTTTGATAATTTTGTCCCATTAGAATTGAGAATAAGAGGTAAATGTCCATATAATGGTGGTGTCCAACCAAATGCTCTGCAATAACATATTTTATCTTCATAATTATCTCTTGTAAATAAAATTTCTATTTTATACATTTTTAAAATAATAGAAAATGAATTATATGTCCATTAATGTAGAATTTAAATATTTTATACTTACTTATACATCATGATGTGCTTGGGTGTAGATACTTGCCATTCAATTCCTCGCAAAACATGGGATATTTCCATTAAATGATCATCAACTACATTTGCAAAGTGGTAAGTTGGATAACCATCCGATTTAATAATAACAGGATCTCCTTCAAGTTGTGCAACATCGTGAACTATTTTACCATGTATCAAATCATCAAATTCTTCTACTATGGAAGATAACTATAAAAATTTGAAAAAGATAAAAAATATTCAATCAAAATAGCAGCACTGAATAATATTTTAATGTACCTTAAATCTGATACAATAGGGTTGTCCTTTATTGAGCTTCTCTTTAACTTCATCTTTAGTTAAATGTCGACATCTATTATCATATTTAGGCACTTGCCTGCACTTCAAAGCTTCTTTTCTTAATAAGTCCAGTCTGCTTTCTGTGCAGAAACAGTAATATGCAGATTCATTACTCAAAAGTTTAAGTACTTGTTCTCTGTAATTTAATTAGTAACATATTAAAATCTTTGTATTTTACTAAACATTTCAAATCAGATAATTTTTTCAATTTTCTTTTAATTTATTTTCAACAGTCATAATTAAAAAATAGTTTTAAGTACTAACATTATCAAATAATTTTGTAATTTATGTTATCTCCAATCAAATCAATTCTTCTAACAAATACTTTTTTAAGATTTCCAAGGAATCAGTGCACAAAACTTGAACCATACTTTGCATTAAACTACTAATAAAATTTGTGTTATACTTGGTAATCATATAAACAAAATACTATATAAATTTTAATAAACATTTATTTCTATTTAAATAAGAATTGATCATACTTATATATTTCAAGACGTTTTGATTGTATGTATGGCCCAGTAGGCCCACCTCTTATTGGATCCTCATCCGATATAATTCCAGACCACAACAGATCATTATGAATTTTTTCTATTGCTCCAGGTACACATCTAGTCTGATCTGTGTCTTCAATTCGCAATATAAACGTGCCATTATTAGCACGTGCAAATAAATAATTATATAATGCAGTTCTTAGTCCTCCTAAATGCAATAAACCTGTAAAATGTTTAACACTTGTAGCTGAATCTATTAATTTAAAAAGTAATTAAAATCTGAAATTTGAAAAATGTAATAGCACTAAGTAATAAAAAATAAATACTACATAACATGACATACAGTTACAACCGTACAGTACCTATTTTACATACCAGTTGGACTGGGCGCGAATCTAACTCTTACTTGGTCTTTCTTGTAGAAACGCTTTTGTATAACTTGAACATACAATGTGCGAAGTATATTGCGATGCATCTTATTTTAAAGTTGCATTAAGGTTATGATTAAAATATTTTTATTTTGTGTCACGCATGTACAGTTCACTGTAATTCATTAACATCCGTAATGAAATTGCTTTCTAATCCACTACTTTCTATTTATTATACTATTACATTAAATATTGAAATTAACTATCGGGAATATAATTCGTCCACGCGTTTTTGGTTAACTCTTTCATACGCGCAAAACATATGTACATTTATATACATACGTTGTACCTCTAGCAGAAGATACTTATGATTTACCACCTTTAAAACATCATTTAAAAAGTACCAAAAAAAATCTCATTCACTGCTTTTGATTATGTCACGTGGAGATTCGAAAATTTTTCAAATATTCATGTACAATTAATTCACAAATGTGTAGATGAATATGTATTATTATACTTATTTGTGATTTAGTTTCATTTTAATTTTATTAACGTCTAGCAATTAGTTCTTTGAGTTTCTATATTTTTTAGTACTTTGGTAATAGAGATTTACAGATAAACCATGCGAACTTGACAATTCTGATTAACCTTATCCAAATAATTTCAAGTAGAATCTTATTCATTTAATGTATAATTATTTAACAATCGCTCATTTGCCAAACTAGTAAACTTCGCAAAAAAATATTTACATTTATTTGAAATACAAAAAATTAAGCATCAATCAAATAGTACTTTGGCACTAAAATTTAAAAAAATTCAAAAAGTAGAGTTAATTACTTTGATCATAGTTATTAGCATACGACTTTTATTTGAGTAATATTTTACTGCAAATCTGTTATTAATTCTCAGGGTTTCATAGTTAATTACGCATTAAGTGCTTGTCATCATGAGAATTCCTGATAAATAGAATTCATATAAACGTGGGTGGTAAGACTTGCGTAACCTTCGAGTTTGCATGGTCAACCCATACACATGGTGTCCTGCAGTCTTTCATTCAAATTTCATCAATGATTCTATTGGCAAAAATAAGTCTAAAATATCGTGTAACACAAAGTTCGTAAAAACTTCATTAAAAAGTTATTACTAATATATGATACATTAATCTATCTACAATCATGAAAGTGGTATAAGTCTTTTCATTTAAAATAAATACTTCGTGCATATAAGTTACTCCTAAAATTTTACAGTAATAGTTTCACATTTGAATAACATATGTATTTTAGAAAATATCTTACTTTCTTCTAGAAAAAGACTTTTTAAAACGCCTAAATAATCAAAATTCTAAATGTCAAATACGCATAACTTTTTAAATGATGAATTCTTAAAGTTGAGTAGTAGTATTTTTGGATTCTACTCGTAGAATATTATCTTCTGATACAAAAAAGTCAATAATTTTTAGTGCTTATAAAACAAAATTTAACTAATAGGTGTATTATGAATTTATTTTAATAATGTGAACTCAACAGCCGCAGCAAATCCACAAAAGACCGCATGTAAATCGTGTGTATTATGATATTATTCGTATTTGCCGCAATAAAACAATGATAACACGCGATTGGTTAGTTCTAGTTAACCTCATGCGCAGAAGGGTGCGCTTCAGTTGCAGGCCGAGCGCCGCAGATTTCGCGCGGGGCGGGTGTTGTCATTGTATTTTCACGTGACGAAAGTGAGCTTCTGTGAGATATTCGGTAACAAATCGCGTGAAAATGCCGCCGAAAAAGCGGGAGAAAGAATTGGATGGGCAGAAGGGTCCTCGAATGGATCAAATACAAGCGGATCACGAGCTATTCCTGCAAGCCTTCGAAAGTAAGAATCTCCAGGCATCATTCTCCTTTTTTACGGATCACTATCATCTGAAAACAATTAATATTGAGGATATCGGTCCTCGCGCGGTCAACGATTGCATCTTTCCGTGAATCTCTAAGTAAATGTTGAAGATGGTCGAACATAACCCCATTCGTCAAGACGTATCGAGCGCCGAAGCGCGCGTCGGTTCCTTCATTCCCTCCTTCGCTTTAATTCGCGCATCTGTCATTCCTCTGCTGCATTTAAATGTATTTTTGATCCAGAAACTTTGCGTTGAAGAAGCAGTCAACGCAGACAAGCAATATCTTCATAAATTCAGTTTAATTTTATCTATGTACTCTGTATCCTTTCTTATAACGTAACGAGTATTTTTTTTAAACATTTTCGTAAAAAAAAAACACTGTTTTGTGTTGTTGAAAATGGAAGTCATAGTTTAAGATCATTTTTATTCGATATGTTCGCAAAAGTAGGTTCAACACTTTTTCGAAAAAGTGCAATTTTTATCTTAAGTGAAATGTTTTAATTTTCTCGCATTTGTAAGCAGTATTTTATACTGTTATGATTAATTTATTGAATTTATTTTTATATGGGTAAAAGAAATTTTAAGCAAAAAGTATAATTTTCTAAATATATTTGTTTTAATTATCGTAAATTAAACATTTCTTTTTTCATTAAAAAAAAACCGTAAACACGAAAGAAATTAATTATCAAAAAGCACTGACAAACTCCAAATTAGGATATCTTGTTTTTTATTTAATTTTAAAAGTGAAATCGGAAAGATTTAATAATATTTATATAATTAACATCGTATACAAGTATCTCGTAGCGGACGAGAATAACCTAATTGTCAATAGTTCAATGGAAAAAGATCAGTGTGTACTTTTAAACTTGAGTGATTCTTTTTTACTTTTGAGATATGTATCAATCTCTAAGCCATCTAGGGAGATTCAGTGAAGTTACATCTGTCCTTGCGTAATTTAGTTATATTTATAAAATTAATATTTAAATTCAAAATTTTCAATGTCTCATTTTGCAATGCATTTGTATTATTTTTCAGAGCCAACCCAGATCTATCGATTTCTACGCACAAGGAACCAAATTTCAGTGAGTAAAGAAATATTAATTTATATTCTTTATTTTATTTTAATTAATTGTTCAATGTTTAATTTGTTCTCAAAGTGTTAACTGAATATTTTAAAATTCAAAATGCATGCTAAATATACATAAAATAAGTATGTCATTATTTGGCGCACCTTTTGCTGTACTATGAGCAAATGTTTTTTTTAAATACCGATAAAGAGTGTATCATTAATCGAAATAGTGTGTTTGTGAATATTTGTTGTTATACATTGTAAGAAAAGTTATAGAGCTATACTTTGAAGTTTCTTACATTTGTTTTTGGCATTTAAAAACGGTAGGTATACAAATTTATTGTTTTATAGACTTTGTACTTGAAATAAAAAAGGTGTAAATATGTAATATATAAAATTATTGATATTTTATATAATTCTTTCTAGCCAATATTTCTATATAGAAATTTAACTTATATGAGACAACGTATGTCTAGAAGTCATAAATCTCGTAGAGGATTTAAAGTGGACACAATATTGGATAAGCTAATATCAAAGAACAATCAGCAACAAAATCCAGGCGTTTGTGGATACATGACACTAACTTTTCTAGGTTTTTATGATAAGAAAGGTAGTTGTACTTAAAAATAGTATCTTGTATAGACATAGCATAATTCATACAATATATTCAATACAATTTTTTCTCATAATAATATTACAGTTGAAACACCTCAGGATCCAGTTAAAGTAGAAACGTTATTACTGAAAATTTGTCATAAAAAACGAAAAGATGTCAGTTCACCAATCATGCAGGTATGTGTGTCAAAATGATATAAATAATTAAGAATTAAATAAATAAAATTAATTGCATTCTGTGCATAAATATTTTGTTCTCTATTTTAGGTTTCAGTTGGTACAAGTGAAGTTCCAATTAATCCTTGCGAAAATCAGCCACCACCAAAGGCACCTACTATATCTATACCTAACGAATCTTTTAGCTTAAACAATGGTCATGTAGCAAAGACTTACATGCTTTTACTTAGAGTTTATTGTACGTCCAGTTCTAGCTGCCTTATACACAACTGTGATTTAGATGGTCTGTAAAGTTTTATATTACAAAGTGAATTGAGGTATGCCGTGTCTAATAGCTGTTTCTCTTTCCTTTTACAGAACCAGCTCAAAAACGTCGTAAATCCTCCACGGGTTCAATTAAAAGTGGGGGTGAAGAAGTGAAATTATATGGTTCTGAACTGATAGTGTATGATAAACATAATCGATGTTTGTTAACAGATGGCGATTATGAATTAGGTTTACAGGAAGTACAAACCAATGTTCGATCTAGCCCAAAGAAGCACAGCTCTTGGGAGACTGTACCTGACATTAAGGAATGTGGTCCTTTTGAAGTATTTAGTAAAGGACCAACATTAAAGTTTAGGCTTAATTGGACAACCGAACCAAGTAATGGATTAGTAGACAGACCAACTCCAATACATCCACTACCGAATGGTGATAATAAAGAAAATCGATCAGGAAATAGTAAGTTTTCCAGATTTACTTCAAGATAAACTTTAAAAGAGTACTATTCGTAACTTATTTCACAATTTTAGCTGGTCTAGAACGTTCTTCCACAAACAACAATAATAGTAGTACTAATAATAATAATACGACACTGCCAACACCTAGTCCCCTTAATTCCTCGAGAATGATAACACCCAGTGAGAAGTCGGATACTTCAGCAAATACGCAGCAAATAGTTTATCAATTCTTGTATAATAATAATAGTCGTCAGCAAACAGAAGCTTGCGAAGATTTGCATTGCCCTTGGTGCTCCTTAGACTGTGGAAAGCTTTATTCTCTTTTAAAACATTTAAAATTATGTCATTCACGGTTCACATTTACGTACGTGGTGAGTATTCAATCCTAGTGCTAACTTTTATAATTATTCAAATACCAAATAAAGCGTATTTATTTCGATAGCCAATTCCACAAGGCGCTCGTATAGATGTGGCAATAAATGAATGTTACGATGGCTCGTACGCAGGAAGCCCTCATGAATTAATTTCACAACCTAACAGTGTAGCTTTTTCAAGAACAGGGCCCACAAGACGTACGAGTGTCACAAATATATTAGTTTGTCGTCCAAAACGAACTAAACCGAGTCTTTCCGAGTTTCTGGAGCTTGACGAAAATGAATATGAAAGCCAAAGACCTTACATTACTGGCCACAATAGGTATAATATTCGTTTTAAAACATCGTTTTTCTTTTTGCCATACGATATAATAAGACTCATAAAAATTATCACAGATTGTATCATCATACCGTCACGTGTTTACCTATATACCCAAAGGAGATGGATATCGATTCCGAAGGAGAAAATGATCCAAAATGGTTACAGACAAAAACAATGATGATGATTGACGACTTCACGGATGTAAACGAGGGAGAAAAAGAACTTATGAAAATGTGGAATTTACATGTCATGAAATATGGCTATGTAGGAGACTGCCAAATACCACTGGCTTGCCAAATGTTCTTAGAAACTAAAGGAAAGGAATTGCTCATGAAGAATTTATATCGTAATTTTGTTTTGCACATGTGTAGCTTGTTCGATTTCGGCTTAATTAGTCCCGTAATTTTGTATCAAACAATTCAAAAGTTGCAAGAGATTATGAAAGAAGGTGGGGAAGATCTTCGAAAGGTTTTACAAAAATCCCACGAAGCTCAAATTGAGAAGTGGATTAGTTCAGGTTTTCATGCGTCCACGGATGTTAGTAAACCAATCAACGTAAGTACTAAGGTAAATTTTAACAATGATGGATCGAATTCCAATGCAAGACGAAAGACTTCTGTGCCGCTGGGCTCACCAAACTCGCAAAATGTGAAAACAACGGTTTCTATGCATAGCAATGTTAGCAAACATGCTAGCATGATAACAACATCATCGAATAAGACTGTCAATCACAATAGTACAATCCAGAATTCTGTTAATAAGAATTCCGGGACATTTACATCTGCACAAAGTGGCACGAATAAAACTGCTTCCACTGCTTGTGTAACGAACACTACCAGTAGCAAAGTTTCTACAGGGGTTGCAATGACCAACGGTGTGTCGAATCAAAATGAAGTAGGACAAAAACAGGCCAACGATGTACCTACGCGGCGTAAAAGTACAAATTCTATAGTTCCAGTTTCAGAAAATGCGACGCCTTTACGCCGAAAGTCGATGGCCAGTGAAAGTGCAACTACCGAATATCATAGACGAAAATTGGTTTTGGACACGATATCGAATAATGGTAACGTTAACCAAAAGCCAGCCCAAACTGGTAACAGTTATTAGTAACTGTTACACGGTTTTGTTTTGAAAGAAGGTGACGATTCGGGCTTCGCTATCATTTTATTTTGGATTTGGTAGTCTCTCTGTTGATTTTTGGTTTTGTTGCCGCGAATGAGAGGATCTGAAAATGAGCGAGAGGGAAATGAAAAAGACGGAATATGACTATTTTCTCTCGTTATCTCATACTTGTTCATTCGTGATCCCTCAGTCGTCGAGCAGCAACGAAAAAGATAGTGGAGCTAGCGATTGCCTTCTTTCGAAACAGAAAACTCGAGCCTCTTTCGAGACAAGACTGTACATGCATTGCTACATTTATTGTACGTTTTTGTACAGTATATGTTGCGAAGAATCTAATTTCGATCAGAGTGATTGATATTACAGCTAATAATTGATAATCATTGCTCTAGCGACTAGATTGGTTGTCTATAAATTCAAATGTTTTAATGTAAAAATAAAACGAATAACGAAATATTAGATAAATATAATATGAGTAACTCTTTTAACTGTGAATTTTGAAATAATTTGAATATCATCAAAAAATTATGTTAAGTACACATACATGAAAATCCTTTTTTCATAAAAGTATAATATACCCGTTCTTTCTTGGTCTAGTCAATGACACTTGTTTCCAATTCTCGAAAGTTTTTATTTGTCTAGCGATATACGAAAATCTTATTGCCTCGTATGTTTGACATTCATTATTTGTAAAATGTAATATTTTAATTACAAAACTGAAACAAAAGAAACGATGAATTAATTGAAAAATAATATATTAAATTCATATGTAATTATCATATGTGAAAAAAACTCAAGAGCTCTGAATGAATTTTATATAATGGGTGGGAGAAATATAAAGAACTCAAGGTTTAGCTGAGCGACTGATAACACATTGTGAAGTCTTCAATAGCTAAAAACCTTGGAACACATTGTATACTTTTTAACACACAGAGTTTGAAAAAGTTCATTAAATTTCTTCTACCTAATATATACTTGTAATTAGAGAGTATAGATTATTCTTTTACAAGGTAAAAGTACCTCCTATGTAATGTTAATTTAAATTACCAAACAGATGAATTTATTAGTATCTGAGGTTGATATGAAATTAAAAAGCTATCAGATGATGTCTTGATGAAAGATGGGACCGTGGTAGAATTACTTGAGATATTTCTTGTAAACTCAATTTAATAAACTGAGGCTGTAAATTATAAGTTTTACTCCAAAATAAGAGATAAATAGTTATAAAGTGCCTTTATAAAGCCACGGAATCTGATTATGAGAGTGACTATCGCTAAATTTGTAAACCTTTATGTTGAGTATTTATACTCGTTTGTAATATGTTTGAATTCTGTACGTTTTTATTTAGCAAAAATATCGCCGATTGTCGTTCTCTCAGATAAACTTGTGGATAAATTTAATATATGATAATAAATTTATTCTGCGTGTAATATACGCAACATTACTGCCGATAGTCGTTCGAAGAAACGTTTACATTCCTATATGTAATACGTGACGTTTCTTTATAATTTAATTAGGTAGAATTTTATAATCTCGCTTAGGCTTTTATCAAGTATTCATTTTTAAGGAATCTTTGTTCTCTTCGAACGACTTTGATCACTGTCCATTAATATTATTACTTACGCTAGGTTGTAAATAAAAAAACACAATAAACATGTGGACATGATACATTTTTATTATTTTATTTAAAAATATTGAAATCATCTTTCGATTTTTTTCCATAAAAATATATCGGAATTCAGATTCATAAAGAATTTCATTGTAGACAAAGTACTTTAACGAGAAAACATCCTAATTTAATAATACTGAGTCTTCGTGTTGTCTAATTGTAACATATACATGCACATACAATTTAATTACAACTAGTTACACGAAATGTGTAAATAATTTCTGTTGTTATATATGTACATCTTTTTACAAAATTATAATTTATGATATATACATTCTCTTTCATATTTACAAAAAATGTATTAAGGTTTCAAACAAAAGTAACATTCTTTGTCGTCAACAACCATTCTCAAATTTTTGTAAACCTTTCACCCTATCTTTTAATACTTTAATTTAATTATTATAACAATCTTGACTAGTTTGTTTATTTGATGCTATTAAACGTATTCAAACATCTTCATCCATTTCCTTGTTAATTATTATATATTTAGTTACTTTATTCACTTAATTGATTTTCTATTTTCATGAGTATCATATGTTTTATTCTATCATATTTGAAATATTGTGGGAAGTCTATTTTAATATATTCAATATGCCAGCTGAGGTTTTCTTTTTCAATACATTTTAAAAATTCTTCGTACATTGGAGCAACTGTATCCATATCAGTTGTAGTAAAAACATATCTTTTCTCTAGAGCAACATAAACAACTTTTGGATTTCTCGAATTTAAGAGTTTTGCTAATGTTAAAACAAATCCTTTTGTTATGTTTTCGTCATATATTACTGTAAACAGAAAACTGTCAATACCAGTATATTAGTCTTCTGCTAGATAAAAAAAGTACAACTTACCATCTGCAGCTAAAATAACATTTACTTCATCTATTTTTCTGTCACAAAATATAGGAGATTTTAAATTTAAAAAATTTAATTCCTTAACAGAAACTTTGGATTTGATATATGTATTATTTCTCACAAAATTTCTATGTATTAACTTTAATATTTCTCCTACATCAACATCTGAAAAGGGAAACGTAAATATTAATTAATATTTAATACAGTATAAATTATTTTAGTAACATTAAATTAATGTTTCTATTACCTGTGCAGATTACTTCTCTGGCCAAAAAACTTGCCACTATACTAGTCAAACCAACTCCAGCACCTAGTTCTAAAACCACCTTATTTTTTACCAAATCAGGATTAGATAAAATATAATCAGCTAACAGTAAAGCACCTCGCCATACTTGCAATCCAACATCTTGCAACCTTGTAGATACATAATGTTCTGAAAATATGTATTTTATTTATTCAGAAATTTTCTTCTCGAGTACTATATAGGGTATTGTAAATTAATTTATACCTATTACTAATTTTCCTTCCCTTTGTCTATCTACATCTAAATCTCCATCACTATCATGCGTTATTGTATTACCAGTACATTCTGATTTAATCATATAAGATGGATACTTAAAAATGAAGCTAGTTATTGCATCTAAAAATAAAACATAGTTTTATAGTTACACGATTATATTGAAATATACAATGAGAAAGTGTATGAAATTATCACCTTGTCAACAAATATATTACATAAATTTAAAATAAATACAGGGCAATATACAAAATATTAAAGTTTATTAAAATGGAGTTTGATCCATTTTAATAGTGATATAGTCAAAATACAAAGAAAAAAATTTATTAATTAAACTTTCTTTGAATCGTCTTTCATTTGACACATTTCTTTTTCTCGAAATAAATTCAGTAGCGTAAGTCAAGGTGGTAACTTAAAGTGGCTCGAGCTTCGAGCTACACATGTCAAACATAATATTATTATACATAAAAAAGAAGAAGAAATAAACTTACTGCCATTCTTAAGTTTCACCCAAGAATTTTTATTTTCTTCGTATATTTCTGACGTGACAGTATGTGTCATCTTTGAAAGTTCACTGTTATTACAAAACTTATCTAATTTTTTATATTATCCAATTGTGCAAAACAGTAGACATACCTGGATTAAGAGAAAATGAATCTTATTAAAATAGGGAATTAGATATTTTAACTTGTTAGTATTAAGAAAAGAATGAACACGGTATTAATTTATATAGACAATAAAAATTCGAGTACGAAAACAGTTCAGTATTATTAATATAATCAAGATTATTATTTCTTATTCGTACTTTATCTTAAAATTATCAAAATTTAATTAAAGACCACCATCTATACTAAACACAACCAAACTATGACATTCATTTCATTTATTTGAGTTATATTTGCCCTTAACTGCACTTACATAATACGCTATTATATATTAAAATATGCTTCATCTCTGCTATATTTCGATATCATTCTGATTATACATTTTGATTAAGTTTACAAAATATATAATGATGATTAATAACATGATTCATATAGAAATCAGTACCACTTTTTCATACAAACATAAGAAAATAAAATAAAATAATATTTATTATCCAATGATGCAATGCAGACAATTTTTATGTATAATTTATGCAGAATAAAATAATATTTTATATATAAATAATATTAATATAATATATATATAAATAATATTAATAAAATATATTTATTATTCAGAATAAAATAATTAAAAAATCATTTATTAGCATATATTACATTTGAAGATATAGTACGGCTTGAGATTCAAACTCTCATTACCACCCACTCCCAATCATCGCGTTACCACCTGTTACTTCACTTGGAAACGGTACTCCAAACGAAACAAGTCCCGTTAACTAGAGAATCTTCGTCCACGTGTGTAGCGGCGATAATAAAAAATAACCTATATGCAATTCTAACAAGTACTATTTCCAGCATGAATTCATATCTAGAAAAAGGGACTATACTTTTATCTCTGTTGCAGAGTGACAAAATCATCAATTATCAGCGGAAAAGAAACTATCCTGACCCTCATTACGTTACATGGCAATTTTAAGCTGCATCTGTACTTCGCGAATAAGTGAGGTTAGGTTCAGCACGAACACGGTTCATGATTGGTCGACAGACCTTTGTCGTGGTCCCTCGTTCAATTTTCGAAGCATAAACGCACCTTTACGTGCATCCCACCAGATTTTCTTGTATCGCGTCGACCAATCAGCAGCTCCCACGCTGAATGTGATGCCACGCATTAACCACGATCTACCAATTGTATAGTTCTTCACGTCGTTGTGTTTGTTCACTTTATCCGTGTCCCTCGGCGAACGCTGTTGGATGTCTTTGATCTCGATACCGTAACGGCAACGTTCACTGTTTTTTTGGACACGATCGACGAGTCTCTCCCAGTCTCCTACGCGTGCCGTAAAAATTGAGCAATAGAATAGACCTCGTTTGGAAAATGAAGTTTTTTACGCTGACGTTTTTAGCGGTTTTTTCTTTCGCCGCAACCTTTGCGAAAATTGAAACCGAAGATGCGGTTTTAGTACTCACGCAGAATAACATCGACGAAGCTATTACACAGAATGAATATCTACTCGTCGAGTTTTGTAAGTATTACTTCGTTCTGTTTGGTAATGAATTTGTTGAATTCTAGTCGTTTATTTCGATCTCGGGACGTATTTTTGTGTGCACTGGCGAAATGTGACCGAGGCTGATCCAGATGCTAGATCTTTACACGTCACCATTTAGATGCCGGTTCCGAAGATTAATCACGCTTGTTGACAGCATCTTAATATCGTTATCTTAATATAATTTGTATGATGAAATTAAGCTTTTCACCTCGGGATTTGTAAATATGTTGTACGTTTCATGCAACGTGTAAATATTTAGTCTTTCATTACGATATTTCGTGTTTCGTGAAAATAGATAGCACGTTAGTTTTTGTGATTATTGTAATTTATATATTTATTTTATAAAATATGATGATACAGGAGGTGTAACATATTATTGAAAGCTTACGAGTAGAGGAATCCAATGAGGAAGTTTCACTTATTGTACACCTTTTATTTAAGAAATATAAATTAGAGACTGTTTAATGTAGTATGATCGAGATCTGGTTTGATGATCAGAGGAGTAGTAATTGTTTTTATGACTACATTTATGCAATTAAAATATATCTAAATGTTCAATTATTTCCATTAATATAGTTAAGGGTACATTCTTTTTAGTTTTTTTTTTTATTTTATTTATTTTAATGGCAAGAGATAAGGATTTCTTTCAAAGAAAAACAAAATTGACCTTCGGATCTTCTTTATACTTTCACCTATAAAGGAATCTTTGCTACCATATGTTTTTTTATCAACCCTGCAACTTTTATAAATGATACGTTGAACAATGCTAACTTGAATCTCAAGAAAGAGGCTCAAATCTTTGATTTATGAAAGTTTCATCTTAGCAGTTTTCGAGTAGGAGAGATTTAATGAATAAAAATTCAGCATACAGAGGCTTTAAACAAAAGTTAATACTTTTTAATTGTGAAGGTTCAAAAATGAATGTTAAGCTATTATTTCCCATTATTAAAAACATTTATGATTTTATTTTGTATTGCTGTGTTAACATATTGCTGATTAGTATAATCAACTGTGACCAAAGCAAATTTCTTTAATATTCTTATATCTTTCTATGAATATTCACAGAATGTTAACTTGTTGGGGATCAAGACTTAGAGATACAATGGGTATTGTCTCATATTTTTAGACATTCTAAACATTTGTAAAAGCATAATTTCATTTAAGCAACATTGTTATATGTTTTATTAATTCTTCAAAGACAAACTATTTTCATCTATAGAAACATTACACAGATGTGTAGGCCACATGTTGCCTCATTGTTATCTTAATGGAATTGTGTCTGAACAGGTGAAAAATAGAAGACAGTGTTTAATGATCCATAACTAACAGATTGTAACACATTTATTACATCCATTGTTTTAAGTGTTAATAAGGGAAGACCAAATGATTACAGCCCCAGAGACTCTCTCTTGTCCCAATGGAATCCCTCTTAGGTTTTTCTACTTATGAGCTTTTCAACATTGCATCATATCACATATCCCTTGCATACATATTATAATATTGTCATTGATATAATTATAAAATTCTGAAGTGTTGACTATTCATTATACAAATTTTTATAGTCTTATTGAATTTTATATAATTTAATAATTTTTTTCACATGTAGATGCCCCATGGTGTGGACATTGTAAAGCTTTGGCTCCTGAATATGCTAAAGCTGCAAAGATGTTACAAGAGCTTAATTCCCCTGTGAAGTTAGCTAAAGTTGATGCAACCATAGAAACAGAATTAGCTGAAATGCATAGTGTTCAAGGGTACCCAACTCTTAAGTTCTACCGTAAAGGTTCTGTCATTGCTTATAGCGGTGGCCGTAAAGCAGATGAGATTGTAGCTTGGGTGACTAAGAAGAGTGGATCGGCTGCTAAAACCTTACAATCAGTTGAAGAAACTAAATCCTTTATTGACGCAGAGAATGTTGCCATTATTGGATTCTTCAAGGTTGAGATTCTTTTATTTGAAATAATATTTATATATTGTAAAATTTAAGTGTAAGTTACTATATATTATTTTTTATATCACCTTATTAGGACATGGAATCGAGTGGAGCAAAAGTATTTATGGATGTTTGTAACTCAATTGATGATCATGTATTTGGTGTTACTAGCAGTGATGAAGTTTTCAGTGAATATGGGGCACAAGATGGTACAGTTATTTTATTCAAAAAGGTATATAATTAAAAATTTACATTATTTTATTTATTTGCGTATATTTTATATAATTAATATTTTATTTTAGTTCGATGAAGGCAAAAACGAATTTAAAGAAGAACTGGATGCTACAAAACTACGAAACTTTATCTCTGTATATGCGTTACCTTTAGTTGTTGATTTCAATCACGATACAGCACAAAAGATATTTAGCGGCAATATTAAAAGCCATCTCCTTGTCTTCCTTAGTAAAGAAGCTGGTCATTTTGAGAAGTATATAGACGAGATTAAAGAACCAGCGAAAAAATTCCGTGGGGAGGTACGTGTGAATGTGAATCATGTATATAAAATAAACGTTAAATTAATTTAAATTTAAAAAATTAATATACAATTGCAATGTGTATATCTAGGTGTTATTCGTTACAATTAATTTGGATGAGCCTGATCATGAACGTATTCTGGAATTCTTTGGTATGAAGAAGAGTGAAGTACCTGCCATGTATATCATTAAACTTGAAGAAAATATGGATAAATATAAACCAGAGAAACCAGAATTAACCAGTGAAAACGTTTTGGAATTTGTAACTGCATTTATCGAAGGCAAATTGAAGAGACATTTTCTTACACAAGATTTACCTGAAGACTGGGACAAGAACCCTGTAAAAGTTCTTGTTGGTACTAACTTCCATGAAGTTGCATACAATAAGGAGAAGAACGTTTTAGTTGAATTTTATGCTCCATGGTGTGGTCACTGCAGGCAGCTGGCTCCCGTTTACGAAGCAGTATGTTTTATTGAAATTTTTATTTTTTCCAGTAGTAGAGGAAATTTTTAAATATAATTCAATGCACTTTTAGCTCGGAGAAAAATACAAAGACAGCGAAGATTTAGTCATAGCAAAAATGGATGCTACTGCGAATGAAATAGAAGATATCAAAATTAGAAGTTACCCTATAATTATGCTTTTTAAGAAAAACACGAATGAGGTAAGTATATGAAATTTAAAATGCGG
Organism: Calliopsis andreniformis; assembly: GCF_051401765.1. Taxonomy (NCBI): domain Eukaryota; kingdom Metazoa; phylum Arthropoda; class Insecta; order Hymenoptera; family Andrenidae; genus Calliopsis; species Calliopsis andreniformis. Next base: position 8,873,150 of record NW_027480432.1, on the reverse strand, counting down.
TAAACTTTGAATTATTACATGACTCTTGATATGCATAAAATAAATTTCTAGGCTGTGACATACAATGGAGAAATGACACTCGCAGGACTTTCTAAATTTATTGATACCGATGGTGCTTATGGTCAAGCTGCAGAAGAGGTATATATTGCATAACACTTCAATGAATATTAATGGTTTCACTGGTTTTTAAATGTCAACTTTTACATTTGTAGACTCAGGAAGAAGATGAAGACGATGATGGGCCAAGAAGAGATGAATTATAAAATACACATCATCATCAAGGAGTAAATTTAATAATTTTTCACTTTCTATTAACAATTGATAAACTCTGTAATTCCGCTTAAAGATACTAATTTATAGAAGACTTCTTAATCATTCATCTTCATTTTATTATTTTCAGATTTAAGCTTATAAAACAATTCTTCATAGTGTACAATTACCTGTAAGGATTTATTTGCAGTTTTACACGAGGTTCTTTTGTGCATGTATGCAGGTTAAGTCGTAAAGGATTAGAATGCAAATATTATTTCTAATATCTTTTGTTTCGTTTAGCTACACTTTAGTTAACGAAAAAGAAGGCAGACATGCTCTTAGGAAATATTCTTCAAAATAATATTTTTGAACATCTCCAAGAGCAATAGCGATATTTGCATTTCTAATTTTAAGTCTCCTGTATATGTTGTATGAACATATGATTGGTTTAATTCAACTATAACATATGCCCTTACACAATGTGATAAATTACACATAATTTGAAAAATTTATTTTACATATGCTAGATCTAAAGTATATTTTAAAAGAATACTGATAATAAAAATGACTTTGTAATTCAAGAATAGGGCACACGCGCCACTCGAATTGGTCATATCTTTTTCCACTGTATTTATTAACCTTTTGGAAACTGCAATGTTTACATGTAATACCTTTAACTCCGTGATACTGGTGTGTGAAGGTGTATTTTTTGAAAAATTATTAAGCTAAGATTCCAGCAAAATTGTGAATCGTATTTTATTTTTATAAAAAAACCGTTTTTTTTTATTATACGTATACTCATTTATGCGCGTACAGCACATCCATAGATACGATAGAAATCATTGTCTTTGTTATTGATGAAGTAGAATTCTACTAAAATATGTGATCCATAAACCCGTTTGTGTTTACAGCATTTAGAACAATGTACATGATGTAGACAATATATGCTTCAATAATTTAAGGAGTGATAGAGGGCTCAAATGAGACACAAAATGTTCTATGACAAAATATTCGATCTACCTGTATTTTACAGTGATAATGCATTAGCGTTAACATTAAAATTTGTTCATAGAACATTTTGTGAACTACTTTCGCTACTCTATCACCTCATAAAATATTAAAATGTATATTGTTTGCATAATGTACATTACAATCATTTTATAGACTCATAAGGTAGAAACAATTCCAATATTTTCCTAAGTTCGATTGAATAAGGATTTTATAAAGGAAGATTTTAGATATGATTTATATCAATTGTCAAGGGAAGAGAAATAAACTCTATCTTTAAGTCTATTATACATAATTTTTAATACGTATATACATGTAAATGTAGCTCATAGACTTATTTAGTTTCCATGCAGAAATTCCAGTGAATAATAACACAAATATCGTTTTCTAATGACTGTACTTATATATAAGAAAGATTAAAATATGTAACAGAAAAGAAATATCGAATACAGTATGAATATCGATATATTTACGTACATCGTGCGTATGATATGGACAGTTAACACTTTGAGTAGCAATTTATTTCTTATGATTTTCCTAATTATTATTAATTACCTGATTTTTACTCATTTATTCTTGTTTTTTTCTTTTGCCAGAAACAGCATCTCGACATAAGGATGGAACAAAAGTTTGATCCTTCGATATTGAATAAATTTTTATATCAGACATTGATATTTACAGAAGAGGTAAAAAATGTGTTGAAATTAAACTGTGACGAAGTAATGTTTTCATTAAAGCCATGGCGTATGGAGATGGTGATTAAACAGGAACTTAGTGAAACTTGTACTTGCCCCAAAGTAAGATAATAAGTACCCTATACATTTTTCATAAGAGTTCTATATTAAATTTTTTCATTTTATCCAAAAGTCTGAAACTGGAGTTGAAGAAATTGCAGCAGGAATTAGTAAGGCGTTACTACAAACACAACAATTACGTGAAAAATTATCTCTTAGTACAATGACAAGAAAAAATAGCGCAAAACAACTTAGCGTAGCAGAGATATATAATCCTCTCGCGGCTGGTAAATATTTAATGGAAAAATGAATTTAATATCATATTGGTTTATTGATTGTATTATTATTCAATTTAGATGGTAAAAAAAGAGAGAAAGAAAGAAATTTTAATCCAGACAATAAGAACCTCCATGGTATTAAAAATAAAAGTATTAATAAATTCAGTACTCAGAATAAAAGTTCTGGTAATGATTTACAAACTAAAGTAATAGAAGAAAATACAAATAGTGGAGGAACAAAAAGTAAAGAATTAGCAGTACATTCAGGAAAGTCAATAAAGAATAAAAACTTTTTGGCAATAAATAAGCAGAATATTAAAAATACAAAGGAAATTAGAAAACAAAAAAGTAGCAATCATAAATTGGAAAATAATTCTAAATCTAGTAGCTCTATAACAAAGGTAGTATAATTATATACAATATATGTGTGTGTTGTCTTTGAACTCTTTCCATGGTATTTTAAATATTTTATCATTCAATCAAAATAATAGTCATTTTTATCCAAACAAGACAAGTACAAGTTAAACGTATAACAGAATATGTAAATAGATGGAAGGCAAAATAAGTTAAATGATAATCAACAGTTTTGACAATGTCTCTGCTTAATATTCTTTGAGATATTGGTTCTGTTAAGTCGTTATATTGTATTAGAACTTCATATATAATGAAATTTTTTAATTCAATTGTACTGAAAATGTTTTGATTGTTAAGTGATTTTAATTCTATTCCATAACTTTTTATACAGACAAAATGTATTAAATTTGATAAAAGGTCTTCTATGGCATCAACTAGTGAATTAAAAGATTTAATACAAAAAATGTCGAATGAATCTAATGATTGTGTGTTTCTTAATACATACAATACAAACTGCCCATTACACGGAAATGTAACTTCACAGTTTACATATGAACAAAACTTTGTGACTATGGATGTTGTAGATAGTCTTATTGCATTTAATATACCTGGGCAAGTAATTAAGCCACTAAAAGCGTATCATACATATTTAAATAATGAATTTTCTGATAAATCAATTGACAATGGAAAACAAAAGAAGATGTTTAACAAGTTTTTGACAGAGTTCAATAAAATGGTAAGTAATTTTGGTAGAGTTGTGTAAGATAAATAAAAAGTTTAGAATTTAGAAGTTAAAAAATACATATGTATTAACATATATTTCAGAATGAAGCTGTATACAATTCCTTAATACAAAAGAATCACAATACAAGCACATTAAATAAACTTATACTATTATTAAAAAATGTTTTCTCTAAAGATATAGAAGCATCTGTTTTAGCGAACAACAAACAAATGTTTGCTGAAATAAATTCTGTAGAAAATATGTATGATGTAAAGCAATTAGACAGTCTGCATATTTGGAAATCAAATACACAAAAAACATTAGTAGATAACAATTATTATACAACTGGATGGATGTCAAATGGAGTTTGGAATCCTTCTTATACTCAAAATTTTAAAGGTAAATGGCAGTTTTTTTTTGTGTGCTCTTATATAGTGTTTTATCATATTTTGTTCTTAGGATTGTCAAGAGTAAAATGTATGTATTATGGAAACGATAGCCAATTACTATTATTTTTTGAAGTGATGCAGCAATTACAACAACTACAGTATTCTAAAGAATTGATACAAATTATTTTACAAAATGTTCTTCCTAACATGAAGTTGCATTTTGATCCCACAAAACCAGAATTTGTGAAAATGTATAAAGCAATTTATATTCTTTGCCAGGGTCTGAATCCAAAAATTCCAATATTAGTAAGAACAGATAAATAAAACTTACGGAAAACTATGTACTTATATGTATGTGTTGCTATAGTAACTAAGAATCAGCGATATGTATGCAATTATTTAAGTAAACACTACAGTACTGTTTTAATACATTATAACAAATGTTTTATTGCCTATTTTCTAACTACTTTTTACTCATATCAATATAACTAACATTAATTTGTAGATGTCGATTATTATTATGCGAATATCAAAAAATTGAAATTAATATTTGTTAACGTTAATTAATTTTAATTTATTGATGTTAAACAGTTAGTGGTTATTATATTGAAAATTAGAGTATACATTTTTATACATAAACAGTATGAATATACAACATACTTATACGAAAAAGAGATGGCAATTTGGAAGATACTGTAGTTTTTCAGATTATCAAAAAGTAGATGTTGACATTAAACCACATGCAGGGTATATGAATAATTATGTGCGAGTAGATCCTGCAACGCGTGGAACACAATGTAGCAAAACATATTCTGTTCATGAGGTATAATCTTATATTAAAATTATATAAAGATGTAATAATTAATGTTATTTTTATTTTCAGGTGAATACAAATACTGCCACGTTCAAAGATAGTGGCATGTATCATTCTGAAGGTGGTTGGCCAAAGGATATAAATATTAAAGATGCAGAACAAACAGTTAGATATAAGCGTAAGATAGAAAAAGATGAGCTACATATTCATACAATGCTTCAATTGTTACCAGTAATGTCTTTTTTTAAACTTCTACAGTGACAGACAAAAGAAAATTTAAAAAGTAAGTAATAAGTAAGTAATAGATGAGCATTACAAATGTGGAATCATATGTCCAGATTTCAGTTTTAAACCCTCTTCTGTCTGTCACTGTATATTAAATTATACATTAACTCGTACAATAGCATTTAAAATTACTTTTAGCCAATGGAACATTGTATACTGCAAAATAATACTTGCAATATTTATGAACAATACTTCAGCTACATGGAACCGGTTTCTTTAATACAAAGAGCATATTCGCGAACAGTTAATGTATATCGTGACATTTTGCACACAAAAAGACAAATAACACATCTTTCCTGGTCACCAGATCAAGGAAACCGTTTTGCAGCTAGTTACTCCAACACTGACTACAAGGCAGGAACAAATGACAACTTTGTATCGTATATTTGGGAAGTAGGTACGTTAAAGTAAAATCATTTAAAATATATGTGACATAAGATATATTTTGAATGTACAGAAAATCCGAATACTCCTTGCATGACATTGAAACCATTTTGTCCTATTTTATCATTGGAATATAATCCTAAAGATAGTAATATATTGGTCAGTGGATTAACAACTGGTCAGGTAGCTTGTTGGGATGTTAGGAAAGGATCTGAACCAGTGGAAACGAGTTCAGTTGAACTTAGTCATAGAGATGTGTGCAATAAAGTGCTGTGGATAAATTCTAAAACTGGTACAGAATTTTTCAGTGCTTCGAAAGATGGGCAGGTATAGTATGACATAAACTGAAAACATTTAATTATTTTTATATAAAGAGACTATAAATTTTAGATAATGTGGTGGGACACTAGAAAATTGCAGATACCAACGGAAACGTTAGTAATAGATTTATGTAAACCAGATGAACAAAATATCAATAAAGCAATCGGAATTTCAGCATTACAATTTGAACCATCTATGGGTACAAGATTTATGTGTGGTCTTGAAAATGGTAAGAAAGAACTGCATGATTCTAAATTTGTATCATTTCTGTTTTTACTAATTTAATTTTTCATGATTAGGTATCGTAATATCAGGGAATCGTAAAGGGAAAACTGCTGGCGAGAAAATAGCAACCAGATTTAAAGCACAATATGGACCTGTAATAAGCCTAGAAAGAAATCCAACATTCGTTAAGAATTTTTTAACTGTTGGAGACTGGACAACAAGAATATGGTCAGAAGATTGTAAAGAGTCTTGTATTGCTTGGACGCCGTACGTATGTTTAAAAGTTTTAAATTTATAACCATTTCAATATTAGGAGTTGCTAACATTTTAGTTATTTGTTTTAGTGGTCACAGGGACTTCTTAATGGGTGGAGCATGGAGTGTAACACGATTTTCTGTGTTCTTTTTAATAAAAGTGGATGGCACTTTAGATGTATGGGATTTATTAATTCAGCAAGATTCTCCAGTTCTTAGCGTGAAAGTATATATCAATAGACAATACGTAGCTTGTCTCGTGAAACGTTAACCATTGTCATAGTTAGATTCCCGTAGGTAGACCACCCAAGTATTTATATCTTGAAAATAAATAATAGGTCTGTGATGAAATTCTAACATGTGTGAAACCGCATGAACAAGGACAATTGGCTGCTGTTGCTAACAAAAGCGGGACAACATTCCTACTTGAATTTTCGGAAGCACTGACAATTAATCAAAGGAATGACAAATTTTTATTTACAGCGGTAAGTTTAATCTTATCAATTTAACTTCAGTGTAATTAAACTATTGAAATTAATAGCTTCTTGACAGAGAAACACGTAGGGAGAAGGTAATAGAAGCTAAAAACAGAGAATTAAGATTGAAAATAAAATCTCTTCGAAATACCAATGTTGAAACTGAAAGTGTGGTAGGAAATATTAAAACAGATGAAAAGTTAGATTCGAGGAACTCTACTTTAGGTAGTAATGATACAATGATAATGAATTATGAACAAGAGTATGAAAATGCTATTAATGCTGTAAGTATATGTAGTTTGAGAGATCATACAATATTAATCCTTCATCAGCAATCTTGGTACTTTAAGGCACAGGCCTCAGTAGTCTTTTCAAGTTCTAAACTAAACAGAAACTAAAGAAAATGGCACAATATTTATTAATGAAAACTATTAGACAATATCTTTCTAATCCTTGGTGCCATATAAATGACCCAGATTGCTGACAGTGTTACTAAAAAAATGGATTGCTGATAAAGGGTTAACACATTGCAGGCCAATTAGAAAATATATTATTCCTTCAGATAAAGACTGATTGTGAGCTATCATATGTGTACAGGGTGTCCCTGTTTAATGGGATCATTTAAATACCTGCCTTATTTATTGTTCTATTAAAAAAAATGTCAAGAAAGTATATAGTCTGCAATGTGTTAAAATTTTATTTATTATACGAATTAAATAATTATTTATATTTTGTTAGGAAATAACAAAGCAAGCAGAAATGGATAATGAACAAGTAAATGACAAACATATTGTGAATGGGAACTAAATTATTAATTATCAATAAATAGATTAATAAATTCTGTTGTTTAGTAAGTTTGGTCTTTGTTTTTTATACAAACATTTTTTATGTTTCTAATGAGGATATAAAATATGTCTTTAATCTCTCTAAAAGATTATTTTTTTAAATTTGTAAAAATTTCGTTTATTTTATTTAGAAATTACTATACTAAACGAAGTTTTTAATCAGGGCTGAGAACCCACTTTCTTTTATCGATCTGTGAACACCTGCTTCGCAACGGGACCAGCCGAAGTTTCTTAGATACATTTCGATAAATATTAACATATTCCGACTGTCAGTTATACAAGTGTGAACGTAAATATTCTCCGTCAAATAATTTGTGTGTTCAAATTTTTGATATAGTGTGTATAAAAATATCGATCCTGAAGAGTGATTTTTGAATTGCGAAAGAACTATATCTTTTAAAATAAACTAAAGGATGCAAAAAGTATGAAAAATGTAGAAAGCTGGTTACAGTTAGAACGTAAAAGTGTTTCTAGAAGCGCGAAAAGATACGTAAAAATTTTAAATAGACGCATTTTAATTGTCCGGAAGAACAGATCAACCATGTTGATTCGGGTACCAACCGGAAGAATTTTAAAACTACTTTGTAAATAACCGCATAACCTTAAAAAATCTAAAATTTAAAGAATAGTACGTAACAAGTCAATACTATTCTTTTTTTTTTGGGTATCTGTGTACTTATATTGTAATTTTTGTTGCTTTTTGGATAGCTATTTAAAGCATAAAACATAAAAATCCAAATTGTATGAAGAGTAGAATACCTTGTCAAAATAGGACCATTTATTATGGTATCACCCTTTATAAACATTAATACGAAAAGTACTGAAGAAGAAATATAAACTGTCCTATAAACAAATTCATTTTCAGAAAATGGACCCTTAACCTGTTAGCTGTGCATGACGAATATATTCGTCATGAAAATTGCAATTTTTGGTGTCATGACGAGTATACTCATCATCTCTTCATTTTTAGCGACACAATGATACACACTTCCAAAACAAAATTACACAGCTAACAAATTAATATTTTCCAAGTTAACAATTATAACTATTAATTTCAATGTCTGTGTTCAATCTTTTTTTCATTCTCAGGAAAAGTAAGATATGTTCGCTACCAAAATGGAATAATCTATTTCAGTCTAATCTTATACATTAGATTTATTTGATAAAGCATCACAGCTACAAAGTGAACCACTAACTGTAGTCATGAAATCAAATATACGAATGACTTTAAAAGATCCAATAACATAAAATTAACAAAAGAGATTCAGCGTTAAGCGAGACACAAGTAAGATAATAAAAAATGGAGTCAGAGTTGCGAAGCACATCGGTGAAAAGAAAAAAGAAGAAGAAAAGAGAGTTGTATGAAGACGAAGCTAAGCCACATTCGCTTACGAGTATTCGTAATTCTCATTCTAAAGATACTGACGATTCTTCCGAAAATGCTACTCTCATCGACAAGGGCAGAGCTAAAGAAGACACAGAAAGATCTTTCAGAATATTTGATACAAGCAGATCAAAGAAATTCAGTAATGCAGGCTCAACAGATTTGGAAGAGTTCCATGCTTCGAGGTCCATGGACGTCGTCGTGGATATCCACCGAGAGTACAACGTTAACAAACATCGCGATGAAATTGAAGAAATTGGCGCGATTCCGGCGAAAGAATCTCCAAGGGAGTCAGAAAGCTTCAAAGTATTTTCGAAAACGAATGCTTCTCGAGGCAGGAGAAGAATCGAGGCACAACGATTAAAGATCGACTCGAGTCAGAGTCTCAAAGAGGAGCACGATGATATAGAAGTCATAGAATCTTTGGACCTGATAGAAGAATTTCAAGAAGAGACAACAACAAAAGAGAGATCCAACAAAGACACTAGCCAGTCTCTTGAGGGAAAGCCATCTAGAAGACAATGGAGCATGCCAGAAAGTCGTATAGAGGAGCCAAAGAAGCCACCGAGGAGACGTTGGTCAAAAGACACCTCTGTGATCCGATTACCAGAATCAAAAAGCATTTCCTGGACGATCTCATCCAAAAAGGAGAAACCATTGATTCGAGGGAAACCGTCGGCTGCAACGCGAACATCGAAGCAAAACCTTTCGGGTATCGATAACGCAGCTTTCATGTTAGAAAACGAAGAAATTCTGAGAATCGAGACTGATTACAATCAACAAGACACGAGAATTGAAATGACGGAGATTAGTAATGAATTGGGGACAAAAACGAACGATCGAAGTTCCCGAAAATCATTGGTCCAAGGAAAGGTAGAAGAAACAATTCTAATAAATCAGAATGGATTTAAGGATTCAATTGTTCAAAGCGTCGAAGAAAGGACAGAGGCCATAGTGGATATCGAGAGTATTGAGGATGCATCTACGAAGCAAGAAAAAGGATCCAGGAATGAAATAAAAAGTACTGAAGAAAACGGAGAAAGAGATTCAGACGAATCGAGTGATTCCAAAAGCTTGGAAGAAGTTACTGCACGCTCGAGTCGTTCCTCTGAAGAAACATTAACAAAGGATCAATTGCGTCTGAAAAGAGGCAAAATTCCCAGAAGAAGTCTTACTGATGATGAGACTCGTTCTGATCAACGCACAATATCTACCACCGAAGATGATTTAGAAGAAGAAACAAATGATGAGGGATCTACAAAAGCCATCGCAAAAAGAAGAAAATCGAAGCAAAGGGAGAAGAAGAAAAGCGTTCGCCAGAGTGTTTCTAGTTCTTCAGTACATACGGAGGACTCAAAGAAGAAAAAGAAAGGTACGAAATATATCTCTATAACGATTCATAGAGCAGACATGCTGGAAATTGATTACGTGACGAAACACCCGATGGTGAAGGTCCATATCATGGATGCTGAGATTGGGAAGTATTTAAAGAGCGATCAGGGAACGCATGGGTACCTGCAACCTATGATAACAGGAAAATTCGATTTCAAGGAGAACAGGTCCATAGTGCCAGTATGGGAGGAAGAACTCATTTTTGAGCATAACTTTGATGCGCTGTTGAAAACCGAAAACGAACAGGTTGTGATTCTTTTTGAGATCGTCGATCTTCTGAGCTTTGCTGAAGCCAGTTTTAACTACGATAGATTTGGCAAGTTTATGAACAAACATTTGATAAGTTGAGTTATTAATTAATAAATTATTACTGGAAATGTTTAATTGACTAATTTTATGTGTAGGTCACGAGAGATGCTGGTACAAAGTTGCATGGGCTTTTCTAAGACCAGTAGGGAAGAGTAACATTCTTCATGTTAATAAAAAAGTCAGATTACAACTATACAAACCTCAGAAAACCGTGAAGAAATTTGAAAGATTTCATACGTGCGAAGTAAGTTATATTAATGGTAAATACCTAAATTCAAAAGAGTTTTATTCTACAGACTGACTCAAATAAAGTATTCCAAACTGTTTTCTCAAAAAAAAAGATGAAGCTATTGCCTTTATTTTTTTTTAATTAGCTCAAAGAAGTTCCTCTTTTGTGTACAAAATAATACTTTAGTTTAATCATTAATTTGTCCATTAGGTGTACACGTGGTGGAAGTCCAGCAAAAGAGAAAAGTATCCTAGCAGCTTATTCGTCACCGTAGCTGCTATTGATCCTCCAAAATTAGAGCCTGTTTTTTATCAGCAACTATCTTTGCACGATTTATCTGAGGTGCTTAGCGAAGTGCAAAAGGCCTCAGCTCGCACCTCAGATTCTATTAATTTGCCAAAGTGGACTCGATTAGCTGCGCAGTCGTGCAAAATACCCAACGAGAGCGTTTTCGAGACTGATGTCAGCGAAAACGGAAGTTTTTTCGTTGCTTTCAGCAACGATGGCAAATATTTGGCGTGCACCCTTTCTGAGGAGCGCGATTATCCTATTGTCGTTTATGAGGTGAATCATGAATTCTATATCAACAATAACACAGTATCAGATCACTCGAAGGGTTTGTGTTGATTTCTTAACTAAAATTTATGATAAAATATTTGTGATATTCGATGAGTACCATTTTTGTTTACGATTATCAGTTTATAGAAGTAGAAACAGTGATACAGATCTTTTGATTGATCTAATATGATGTTAGTATAATATAACACTATATAAAATTATTAATATTAAGGATGTTCTGTTAGATCAAAGAGAAGGAAGTTCTCGTGCGATTTTCGGGACATAGCACATTCGTTTATTCCCTTAACTGGTCTGAGAACGACAATTATTTGCTCTCTGTTTCATCCGACCAAACGGCACGTATTTGGGATGTTCAGAATCAAATTATACAATATGTAGAAGTAAGAGGAATATATCCTTCATTTAAAGCCTTTTCTGTCCTATAACAAATGGGACTTTACTATGCTTTAAATTTATTTCTTTATGAATGTTTCTAATAATTCTATATCCGAGAGTGACACTAACTTAAGTCCAGTTTTTTTTTTTTTTTTCATTTTATTAAAACACTAAGAATCTATTTTAGTTACAAAAAGGTTTAATAATATAAATTACTTCATATTCTATGTTAAATAATGGGTAATCGCATTTTTTCTGTTTTCTTGGAAAATAACAAAAAAGGACTTGGCTCAGTTTAACTCTCAGGGAGACATTCTCAAAATTTCACAAGATTAATTAAGGTAAAATTAAATTACATTTGCAACAGATGATGCCACATCCTTCATACGTCTACTGTGGCAAATTTGCTCCAGGAGGTACTGCAATCGTTGCAACAGGATGCTACGATCGAATAGCGCGTATCTGGATTAAAAACAGGAAATTGAAGAACCGTGATCTTATCCAAGAACTAGAGGGCCACGGGGGCTTCATAAACTCCATGTGCTTCCAAAAGAATAGTAATTTATTAACCGCAGACAGCGTTGGTGTAATAATAGTATGGACAGTGAAGAAAAGTCGGCGAGAATCGTCAAGAAAAGAATGGCACATATCGAGGAAGATAAGAGTTAAAGAGATAGATAGTGTAATAATTAACACGATCGTTTTGCACCCTTTGGAGTCTAGACTGCTTGTCCATTCAAGGAACAATGAACTCAGGATGTTGGATCTCGCGACTGGGGTAGTTCTGCGAAAATATCACGATCTGAACAACCAGAGGTACCCTCTTTTATAAGCTTTAACCGATTTATTTATTCAAACAATTTTCTGTTAAATACTCATTACAGAATACAAACAACAGCCTGCGTTTCTCCCTGCGGAGGGCTAATTTTCTGCGGAGGTGAGGACAGCTCTTTAAACGTGTGGAATTTGGAAACAGGAACTCTCTTGGCCAAGTACATCTTAGATCGAAATTTCAGAGCAGTGACTTGCGTGGATTATCATCCATACGATCACGTACTGGCCTATTCGACTTTTGGCAGTCCCGCGCCAGTTAGAATTTTAAGATTCAACAAAGACGCTACGGGAGACGATGTAGGATTAAAACTGATGGGAGAAACTGATAATAAAGTGGACGATAACGTTCCATTAAAACCTTTGAATAGTATTGGAACCTCCAGAGAAAGATCACGGTCTAACAGCAGAACCCCAGAAGAAGCCTCAAAAGAAAGAGGTTTGCAGTATAGTCGAAGTCAAAGGCTCAACCCTGTCGAATCTTTCGGTAGCATCTTTTCAGAAAAAGATGATAAATACACTGATACGAGGCTGAAGCTTCGACGATTAAACGAAACTGAACAAACGTTAAAGAATCGAAGCGCGAATCGTTTGTATAACATCATTGAAAAGATTGATAGGATTTTATCGAACACTTCTAGGTCATCGGGCGACGTGGAATCAGGAAGGAACTTTTCGTATACTCATGACATGGGTGATATTTCGGGGGAACAAAATATTGAAATAGAAAATGAAAAAGGAAAGAAAAGAAATAAGCCTGCATACTTAAATGCTGGTGGTGACCACTCAAGTTTATATTTTGACTCGAGTACAGGGAACAATACGAGTAAAGGCTATGATTTTGAATTGAAAACACAAGTAAACATGAGAGCCAGCAATTGGAACACAAAGAAAAGATCAAAGAGTGCTAAACAAAGGAGAAGCAAAGAATATGAGGATGATGCATTGAAAGTTTTGTCTGACAGTGCAACAAATTATCACAAAATTAAAGTTTACAATGATACTGAAACTACGTCACCCAAGACTCTCGAAACTAGTTTTATTATCCAAGCGAAAGATAATAATGCGACTAATTTATATTATAATAAAGGTTTTAATAAAGATTATTCGAATTCGTCTGATAGTGCTGGCACATATGTTGTGGAAAAGAATAGCATTGAGAATAGTGATGAAGACTCTGTTAAATTTTTGGGGAGTAAAGATTTGATAAAGAGTGACACAGGGAACTATTCAAATAATGCAAAACATTCTGGTAGTGAGAGTTCGGTGCCTAGTAATGCAACTTTTACTGTTGAGAATGAAATCCCTGTACCAAAACCAAGGAGAAAGAAAAATCTTACTTGAAGAAATTTTTACAAAGGTTCAGAAATAAAAAAAACTATTTCAACAAGTTTACAGTGAAAAACATTTTTATCTAATCTTATGAACACAAAACTTGTTTGCATTAAATAATTCCAAGACATGGTGAATATAAGAACAAGAAAACAGTGTCATAATCTATCATATTTCATGAATGTAATGTTACATTATATATCATGAAACCTTTTATTGTTCTCTTTGCATTTATTCTGTAAAAATATTTCATGCGATATTGTACTATAGTAATGTTTATAATTTAACGATAAACAGCAATTGCTAAAAATTAATTTAAATTAAATTTGAAAATTGAAGACATTAATTGCTACTAATTTCTTTTTTCATTGCATTGTGTTTGTAAAAGTTGTTGGTCATGTATATGAAGTTAGTTGAATTTAAGAGACATTTAAATTTTATAACGTGAAAAAGAAGTTTATAATAATGACATTTGATTAAAATTCATTAAATTGAGAAGTATGGAATCCCTTAAAATTTAAATAAAAATTTTATACGCGTACGTTCTTAACTTTCATTTCAAATAAGGGATGTTCTTTCGGAGGCTAATTAGAGCCTCCGTGAAAATAATTATATTACCCTTCTTGTATTTAACGTATTTATACACAGCATATTTAATAGCCTTAATTAACACGGCTCTTACGATTTATTTAAAGCTTATGTATAAACTAACCGGGATCCATCCAATAGATATCAGATATGGTGTGATAGAGGACGAGGTACGCAATTTTTAAATAAGTAAATGTTAAATTTACAACAGAGACTTCAAAGCAAACAATTCGAAAAGCTCTATAATTTACAAAAGCCATTTCCGCGAGCTCCATAATTAAAAACAATTATTTCACGAACTAGCTATTCCTTTCGACAAATAATTTTCATATTCCATAACGCATTTCTAATTTTTATTTTCATCAACGAACTCTTGATTCCCACAATATCGAAATTAGTGTATCTGTAAATAGTATCGTTAAAAACGTAAGAAAATAAAAAGAAGAATCGATGGTTCAACCCTAAATTCGTGACATACATGCATATAATTAAAAAGTGAATCTCGCAAGTGAAATCGGGGGAAAATGGGCAGTGTATTGACGAGTTTGGCTACCATTGGCCTGACCATCATTTTCTTTCCTTTTTTATTTCTTTGCTACGTGTATATCGTTTTCGTTATGGTCGTTTTTAACGTCATACACTCGTTTTATATTTTTCTCTTAATGTTGCTTAGCGGTTTCCCCGATAGCACAATTGCCGATGAAGAGTAAGTCTACGTAAGTTGCTTAAAAATGTACGGCCAAGAATGCAAAGACATAAGTCAATGATCTGCCGATTTAAATGACACAAAACCTACTTTATGATCTTCCTTTCAGGACTTCGAGGAAATCGAATCTAATGAGGAAAGTGAAGAAACGCTTAGATCTCAAATTCCATAAAATGTCAGCGTTAAATACAACTAAATATGTATGGAAAGGAATAGAAACTTTCGATACAGCTAGAAACTAAATATCTTTCATATGATGTACAAATAAAATTCCTATTTTTATAAACAAAAACCTTCGCTTCAACCGACATTCAACTTACCCGATTGTCTCACAACTCGCAACGAAGAAAATTCTTCCGAATATAAACCAGTTAGCAAAGAATTAAATCACGATTCAAATGGAAGAATCGAACTGACAGTTTATAGAACTGAATTTTGCTGCGATTAATTCTGAGAAGACTATAAAAATTGCTAGAAAATAAAGAAAACAATAACGTTAGCGAACATGATGAACTATGCATATTTCGACTATATTTCTGTCCCTTGGATTTCAATAATTAAGGTGAAGTCTACTCACATGTTAGAAAAATTAAAAATTTGCAATAAATGCACTTTGATGTCCCCCCTGCCTCTTTATCTACTGTTTTCATTCATTTCATATTTCATATAGATGTTACAAAGAGCAAAATTCAGCAGTTCTAAAGGAGCCGGTATGAAGACCGTGTGGCGTCGAACGAAAACATGGTAGAACTACAGTGGAGTTTATCGTTTGTGTCGCAGTTTAAAAGCCGAAAATTTTAATCGTTACAACTATGTGGAAATAAATTGACTGGCCCTGACGTTTCGGACTTTAAGATTAAATGAAAAAGGCTTCTCCTCACTTAATAGTCTCTTCGCTGCGATGGTAACATTAACGAAATTTGTGCTCATCGCAACTATTTATGGTAAATATGTACAGTGAAATTATTTGGTTTCGTACATGCATGTTTTGTTGATGTTATTTAAAGAAGTGTAAATTTGATAATAAATCATTGGTTTCATAACCTTAATGTTAGCGATCGATAATTTACCAGTATAGCATGATATTGAAAATATTAATTTTGAACAAAAATTTAACGAATTTATTTTCTTATGCTAACAATTTTTTTTGGATCAATAAGTAGACTTAGAGATCATACTAATGAATGCATTATATTCAAATTTGAGTTTTTTATTTATTATTACCTGAGGGTTCCAGGTTGGAGCTATATCCGGAAGGAAATGAATGATGATCAGTAGCAAATCAAATTTCATACTGTATAATCAAGTAGTGCACTTGTCATGTTTCAATTTTTTATTGCATGCTTGTGAACATTTAGGCCTAGTTGCTGTTGACAAATATACTCATTATAATATCAAATATTTTTTAGCTTTTTCGGGGATTTCCACACAAATAACAGCATCTCGTGTATTGGAATTAAGTGACAGGTATAGAAGAATTAAAAATATAGTATACACTTTTATATTATTCATATACAAAGTCTATATTTTTATAAACATTTGGTTTTAGATTCTTAGATATACATAAAGATGGACAATGGCTAGTAATGGTATGAATACCACTTATAGTATATATTATAGTATCCACTTCAATATAGCAAGATTGTAAATCCAAGCATCTAGTACCAGCTGATATAAACATATAAGGAATCTTGACTTTAGTCTTGAAAAAAAAAACAGAAGTCTTTTTCTCCAATATTTCTACTTTTTAAACATTTTCTTTGACATTCTTTTGCTTTTAGAATCTTGTTATATTCTGTGGGATATTATGTGTAATATATTATTTTAATTTTTTCATCTAAAGACTTCTAAAACTAATATTTATACAAAACAATGCTTTTTTAGATGTACGCCCCATGGTGTGCACATTGCAAACGGCTGGAACCAATCTGGGCACATGTAGCACAACATTTACATGCAACATCAATACGAGTAGGACGAGTAGATTGTACTCGATTTACAAGTGTAGCTCATGCATTCAGAGTCAAAGGATTTCCAACTATTATATTGTAAAATGAAAGAATTAAATTACTTTTTTTAATATAAAATCAATATATTTTTACTCATTTCACTTATCTGTCTATAGTTTGAAAGGTGAACACGAGTTTGTATACCATGGGGACAGAACACGAGATGAAATAGTAAAATTTGCACTGAGAGTGAGTGGTCCTCCTGTTCAAGAAGTAACAAAAACTCAAAGTTTTGACACAATTAAAAGAGACCGTGATCTATACTTTTTATATGTTGGAGAAAGATCTGGACCATTATGGGTAAAACAAACATTTTATTTTATTCATAACTTGATAATAGAAATTTTAATTAACAGAAATTTTTCTATTCAGGAATATTACCATAAGACTGCTGATGTGTTCCAACCTCATGCATTTTTCTATCAATCTCATCCAAAGGTTGTTAATAATTATGCCCCAGTGGAAAATGTTCCAGCATTGTTTGTTTATAAAGAAAATACACACTATAATTTTACTGGTAAGATACATAATGCATGTAATATAACAAGAGAACTCTATTATTTGATTCATAATAATTGGTTCATATGTGATTTGCAATTTAGGCCACACTACACATGATATAGAAAAATTAAATGAAACATTGTACAGATGGATAAATGCAGAACGTTTTCCTACGTTTCCAAAAGTAACAAGAGGAAATATAAATCAACTTTTTTTGACAAATAAAAATCTAGTTCTAGCAGTGGTAGAAGAAAATCAGTTAGAAGAAGTACCACCGCATATGGTACGATTCAAAGATATGGTAGAATCTGTAATAAAAAGCAAACGAGAAAAGTATCACGAGTAAGTTGTACTATAATAATTTGCATACTGTTTCAATCAATACATGATAGTAATCATTGTTTTTTTTAATCAGTCACTTTCAGTTTGGTTGGATAGCTAGTCCTGATCTAGTCAATAGTATAGCTATGATGGTTCTACCATTACCAAGCTTAATTGTTATTAATACTACGACAAACCACCATCACATTCCAGAGGATGAAGCAGAAAAACTGACTCCTCATGTGATAGAGTTGTTCCTAGAGCAAGTGCATAATGAAAGCGCTCCGGTAAATGAAAATCTACTTTTCAAAATAGATTTTAATCATTTTACAAATAGAAGAATGTAACATCTAATACAAAAACGTGCAAATTTTCAGCGATATGGTGGAAACAGTTGGCTAGTACATATTTACAGGTCGTGGTTCGAGTTAAAAACAACTCTTACTGCGATGTGGATGGGTAATCCTATCCTGACAATGGTTTTATTTGGCTTACCAGCTGGATTTTTATCATTAATATGTTATGGCATTTGTTGTCCAGATATTTTAGATGCAGACGATGAGGAAGAAGGTAAATTTATTACTTGTTCAAATTCTGGCGTATATGTGTATAAAATATTTTTTAATTATTTTCTGATATTGTAGAGCAACCAGGAGCAAATCATATAAAGAAAGACTAAGAGCACGTTATCATTTGTATTATGTCTGTGAAATTTTATGAGACTTTCAATGGTATAAAGGTTTGTACTCTATTATTTAATGTGAAATAATTTTTTGTTTGAACAGAATACAATTATGTGGATCAGTTTACTGATCATTTTAAATAGATAATGAACTTAAAAAATTCTATGAATTAGGTAGAATAATAATTAACCCTCGTACAGTGTACAGTGCTGACTATTTTATATTCAATTCTTGTTTTTTTTTTCATATGCATTTTGTAATAAACATTTATGTTGAATATCGATTCTTTTAATGACACTAATTCTTGAAGAAATGTAAAGAGTACTCTGTACATAATACTTACTATAGAGTTAACAGATTGTAAAATATTAATAATTGATATCTTCATTTCATTTTTGTATAAATGCGTAAAATATGTAATTTGTGAGCAAGTTTACATATTTCGATTGCTATTGAAGATAAAAAAATGACTAAGCAATCGATAAATAATGAATCTAGATTCTCTTATTTTGGATTTGAAAAAAAGGCAGGTACTGTCGAACGAGGGTTAAAATACACTTTAGCTAAATGGATCGTTCACAAGACAATACAAATCATGTAATTAAATGAGCTTTTTTAAATCTCGTGAAAGAATTTGTCTTGTATCATAATTTTTAGTAATTCAAATATAAAATATATTAAAGAGTTGTGAAAGAATGTGAATGTTCAAGTAGAATTACATGTTTATATTTAAAACTAAAACTATATGTTTCTTTGTATAAATGTAGTGAACAAATATGTCACACTACACCAAGTTTAATCGTTGTGTAAACTTCTTGAATGCTTGATTTGGAGCATGGAAGTTCTTTTTAGGAATGGGGAAATAAATATACATTTTGAATGTGTATTTACTTATATTTAATAAAAAAGAATGATAACTAATAAGTTCATAAATCCTTTTTAATAATTGTACGTTGAGAAAAACTTCTGAATTATATGCAGAATGGAGATAATCAACGAAAGTTTATTTTAATAAATTATAAATAATAAAATCTAGATTACAATCAATGATACATTGATCATAAGATTCATTTCAATGTTTTTTATTTCAATACATCATAAAAAATAAGAACATATAACTAATTAAGCGTATATCTGTATATTGTAGGGACCCAATTTTTACTTGAAAATCAAATCAGAGAGTAATATCTCTTCTTAGCAAGCCATTCAGTATTCATAAGTGCTATAAGTCATCTTCATCAGAATCCAATGCTGCTCTTCGCCTGTCAAACTAAAATTAATTTTTCGTTATTAATTGCTACTCTCAAAAATATTTGTATAACACATCCTGACTCACCTTAACAACAGTTTTCCTTTGTGTTTGTTTATTTACACTTTCGAGTAAATCAATAAGTTCTTTTTCTCCAAGTTTACCAGGTAGTTGTCCTCGTTGTGCCATACTTAATATCATACTTTCTACCATTTTTCCTTTCTCAGGTTTTCCAAGACATAATGTGTTAACTATCAGAAAAACATATTTCAGATACATGTATTCATATACATTATGTATATGTTAAGATTCTTACGTCTTGCTCTAGCTGATTGATCTAACACTTGACTAAGGATGGAGTTCCTCATCTCCTCCATTTGTTGCATCTTTTCTTCCATTGCTTGTTTGTTCTCGCCATTGTTGGGCTAAATATTAATTAAAAATAATTTAGATAAAAGTTAAGTTTAATTTCAAATAAATTGACTTTGGGTATATAAATTTTAAAAGAAAATCATTAAATATCCTTTGCAGTCCAAATATATTAGTGGAAATATTTTAGATAATGAACCTGATTTTAATATAATAGAGCTTACTAGATATAGACTAAAAAGGAGATAAAACTATTTAGAACAACCACTTTTCTGATATTAAACATCATTTATTCAAGTAGAAATCAACAAAATTAACAATTTTTGTAATATTTAAGAAGCTCATATCTTTTTAACTAATAAATTACATTTATATTAAGTTTTTCAACATGGTTTTTTAATGTTACATTCTTTTTTTGACTGAATTCATTTAAGGTCTTTTTTAAATATTTTAAGTGTTCATTGTCAGTGTGAGAAGGCATATCTTCATCATAAAATAACTTTCTTTTGATGTTTCAGTTTGTGTAATATTTGTATGTACAGTATTTCTGTCACTGTTATAAGGCGATATATGTATATAATATAATATTTAATACTAGGAATACAGAAAAGTATATATTGTATGTAAATATTTATATAACAGGAAAGGACAAGGTTGTAGTGAACATTCTATTCCTATAAGAGGCTCTACTGCAATATAATATTCTTTAAAGTACAAATTACTGTACTTTATTATTTATCAGACAATAATATTGTACAGACCTGCAACATTCTTTGGAAATACACCTAATTTCGAAAGAACTGTTTTCGATTTTTTGATTCCAAAATCAAATGCATTATTGCTTCTTATAGCACTCACAAATATTTAACTACAAATCGATTATAGTACATTTAGTTGCTTCAAAATGCAATCAAACTTGATGTCATTCTTTGACTGGATAAAATTGAAATTAAAACAACATTATAATAATTACTATTAATAGTATAAAATATACAAAATACCATATTCTATAATATCGGAATTAGTATTCGGCAGCAAACGTTAATTTACCTTGTATTGTGACTGCAATTGAGCTAATCGTTGCTGTCGTATTGCTTCAAGTTCTGGGTCTGCCATTTTTGCAATAATAATTTTTCACTGTATGAGTTTTAACAAATTCCTTTAAATTTGATGTATTTTCGCAATACAGACAGTCGCTGTCGAGATTGCCGATCCGTAATTCCTATTAAAGTCTTGTAGCAAGCGGTATGAAGTTAGCCGAATATACATGCGAATCCAACAATTCACGCATGTTCAGTTTAAACTCAAATTCGCGTATTTCGCGTACATATACAGGGTGTAAACAATATTTATTATAATACTTTGATGAAGGATGGTAGAGGAACTCAAATGAAATTCAAAATATTCTGACTCAAAGTGAATTTCGGATTTTAACTTTAAAGCATTATTATTGTAAGATGGGACATTATACTATTATAGAACATTTTGTGCTCCGTTTGAGTTCCTCTACCACCTTTTAAAATATTGCGATATTATTTACACCCTGTATATACAGACCGCGCAGACTTGACAGTTTTTTCTAACCTTACTTAACTTAAGTCGACTACCACGTGATACGAATCACGTGACAATCCACCGATTGGGGATTCACATTCAGTTTAATTTTTAATTATTTAATTCTCACGGTTAAATGTTCATTTAATCATAGTCACACAGTCATTAACAGTACAATTTATATTGCGCGCGAAACGCTCGCGATTACGAGAATCTCTGTCGAATATTCATTTAAACATGAGAGGAAGAGACTGAGAGTGGCTGATGGTCCTTGGTCCTTCCATTCTTTTAGCTTCCGGTTGCGCAAATTGACGAATACGCAGCACCCTCAAGTTTGCATGGTGATGTGACGGTGGTAGAATAGTGTGAAGTGTGAAGTTAATAATGTAGCTGTAAAGATTTCTTAAATTACTATTATTGTTACGAATTGTTTTAAACCACATTAACATTAAGGGTTATTAACAAGTTAATATAAAAGTTAATATTATTTAATATTGTATGACATCTATATCTTAAAAACAATTCCATGCATGCTTAGAGATGTTGGAACAAAGAGAAAGTAAGGAAAATTTTGTATTTATTATTTGCAATGTACAGAGTGGCTCTAGTAATTATGAAGCACTGTAACTTTATTTATTAGTATTTCTCGTAAATTTTCAAAAACTATAAAGTGTTAAATGGATATTTTAAGTACAGTAGTCATGCTTAAATACCAATAGAATTGGAGATCTGCATTATAATTCTCATATAGCAGATTGAGACTTTGTTCTATAGAAATGATCAAGTTTAAATAAATTGTTGTGTTGGCCTCCAAAATAATGAATAGACAGTTTGGGTCATTGGAATTTAACTGAAACAACTTTATTGGAATTTAAGTGTGCACCATTGTACTAAGTTTTTAATATTCTTATCCTATATCTCATAGACATAGAATCAAATTATGCAAAAAAACATTGGTTTCTATTTAGAAAAAAATACAATTGTACTTTTCTACTCCTTGTGCGTATTTGTAAAGAAGAAAACTATACAATAGGACGATAAAGTTTGTTAAACAGTGCTT
Source organism: Calliopsis andreniformis (assembly GCF_051401765.1). Taxonomy (NCBI): domain Eukaryota; kingdom Metazoa; phylum Arthropoda; class Insecta; order Hymenoptera; family Andrenidae; genus Calliopsis; species Calliopsis andreniformis. The sequence goes on along the minus strand of NW_027480432.1, from coordinate 8,850,336 downwards.
TCCTTCTTTCCTTCAGAATCCTTTTTTAATTTCAGTTAAAATTTAGAGTTATAGTCCATCTTAGCTTCTAGAATCATCCTGTAGAAGGTGTTAACATAAGATTTTGACGTTTCATAATACTTACCAAGTTTAATAAAAAATGCTTCATCAATATAAGACTTCATATCAATTCTTGGAATATAGAATATAAAATTTTGTTATCATTTACATGAAGGATTCTGTGGAACAATAATAAATAGAAAGGTATGAAGATTTCACATAAAAAGGGTTAATTTTAAAACTGTTAATTGCTCATTGTTTATTCTTTCTGAGTACTATAAACTCTTAAAATTTTACAGCACTTGTTTATAGTACCTTATATTTCACTATACATATGTACTATCATAAAATTGGCAGTAATATTTATTATAACTCTAATTACATAATATTTATATAAGTTTTCATAGATTGCTAATATACAGTAACATGCTGCATACAAAGCAATGTTTTAATATTCTTTTATTTTACTTGATCAAGTATATCATTCTGAAAATAATATAATTTCATAGTTTAATATGATGTATTTTAGTGTAAAGTATTTCACACACACATGTATTTAATATTTTACATTAAGGTTTAAAGGTTTTTAAATATTTAAATTCAATTCTCTAAAATAAAGCATAGAACAAAAATTTATTTTTTGTACAAGGGAATTATATTTTTCATTACAGTATAAATTTACTTCCACCTTCTGTATATCCTACTATTTTTAGAGCAGTTTATAAAATTTTTATATATCTCATTATAGATATACATATCGCACATATATTTAAAAAGTGACACAACTCAAAAACTACAATTTTCGAGCATGTATTTGGAAGAAATGATTATACATATTCTATGTATTATATATTCTCATTTAAATTTCGTTACTTTGGACTAATAATGTAAACAGTGAATCCATTTTCTCTGTTATGCAAACAGAAAATGTTTGTAAGATGCACTTATTACTTTAGATAGTGTTCGTACTATCATACCATGGTGGCATCCAATTTGTTGTAATTCTAGTCCTGCCTTTAGAATGAGAAAGCTCGTCAATATTATAATTCCTGTCTGCCCTCCTTCTGCGAACTTCGTTTCTATTTCTATCCAGAATCTCATTATCCAGAACAACAAATGATTGGCCATTATTGTGTTGCTTAATCGTTTTCCCAAAACTAGGAGAATATGGTCTGACATCATCGCTCTGAAGTGCACGATCGGGTGAAGGATTGCGAATCCTTCCGGAAGACTGGAGCGATGGTGAACGTCTTCGCCTAAATCCTTGAGGTTCATCGTCAACATTGCAGACGTGAAGTCGATACGTGGGACTAAGCAATTCATCTTTTAATGCATTACGTTCTACCACGTCTACATGTATTGGTCTTTGAACTTGAATTTGCGAAATCTTCGAACCCCTGAATCATTAACATTATCATAAATGGAGAAAATATTATATAGGGTAATTTTAGTAACTGAGAGAGACTATAATTGAATCGGCGAGTTGAAGAATAGTACAAATCCAAAATGAGACATCTTTAAATAATCTCAAAACTATATTTGGAGCCCAGAGTCAAAGTGTATTACGTCACACAGAAAACAAATGAACTTAATACACTCTGGCTCTAGGATCCAGATATTTAAAATGAACAGAACTAAATGTGCCAATAATTATCAAAATAATTAAAGTCAGAAATTTAAAAAAATTAAATGATAAATTCAATTTTTTCGGATTTCTTACTTAGACTACTTTCATAATAATTAGCGACACAAATATCTTAGAATGTGGTTTGTGGACTTGTACTATTCTTCAACTCACCAATTCAATTCCATTCCAATTGTGAAGTTATGTACGAACCTTCGACTGCCAGAGGGTGGTCTCCCACAAACAGTATCCTCATGAATTTTCGTGTTAAGTACTTGAAACGCATTCTGACCTTGAGCAGCATTCACACAATTGAACTGTTCCTCATTGTTGTTCATCCAGTAATTTTCTTTTCGTCTGCCATCGCTAAGACTACGGTCTCGTCTGCGGTGCATTCTCGGTTCGGTGTGCAACTGACTTTCACGTTTAGTACAGTAAGCTGTTCTGTATTCCGGCTCAAGGTTCAGATTCCCCTCTAAACGCAAATTTGCTGGCATTTTCATGGGCTCGACTCGTGGTACACGACCATAAGGGACGTACTGAGATCTCACTTCGCTGGTAAGCTCGTAATCACATCGTCTAGACTCCTGCTTACCGAAACCAGCGTTGTGCTCCGGAGGAAACATCGATGACCTCACCGCCAGCGGTGGTTTCCGGTATACAGGATGATCCTTCTGATAGTCCATGTATTTCGATTTGTATTCCGGATCCTGATCGATTTTCTTCAAAAATTTGTTGGTTGGCGACGAGGATATCTTGGAGCCATCCGCTCGACCTATTTCATCCTCTGGCTTCGCGATAGTGGGACGCCCTCGTGGAAAGTCCTGTGAGGAGATTATGGTTCTGGATTATAGTATACAAAGAGAGTCTGGTAATTGAAATAGACTAAAACTCTATTCTAATTGAGATGGTAGTTTTAAAAAAGGAATAGATAACTATTCTAATTGAATTGGTAGTTTAAAAAAAAGAATATTGGAATAGAATTATACTCCTTCCAAGTTACCAGAATCACCCTGTATAAGTATTAACATAGAAAGAATTGGTAAAGAAATGTTAATCTGCCTTGTATGCGTCTTTGTACTCAGGAATTCCAAGCGGTGGACCCTTAAGATCTTCTAGCTTGGAGACCAGCATCTTCATTTCCTCTTCCTTCTTCTTCTCTCTCTGCTCTTTTTGCCGTATCTCCTCCTCTTCAACGTCTCTGTTTAATTCATTCATCAACTGTGCTTCATTTAAAGAAGGATTAACAAAATTGTCAGTGTTCTCGGTATTCAGGAAAAAGTCTTTTCCAGTTCTCAGGTGGGTTTCAGGCTTCACTGGCTGGGGTCGTTCTGTAACATGAAATAGTGATGTGAAATTTTATAAAATTTCTAACTAAATATTCGAGATTATTTTTAAATAAATATCGGGGAATTTGTAACATCACCTCTACTGTTATGTCTTTTGAAGACGTCAGCGTACTCAGGCACAAAATTCGACTTCCCCTCCAATTTTAGGTGCGTGTTCTGCCTCAGCAGGGTCGGCCTTCGCACGCCTACGAATGGCACGTATTTCGCGTGATTTTCTGTTACAGTTTCGATTTCACCCTCGAGCTTCAAGTGCGTAGGGACACGCGTCAGCTCGGGGCGGCTGACGTTGAGCCACTGAATGAACTTCTCACATTTTTCGGTGGTCGTGTCTAGGTCGCCTTCCATCTTCAGTGAGGTGGGCCTGCGAGCTAGTTCTGGTCTGTGCTGACCCTCGTAGGCTACATACGACGAATACGTTTCCGTGTCCGTGTAAAATTCTCCGTCGCGCTTTAAAGTAGTCCCTCTTTTATTGAATCAAGAAATGATTGAAGTTGAATAGTAAGAAGAAGGATAATACAGTACGCTACTAAAATAGCAGATTTTAATCTCATGCAGGATGAGCCGAAGGGACTGGAAAATTCAGGAATAAGTAGTACTACTCAGTTTATACATTATTTCAAATTTAATTAGAGAACTTATTGTTAGAAAATTATTCGTGCATTAAGCTAATGCAAATATTTCTTCCTAATCGAGAAAAAAAAAGTAAAGAAAATTGGTGATCTAAGGGAAACACCAAAATTTAGATTCTAAGTGCTATTGAAAGTGAATTTTTATAAGAGTGGATTAATGATAAGGAATTGGGAAGTGTAAAGGAAAAGGGACACAGAATATCTATAAATAAGAACCAGTGTAATATTCAGGAAGTAAATGTCTCTACAAAACCAAAACTCTTTACTTAACGGAGGCTAAAATAAAGTTATACTACTTCTATTTCTTCCTAAATGAATTACAAAATTACCTCCTAATAAGAGATGGTCGTTTAGGGTTGGCATAGTTAGCAAACTTCGAGGTAACTTCGGTCTCCATCGTTTTATCGTCATCAAGTGGTATCGAAGGAGTTACAGATTCCTTATCAGTAACTGAAAATTCAGTGTCTTTCGTATCTTGTTCCTTGGGTTCTTCCTCGTTCGATGGTTGTTCCCTTTCGGTTAAATCTTCTGGTTGAGAATCTTCAGTTTGCTTGCTTTTTTCCAACTCAATGTTTTCCTACGGTAAGGAGTTTATCTATGAATCGGAAAATTATTACTTAAATAAAAATCAAATTCTTAAGGGAAGTCTAATCACTGCCACGTGGCTTTTTCGCATTTTCCAAAACTTCTCGTTTATATTTCTATTTATTATATACAAAAAAGGATATTTTGTATATATCATTTTACATCATTTTCAATGTTGCGCAAAAGTAGATAAATATTAAGGTTCAATTACCTATTTTTATATATGTTTTAAGAGAGTACTGTAAATTGAAAGTATATGAATTTCAAACAACTTCTAAAAAAGTTTGTTTAATAAACGTCACTCTTTATGATTATTCATTAAATCCCTTTATCTCTTGATACTAGACCAACTTGAGAATTAAATATCATCAATAAATAGCGAATAGAGTTTGATACTCCATTATGGGAATCACATGATTCAAGTCTACAGGTATTTAACCAGTGATTTATCAAAAGTGCTCAGTTTTATCATGTATGCGAACCTTGATCGAATCCTCGTTAGCACGAAACGTTTCACGGTACTCCGAGACGAGGGCCTTGTCTTCCAATTCAGGATAAAGTCGAAGGTTGTCCCGCGGCTGGCCATGAACACGCCTTCTTCGATAACGAGCCAATTCATCCACTGTCAACCCTTCCAGGAGGGGCCATTTCTCCTTGGATTTACTTTTCTTCCCTTTACCTTTGCCTTGCGCTAGCTCAGTGTCCGAGGACGACTTGTTGGCAGCATGGGAGGACCTTTGCCTACGTACAAATTAAATATTACCGTTATTCGTCGGTTGACAAACGATAGTCAATTGAAGAATATGTAATTATAACTGTCATCAGAGTTCACATCGCAAAAAGTATCGATCTCTTTTATCTTTCGACATAATGAAATACCGCGTACTGTTATCGCATTGTTAAATTACATCCCGGCGTGTTCACCCCTCCCGAACGATCTTATCAGCCCCTTCAGCGATTGGTCATTCAACCTCCACCTACTTTCAGAAAGTCGTACACGTTTATACCCAGATTTCATTCATGAAATCGGATCAGCCGTCTCACCCTTAAGCAAAGAGACACAGATGTGTCACAGTCCCTCGTTATAAGCTCATATTAAATTATAACTATTTGAAGTAAACTATAATAGTTCTGTCTTTGTGCACTTTTATTCGGAAGACAAGTTCTCTTAACAAGACTAAAGTGAACTGTTAGCACATGAGTTGACATTAAAGAAAGTCTCTTCTTAATCCTTCGAGACTTTGCTAATTGCTTGGAGACTTCAAACCAGCAAGTATATTAAAAAAGAATTGGTCTACCCAATATGAAACAAATGTGAACATAAAAATGTAAGTAATTAAATAGACCCTTTAATTAGTACACAAGGCAAAGCAGGATTTTTGAAAGATTGAAAGTTGCAGTAGCACGTGTGGAAAGAAGCTCTTGGCCAGTGGGGAGGCGAGAATTGTGGAGAAGTGGAGCACCGAGCTGGGTGGATGCTCGGAACGGACTGAAATCTTTCGGCGACGATACTGAAGCTGTAGGAGAGGATGAAGGGTAGAAGAGGAGGCGGATCGGCGAGCGCGCGGAGGGTTGCACAAGGAACAGGAAGAGGGTGGTACGAAGCTACATGCCTTCACAGCGAGACTCAGACGCGACGCATCGATCTACGAAGAGGAGTTCTGAAAAAGAAATTTAATGGCCCGCGCGCACGGAAACGTTTAGAGACATTATACGGAGACCGTCGTACCAGAGAAGTCGATGGAAATCTGAGGAAACGTCTCATTGAACTATTCCGAATCTGAATGTCTTTTTCCGACTTTAAGGGGGAACCTACATCCTTTGGACTCGAAACAAGCAATTTTAAGGTCACTTTCTTCTGCACTGTTTCCTTCAAATCTCTACAACTTCATCATTTTCTTGAATTTAGAAAAAAAAAATCGATATTTTGATATTTTTAGACCAGAATATCCCCTTAAACCACTTGAAATCAGTAGTTTTTAATAATTGAAACCAAAACGGTTCCACTGTGGTAACACCGCCCAGTGTTTCCAGCAATGGACAAGAATTATAAAGTATAAAATATTTAATCCACAAATTCTTGTATTTTAAGATGTCAATACAGGAACGTAGGTTTTACTTACAATACAAATATAAAGAATTTATCAATTTATTATCAAATCTGACATTAGAAATTTATTTTAAATTTGAGTGTATTGCTTCAAATATGCTCTAATGGCAGAATGTTCGTATCTTTAATTTGATGTCTATAAGTTGTGTTTAATACCTACATGGAATCTTTAAATATTGCAAAAATGGACAGTTTTGATAAGTTCTGCTTTAAAAAATGAAGTCTAATATGAGAAAAGTGATCTAAAAATTGTCTTATACAAAACTTCTCTATCTTTGTTTGCCTATTAGTTCTGATAAGGGAGGCTCTACTGTAAAAGTGAAGAAGGGGTGGCATCCATTTTACAATCAATGTATCACCATGACCCACAAAATAAGCGATCGAGTGTAATTGACCAGCATTTCACCGTGATTGGCACGTAATTACAGCGTTCTTACAAATTGGCCCCGATTCGGAGCATTGTATTCATTATTGATGTAGATTTGGATTATGTCCAGACTTCGAGCGAGCCAATACTTTAAATGGAACCCTGATTGTAGTCTTATCAGTTATCCAGCGCAATTTCCGTAAGCTTTCTATTAAATACAAATTTTGTATCTAACATGACATGAGCTTGACAAATAATCGTTGAAATATTTTGTGACAAGAAAGCTTTGATTTTATAGAATTTTGTAAGCTTTTTTTATTTAGCAAAAAAAGTTCTAATGGGTAGAGTGTAGATTTTTAAGTCACTTTTGGGGTACAACAATTTTTTATGAAACGTTAGTTCAGAGATAATGTTTAAAAGAATGAATTTTTATTAATAATTATATGTATGTTGTTCATTTTTTGCACTAGTGACGTAACTAAAGAATCATAATTTTTTCGAGAAATTAGGCGATAACTTCATTTCACGGAAGAACCTTTTTGTTAATATCAATAATGCAATGCTGTTATTATTTGAGTTATATCATTATTATTGAACATTTTTTCTTAACGTCCTGTATGTACTGACCAGGGATGGTATGAAACATGCTGCTCAGCGACGTCATGAGATAGAGAGAGGCAACTTCCGAATGAGGTGGGGATAGCTCCACCAACAAGCGATTGTTAGGAATCCCCACCTCATTCGAAAAGTTCCCACTCTACCTCGTGAAGTCACCGAGCGCCAGGTTTCATACCATGCCTGACCCAGACCATTCTTTTTTCTAATTTACTCCAAAGTGGGAAAGGGGTGGGGTCCTGGGCCTCAAACGGCACCAGGTTCCGTCAGTTTGTATTCGACCAGGGAAGTGATAGTGTTGAAAGTGAATCGTGAACAACTCGGTTTGCAAAGTGTATTTTTAAAGATTGATATACACTTTACTATTTCGCGATTTTGTATTAATTTTCAAATATTTGTAATGTGTTAAAAGTAGTTCTTCAGTATTTTATAAAATTGTGCCTTCTTGAAACCATTCAACTTTCGTTTAGAATATTTTTTTCTATTGCAAAATAGGAATATTAAGTGGAACACCCTATAGAAGAAGAAAGTATAGAGCTTGTGATTGCATGTGAAATGAGGCGTTGTCACAAGGTAGCGTGGCCGAGCGGTCTAAGGCGCTGGTTTAAGGCACCAGTCTCTTCGGAGGCGTGGGTTCGAATCCCACCGCTGCCAGTTTTTTTACATTCTATATGAAAGATTCTGTTACATTTTTTGTGCCATCATATTTTTAGTGCTATTTTATAAAAAAGAAGCCTAATACAGAAAAAATTTAAAAAGTGCATTTATGTCAAGTAATATGTTTCAAAGGTTTTGGGACATTTGATTTTATTCGTGTATGTATTTTTTAAAAGTAAATCTCCAAACTTATCTTCAACTTTTTTATGTCAAATTCAGTAATTTGTTTAAATTCAACAAGCTAAAAAACAAATACATATTTATAAAAGTAATTCCTTATTAACAAAACATATTGTTCATTAAACAACGTTCATCGTTTCTTATGTAAACTTGAAAATAACGTATAATTATAGAACAGAATAATTAATTTCTATTTCTCATTCACCTGCCTAGAAGTCGCAGTAATTAATCATGTCTTAAAGAAGCATTTGTCATATTTATGTACTTATGCTACAGGCTGTTCCATTTAAGTTGACGTTTAACAAAATATCTGACAAGTAATTAAGAAAAAAAAGTTGGAACATGTGTTCCATGATTTTAAGAGGGGATTAAAATAGCATTATTAGTTTTTTAATGTGTAGATGTTTTCAAAACCAGTTTTTTTCTTTTTTTTTTTATTGAAGATCTGTATTGTTCATTTCGGAATCCTATTCTAAATGAAAATATAAATAACTTTTATTTTAAATATTTCTTTGGACAATCTCTACCTTTTACAACTACAAAGTTTTGGATTTTACAAGAATTTTCAACGTGAGTTCTCTCAGTTTTGAAGAAAAATTGCAAGAAACAAACTGTTAATTTTCTTCTTATAGAGTTCTGGAAATTCTTTCATAATTTTTTATCAGTTGAGTTGATATAATTAAGTTGATAAAAAATTATGAAACATTCTTAGAGCTTTATATGTAGAAAATGATCAGTTTTTGTCTCTTGCAATTTTTCTTTCAAACTGATAAATAATTTTATCATCGTTCCTCTATATATCTTAAAAAATAAATGTCCGACAGAAAAATTTCAGATAAAAGTGGTTAATATTTTTATCTAAAATAGAATTCCAAAATAAAGAATAGTATGTTTCCATTAAAAAGAAAAGTTAAACTCGAAATGACCTTGAAAACGCCCACACACTGTAAACTAATATCATTTTAATTTTCCCTCAAGATCCCCTTTTTAACCCCCCACCCGTTTTTTCAAACCAGCTGTCAACGAGGCGTTTTGTCGTCAACTTAAATAGAACGCCCTGTATATCGCCCCACGATCACAATCGTGTTTCCCTTTTCAATCTCCCTCGAACTAAAGGGTCACGAGAACTCGTTCCTCGTTTGAGATCGTTTCGTGTGCCGAATTATCGCGATGCCCGTTATCGGGATTAGGGACCCGGTGACCCCGATTTTCGGTCATCGTCTCCACGACAAATTTCCATACGCGGATAAACAAATGTCCGCGGCGCGTTGACGCACGCACACGCAACAGTGCTGGCTGTTCTGGACAGTAATTCTCCCGGTTTCCACGACTTCGATCTGCGTGCACTTTGCCAGGAACGTTTGCACGCGAGTACGTTTTAAAGAAGTAAGGAGGCCACACGCCCCTGAAGGTCTCTACCCTCGCCAAGACAATGAGGAATTTTGTTTCGTCCTGTGTTACAGATGTTACCGACCAGCTGTTCCGCCTAAGTGTCGCGAAAGTGAGGTCTTCTTTAATCTGTTAAGGGGATATTCTGGTCTAGACCTTCGTTTTTTAAGACGATCTTGGGGAATCTTTTTGTTAAGAAATCAATGGACTGTTTTGTACTGAGCTATTTAAATGTTTCATTTAAAGTGTACAAATTATATTTTCAAATGAAAATCATCAAGATTGTGCAAACTACCAAAAGATAATTTTCGCAGAGAGTGAAAATTGGTTTTAATTTTTTTTAATAAAATTATTGCTTTTTTTAAGAATCTTGGTAATTTGAGAATTTTTTGTAAATAGATACTTTGAAGCTTTAAACTTGTCATATTCTTGGAAAAATATTTCTGCCAGTTTTAAAGAATACTTAAACAGCTTGAAAAGAGTATAGAAGCACTTAAGACTGATTTGGATGATGAATGGCTGGGGCAAAAGGAACGCTTTTAGCTTGGACAGGAAATTAAACCTCGATGTGAAATCATAGACGACGCCTTGTCAGTTTCCATTTAAGCTCGATGCTTGTTACTCTCGATTCTACAAAGTGATTTGACACATTTTAAAAATAGATCCAATCCATAAACCGATAAGTACCTATTAATGCCATTACAGGACAAGATAACATTAAGATGAGTCGTTCCGCGAAGCTATTTGCGATACTCGTACCAATCTCGGTCTTGTAATTTTGACATACGTCGAAATTTATTTTCTTTCCGTGACAGAAGGTTCGATCTTCGCAAAAGCACGAATGTAGCAATCATAAATTTACATTACCTTGCACGAATATCTTTGGAACTCTCAATTTCCATATTCGGAGCGTATCATAGATAAATTTTGCTTAAGGTCGACGCCATTAAGATGTTAACATGATACCGACAGTTCTTTTTTCCAATTGAAATTTTAACATGACATAGAGTGAATTTCATTAATATTCGAACACCAGTATAATTTTAACTTTTAAGTTGTATATTGTAGCTTGAATGAATATAAAAGAAGCAACAATATGTATTGTATTACACAATAGCATGACGTAGGTGCCTAAATACTAAAAATAACAAAAATTTAAACATTTTATAACATCACATGCCTGTTACACATACGTCTTGCTGTTGGATTCACTAAGACTTAAGTTAATGGTGTGATTTTTAGGCATCATAAATGATGGTACATCAAGTTGAGAAAAAAAAATGTCCGGCATTTCTTAAAAATGTGTAAAAATGCAAAATAAAATAAAAACATACAGAAACTCTGAAAATAATTTACTATATAGTTTTGTTAATAAAAAATTTTAAAGAAATCGATTTTTTACCAAGAGAAAAAAAATTCCTCTAACAAGGATTCTCACACTAACTAAGCTCAGATGATCTTCAGTAAAATTCGAACACTGTCAGATTGAGGTGAAAAATTCTATTACTTACTATTTTAGTCTACAATTGTAATGTTTAAGCTACTACTATAGTAAAATCTAATTTTATAGATAACTGTAGCATCGTAGAAGATACCAACTATTCTAATTCAGAGATCAAATAAGTTTTTTTTATGCAATATATGAATGTTAATGATTGTGTGATAGTAATAGCTCCTGAAATACTGTTTTCAAATCGATGAATTTTTAAATAAAAGTAGAGCTTTAGTGAATAATACACAAACAAATAATAAGAAAAATACCTATACCTGTGCCTTTGATCGATAAATTAAAAAAAAATTAAATAATGTTAGAATCAATCCTTAAAGTGACAATATGTAATTGGATCTTCTACTTTATGTATGACAAAGACATGATGCCAAAAAGTAACATAAGTATTCCAATACATAAAAAGCAATAATTGCCCTGAAAAAAAAGAGAAAAGAAGAAACGACTCGTCCCAACTTGTGCATCAACCCAATACAAATAATAGTAGAATAGATCAGCGGTTCGTTAAACCTGAGGAGTTTGATGCCCCTCGGCAACCCGTTTCCCGCCCTTCGAGGCGGCTCGAAGAAACGAGGCGCAAATGGACACAACGTTGCGTTACCTTTTGCTGGAACGGTCACTTTTGCCCTCGCCCATTGCATCTTCTTGCTGAATGGTCAGCTCCCAATGCGCAAAACTACGGTGCCGAGGTGTTGTCCGATCTTCGAAACGGTCACACCTGCGATGGTAGAAGGGGGATCGATAGGATGGCTCGACCGTACCAGATCCTCCTGCTAGCGTGACTGGCTTTTTGGGCAAGATGTTAATGAGAAGGTGCCGGCGGATACACCTGCGCAGCTGCAAAGTTGAAACCCACCTAACGGCCACTGGTGGTGTAAAGACGACCACCAAAGCAAACACAGTCTGCTTTGATGTCCGTCTGGGTCAGGTGCTCCTTACCAGTCGCCAGGTTCTGAAGGATTGAATATTCTTGAATCTAGGGTAGAAGATCCAATTAGTGCCACTTTAAAGATTAACTTAGACATTAGTTTCGCTGTTGTGGCTTTTGGGTGTTAATCCTGTCCTTTTGGAAAGGTTTTCTTAAAGTTTTGCAAGCATTGCAGCTAGCTTCATCGGGAACTCTAGTAACTCGTTGATACTGTACCAGCATAGCTATGATGCTTGTGAAACGTTGGGAAAATTCTTTCGAAAGGACACTGCTTACACTGAAAGCAATAGTGAGAACTGTATGTTGCTGATAATGAGATGTGGCAGCCTCAAATCTGTGAGCAAAAGACTGCAGATTTTTATGTGTTTATGGGAAATTTCAATGTGCAGAAAAGTACAGTATTCATAAAATATGCAAGAACGTATAGAATATTGACAGTCGCGTACATTCCATAATATTTGGAAAGTGAAATGAATTTTTAATTACGTTCCATTTTTCTGGTGGAAGTAGAAAAACTTATTGTATTAATGAAACATTAACAGTTTACTGGTCATAGTTTTTTTTTCTTTTTTACGGAAGTATACACTTTCCTTGTTATTTATTATTATTTAGTATGTTTGCTCGAAGAAACTTGGTGTGGCTTTCCAGATCTTTATTATTACTTATAAATTCATTAGTCATTGATGCAATTATTGGCATCCCAATTATTAGCAGCTGACCAAATACACTGTCATTCCATTTACTGTTAAATTTTATGATAATGTTAAATACACTTAAAAGAGGGAACTTTTTACATATTTTGGGGATAGCGTAGTAATCGTCTTCATATGTAAAATTATAAATGCAAAATATTATATGGTCCTCCAGAAAAGCGCCAAACCATTTTAAATTTGATTTTACCGCGCTACTGTGCCTATAATGCTCGCGCCATCTGCATCCCATTGTTATTGCATACATTTTTGAAATTTGTGATAAATATTTTCAATAATTATTGCAGGAATTCTACAAGAAAAATTAACGAGAATTTGTAACATTATTGTGGACATCTTGCCATAAAAAATTAGCTTTTAATAATATTACATACTTTGCCCTATATTTGTCATTAATGGTTTTTATTAAAGGATTAACCCTTTAGCGGCAGTACTGTCACTGGTTATATCTTATTAAAAATACTTTGTTTCAAAGTAAAAGACCAATGAGATAATATTTTGAATCAGTACATACAAATTCATTGTTGTATGGGAAGTTTGATTTTTCTTTTGTCTTCCTCGTATAAATATGCTAGTCTATTAATTGTATGTTCATATCTATACACGTTCTTCACTGTTGCCACTATTAGTATTTTGTACACGTGATGGTTTTTTAAAAATTTATAAACGTGAAAATTCTTAATTTTATCATTATTTTTCAATTTATTCTATAGTTATTGAGTGCCAATAACAGTTCTTGTTTCAAAATTGTTTAAAAATTCCATCAGAATGGACAATATTAAGAAAAGAGATTCTTCCACAAAAATAATAAACAAGGAACAATATTCTCCAGTTAGTAGTAAGCAATCAATGTTTATATTTGAAATATTTTTATTGACTATTTAATGGCTACAGAAAATATATATAAGCCATTCACAAACCAAAGTGATTAATTCCACTTTTTGAATTTTCTAAAATTTCTGAAATTTAACCTTGAATTTGTAATAAATATAAACATTTGTTTGTTGGAATTAATTGATTTGGAATTAATTGAATTGGTTATATTATATTATATTATAGAAATATAGTAAGAAAATACATTTCTATTACAATAGATTTAGATTTATGATAATCAATTGCTTCAAATTTATTCATGTTATAGAGGTTCTGTCTCCAAAGTCAACACTTGGAAAAAACTTGACTGGTTCTGCTCGTCATGTACGAGACTTAGCTGCAGATATACATGCGAATATACAGCAATGGAATACTGCTCATTTACAAGGAGTAACATTATTGAAAAATATAACACAAGAAAAGCAGAATGAAACATATTCTCAAAATTTACAAGAATTATGTGATAAGTTGGAAAATATCTGCGAAATATTGGTAATTTTCAGATTTTCAGTATTTCCAGCATTTCCTTTAAAAATTAAATCTATTTGTAGGACAATGTTGTAAGAAATCTTGCACAGATTGCACATCAAATGAAAGTAACAACATCTTTAGAGAAAACTACAGATAAGCTATTTACAACATGGCCCGGAGTAAAATTTGGTATATATCTTAGCTTATAATTAACTTATTTATGTGGTATAAGTAAAATTTTATGAAATAAGTGCATAAATAATAATAAAAGCACCATAATTAGAAGACCTTATTTGTATAAATATATAACTTTTTTTTAGGACAAGTAGCAGAGTTAATACACAATGCATATTCCCAGGAGGCTAAAATAAAACGAGCAATTTTTGAAGATGTAGCACATCATTCTGGTGAATCTTGGAAAATGTTATTTCTAGCTAATTGGGTACATCAACCACTACTTCCAGAAAACTTAATAATACTTTTGGAGTCGTTATTGGTAGAAACAGGACATAGATAGTTAAATATTATTGGTACATATTTTGGTAAGTATATTTCTATTTTAGAAATGATTTGCTGTTTATGAACATTATATTTTTGTATTGTGCAATAACTTATGAACTATTGAAATAAAACAAAGATTTATAGAATGTTCGTTTATTTGTGGCTCTTTAAATACCATCTGTATAATTTCACAAAAAGAAAAGACAATATAGAGTCAATGTATGTACATATGTATGTACATGTAGATATAATGTACGTACATATGTATATATCCATTTAATATCCAAAATGAATTATGAATATCAGTTTAAAATTGGTACCTGAGATCACAAAAAATTAGTATGGATATAAACTAGTACAAATGTACTATAAATTTTGTCACAAATGCAGATTTTAAAGAATGTATCTTAGATACAAGGAACTAAACTTGCAAAATTAATGTATCTTGCAATTAAATTTAATTAGTCTAATGATTACTAGTGCCATTAATATTTAATTATATTCATAATTTCTTACATATATATGTATAATACATATTTACAGATAAATACAAAATTAATAATTTCCACTGTACATAAATGCTATAACAATATGGATGGAATTATTATCCTGGTGTTCAAAATATTCTCACTGTTATAGTATCTTATATAAACACTATAAACAGTACGCTGTAATTCATAAACCATTGTTTATAATTCCCAAAGTTATTGCATTATTCAATTTTTTCAGTATTTTTTACAATTATAATGAAATTGTTGATATAGTATCATTTTTATCGTTTGTCAGTAAGATAATAAACATAGGATTATTGAAGTCGACAATATTCAAAATATAATCCTTTTGACAAGTGACATATGATCGTAGACAGTGAAAAACAAAATTAAATTATAAAATTATTTGTGCATGATTATCTTTGTAGTATTTTAACTAAAGTTGTGAAATTGTGATTATATGACTAATAGCTATGAAATATTACATTTATAAAAACCTGTAATATTCAGTGTATAATTCTACTAAATCTAGATTCTTATTTCCTGGCTTATTACTGTACAACTACCAATTCTTCCTTAAAAAAGTAATTTGAAATCCAAGCTATTATAGTCGTACTTATGTGTATGATTATAAAGACCGTTTACCCCAAAAAAAAGAAAAAAAATACTGATGCATCTTCATAAAAAATTTCTTTTGCACTAAAGATAACAAAACAAATTGAAGCTTTCTCTAAGCTATAGTGATACAATTTTTTAAGTCTAATACGACGTTACGTTTTCCATACGAAGTACATATTATACATAATAAATACAACAGAAACAGTCTTATTTACATACACATACCAGAATATAAGACATTATATTACTTTGATATTAATATTTTTCATTTATATATGGAAGTTATATTGATTATGATACTGTCAGAAATTCTATAAAAAAATATCTACACCACCGTGCACTTATACGTGTTTGCATATACAATTTCAAATAATTGTATAAGTTCACTATTTTATACACTATACATATTATTTCAATTTGTTTAGGAACATCCTGCACACATTCGTCCAAGAATCAACTTCTAGTATTTCTATTGAATTCTTCGCTTAATGCGTCAAAATCAAGATCTGTATCTAAATTTGAATTATTTGGTATCAAATTGTTCTCCAGGATGTTATCTGGCATAATATTTTTTAATCGTTCAGACACTAATTCATCGACTAAGTTCGATTGGTCTACTAAATGCAGCTGTTCGACTAACTTTTCATCAATTAATAAGTTTTTATCTATTACTCCACTTGTATTCAAAATATCTAAATGTGCAATGTGATCATATTGAGTTATCTTTGACATATCTAAATTTTCTGCACTGCCAAATATGCTAGTATCACAATTACTGGAAATTATTGGTACCGTGTCTTGAAGAATCGGTATACTGTCTCCTATTTTACAATTAGATGTAGCGGGCATTATTTTGCAAGAGGCTGTATCTAATGGCGCTGATTGGGTTTTAGTAGAACTTATATCCGGCGAAGTCATGGGGATTATTTTTGAAACTAATTTCTGAAATCCTTTCGCGAAACTCTGAGATCCATTTTCTATGTTACTTAAACCATTTTGTATTTTCTCGAAATTCTGAGTGTCTTGCTTCGAATATGCACCCATAGCACCATTTTCTAACTTGACAAAACCCTGCTCTGTTGGTTCCAATTTTATGAAAGCTTGCTCTATGTGTTCTAATTTTGATGGTTCATAATTGTTTTCAACTTTACAGAAATTCGATGCCCCTAAACCGTTTCCTAGTTTCGTGAAACTTTCTTTATGAGACTCTGTCTTTTGATAATTCGACATTTTTGGTGAAGTAATATCCACCTTTTGGAATCCCGGATTATCTGAAATTTGGTTTTGAATTTCTGGATTTGAAATTAGAAGTTTCGAAACGTTATGGGATTTATTACTTTCTGAATTATTCACGGGACTAGGATTTCTCCGCATCAATGTTAAAGCTGATAATACTTCTGGGCAAGTCGAATTTGTTACAGTGTCGTTTCTTCTGTCACTTAAGAAGTCTGAGACACTGAGATCTGAACTTTCTGAAAATCCACTAGACATTCGTTCCTCCATATTTTCTTTAGCATCTTCAGAATTGTCTGTTTTTTGAAGCTTAAGAGGTGGTTCTCCATTTTCATAGGTACCACAAACAGATATATCAACATGCTTCAAAGCATCGTTATTAATTCTATAAAAACCAGGATTAAGACCTAAAGCATCACAAAGTGATTCTTCACTGATATCAATTAAATCATTATTTGATTCTTCTATACTATTAGCAACTGTTAACATCGCACCAACTTTTTCCCGTATTTTATTCATTAATTGTTTTAATTCGTCCAAAAAGTTTCTTACATTATTTTCAGACTTTAACACTAGTAAGTCAAATAATGACTGTGCGTTAAGTACCGGTTTCGCAGCTATTTTTATTATTTCAAGATCTTCACACACAGAAATAGCTTCTCTTAACTTTATTTGACGTCTTTCTGACTTGGCTTCCGGCGTAACATAAGCCCAAGGTCCTCGTTTCTTCCCTTTACGTTTCAGGGGATCTTGTACCGTATTTGGTTTTAACTCAGGCTCTGGTGTCAGAGGAGGTAATTGTTCAGGACTTCCATGATCAGGGTGCATTTCGAAATGCCTTGCCATACGAGTACGTCCCAAATATATTTTATTACACGTGGGACATCTGAAGTGATCTGATATTTTCCTTTTTGGCACTTCTAGCCCTGTTAACAATTCTTTAGGCGATTCTTCTTCTTCAAGTTTATCATTATTAGTGTTATAATCACTATATCCTCCATCAGAGTCATCTAAGTCAGGTTGCAAGAAGTCTGAATGATGTAAATGTTTATAATCCCGTACCATGTGTCTAGGAGGACGGGAAAGTCTACCAGATCGTGTTCTTGCTACAACTTTTTTTCTTTCATCCTATAGGAAGTTTGTAAGCATGTTAATATAAGACAACGATTGCAATTTGAGAAGAGAATATCGTTCAATCTACCTTTAGTTCTTCCTGTTCTTCATCAGGAATTGGTGGCGGTTTAGGTGGAAGTAAAGAAGGTCTAATAGCACTCTTTTTTGGTCTACCCCTCTTTCCACCACGACTTTTTAACAAGGTACCTGGGTTTCTAATTCGCAAATCCAGTTCTTCGGGAAACACAACTCTGAATATTTATATGAATTTGTTAGATGAAATTTATTAGTAAATCATATTTTAGATTTTATATACTGACCTATACACAACTCTTTCATTCGATGTAGCTGTTTCTTGACTGCGTTGTTGCAAAACATGAGCAATTTGTTTCAATTGAATAGGTGTCAAACGTTGCATACTAAAATAAATGTAAATAATTTCATGAAGTAGAATGTTGAAAATATTACACACAAATATATTTCACGTACCTATGAAATGTGTGACCTTGCTGAACTATTTGTATTGGATTTTCACTAGAACCCAGTG
The DNA here is from genome assembly GCF_051401765.1 of Calliopsis andreniformis. Classification (NCBI taxonomy): domain Eukaryota; kingdom Metazoa; phylum Arthropoda; class Insecta; order Hymenoptera; family Andrenidae; genus Calliopsis; species Calliopsis andreniformis. Next base: position 8,831,800 of record NW_027480432.1, on the reverse strand, counting down.
GTTTAGATACATCTGTAGATTCGTTTATTACTGCTGTAGATTTAGTAGGAGTACTTTTAGTTTTCTTATTCATTTTAAGATTTGTGCCATTTGCTACAAGATTAAGCTTTTGTTTAGTAGTTTCATTCTGTACTGCTTTGGCACATTCAAATGTACCACTTTGTTGAGTCACTGACATCTTTTGTGAAGCATTTTGGGAACTGTTAGAGATGCTAGCAACATTCTGGGTTGCAATGGCTACATTTGGTTTGGTTGTACTGTTAAATGCTATTTTTGCTTGAGGTTTCAAAATAGATATCGGCGTCGAAGATATTTGAGTTGGTTTTAAGATAGATGTGGAACATGTTGTTGCTGTTTTTAGGTCCTGAGGTTTAACAATTGATGTAGTCCGAAATACAACTGGTGTATTGGAGTTAATCGTCGCTTTTGATATTCCAGTTGTTAAATTTGTTTTTTTACCAATTGTTGCTTTAGCTTTAAGTAACTGAGAAGGAATTTGTACCGACTTCAACAGTTGTGCAGGAATAGCTGTTGCTACACTAGTATTATTCATAATTTGATTTGACTTTGGAAGCACAGTTGATGCACCTTTTAGCACCGGAGTAAAAAATTGTTGAACGTTCCCTCTTTGAAGAGGTTGCGATGTTTTTACAATTGGAGATAAACGTATTTGTGAAGTAACAAGGTTTTGTGGCCCAGATGTAGTATTTACTATAGTATTAGTAATATGAGACGTATTGACAGACTGAGACTGTATCTCGCAAGCACCTGTTAATATCTGAGAAGTATTTAACAATTGCGCAGATATACCAGTAGTATTTAATAACTGAGCAGTTATTGGAGTAGCCTTTATTATCTGTGGTGATAAATTATTCAATATTGTAGCTTTTGACAGTAACATAGAATTAGAATTTGAGTTAGCATTAAGCGTGTGTACAGTATTAACAGCATTAACTGTTGCACTAGTAAGTTTACCAGAACTTTGAAGTAATCTGATGTTTTTAGCTGGTTTCAATATAGTTTGTGCAGGTTTTATAATAAACTGTGAAGATGGTAAAAGCATAGGTAGTTTCTGTAAGATTTGTGCCTGAGAACTAGGTATTGCGTTAAGTTGACCCTGCGTTACGCTATCTTCGATAGTATATTGTAAATCATTTTCTTGAATGTTCTTGACATTCGAAACATCTGCTTTTATTGTATGTACTTTAGGTTGTTCTAATACTATCGTCTGTGTACCTGAATTCTGTTGAATCATATTATTCTGATGTTCGATCAACTGTTGCGATTCCTCATTCTGACTAGCTAAATTCATTTCCTCCAATGACAAATCATCCTCAACTACTTCATCCTGAATCTGATCATTCTGTGAAACTTTCTGCATATGCCATTCTTGAAAATCAATGCATTCTGTTTTAATCAACTCGTCATCAGATTTGTGTACTTCTTCAGGTCGATAATTTAATTGATCAATCGTTATAGGCTCTTGAGAAGACAGTGAATTTTGATCTTGTACATGGAGCACATCCTTTGTAGAAATATTTTCTTGTATATTCGTAGTGGCATTATCTTGATCTTGTTGATACATAACCTCTTCGCCCGAGTTCACCTCGAAGGTTAACCCTAAGGCTGCCGCTTGCTCTGGAGTCAAGTGAATCGTCTCAGAATCATTCTCGTCGTTCTGCAAAAATGCGACGAACTCGTTCTCGTGATCGTCATCATTGACAACTTGTTGAAACGCCTGCTGCAGGAGATCGGAAGCACCAGTAGAGGATGCATCATTTGTAAACACAGCGGAATTGGAAATATCTGCCATATCCCAACTTTTTGTAGTCGCTTAACTTAGTCAAATATATTTACACTGCACCGACGATCACTTTCATATTTTACAATGACAATTTACACGATTTTTCACCTCGAAAAGTTACTTTGCGATTTGCGTTTACTTCATTTCGCTGTACACGTTTTTCGCGCAAACAGAAACACACGAGGTGCGTGAAGTTCTTCGCAAATGCGGCGATAAAATGGCGATGCCACCATTATGATGCATTCAGGCGGTTTAATAATTTGCGCTTACGGCAGTTTTCATTTCGTTTGCATTTTAGTAACTTCAGTCATTTCTATAGTTTATGCCATAACAAATTAATAATTTATTTCATTTATGAAAAAGCTTCTCATATCAGAAAACTCTAATCTGTAAATCTTTTTATGTTCAAGCTTTATTTGTTAAAAAGTTAAACAAAAATATTGTTCACATAATTTCAGATATACGGAATTTTGAAATTGGCGCGATAAAGATTACAGTGATTTAAGGCGCTAATTTTGAAATATTGTGTAGTTGAAACTAATTTCATATTTTCATCAAATAGGAAATTATTATTCAATATAAAAACGTTTATTTGGACTTTCTAATCATGAAAATTCTCTTATTAATCAAATAAATTACTAATTTATTTAAGAAATGAAGACAATTTACCAACATGACTGATAAAAATTACTAGTTTCTAAAATCACTAAATCAGGTTATGTCTATTTTCATTGCGTCGTTCATTCAATATTTCGATGGAATAAACAGTTGTATATAACAAAAGTACGAGATTTTGTTATGACACAGCTTTACGCGCATATCATTTTCGTTATTTTAAAGAACCCATTTCAGACTGTGACATTGTAATTATAATAAATTTTAAAAAAAAACAGAATCTAGTTTGTAGGAAAGTTTATGGATGTTATTATTACATTGTGGAATATAAATATCGTTTGTTATTGGCTATTTTGGCGACTTAAATAATAGAAAGGGAGTACTTATTTTTATGTATCCACATGATCGTGTTTCTAGCCTAATCGTCGCCCACTCTGATAGTGTATCAAAAGATTGCTGTGCACAATTTATTTACGGTTCCACGTAATTATAAACAAAGATATGTCCTGTCTCTATCAAATGTTAAATTCCATTGTTACATTTCTTTAAATGTATAGTTCATTGTAATATTACGAACGTTTGTGAATAGAAAAACCGTAAATTAAGGCGTTTCAAATAAATAAATCATCTTTACACGAATATGGTGAGTACATTGATGACTCAAACCTGTTGTTGAAAGATGTTGATGTCATGTTTCAAGCTGATAAGTTGTTCTAGATCAAATATTTCTTGTTATATTTATTATATCCATTGTTAATCAACTAAAACTTTTTTCCTAGAATTGTCATAATGGTTAAAATATTGTCTTTTAATTTAGATTATTTATGTATAAAATATTTTCATTATTGCTGTTAATTGATAATATTTTATGTAGGCACTGAAACAGAAAAAAAGAAATATTTCAAAAGGAATTATGTCTCTTGTTCTAATACTTTGATAATTAAATTTTAAATTAACAGTTATTCTGAAACTTCTAAAATTTATATTTTTATAAGACAAATCTATACATAAAATCTAAAAAGACAAACAAATCAGTTCTTATATCTTTTTCTACAAAATATATTGTAAATTCATATAAATAAATTATAAGATATTGAAGATGTTGTAACATTTAATCGTTTAAAATGAGCAGTTTGAGGAAAACTAATTGAATATGGATGAAAATTATGTTATCGTGTTTAAATAATATTATCATAAGAAGATATAAATGAACATATGACGTAAAGCAGATGAAAAAATGAATACGAATTAAGTTTCATAGTCTGAAGATTAAAATTATGAATATGCAACAATGATTGTCAAAGTACAAAATTTATATGTAAACATTGAATTATATGTTAACCCTTATCATAGATAAGTTAGGGTCATTCAAAGTTCAGATACAGATTATATTGGAATTCTGAATCAAATATATAAAAATACTCTAAAATTTTGTAAATTAAAACTTTGAATATTTTTAATATTGTAAAAAATATTTGTTAAATATTTAAAAAATTTAAATTCAATTATACTGAGAAAATAGTAGTAAAGTTCTTTGCGTGACCCTGTTTTGGTATGCTAAGGATTAAGAAATCTTGTAATTAGTATTATATTTGCATTATATAATGTTTATGTCACTGAGAATATTATTTCAGGATGATGATGATCAATATCAAACGGGTTACGATGTAGATTCTTTTCCTAAAGATTTTGGGTATGCACCATTCGATGGAGAAACAGATGGGTCAATGGATCCCCTTGCAGGGGAACAAAAGCCTAGAATACTTTTAATGGGCCTTAGAAGGTATCTATTTGAACATTCAAACTGCTTTTATTCTCTATATGTACTATAAATTCAAATCCCCATAATTATGTAATTAATACTTGTTTTAGGAGCGGAAAATCATCTATACAAAAAGTAGTCTTTCATAAAATGTCACCAAATGAAACGTTATTCTTGGAAAGCACAAATAAAATTATTAAGGATGATATAAGTAACTCTAGCTTTGTTCAGTTTCAAATATGGGATTTCCCAGGACAAATTGATTTCTTTGATCCCACTTTTGACAGTGACATGATATTTGGTGGTTGCGGAGCATTAGTCTTTGTTATTGATGCTCAAGATGATTATATGGAAGCACTTAATAAACTTCACTTAACAGTTACAAAAGCATACAAAGTTAATCAATCAATAAAATTTGAAGTATTTATACACAAGGTTGATGGTTTATCTGATGATTGTAAAATGGAAACACAAAGAGATATACATACTAGAGCAAATGATGATCTTGCAGATGCTGGTATACAAAAAGTGTGATATTTGAAATATTTTTATTTCATTAATAACAAAGCTTAAATGCATCTTTATGTTCCAGGATGTGACCAAATACATTTAAGTTTTCATTTGACATCGATATATGATCATAGCATATTTGAGGCATTTAGTAAAGTTGTTCAAAAATTAATACCACAATTACCAACTCTAGAAAATTTACTTAACATTCTCATATCAGTAAGAAAGAAAATATTTACTTTCTATTTTAGGTTTCTTCAACATATAAATCATATTTTATCTTTCAGAATTCTGCAATTGAGAAAGCATTTTTATTTGATGTAGTATCTAAAATTTATATTGCAACTGATAGTTCACCTGTAGATATGCAAAGTTATGAGCTGTGCTGTGATATGATTGATGTTGTTATTGATGTATCATGCATATATGGGTATGTTTTATAGAAATCTTTTTATCTGAACATTGTATATTTATGTAATTGTATAATAACATATCATTGTACAATTACGTAAATGATAGATATATATTCATTTTAGGTTGAGGGAGGATTTAGAGGCTGCAGCATTTGATAGTCAGAGTTCTAGTTTAATCAAATTAAATAATGGAACAATTTTATACTTGAGAGAAGTTAATAAATTCTTGGCTCTAGTCTGTATTTTGCGCGAAGATAATTTTGATAGACAAGGTAATAATGAATGTGAATAGATAATTAATTATATAAGATAGAAATAGAAATTATTAAATATTTTCTGTTATTTATATTCATAGGTGTAATCGATTACAACTTCCTTTGCTTTCGTAAGGCCATACAACAAGTGTTTGAATTGCGCAATAAGGCTCTAGCTTCTACAAATGTTAATAATCATTCTACACCCACTGTTAATGTAAATGAAACTTCAAGTGCCCCTGTTGTATCACAGGGTGGAAACATAGGACAAAATGGAACTGTTGTACTTGGGCAGAGTTAATTCTGTGTGTAATATTTAGAATTTTCATCGAGATCTTGAAATAGAATATAAGATTTCTTCATACATATTTTTTCACATTTGTTTTAAATATTCATAATAAGTACATCACAAATTCGTATTATTCATGTCTCGATACAAGATGTAATTATTTTATTATTTCTTATTAATTTTTTAAATGAAATAACATTATATAAATAATGTGAATGTATATATGTTATAACATATTACTATCTATTAAAATAATAATTAATATAATTGTTAATTAGTTCTTGTCGCAAAGCACTACAATTTCTTTTAATTTCTTACCATTAAAAAATAGAAACCATTTGTTTTCAACAAATATATATTTCAATTTCTTTTCTTGTATAATAATTTAGTTTCTTCCAGTATAAATATAAAAACTTATACTAACTAGAATTTCTTTATGCTTTGATTCTGTTGAATAAAAGCTAATTTATTTCTAAACTGTCATCATTAATAAGACTTTCCATTTCACGATATAAGGCATTCGAAGATACATCATACGTAACAATATTTTCTTCTAATTGATACCAACGTATGTATGAAAATGTTTGTTCATATTCATTTAAATTGATCTCATTGGGTAAAGAATATTCAGAATTTGAACTGAAAAATTTAAATAATATTTTAAAACAATATTAAATCCTTCATTTAAGTAAAATTCAGTAATACTCAGTTTCATAATTAAATCGTTTTTACCTGTTTCTATACAAATTAGTATTATGTATCAGTCTTGGAATTGGAATGGGTAGACCTGATGGTGGCAAATCTTGATACGCTATTTCAATCATGAGACTATGGCTAAGGGAGTTGAACAAACAGCCACCAGAATCTTCTATATAAACATTCCGTGAACTAATTTGATATTGTAGCATTAATTCATCTGAAAGGAATTCATAGGAATTGGATAGGACTGTGGAATGGAAAGAATGTTTGTAAAATTAATTTTAAAACTCTTGAATGAAAAAAAAATTAGATATTTATTTTACAATATAAGATTCACATACTGATTCAGTAGAAATTATTTAACAAAATATTTAGCACTATATCATTAATCTTATGAATTATTTTACAAATTTCAATATTTTTCGAATTTTTCAATGAGATTACTGATAAACTGATAAACGTTTTATGAGAAGGAATTTCAGGGTAAAACATTATAAAGCATTAGTAAGAAAGCACACAGTCGTTTTTGTTAATGAACAGCTGTATACATTAATCATTCTCAAATGATGCAAAATTTAGTTAAAAATTTACTGTGGATATTGCATTATTATTAGGTTCAAGGAAAAATGTGAGTGTTAAACGAATGACATACTGCAGTTAAATGCTGAGCTTAAGCCAGTCACTGTGAACAAAATAATAAAAAGAAAACGAATGTTAATCTTAGTGACAATATTAATGATGAGCATGCTATCATATACTTTCTTTTGACATTATTAGTAGGAGCTATAAACATGTTTTCGATTGTATTACGATAAATGGCTACAATAGTTCTGTCAATTTATTATATTTGTGATTTTGAAATAATTCTATTAAATTTGTGAATATCAAATTGAAATGTATCGTACAATGATTTCAAAAGGACTTTGGACTTACAGTAATTTGCATCCTTATTTTGTACTGCATTGTGTAAAGTAAGAGCAAGATACGTGTGATACTTGTTGTAACTGTTTTCTAATACATCCAATTCTTCACTGGCAAACATTAACTTTTTATAGTTCCATCGAGCTCGAATATGGCTACACATTTCAATTAACTAAAACAAATTCATAAATTTAGGAAGACATGGCTTGTTCATTATGTTAAACAATAATATTTAACGTAAATACACACGTTATTTATGGTCACCATTAAATCTTCATATTCTGCACTCAGTAGACAGTGCTCATGAACCTTTTGTAGATATTCATCATGAACTATAATCGTAATTAAGAACAAAAAATTTTATATTGTATATTCGTGGACTTACTATTTTATAAATGACGAATTCGTTTGTTACCTAATATGATCGCATCTAAACTATCAGCTTGCATGAGAGATTTGTCTAGCATAAGACTCAAATTTTGTAATACTTGACCTGACAAATATGTATGTATTGAGCTAATTGCGTGTAATAAACAGAATCGTAGGCTTTCGATGCGTCTTATATGAAACTGCTCTAACTTATTTCTCTTGCGCATTAATTTTGAACCTTCCAAATCTGTAAAAGAAACAACGATTCATGATATGTTGTTAAAAAAATCAAATTGAAAATATTTTAACTTTACCGCAGAATCTTAAATTATTCAAGGTCCATAAAGCCCATTTTAATTTCAACTGAAATCTAAATATCTCATTATATTTTGCTAAAGTCTTTTCATTCAATATGATATTCATAGGCCAGCCTATTGCGTAATGTAATGTTATATTATCTACAGCTTCTAATACTTGATTTGTGTGAGCATTACAAACTGTAATGGACCAACGTGAACTTGAATCTGGCCACCACTGGGAGAGAATTTCTTCAAGTATACATGATAAAAAGTAGGAATTATTCCACATTTGATTGGATTCAATCTGTAATATTCAGTGCAAAATATATAAAACAAAATTTCCATTAAAATATTATTTGCAGTCATAAAATTCTTGTATCGTACCTCTTGGAACAATCTTTGATAAAATCTGCTCATGATGTGTCCTGCTTCCATCATATAAACAGATCTCATTAATGTTAAATGTGATTCTAGTTTATATTCTTTTGACATTATATTTTTCACTAATTTGCTAGCACTATTATATCGTGAAACTAGAATTTCTGCCAAAATATTTTCTAATATCTTCCTAAATGGTAAAATATAATCTGATATTTTTTCAAATCTGAAAAAACGCATACATTCAAAAACAGAGTAATTTTTCTAAAAGAAACTTACGTTAATGTTAAAAATACCTTTCAAACAAATTATGAGGTTCTTCTTGGACGTTTTGAGTAGTAGAACAGAAATCGCTAGTGTCTTTTTTTAGTAATTTTGGGGGAATATGACCTTCTAAAGCTTTTAATAAAAATGGATTATTGAATTCAGTTAATTGCTGTATAATATTTTTCTCCACATCTTCATCATATTCTTCATCCATGACTTCACTCTCTTCAAATAAGGGTTCTTCTTCTTGTAACTCATGTGTACTATATTTTGAAACTTCCATTTGTAATTTATAATAAAATTCATCAACTAAAGATTTTCTTGTTTCTATAAACAGTATTAAGAAGTCCATAAAATATTTTGATTTGCTTTGATTACGATGGTACATAAATTAAAAAATGAACGTATTACATACCACTGTCTCCAATGTTAATTTTCCATATGTCTGTGATACGATCTAAAGATACTAATAATTCAATACTTTGTCCCATATGCTGCACCTTTTTCACTAAAAATTGCATTATTGGGTCTGCCAAACATATACTATCCAAAGGTCTCAAAGAAAATACTTCATATTGTTCAGTGTCCGAAACTGTATTATTTAAAAATCTAAAATAGAAAACAAGACTGTCAGAAACCAATCATTTCATAATACGTTCACACATAATTACCTAAGAATTATAAATTCCTCCCTCCAATCCTCAAATCGACCCTCACTTAGCCATGTATCAATAATATTCAAATAAACAGCAAGACTAGATAAATATAAACTAGCACAAACATTTGTCTTTTCTCGATTGTGCGAATTCTGCATTTCAAAATATAAACATGATAGCAATTTCGATGCAGATCTCCAATTTTCATGTGCCCTCCAATTATGCGTAGCTTTCTTATGAACTTCATACAATATTTTTACAGTATATAAGTGTTTTTTTAGAAGTGTTGATAAAGATAGAAATGTAAGAGATTCGTCTAAAAAATAGTATTATCTTTTTTTATTTAAATCTCAAATAAAAACATGGATTTTAATAGAATAAAAGAAAATTTTGGTACCTTGTTTCATAAGTTTCTTTTCTATGTTAATTATTGCGTACTTAAACTTCATTAAATGTTGTTTAAGTGCTGAATTATATGCTTCATAAGTTAAAGGTGGCTTTTTACAAATTCCATCTTGCACTGAATACAATTCAATTCCAAATTGTTCCATGTTACGTATCATAGAAAAATATTCACAAAATGGTAAAAGAATACTGTTAAAAGCGACCTACAAGAGTTTAGTAATAATGGTGTTTCTGAATTATACAATTTTATGCATGTTATATGTACATAATGAGCTTATGTTTTACTGAATGATGTACATACAGAAGTTAAGCTGGGTATAGATATATCAGGACGAATGAAAAACTCTGCATCTTCATTTTGTTGAAATACTACCATTTGTGCTTGAGTACAAAACATCCACAATAATTCTCTGCATACTAAATATTCACTAAGAGTTGCGACTGAATAGAAATCTGGCTCAGTTGCTTTGCTCCTATTATAAAAATTACATAATACAAATAAGTAAATTCATTCACTATAAAAGAGGTTTTTGTAACTGAGAATATGCCTACCAAATTTCGTAAAGATAAGCATCACAAAATTTGCTTTTTACTGGACATTTCCACCATCCCAATTCATTCCACCACGTATTTTGAATATTTGATTGCCACCAATTTCTAGATTTTAATTCTTCATCTAAAGCTACAGATAATTTACATAATCCTTTTTCAGTAGTTGGTATACATATTGCTTTACTTAAATTCGTAGTATGAGCTACTTCTAAGCGTGTACCAGAATCAGCCTCATCTTCTGTATCTTCTGACCATTCCTATGAAATTAACATAACTAGCTTATACAAATGTAATATTTTATAGTAGGAGAAAAATATATTGATGGTTTACAGCACAAACATTGTATGGCCAATTCCCATAAAATGTATTTCTTTGTATACAATAAATAACAAATAAATCTTAATTGTTTCTTCATGTTGTACAAATATCACACCTCCACTTAATTTGTCAAAAATTATATTTCTGTTCATCGTTTATGATGAACTGAATCCAGTATTCTGTTTGCAAAAACATTGTATGTTCATATCAAAGATTAAATTGTTTTTCTTTTGTAAATATATAAAATGAATTATTCAAGAATTCATTCTGTATTATATGCATTTCTATACAATATTTGTACTGTAAACCATCAATATATAAGATTAAAAATATTTACACTTTCAGTATCACTTTTATAGTCATTAAAGTAGTTTTCGTGACCCTCTTTTAAATATTCAGCCCAATCAATTTCTTCTGTAATTTCATTCTCATTTTCACCTGATATACTAAAGGTGTACTCTCCTTTGTTCAATTTTAAACACTCCAAATCTGATTTATATGTATCCTTAGCTAGTTCCAACAATAGAGTTAATAAATACCATTGTAGGTCATACTGTGGATGCTGTTCGAAATCAAAACTTGATAAAAATGTATTTACAAGCTCTTCGAACTTCTTTGCTACATCATATTTTCCATGAATTGAAAACTTAGCTATTAGGGCTTTAATAGCTTCTTTTATGCTATGACTATTGACAGAGAGGTGTCGATGATGTTTAATACTAGTCATACAAAATCGTTCACAAACTCGAAATCCTTCTTCATTTTCCTATAATTATAAAAAATAGATAGTAACTATGAATACAGAATTTATTTCATAAAACAACATTCATAACTTTCAAGATGGATAAAATTACTGTAAATATTACCTCAAAAGAAGTTATTGCTGTTATTAATTGTTTTATATTATTATGAATATCAGTTAACGTTCTTGTACCCATTCTTGTTCAAGACATAAATAATATGGAAAATCTAGATGTTTGTTATAGCACTAAATAAATAATAACACTGCAATAAATTAACGTCAAGAGAAAATATATTGTTAAGAATAACAAGGATTTTTTTAAATTCTAACCCTTTTAATGACTTTTCCATTCAACCTTTTAAATGAATTTCAAGAAGCAAATAATCTTTCAATTTTGTTCTTTGTAATCTTAGAATTGTGGATAATGGCACAAGAACATGCATTTTGTTGCAATAAAATCAGTTTTAAATTCTTCCTGAAATGTCATAAATTAGGACTTTGTAAACTTGCGCACAATTTTCGGCACGATAAAGCTCCATTTTTAAATGGACATTTATGAAAGCAAAAACTGAAGTTCAATTTCTTTTTTACAGATAGAATTATAAGCAACTTTATAAATATAAAAATAAATTCTTAAAACGAAGATTCAATATTTTAATTAAAAAGAAACATCTTTAGAAACAAGTTATACTTTCTAATACTAAAAAAAAATATGTTAAATAATGAAATGAATCCTTTTAGAGTAGAAAAAGTGATTTAAAGTATTACATTCATAATTTTCTTGACAAATTTATTTTAATAAAAACATAAATTGGTGTTACAATCAGTTAAGTATAAATGAGATAATTATTTCAAATTTTTATACACTTATAAATACATTGCGTTTTCGCAATGATACATAACAATATAAATTTTTCTTTCATGATTGTGTTGGAAGACACTACGTAACTCAGTCAAATAATGAGATCTTGAATAAACTTAAGAAATAGCATGTATTGTAAATATAAATTGATAATCGTAGTAATTTGGTCCCATCACAGGGAAAACCAAAGTGTCTTCATGGAATGCACTTAACATGTTATGTATTATCATTAGTTCACAACATTTCCGTAAAAAAATTTCAGTTTAAATATAAAGGACAAATACACACGTCGTTTTTTACTATGAAGTTCTTCGACTTCATACAACCTACCACTATGTTTAAAAATGTACAAATAATCCTTTAAAAATATGCGGACACGTCCCTGGTATTGTACAGTATATTCATTTTTGTAGAACAAAAGGCGATGCATAAATTTAAATTCGTTCGGTATTCGAGGTACACAGTTCTATTGTGATAAGTAGACTGAATTTTGTAAAATTGACTTCTGTGGAAGAATCCATATCTAAGCGCTTAATGTAACATACATACATGAAATTCCTGAGGATTGACGTACGAATAACAAAATGATGATGTATTTCAACTGGAAATAAAAAAAATATGTTCCTGACTCTATATCAATAAATGATATATTCTTACTGTACATTAATATATAATTTCATTTAAAATAATAATTTAATAGAAAAATAAGTACTGAGTTTTCAATGATACACGTAGTATATGATGTGCATACTTTTTTATGAATGGTTGTTTCTGTCATTACAATTCATCTTTTTCGTCGAGATCTATATCGCTAAGATCGATCTCTTCCTCCTGTGGAAGTTCACCATCTTTGCCATCCCATGGTTCTGTTTCAAGAATTTCAGGCAATTGAGCACCTTTCAGAGGAGCTGTACCTCCTCGTCCATAACTTAAATCTCGTAGAAATTCGTTTATGCCGTCATAAGAGAAACTTCCCTTCAGTAATGAGTATTTCATTTTCTTTATATTTACAGCTGCTAATGCGGGGTAGCCAAAGCCTCCTATTTCTAACGCTTCTTCAATATGTGGCTGAGCACCAGCTTCAGCCCAAACCCATCTATTATAGAAACAGAAATGTTTTGAAATAGGAAATTTAGATTTATATTTGAGTATTGAATCATACTTACCCCCACATCTTCTGTTTATATTTTTCTCCAAGATCGTTCAAAATTTTCAAATACTGATTTCTACAAGCTGATTGACAGTCTAAGATATGTGGTAAAACAGATACAACACACAAAGGCTTATCTTCGCACGTCTCTCTTAAACTCTGTTCGTTCACGATTTGAACAACTTCTGGCGCTGGAACGTTTTCTGCTAATTTTTCTAACGCCCAATTTACGATGTCGCTGCTTGTGCGACCACCATCATATTCCTGCACGGAATCGAAAGACTTTTTGCCAGGTGCGAAGTACTTGATAGTAGGGTATCCTTTTATTTCGTACTGACTAGCCTGTAACATTATTTTTTTATCTAGTATACTGAATATCTTTAATATTATTACTTTTAAAATAAATCATTTACCTTAGCTCTATTTACAGTAGCATCTAAAGCTCCTAACTTCACTTTTCCTTTAAGTTCTGTGGCTGCAGACGCCCATATGGGAGCTAAGTTTTTACAATGACCGCACCAAGGTGCATAGAACTCAACTAGCCACATGTCTTCTGAATTCATTACTAGTTTATCGAAATTTTCATCTGTTAATTCGATTACATCCTTGGAATCTTTAGACTGTAATGGAAATATAGGTTTGTAGTAGGTGTAAATATATATTTTTATGTTTTATATATTGTTACATTTACCTTAGAATCTCCACCACCTCTTTTACCGCCTAAGGCTTTCCGTGCTTTCTGACCAGCTGCATTTAAAGCAGCATCAACTATTCCAGCAGCAGTCCTTGGTCCATTGTAATCATCTGGCTTACTATCCCCACTAAAGATTTTAATTGTGGGAAAACCTTGGATTCCATATTTAGCTCCCAGAGATTTATGTTCATCCGCATTTACAGCTCCAACTTTTACAATACCCTATACAACATTAATTACCATGAAGAATTCAGTTTAAAACCCAAAAGGATTAAATGACTCTTATTCTGTAAACATATTTTTGATAGCTTTATAACATAAATGTAGATCATTTATTTTCAACATATTTTTCACTGGATAAAAATCTGAAAATATTCATTAAACTTCTTTAAACATTCTATGTAGAGATTATAATAGACCTTTTTTAAATTAAAGAGAAAATTATCTGTTACTTATAAGTTTCCAAGTAAATCTATACCTTTGAAAACAGCCCAGATAAAAATGATCCATGTTTATGGAATAAGGAATAATATATCATTTTACTAATAAGAATTACCTTCAATGCAGTCGCTGCTTTATCATATTCAGGCGTTAACTGTTGACAATGTCCACACCATGGCGCATAAAATTCCACGACCCACACATTATCACTGTTTAAGACCAAACTGTCAAAATTGTTTGGTTTAAGATCTATAACGTCTGAGTTAGAGGAGTACAAACAATGGGCTCCAGTAATTAATAGCAAGATACCTGAGCAAAACAAATACAAGAAGCTTTAATTTACACATATATGATGAATGAAAAACAAAATATTTAAATCTTATTTATAACTCTATTCTATAAGTATAAATAAATCATTTAAACAAAACTACAAAATATGAAGGGAACAGTAACTAACTTATTATTGTAACATAATTAGAAATAAATAATATTTACATTTGATTTATTTGCACAAGCTGTGTATACTATCAGAAGTTGCCAAAGTTACCATAATACTCTTAACATTCTTAGAGAAGCAATTACCATTAAATTTCAAAATATTTTTCATTCTTGACAGTATAGGATTGATAATAGTCAATAATAAAATATATTTCATGAATAATAATCTATAAATAATTACAACACTTCACTATGAAGTCTAAAACTTAGTAATGGCTCTGACAGGAATTACATTCAATACTTTTGACGATCTCAGATAATAAATACATTGAATATAAATATTGCTGATCTATTCTTACACTGTATTGCAATAACCATAAGTCCTGTTTCCTTCATATTTTGTATTTTATCATAACTTGTTCAAATAATACTTCTTTCTTGCGTTTTAAAGTTGCATTAACACCTTGACTATTAGCTACTATAAACTATTTTAGACTATTTTGGGCATTAATCTGGATTGTTTTAGAAATTTTATGTTGGGCTATGTTCTCTTCATGAAATAACATTGTTTTTTTACGTTCATACAATATACTAACAAAGTCTGACTGCTAAAATCTGGAACAACCTATACAGAAACACTAGTAACTGTTATAATAATATGCAATCCGCCGGTTAATGTTTAACAGTCAAAATCATGAGACAATCAAAGTATACTAGTATTTGTAAAACTCACCTAGAAAACCTTGCATTTTTTTCAGCAAAGTAACAATAAATTTATAGTTTCTTATAGAATAACATTCACAGAAAATCCGTTTTAAATACAAGATCGAAATGAATACAACCTCTTTTATAAAGTTCAATCGCTCTGTTCACTACCCCACTCTTTATAAAGCAGATATAACTTTTCGTGGACCATCCTGATTGGTCATCCATAATCATAGTCGACGTTACAAAGGAAATAACTTCAGAGGATTGCATGTAAACTGTAAAATATTTCAACGTGTGAACAAGCAGAACGAGCAAAATTTTGGTGTTCTTTCAAATTTTAGAATCACTCTTTGTCGACTTAGATACGACAATTTTTGTTAGAAATTTGATTTCAAGACGAAAATATGTGCACGATTTAAAAGAATTTAAACCTGCGCAGACGGAAGTCGTAGGCAAATTTGTGTGGGTTGAGAATACAGGATGTCCTATTATGATCTTAAATTATTCCCTAAATCAGCTTGGAATAGAGCAGTTTCATTTCATAGATTTTTTACCAGAAAATAGTTTAGTTTGAGAAATAATCGCCTGAATACATTATAACGAGACACCTGATATATAAAATCATAATAGTAATAGGTAGTTTGTTTTTACTACCACAAATGCATAAAACAGATTAGGAAAGGCCACGTCCGCCTACGACCTACGACGTATTTGTAAATTGAAGCGAGAAACTTTATTTGGTAAAGGATCAAAAACTCTCATTATTCTTTATTGCAATCTTTCCCTCTTGAGCTTTTGAATCTTTATCTATAATAAGAACAGTGTGACTTATGCAATTGTACCACTTTAAAGTTTTCGAGTTCAGTACTGTCTTGTGGACTATCTTTCTTGAACCCTTTCTTCTTTCTGAAAGTATGTACACAAATTTTAATATTCTAGATTTCAAATAAATAATATTTGAGATTATTCTGTTTTACAATGTAAAAACTCCTGAAACATTTCGTGTGTTGGGTCTATGTAAATTTGAATAATCTTGTATAAAAGTTTATCATTTTATCGTATGTATGTGCAGTAACACAACTATATTTTTTCTATTACCAAAAATAAAAACTTCTTAAGAAATTCTGTATATGTTTTTTACTACGATACAATTTTGAATACGATAAATTCTGTTACATTTTGTGTGTGTGAGATACAGGCATATACAGATATAATATATATACATGCTACACATAAAGAGAAGGGCTAAATACATGTGAAAGCATTGAAATGATTGATTTATTCAAGTTTATCACACGTTGCATAATTGGCGCCACAATTCAGTACGGTAAAAGTAGCACTAATTGTTATCAGTATCTGTGAAATAAAGTCTATATAACGTAATATTATATTTAATAAAAATTAATAAAAATTAATAAAAATTTGAAATCATATTGAAAAATGTCGACGACACAGTATACCAAAGTTACGCATTGTATTTTCGATATGGATGGACTATTACTCGGTAAATTTATTTAATTTAATCTACATTTTATAAAGTTATGTAATTTTTCTCTGCAGGGCTAGTATAAAATTTGAATAAAGATAACCTAACTTTAATGACATAATTAGAAAAGAATGTTTTACATTTTATTAATTTGGTGAATCAGTCGTATTTTTTAAAATTCGTCACGAAAAATTAACCCGTAGATAAGTTTATATTTGTTATTTATACATGAATACAGTAATTTTGTTTTGTCTATGCATGTGTATAGTAATGAATAAAGTCTCAATGGCAATTATTAAGAAATATGAGGAATGTAAATTAAAATACCCCATGCACATCTATGAGCGGATTCTACTGACAATGAAAGGGTTAAAAAAGCACTCATCATGCGTGAGTTTGTATGTGCTTTACTCCTAACTTATTCAGGAAGCTGTGTTAAAATCTTGTGCATACATACTTGCGTATGTGTATAAAAGAGATTTGACTTTATTTTTCTATTTACTGCAGTTTCAAAGTCCCCTTCAACACAGTTTCTACAAACTAACATATCAACTTATAAATTATAATTAACGGGAATGAATTAAATAAATTTTGATGTATTACATACAGTACACACGTATAATCCATTGTCAAAACCTCAATAGATACAGAAACACTATACTCAGAAGCTTTTAATCGTATAACAAATCGCTATGGCAAAGAATTCACATGGGAGCATAAAGCAAAGACTATGGGTTTCAAAACTAAGGCTGTTGCTCAAGCTGTAGTTGAAATGTTATCTTTACCCATAACAACAGAAGAATTCGAAGATGAAATAGTAAAACTATATGCAGAATTGTTTCCTACTGCTAATCTTATGCCAGGTAATGAATACAAATTTAAAGAAAATGAAAAAAAAGTTGCTACATGCTTAATGTTTGATATATCATTTATAACTAGGTGCAGAACGATTGTTAAGACATCTAAAGAAGAATAATGTTCCAATTGCATTGGCAACAAGCTCGAGTAAAGAAAATTTTGAATTAAAAACTCAAAGATGGACAGAGGTGTTTAATTTATTCCATCATAAAGTCCTCGGAGGTACAGATTCTGAAGTTGTTCATGGTAAACCAGCACCAGATATTTTCTTGGTTGCTGCAAAACGTTTTCCCGACAATCCTGATCCTTCAAAGGTTTGTTTTATATCATGTTTGCAATATTTTGCAACTTTATTATTCTTTTTCTTTAAATTACTCATTATCTTTAGTGCCTTGTATTCGAGGATGCTCCAAATGGAGTAAAAGCTGCACTTAATGCTGGAATGCAAGTTGTCATGGTTCCAGATTCCAGATTACCTAAACATTATATTGAGAATCCAACATTAATAATAAACAGCTTAGACGAATTTCGACCTGAAATGTTTGGTTTACCACCGTACGATGCATAATATACAAAATATGTGTTCCTAATAGGACATCAATTTGTATATACAATGGCCATTATAAGTTGTACAATAGCAAAAATTGTAAAAAGAGTATTACTTTAATATTCCAGTAAAAACTAAATGGATACCTAATAGAGAAAAACAATAAACTCTATATTTGTTAAAAATATTATAAAGTGTGAATTTATCTTAGAACGTTTATTTTTGTTATAAATGCATAAAAATAAATTATTTTTGAATGTTGCTTACATGCAAATGTGTAAAAGTGTGTTTTAAATTGAGACCATACAATTATTCTACGAGTTATAAACTTTTTTTTAATGAACTATAATACTTGAATAATAAATATTCTTAGAAACTTATTTGCTTATAACTATATATTTATACAATAACTTGAATATTTTGTAATGGAACATCATATAAATTTTTAAAAAAATATTCATATTCAATCTGTGTAATTTCACAGTACAAAAATGTAAAATTCTAAAATGAAGCTTTACAAGGATTTCCTGCGTTTCGATAACAAATTTAGTCGTGATTGTTCAACGACTGAATTATTTACGACTTACCGTATCTCTGTATGCAAGCATTAAAATTCTGAAATCTGAAACAAAGAAACAAGAATTGTTATGCATTCTTCATTTATATTGAATATCTATCTTCAAATACGATTTAACTTACTATTTCATCATCTGATCCATCTGATATATCTAGGATACCCGTATTTAAGCTTGTGTTTTTATGTTGTGAATTAATACTTGAAAATATTGTATCCAAACATACAATGGAAAACGCATTTCGCCTCAGTATTTTTTCCACTGCCTCTTTTAAAGAATCATATGCTA